>NC_064544.1:8598981-9284606 GCF_023856365.1 Brienomyrus brachyistius | reverse complement strand
TCGAAGAAATCTAAAAAAAAAAATCACGTTAAACAATGTGCTGCACCAGTTTAAGCTAAGGCATTGTGTAGCTTTTTATTGCAATGATAGCGGAAAAATGGACCATTAATGTTAAGTACTTTTTTCTTGCGCTTCTCATGCTCAGCTTCCCGGTCTGTGTGGGCCCACCGCAGAGAAGTCTGGGAAGCCTGCTTTGTGTATCGCGTGTTCGCTATGATTGCAAGCCATGTTCTTTAGGGAGGGGAATCCCCAAGTCAGGCCTCCTCACCTGAAACATGAACTCCACGGGATCTGCGGCCTTCTTTAGGAGTTGGGCCACCTCCTCCATGGGGCTGTAATACTGCAGCTGCACCTTGGCTCCGAGCAGGACGCCCCCACTGCGGACGCCCAACGTGACCGCCCCCGCTGGGAAGTCTGTCCGACAGTTACAGCACCGTAATGTTGTTAGTGGCCCTTGATTGGGAATTCACTGCAGATTCTTTGTGGGTGGATTTCCTCTCGTCTCACCTGGGGCTTTCACCTGGAGCGTGTGCTTGTTCCAGGTCACCGGCTTCACCCTCACCGTCGCCCCCTGCTGGAACTCCACCTCCATGTCTGGGGTTGACTCGGTATCTTTAAGTAGAACAGAGACCACCCCTGGATTCTATAAAGAATGGGGAGAAGGTGGGGTGGGGAGAACAGCTGGAGTGACGACATTGACTGGTGAGATACTGCTCACTGGGACGACTTGTGGACGGTGCATGTATAGCAGCGAGTCAATAAATACTGCCCCAGTGCTGTGAGAGGCAATGTGCTTACTCCGCCTCTTGGCTCTCCATCTGAATTGAATTTAGTACGGACTTTGGGAAGTATTACCTAATTCAGTGTTTCCCAGTTCGGTCGCTGGGGACCCACACACAGTCCACGTTTTTGCTCCCTCCCAGCTGAGGAAGCAAAAACATGGACTGTCTGGCAGGGAGCTCTGAGGGAGCAAAAACATGGACTGCCTGTGGGTTCCCAAGGACCGGATTGGGAAACACTGACCTAATGAGTCACTTGAAAATGAGTAAAAAAAAAAGTCTTTTCGGTCTAAATAATTTAATAAATCCATTAATTAAAGCCTTGCAAGGTTCTGGGATTGGGGTTCCCTATCCGTGAGAGTGAAATGGAAACAGATGCTTTTATTGTTTTTACACTTTTACGGAAAGTGTGCATCTGGGGAGCTGTGCTGGCTGCTGTTGTTTACTTGGTCTGTAAGGATATATATAAAAAATTAAAGCAAACCAGTAACACTGACACACTGGGCAGAGAAGCTGCGGCCACTTACATTTTTACTCTCTCTCTGTCCCTCACTCTCACTCTCTCTCTCTTCCCCCGTGTCTCTCACTCTCTCTCTCTCTCTCTCTCTCCTCTCTCTGTTGTTTTTGGAGTACCACTGGCCCAGTGCTCAGGGAAGCTCTCCGGAACAAGCAGGCGAGCGGTGGCAGGGTGCTGCATTATGGCCCAGAGGTGGGACACAGACGGGGGTGGGTTGGCCCTTAGCATCGCCTCGCTTGGCAGCACTTCTGTGAAGAGGCGTAAGCCCCAGGAGACCCAGTAAGGGGAAAGGCGGATAGACGGGGGGGGGGGGGTCTTCAGTCCGCTGACAGGCCATGTATAACCCTGTATTCCGTCAGCATCAACTTCACCAAGAGGAAACTGAGACTATCTGCCAGTGAGCCTGGGGAGGAGGGGGAGGCATGGCAGCACTGCCCCCCCACCCCGACGTTTGATAAATGCAGTGCTTTCAGTGGCTTCTGTGGTCACGACTCTGCATGACCACCACTCACAGAAAGTCGAATCTGTCGCTCTGAGTCGCTGGATGTGAAACGGCCTTTTTAATCATTAACTATACGCACACAGCGCTGTCATACCGAAAAAGGGTAGCGGGGCACTGGCTGCGTCCCAGAGGCTCCGGAGAGCAGCGTGGCTGCCCGACCCCTCCTGGCCCGGACGTTTGAATCCCGCCTTTTCCCTTCATGTGCTTATAAGCACATCCCGCGCTGTGTGGGTTACTGAGGGCGGGGGGGGGTAAGCAGTGGCTCCAGATTGTCCCTGGTGCGTGAGTGGGTGTGCTGTGAAGGGCAGGAATCCCAGATGGGGTCTTCCCCGGTTATTTTTTTTGTCCTGTGCTTCCTGGAATGGGCTCAAGCAAACCCCCACATAACTCTGCATTGCATAAGCAGTTGGAAGATGGATGGGTGATTTGTTTGTTTGATGTTTGTTAGTATTATAATAGATTCCCAAAGGGCTGGAATTTCTTAAAGGAAACGTGTGTTTGTCACTTGGTTCTAGAACGTTTGCGGTAAAAATATGTAAAAATACTAAAAAAAAATAAAAAATTCTAATAATTTCAGGTAAATGAACTTTAAATAGATGTTTCGTTTGTGATTTTAATCACCCCCAAAATGAAAACCCTTTACCGTTTTCTTTTACTTTGAAGCTTGTCCAACTTGAAGTATATGTATTCGAAGCGTGAAGTTCTCACATAAAAGCACAACAGCCGACTGTTTCTGAGATGCAGCTGTCCACAGGCATGTTCCTCAGATGTTACCCTACGCTGCTCCCAGCTGTGGAGGAGGGCCCAGTAATGCCTTCTCTGTAATTTTCCAGTACTGTTGTACATTTACCGTCTTATTCTGAATGTAGCTTGACAGTAATGTGTGGTAACCATATTAGTGCCCTGAAAAATGAAGCCATGTACTGGCATCCTGCAAGCCTCTGATTTTGAGCCGGACTCTTTGCCTTTCTGCCGGCACCTCGCAGGGGTTGGGTCTGCTTGATGGAGAGGAGATGCACCGTGACGTTTCAGGATCCCGGTGATCGGCCTCTGAATGCAGGACGGCATGGTCTTTTTGAGGAGATTTATGAACCTGACGGACTTTCTGCGGCCCAATTAACATGTTTCTCATTCCCCAAGTGGTTCACAGAGGCAGTATTGACCACTGGAAGACTAATGAGTTTCTGGGAGGTAACAAACTCTGGGGGGTAGCAGTGGAGTGCCGAGGTCTATATCTCCATTTTGTGACACAAAATCTGTTATCGTGTAGCGATGCCTGCCAAATGAAATCTGCGATGCCTTCCAGAGGCCCAGCCCCTTAAATCCATCCGACCCACCCACCCAACCTCCTCACCTGACACGGCACCCGGGAGGGAACCACCTTCACAGCGATGTTGGGCAGAAGCCCCCCAGTTGACTGCCTCCTCTGCTGTGATGGCTTCAGATCTGCGGACTGTGCCGTCACCAAGCCGGGGTCCAGGTCCACCGGAGAGCCTGAGGGGGCTGCGGGGGCTGCGGGGGTGCGACACTTCAGATGGGCTGTCGTGTTTTTTTTCTCTCCAACAAAACACAACGCTCACAAAGTTCAAAGCCCTGGCGTCTTCACTGCCTGCTATGCCCCTCCCACTGTCCCCCCCCCCCCCCCCCCCCCCATGGAGCGATACTGCCGTTGCCAAAATACATAAACAACAGGAATAAATAAAGATTGTTTGTTGTTTAATTTCATGACACAATACATAATGTGATAATAGCAACATTATTGTATAATTAAAACTTAAATAAATAACTACAAATAATAATAATAATAATAATAATATCTCAAATAGGGCGGCATGGTGGTGCAGTGGTTAGCACTGTTGCCTCTCACCTCTGGGACCCGGGTTCGAGTCTCCGCCTGGGTCACATGTGTGTGGAGTTTGCATGTTCTCCCCATGTCGTCGTGGGGTTTCCTCCGGGTACTCCGGTTTCCCCCCACGGTCCAAAAACATGCTGAGGCTAATTGGAGTCACTAAATTGCCCATAGGTGTGCCTGTGTGAGTGAATGGTGTGTGAGTGTGCCCTGCGATGGGCTGGCCCCCCATCCTGGGTTGTTCCCTGCCTCGTGCCCATTGCTTCCGGGATAGGCTCCGGACCCCCCGCGACCCAATAGGATAAGCGGTTTGGAAAATGGATGGATGGATGGATATCTCAAATAGCAGGTGCTTGGAAGAAAACTCACATCTTTCATACAATATAACCAAAGATGCAGGACTGTAAGAATAAATTAATAACTAGTTAATGCATTCAGGTATTAGTGCACTCGTTAAGTTATAACGCATTATTTCTTTGATTCCATGAACTTTAATTGCTTTAAATTTGATAGCCCAGTGGAAGAATAACATGATCCAAGATTTTTAATGGAATTTAGTCTCTGCACTGAATTTACAGATAATAGTCTTTTTTCATGTGGTCTTGCAACATGACTCTGTAGTTATATTAATTTAGCAGATATTTTTGTCCCAATGTGAGCCCGGAAGGAGATCTCTTCTGAAAAGGGGCTTGTATCCTGGATCTTCTGATTAAAAGGATCTACATACTGAGCTACCCAGGCTCATTTATGTCATTGTTAATGCGTGTGATTTATTGCAGTAACATTAATCGCTTGACAGTACATTGCAACTGTTTTGTTGCAAATTTAACATGTCCTCCACCCACATCACAACAGCACAGCACCCCTCCATCTAAGACAAAGTGAAATCAACTAGCAACATCACCCCCCCCCCCCCTACAAAGCAGTCACCAATACCACCTATAGGATTGAGCTGAGCTGGGTATATCACAAGATCAACCACGTAATAAAGCGCAGAGACAAATATAACTAAAAGTTTTGTTTGCGGATAAGCAGGGTACGGTAAGCATTGCGATTTGCATACTTGTTGCATGATTGATACTAACTGTGACCTATGTACAGAAATGTGCAGATATTCGCACGCGACACGCAGGTTTCACATAGGTTTGCATAAAAGCCGGAAAAGCGTGTAAGCAAAGAGATCAAGGAAGACATTGCTCTTAGTGAATAATGATTTTCTGTGCATGCAAAACAGCAGCGCAAAACTCACTGACTTAAAAGTGCAACCCCGATTGAGCCATTCATGTAGACACCTTCTAACAGCAACAGTAAATTCTAGTTTCAAAGCTAGCCGCTCACAAAAAGCATCTCCTGCAAACAGGTAGTGAACTAATTATAAAGTTATTGTGATTTCAGGTATATGTTTTATAATTTATGCACATCATTAGCCACGGCCTGTATAGCTTATTTGAGAGCCTCATGAATCAGTCTTTCCCGACAGGCGATTTTACGATAAATTTGCCGGGAAGTTTACTGTTGCGTCTCCGGCTAAGGATCTCCTGAAACCCTTTAATGATCATCCCACAATCGAATTTAAAAACAGAAAAGACTGCTTAGTCAAAGCATAAATTTACCCAGTGAACGCGCACTCTGAATCGATAGCAAGTATGCTCCACAGCAGGGCTGCTTTTGAGTTCGATTGCCAATTGAACGAACTTCCCATACGTTTGTGTAGTTTTAAAGGAATCTTTAACTGAAGTGTTTTTAAGTGCAGGACGGCTCTGTTTTTTGTATTTCTTCAACACGATATTTTTCTCTTCACTAGATCTGTCTAAGCTACTGTCTTCAAGCAATGTTTTAAAAGTCTGTGATCCATCCAGTGACTCATCTTGATGCTAAAAGGGGCTTTTGTGAACTTTTTGTGCGCCTTTGTTCCAATCCAGTAGATTTACTTCATTTCAGCCCATCTCACTGTAGGTATAACCGTCACTGAATTAATTCAGGGCATTTTTCAGTGTTGTGATGTCACTTCCTGTGTTCATATTTGAATACAAATCCCTTAACATCACGCTGAGAATCAGAGCATTCTCCTTGTCAAAACTGTCAAAATAGGTTATGAATAAAAGCACCTTTCACATGTGCGCCTTTCCATGCAATGGGAATGTAATTCCTGATTCACGTGTGTCACGCAAGTTCCCATTTAGCTTTATGAATGCAGTAATAGTCCATCGGACCCTGGGCAGAGATAATGAGCCCCCCCCCCCAGGCTGGTAACTGCCCTGCTTGCGGTTTACCCTGGACCCCCGTGGCTCTATAATTATATCTCTTGGGGGCAGAAAATCTGATCACAATAGACAAACACTTAAATAATTTACCATGTCAATTATTGTTCACCTGCTGCGACCGTTATTGTTCAGGGCGGGAGCGATATTGTTCAGCTAAAATGGACGGATCTTAATTGAATATGGATTGTTTTGGTATGATGAAGGAACAATGCTGACCGAATATAGTCCATGTTTTTTCTTTTCTAACTCAAGTTCAACACTCCTTTATGCTTTGTACTGTCCAAAGACTATTACACGGCCTAAAAAATTTGAATTTGATTATTTTGCGGCCTAAAAAACATTTGAATTCATCCAGTAATTAAGTTTTTCATTTTAAAGAATGCTCGAATTAATATTTATTCATCTTCATCTTATCAATAAAGTAATGAAACTCCATTCTTTATACCCATCATGTAAACGGAGAAGCTAGTGCGGACTGCAGTGGATCATTGCTGCTTTATCGTCAAACTTGCCAAGTGCCAGACGCTTAAATAAATCCACTAGTGGCCAAAATTGTGGAAACACTTCCAATTTGTAGAGATTGCAGAACTTTATTCAACTGTTGTTCCAGTTACTTATTTGATCATCCTGTGTTTGATATTTGTGACATTCTTTGAATGTTTATGAACATTACCACCAATATTCCTGTAGTGAATTTTTAAATCGTAATGCCAGGAATGCTGAGAGCTTCCTCGATTTTGGCCACTGGTGTGTGTTGCAGTTCAGAGAGGATTTAAGGAAGTACGTTTAAAAAAAAAAAATACATTACTTGTTTTATCAGTTCTGTGCACTTCAACAGACAATTCTAAACTTCTTCAGAGAAAAACAATCTCTGTCTGTTTAACCAAATTTTTAATTAATCACCTGTTGAATCCAGGCGGGAGCTACTGGTAATCCCACCCCCCCAATTTCCTTCATTGCTAGCCTCCAGTTTGTGGCTGGCACTGACTAATTATCTCCTCACTTTCACAGTTTAACAGCCATTAGTACTTTAAATGGTTTTATCATTCAACTTTAGTCTAATTAACTTTCCAGTTAGATTTGGAACTCTGGGGGTGGGTGGGGGGGCTTTCCTTACACTACACTTCATCATCGCTATCACAGGCTGGTCTGACTCAACAGATAATAGAGCCTTGGGGGAAAGCAGACCTATGAAATTCTATTAGTGTGAAACGCTGTTTATTCCTTGGCAGTTACATCAGTGCTGCCCTGGCGCCATGATTGATCGGCGTCTCTATTAGAAACGGAGTTTAATTGTTTGGATCATTACGCAACTTCCAGCATGGCTCCGCTGCCTCCTTCAGGGCAATTGTCGGCCCTGGGCAAGTTTCACAGAAGTAAGACAGCAGGTCCCGGTCGGCATAGATACTCTACTGTCACCACTTGTAATGTAGGAAAAACTGCAGATTCATCCATGCATCCATCTATCTATCCATCTATCTATCCATCCATCCATTTTCCAAACCGCTTATCCTACTGGGTCCGGAGCCTATCCCAGAAGCAATGGGCACGAGGCAGGGAACAACCCAGGATGGGGGGGCCAGCCCATCGCAGGGCACACTCACACACCATTCACTCACACATGTACACCTACGGGCAATTTAGCAACTCCAATTAGCCTCAGCATGTTTTTGGACTGTGGGGGGAAACCGGAGTACCCGGAGGAAACCCCCCGACGACACACTCCACACACATGTGACCCAGGCGGAGACTCGAGCCCGGGTCCCAGAGGTGTGAGGCGACAGTGCTAACCACTGCACCACCATGCCGCCCCAACTGCCGATTCAGGTGTGAGAAAATATCTGGTTGGGCTTACAAGGAAGAGAGAATAGTAGCACAAAATACACTATTGACTCTGAGGTCTGCATTTCGGGCGACACCAGGAAAATCTTTTGGGATTATCCCCTGGATGACCAAGACCCCAGACAATGCCTGAGCCCCATTGTTAGCCGACAGAAGTCAGCACAGCTAGACTGTGGTTCGTTCCTGCAGACATCAGACATCCATCCATCCATCCATTTTCCAAACCGCTTATCCTATTGGGTCGCGGGGGGTCCGGAGCCTATCCCGGAATCAATGGGCACGAGGCAGGGAACAACCCAGGATGGGGGGCCAGCCCATCGCAGGGCACACTCACACACCATTCACTCACACATGCACACCTACGGGCAATTCAGCAACTCCAATTAGCCTCAGCATGTTTTTGGACTGTGGGGGGAAACCGGAGTACCCGGAGGAAACCCCACGACGACACGGGGAGAACATGCAAACTCCGCACACATGTGACCCAGGCGGAGACTCGAACCCGGGTGACATCAGACATTATGCCCGCTAATTCCTCTCTCTGAACAAAGCAATGCAGCTCCAATGTCTCGCCTCGGATCTCTGGATTACACATCACATGCCTCTCGAGTTCTGTCGGACTCGGCAGTACATTTCATGCTGTGAGAGGCAGTACAGTTTGTATAATATCCATCCATCTTCCTTGTGCACAGGGGAGTTGCCCATGGCGTATCCCAGCAAGCACTGAGGCGTTGGGCGGTGTTGGCAGAATAGTAGGACTGATATCACATCCCTCAATCTGAATTCTCAAAGATTAATCGATTCGGCGGAACGATTTTGACTTTTATGTAAACGTTTGTGTCTTTTGGCGCAGTGGAGCAGCCTTCGCATCTTTGGTGATATCGGCTCCCTGGCTGTGGAGCCGTGATCCAGATTCAGTAGGACGGTTTGGTACAGCAATGGCTAATGGCTAAACTTAGCACATGTAATATGTGATGTTTATCAGGAATCGACCACCGCCACATCAGGAATCCCCATATAATGGTCGCTGTGACTGACACTACACTGCAGTCACATCCAAATCCATAGCCCCCACCTTTCTCACACTCAACACTATGCCTGTGTCCAACATAACACTTCTACTCAAAGCTAAAACCTGTACTGAACTACACTAATTTCTCACTATTCCTCTGGTTGGCCCCATGATAACATTTGCCTGGACGGGTGAAAGGAAACGGTGTACTCCCTCACAACAATGACAGAACACCGCAACACATTACAATAACTCAACAAGTAGATCACAGTCTCTACAATAACTCAATAGCAGACCAATACTCCAAACAAACTGCCCAGAAACACCATCCCACACTTTCAGTTTATCTTTATATAGCGCCTTTCGCAACACTGTCGCCCCCAAAAGCACTCGACAAGAGTACGCAGTAATGCATTACTGCATGATGGATGCAAAATGGAGACAGGGGAAAAGGGAAGATGGAATGAAAGAATGTCAGAAGACATCAGAGGAGGGGAACCAAAAAACTCACAAGAAGGGAGAAGCGTAACCCAGTGTCACATGACCCAGTGTCATGTGACCCAGCACAGTACCTCTCTGTATGATCTTTGTGACGGCAGCCAGGTAGTCCTGTGTGTCCTGCTCACTGGAGACCTGCAGAAAGCCCTCCTCCAGTGGCACAGCCTTCAGGAGTGGGGCCGGCGTCTCCACGCCGCACAGCAGGACCACGACGCGGTTCGCCGGATGCAGCATGCGCGCCAGGAAGGAGCGGCGGGCCGGATTCAGGTTCCCCAGCATGCCGCGGGACAGTATGAGCAGCTTACACTTGTAGTCGCCGGGGCCGGGCTGTAGGTGCTCGTCCCTCTTGCTGGTCACCGTGGCGATGTCATAGCGACAGATGCTTGTCCTGGCGATGGAGCCCGTGAAAATGGAGCCCAGGTAGGACGCCCACTCCTCAGCCTCAGTCTCATAGATGATCAGGAGATCCCCCTCTGTGGAGAGACCTGCTGAGTTTCTGCTCGCCTGGCATTGACTACAGTACCAGTCAAAAATCTAGACATACTTCTTTGCGTTTTAGCAATAAAGTGATACAAATATCGAAATGATATCAAATAAAAGTGTTCAACATCTCAAAATTTTCAGAAGTTTCGACTCTTCAAAATAGCCCTCTTTTGCTTGGATGACAGCATCGCAGACTCTTGGCGTTCTCTCAATAAGCTTCCCCAAATTCTGGGTACAGGTTGCTCCTGCTCTTAAGCTTCAATCAAACCCGTCCCAAAGCTTTACGTAGGGGGATCGTGGGGGCCAGGTCATCTGCCGTAGCACTCCATCTGTTTCCTGGTTCACAAGATAAAACTCACTGCATAACTCTGAGTTGTGCTTAGGGTCATTATCTTGTTGAACAGCAAATGTCTTTCAGCAGGTGTGTCCAGACTTGTGACTGGTGCTATATGCTCTAAAAACATAGTCAGGATGTTTATTACAGCTCATTAAGTACATATCCGCTATAGCAAAGTCATTTATCTCTCTGGTTATTTTTAAATTGTTAGCTCCTTCAACGGGGGCCAAACCAGCGAACACATACAAGACTTGGGTTTAATCATTGATTGTACTAGATACATCATAATTATGTGCCCCCTCATCACATAAAATTAAAAGTATAACGAATGAATTTTCAGTCTAGTCAGAGTCAGCGTGTTCACTGTGTACATAGAATTAAAGGGAAACATTTTACGTTAAGAGTTGTTCTGAAGTTTAATTATGAAACAGACATTAAAAATTTCCACCCCGGCAATTAAAAAATAAGCCTTGGCTGATTTTCCAGCCTTAATTAAAAGCATTCGGAAAAAGTAAAGGAAATTAGTCTTTGAAAAGTATTGAAAGGGAGTTAGGAAGTGGAGAATTAGTAGATAATGCGAACTCTGCATGAACATCTGTATCGTTATTCTGGGGGGGGGGGGGGGGGGGTTGGGGACAAAATAAGAGTCTGAGTGGAGAGCGAGGAACAGAAAGGGACCACTGACCTGTGACACTCATCTTTCCCCGACGCTGCTGTGCTGTGATCTTCTCCCTCCTGTAGCAGGAAGCACCTCTCTGAGCACATACTGTAGTATTTATCGTCAGCTGCTACCCTGCTAGCTAATGAAGCGCGTTGAGTTTCCCCGTGCTGCGATTGGATGAGGTCGATATGTCCTGGTGACCCGAGAGAACATGGCCACCCCATCGCTAACAATGGCTCTTCCGTTCAGGGTGGGAGGTGACATGCTCCTACCATTCGAAATCCGCCCCTCCCACGCCCCCACTTTTTTGATAGAACAGACTTGGTCGGCAGCAACGAGGACTCCTGGGACGACACGGAGTAACGGCCAGCGCACACGCGGGGCCACGCGAGGGCAGAGCCTTGCATGGGCGAAAAAGAGTGAAAAGTGCAGCCCTCAGAGTCAAATTGCATTTTCTTGGTGCGTCTGTGAGATTCAGTGCACGGATGAAGAGGTTTCTAGATCAGCGGACGCAGCTGGCGGGCAGTACCTGTTGGTACGTGCCCTCGTCCAATCACGGCTCAGGGGACGCAGTGACACATGGCCGCAGTGCTTTACATAAGACTTTTGTCGGAGGGTAAAAAACAAAGCAATGTTGTGAGATGCAACCACAAGGTGGAGAGGGCTTGGCTGCAAGCCCAGCCCTGGATGTTCTGATTCCCTAGGTGAGATTCTGTTGAGCACCCCCCCCCCAAGCCCACAGCAGCCTAAAACAGTAGTTCATTTATGCTAAAAACATTAGCATAGGATATCTGCTACTAACTAGGTAGCATCTGATTCACAACAAAAATGTCACAGAATGTCAGAGGTTTTTCATCAGATCTTTTTCACTCTGTCTTTTACACCCCCTAATCATATAGCACCCTAGGCGGCTGCCTATGCCACCAATGAGGGGGGGCTGCTTGGCTGCATGACTGTCGCATAGATCCTTGTTGTGTTTACAGTGCAGAGTCACGGGCTACAGGGAAGTTAATCCTTAACCAGTTAGCGCTGGTGTGTGCAGAGGTTGTTTATCAAGAAAAGTTGAAGCGGGGGCGGGGGGAGGGGGGGGGGCAGAGGACACGCTGAGGGATTTTCACAGAAGGTAACAATGTGAGCAGGAAAATGACATAGATATTAGAGTTATAAGAGTGCATATTCATAGCGGTGCTTAGCCATACTAATCTGCCGTCGGTCCCCAGAGGGTCGCTGTTGTTGTTCTGTTACCCTGAGCTTCTTCATTGTGCCTCAAGGGGCATCACTGCAGACTCCCAGCTCCAGACTTTGGGATTTGAACCCTATCCCTTTGTTGTGTTGTGTGAGTTCCATTTTACGTAATCCAATGTGCTCTTCCCCTGCTATGATGCTTGGGGCATGAAACATCCATCCAGAACGAGTATAACTTGCAGAGGTGGAAAGTTCCGGTCTAGAAACTACAAATCCTGGTTTTATTTCAACCAGCCAGTTGAGAATAAAGAGTCAAAGTCACAGAGAACTCAGCTGGTTGGTTGAAACAAAACTTCGGTCTGGATTTGTACTCTCTGGACCTGAACTTTTCACCTCTGATAAATAGTAAACTCTTTAAACTCTTCCAAAACAGGTAAGACTGAAGGACTCGACGGACCTGTTGCCGACAGTCTGGCTGATCGCTAACGTGTGTCACAGAGACCCTGACCCCCCCCCCCCCCCCCCCGCAGGAGCCGGATGCTCCTGCTTAATGAGCACGGCGGTAGATTTGCTGATGCTGAGTGACTCACCAGAAATGTCGCGTTTCCCCATAAAGCGCTGAAGGAAATTTCGGCTGGAGAACGCCACCCCCCACAGCTACGGCGCCCCACGACGCCATGCCGCACAACGAGATTAGACACGCCTTAAGCCATTCGCTAATCAAAATCTCGCCGGGGGATGTACCCCGTGCCTTTTTCACCCCCTCGTCTCCTGGAGACCGACTGACTCTGACCCCTGTGGTTCAGGACAGAATGGACCTGCAGCATATGGAGATGCAAACCGGAGTTCCACAAGGCCTCGGAGTTTCACGCGATACTTACAGCCGCATCCTCCTCTCTGGATCTAAAGCCGACAGTAATCCCTACCTGGCATTACGCGGTTGGCGCTGGCACAATTGCTTGACACGCGGCTGAACATCCTGCTTCTTCATCTCACATCACCATGCTTGTGGTGGCCATTTGTTTAACTGGCTTGACGGTGGCACAGCAGACAGCATCCAGAGCTGTCAGTTTGATTCCCGCCCCCGCACCCGTGTACGTGAAACCAGCTCGTTATTGCATATTGGAAGTCAAAGCGACACGCAGATGCCATCAGTGTCACTTGTCAAAAACCCGCCAGAAATATGATTAGCCTGCTGGTCACCGGAATCGAACCTCGTCAGTTTTTTTTTGTGGCAGCGGACAGAACCTGAACCCGGACCTAACAGTCTTGATATAAGGCTACTGACTTCTGTGGCATCTGCCAGAGGAGAGGAGTTCATTTTCACAGATGATCAGTTAAATTTTACCTGGGGGGGGTGAACCTCCCTCCCAGTCATCACTCCGCTCATCACTACGTCCTCCAACCCAAACCTTGACCGCCCCCAAAGTCACAGACAATCAGGGGCCGAGGGGACCCCACACCCCCCCCTCCCCCAAACACACACACACTTACCCCTTGGTGAAACGGTCATGTGACTTGACCGGTGTTTTTGGAGAGTGCGGTTACCTTTGCTTTTCTCCCGCAACCCTAAGCATACAGCTCAGCAGACCGACATCCTGAAACTGCCCACGTTGTGCTGGTGTCTGTCCTGCGATGGCCTGCCCCCCCCCATCTTAGACTTCCTCCACCCTGGACCTTGAGCTGCTCCTGCACAGACTCCAGGCTCCCTGTGTTCCTATACCAAATTAGCAGCTACAATGTGTCAGACCAAAGGATACCAAACAAACAACTTCATTTGGAACTAGAAGAATGGGATCCTCCTCACCATTCAGGATGCATCCTTCGCTCTCCAGGGCTCCTGAGTAATTTCTTTGCAGAGTTAATTATAATATTCTGGCCAGAGCTCAGTACTATCTACTTGAGAGCTATATAAATAGATATATATAAATGATATGTTATCAGTACCACTCTAAGATGTTCTACAACGATGAGGTACTAGATGAAATCGAGCTCTACTTCCCTGTTGTGGTGGCTGGGTGCTATTTTAATTCTGGGGTATATGAACCTTAATCTCTCACCACACCCGCCAAAGAGTATTTAATTTGTCCTTTAATTTGCCAGCGATCAGCATGGTAAATATGAAGCAATTTACTCTGTGTGCCCCAGGATGCGCTGTGGGCCCCATTCATAACCAGCGCATGTCCAGTCTGCTACAATTACGGAGCGATTTATCCGGCCTGAGGAGGCTCTGTTGGTGATGTCAGTCTAATCCATCACAGTGAAATCTCCAAACCGCACTGCGCTATCGGTGTCAGACAAGATGAGCCGATTCTGATGCCTGGAAGATGACGTTCTTGTGCTGCGTCTGACATCGCCTGTCTTCCCCTGGATTTGTGATCTCCAAGGTAACAAAAATGGTTAAAAAAAGAAGCCCAGTAGCTGGGCAATTGTGGCAGAACTCTACTAATGACTGCCCCCCCCTCCCCCCAGTATACAAATCTTCATTATTGTATTATCATTTATTATACAGTTTTAAAAATTTTATTGCCGCTGGCACGGCCGCTACATGAGCCTCATAAATAATTAATGCCGATTTCTGTGTGACATCGGGAGTTTGTCATTTCTAATGACTGTCTAATTTAGTGTTTCCCAATCCGGTCCTCGGGGACCGACAGACGGTCCACGTTTTCACTCCCGGTAGGGAGCTGGGAGCTAGCAAAAAATGCGAACTGTCCGGTTGGGAGCTCGGAGGAAGCAAAAACATGGACTGGCAGTGGGTCCCCGAGGACCGGATTGGAGAACCCTGGTCCAATTAATAAAAACCTGCGCCGTAAGCTTTGGCTCTGGTGATATGAGTCTTCACAGTGAAAACAGACTGATTTGAGGGTGCAGTGTCGGCTACCTGACATGAGTCCCTGCACAGTGAGCCAGCTAGACCTGGGAGAGAAATCGAGCACTGCGTCCACTGCACGGAAGCCGCCGGCTGGAATTATGAACTGATCTCTATTAAAGAGGCCCCTTAAGTCATTCAAAGCTAAAGCACATGACTTTAAGCTGGTCAAGGCGAATTCATGCGCGACAATAAGTAGCAACCTGCCCAAGCACGGGTAGAATTAAATGTGATTGTAGTTAATTGATGCGGGCCAGCCTTTGGCTCCTATAAGTATGGTTACTGTTAACTAACAGGACAGCTCCCAAGGGCTGGTCATTAGGAGAATGAGCAGCGAAATAATGCAGTCAGTCCCTCACAGCCTTAGACCAACAGGACCTTAGAGTAAATACTTAATCTCGAGTTCAATAAAAAAAACTCTGCATCATGGCTATTATATAAATAATGTATCAGGCCCTTAATTAAATATTTGTATGCAGAAAGCATTTAAGCAAGACCGCCGGACAGATATTAAAAGGCAGAATAAATTAGGCTTAATGGAGTGGCTCTGCTTTCCTTACCCTGGCAAGCTGCACCTATTTAAGGAGCAGTACAAACACACGCTGAAATAAAGTAAAATCAGCACTATTCTGATATATTCATAGTTTATCCTGCTCTGAAAATAGTCACAACGGTGTGAAGCCTGCCATCAATCCACGCTTTTAAATACACACTTTAAATTCAAACAGGACATGGGTCGTTCTGGGCGCGCTGACCCAGCAAGCGCTCGGAGACCAGAGGTGCACTGGGGAATAACAGGTGCAGTGATGAGCGTACGGGAAGCAGATGACCAATCAGAGGGAAGCTACTATTCGCAGGCCTCCAGCAGCACATCACACGCAGGCCGCCATTGGCCAGAGCACAGTCACACCTGCCTGGCAAAGGGAGTCTCTCGCTGATTGGATTTCCTGCACTTCAGCTTTGAAAAACTTTCCCTCCAAAGCCCCTGCATTGTTTACATAATCCATTACTCTCTGAAACATATTCATTAAGTATCTTTTTTTTTTTCCTGAGGAACACTGGGTTCCTAATTGCAAAGACATTTAATAATTTCGTGTCATCACTTTCAAACACTAACATTGTAGCTCTTCAGCACGATTCTCCTGCAAAATAGGCACCGGGGTTTCTAGAAGCTTTTAAAATGGTGGGACTAGATTCTTAGCATCTCTTGTAGAATCTCTTATTGGCTTGATTGGCTACAGAATGAAATGAAATGGGGGGGGGGATAACTAACCTCAAATTATAAAAAACAGCAGGAGGAAAGATCATGGCTGTTCCACGCTTTTGTTGTCCTGGAGATATAGACTTCTGCGAAAACGCTGCCTGCCTCTGACCTGCTGCAAAGCTCACAGAGGCCCTGCCTCTCAGCCAGTGAGGAAACTTCCACTGTAACAAGCCCAGTACTTTCAATAGTGAGGACATAGGAGCTTGAGAGCACCCTTTGCAATCAATATGAACAAGTGTTGAATGAAAGTTCCATGTTGTGTTACTGATACTGAGTGCATGTGTGGGGATCCTCACAAACATAATCCATCCATCCATTTTCCAAACCGCTTATCCTACTGGGTCAAGGGGGATCCGGAGCCTATCCCAGAAGCAATGGGCACGAGGCAGGGAACAACCCAGGATGGGGGGCCAGCCCATCGCAGGGCACACTCACACACCATTCACTCTCACATGCACACCTACGGGCAATTTAGCAAGTCCAATTAGCCTCAGCATGTTTTTGGACTATGGGGCAAAACCGGAGAACCCGGAGGAAACCCCACGACGACATGGGGTCACAGACATAATATTGTGTCTAAACATGTTTACACATCACTGTGAAAGATGACTCCCTTAACTTATGAAGGGCTCATGAATTGCATACTAATACGTATTGTGTGCTATACGGACCCCTTTTTTTTTAGAGTTTTATTTGGATTTCAGTACAGAAGGGTAACAGAATGCAGCCCCCCCCACCCCCCCACCCCCGTTTCCATCTAATTCTGTGCCGGATGCTCTGTTCATTTTCCATGCAAAGTGAACAGACAGCTGATAAAAGCAGATGAGACTAGGGGAGCATTTGACACCTAGTCACGCATAAAGGCTCTAGTCAAATAAGGACCGTGTGGAATCCCTGTGTCTGAAACACAGGAAGTGTCTCAGAGGCAGCCAGCAGCATCTGAGGCACTGTCACAGAGCAGCACTGGCCCTGCGCTCCCACGTAGTCGGACGAGGAAACTCTCGATGCTAATTGTGCCCGCAATGTGCGTCTCCGCATCAGCACCTTTCAGGGGTCCTCGTGTCCCTGACGACGGACAGCCGAGACTTTCTTTCGCTGCTTGACTCGTTAATTAAAACCACCCAAAATGCCACTATTTCACTCGTCACTAATTAAGTCTGCATGCAGGAAGAAAACGAGGGCTTTCTGTTTCCCCCACTCATTTTCTTATTGCAGATGTTAACTTTCCTGACGCTTCTGACAAGCCGAAGTAAATACTACGAATCCGCAGCAAGCGATCAGTGATTCCTGAATATGTAGATGTTTCTTGAACTTTTCTGGCACCGATATGGCATTAACTGCTACGTAGGTGTAGTTAAATGTTGAATCTCTATGAGCTCTGAGGTGTGTTTACACACTGATGGGAGCTTAATAATGAAAGATGTTCCTTGTGGATCCACTTTTATTTTGTCCCAGGGTTCGTCACCGGGCCGTGGTACCAGCTGAGGTAAGATGCACCGGAAGGTCCAGAGATCACCCAAAGAGGAGAAACAGAACCGGAACTGTGATTTGCAAACAACATTAAACATACGAAGAAGCAAAAGCAAGCTACAGTAAAGTGGCTGACAAGTGGCTTGGTGGGTTAGGCTGCTGTAGTTGCGATTGGATGGTCGCTAGATCAAATCCCATGATCAGTAGAGTAATGTTCTTGGCCCCTGAGTAGGACTCTTAGTCTCCAATTACTCCGAGGACTGTATGACCCAACATTCAGCCAAATTATAAAAAAAAAATGTACCTCACTTTTGACAAAAGCTTCTGCCAAATAATGTAAGAAGTCTCTTCGATCCATCTGTGGTTTTATCCTGAATGGCTTGTACAACACAAAATTGCAAATCAGTAAACAAACATTACTGTGTATTACTGTACAAACGTCTTAGGCATTCAAAGAAAATATTTAAAGCTATACCTTGGCAGTAAGTGTATATTTATCTTGGTAGTAAGTGTATATTTGCTGAAAGAAAAAAAAATGACATTACAATATATGAAAATTAATAGAACGATAAAAGGTAACAGGAATTTCTTCTGCTTTGCAAAAAGTTTCTGACATCTCGCTGGATGGCTACAAGAATAGCACTTCTGTGTATTCGTTAAATTTCACCAGCAACTCAATTAATTCATTAACTCAGTGAGTTAAATAAGTCATCAAGTCAGAAGTCATTGATTAGCCAAACAAGGTGCATTTAGTGTTCAAGTCACAAAATGTGTGTGGCACGGGTGCGCTGGAGGGTCGATGCAAATACTGGGGTACGGACACGTTTTGAGAGTGTAATATAGTTTTTACACCAAGGCAAAAATCATTTAAACATCTTTGCCTGCCTATACCGTATATTCATGTGTATATGGGCAGTGCAGTTTCAGCATGTGGATAGACAGCTGCTGGCTGCAGATCAGATAGCGGTAAGACAGCGCGCCTACGGCAAAGCTGGGCTGCCGCAGCAGGGGAGTGGTGCGTGACCGTCATGAAGGGACGCGGTCGGCTACCCGCTGGCCACGTTAGGCTTGCCGTTTTGTCAACAGCAGCGTCCTCCCCGCCCAAAACAAACACGCCGCGCCAGCGTGCCAGCGACCAAATCAAAGACCCATTGTGCCCAGTCATGAGGAAGTGGGAGCCTGCAGATGCAGGGATCGCATCTTGCCAACCAGGAAGAGGCTGAGTGGCTCAGTGCCCAGGAGGGAATCAGCAGAAAGACCCCAATCATTTGCGCCGTGTTTGTGTCTCCCGGTTTCTGTGTCATCATTCCGCGCCGCCACTCAGATTCACGCAGACCGGCGATGCTCATGCCCGCACGCACACGTGCAACGTCTAAATGTCTTTTCATGTCTCTCCTTATCACTGCCTTGTGGTGGGGTTTAATTCAGGGCATGCCCCCCCCCACCCCCCCTCCCGCCCCCACACATCCATTTTTTTCAGGAGGGGGACAGAGCTGCAGTCTAGATCATTGCAATCTAGAGTGGCAGCCCAGTGTGCTCCCATGTCCACCTAGGGGTAACTGACCTACTTAGCAACTACAACAGACGGCACGGCAACCGCCTCAGCACCGGTGTGGGCTCATGCTTTTGCGCTCTCTCTCTCTCTCTCTCTCTCTCTCTCACACACACACACACACACGCAGCTCAGCCACATACACATCAATGCTCTGAGGAGATGAGGAACAATGACAGCCGTCTGCTTCTCAAATCTTTTTGATATTCTGGAATCACCACCAGTCTACCTGCGTGTTCACCTTTGAATACAAACAATTCATCCTTTTATTTTCAGTTATGATTTTTTTTTTTTTTACAGAAGGCTTCAATAAGACCACTGGGACAGAATAAGGTGGTGTATTAAACACGAGCCATTTCATCCTATTCCTTTACAAGGCCCTTTATAATGTAAAGTATGCTTGGTAAGCAGACCGGCATTAGATCTGCAGATGTAGCAAAGTCAGGCTCTGACCTTTAGTCACGCGGGGGGTTGGCAGCTTGCAGATTCACTTGCGTTCTGGACAGGGTCACATGGGGAGGGAAGAGAAGCCTGGTTACTCTAAGGCAGTGTCTCCCAATCTGGTCTTCAGGGACACATAGACAGTCCATGTTTTTGCTCCCGAGAATGGAGCTGGGAGGGAGCAAAAACATGGAATGTCTGTGGCTGCTTGAGAACTGGTTTTGGGAAAACTGTAAGACGGGATTGTGGCAAAAAGAAAACAACGTAACAGAAACGCAGTGTTACATTACAGTGGCCAATGTTTACACTTCTGGCTTTTTTGAACACTAGAGGCAGTGGCCTCAGGGCTGGATCCTGCCACAGCAAGGCGAGAGGCAGCAAAATCTCGGTGGTAACCCCCTTGTTTGGATGTATGAAACATGGTCAGTTTGGTTTATGGAACCAAGTTCTGGCATCGTATATTCACAGTGGGACTAACATGACTGCAAACTTACAAGCCAAAAAAACATTCAAAATCCTGGAAAGGAAATGGACAGCAATGTGTACAAATATTTACACGAATCGTTAATGGCCCACAAAAGAGCCTTTAACTCTACAAATAGTGTTTCTTTGGGCAGTGCCACAGGAGGGCTGACAATGGAGCAAGTCTGGATGGTGGTTGTTTTTTGTTGCCATGGTGATTGATCTCCAGCCCTGTGCCAACATTCGCCTGCATTAATGAAATTTAGCTAGCCCAGATTAAGCTCGTTATACTGCTCAGTACAAGTAGGGCCAGCGAGGTGCTTATTTTAGAGGAGGAAAAGATAAGGAAACATTTGTTGTGGTCAAGTTTGATTTAAATATTTTGTATTTGGCCCATATGTGAGAATATTGAGCCTATTTTTTTTTATTTTTAGTAAAAAAAAAGTCTATATCTCATTGTAACACGACTCTGCTCTTCCTCTTGGTTCTGCGGTCGACTTCCTACTTGAAAGGAGCCACGCCTCTTCGGTTCAACAGCCAATCGCATTGAATGATACGAGACTTTCAGCGTCATGGGTTATGCCCCTACAGAGGTATAGATGCTCCTTAGGTTACGATACGCTTACATTCCAATAAACCCATCGCAAGGCGGAAATACCATAAGGAAAAATGCATTTTAACACAGTACACCTAACCTAGCAAACATCGTAGCCTAGCCTAGCTCACCTTGAATATGCTTAGAACACTTACATTAGCGTTAGGCAAAATCATTTACATAATTTTACAATAAAGTGTTGAATATCTTATGTAATTTATTGAATGATGTACTGAAAGTGAAAAACGTTTACCCATCGTAAAGTTGAAATATCGTAACACAGACCATCGTAAGCCTGGGAGCCTCTGTACACTGTATGGTTTATGCATCCTTACATTTCTCCATTGTATCTGTGTATTGTATGCTAGAATCTTGTATTTAAAATCCTTTTAGGTTGTTTTTTCTATGGCATATTAATAGATATTCTTTTATTGCATTCCTCTTTAGATTCCCGAAAATATTGCAACCAAGGGATTTCCGCATGCCTGCACGTTCCTAATTATGGGCAGCTTGTAGAACTAAATGAAACTCGAAAGTGCCTTTTTTGCCCCATTAATTGTCGAGTCATTGTGATGTTTAACTCTCTGTTGTCAGCTAGTGCTGCCCCATATTTTGAAGTTCTACATCATGCTGATGTTTATCGCTCGTAAGAAACATATCGAACTTGCCAAGGATGGTTTAGGCTAAAGATGCAAGCCAGGAATTCAGACAGGTTCTCATGGGAAGTAGAACTCAATCCAAAGCTGTTGGATCATTGAGTTCCGCAAGGCAAGAGAATTTCTTTTCTTGTCATGTGACTTGTCATGTTGTTGTCATGGAAACTTGAATGAAGTCCCTTTATCAAAATGGGATAACCATGAATTCATATTGAATTCATATTGAGTTCCTTATAGTTTGGCTACTTTTATTTATAGTCAAATTACTGTCAAAGATGATTCTCATTTCTGTATATTTAGGTTTTGGATCAGTAGATGTTCTCATCCAGGGTGATGGAGATGGCGAAAAGATTACTATACATTCAGAGTGTTAAGAACTCAATCCATTAACCCATTTTCTGAGACTACTTGTCCTATTTAGGATCACAGGGGGGCCTGGAGCCTACAGGCGCAAGGCAGGGAACAACCCAGGATGGGGTGCCAAACCATTGCAGGACACCATTCGTGTTAAGGACTCACATCAGCAAAATGTAAGCATTCATATTGAATGAAGTAGTAGATTGGCAATGGAGTAATTATGCTTTTCGATTCTGCGTTGAGGTGCAGTACGGAGAAGTGAGTTTTCAGCCATATTTGGAAGAGGCAGTTGGTTCAAAGCCTGGATGGTTAGCTGCACACTTGCTCCTCCAGTGGGTGTTACTGGCTATTAAATGTGTGACCACTAGTGGTTGGGCTGGGTGATTGTCTTACAGATAGTGTGGCACAAATGTTTTTCATGTCCTGGTTATTGAACTTCGCTCTGGCTGCAACGAGAAGCCAACAGCGAACTCTCAGGAGAGTCGTGATAATCTGTGGATCTTCAAAGTCAGACTGACAGCTGTGCTTTACATCAGCTGCGGGCCCCCGTCCGATTTATCTGTCTGATTTATCTCTGTTTCGGCCTCGCGCGGCCGCACTCGTCGCGAGCATCAAACTGCGGTACGTGCCACAGATCCGGGGATTGCGGGTTCGTCTCCCCGGTGGAGCGTGGGTTTGAAAAAACCGGGAGTCGTGCAGCACAGACATGGACTAAGTGTGCTGCAAACACAAATGCCTGCACTGCGTACCAGCGTCTGCTATGCAAAGAAATTATGAAAAGCGAGCAAGCAGCTGTCTCCAATTAAGGAATTGCTGCTTTTGCGGTTTATGTCAACGTTAGAATAATCTATTAAATCTCATGAAGTCAATATTGTGACATCAGCCCGGATACGGTCAGCCCTTGCTCTAGAAGCAGCTGCCCCTGAAAGGCCGATCGACGTGGTAACATTTTGTACTAAAGTTGTTTGATGTTTTATTAACGGTTCCCGGTGTCCAGCATGTGTCAGACTGTGGCGGGTTTCCCAGCAGTGGCACGGGTAGCGAAGGGTTACGGCACAAGAAAACCGACCAAGCAGCCCTGATAAAATGCACGGTTAAAATTCTTTTGCATAATGTAATTAAAAAAAAAAAAAGAGCATGGGGCTTTGTGAGAAGAAGTGAGAATTTGTCAGACCGGGCGAGACGCCTCTGCATGAGTACAGATTGGGATCTGTCATAACATTTATTTTTTCATTGGTCAATGTGTTTATGTACTGCATGCTAATATTTGGACGCTTCCAGGCACGCTGATTTGAATACAGGTACTGCAGAAATAAGGCAGCATTGTAGAGCCTGCTATACTTGTCCAGTTTTGAGCTCTAGAATATGCAATGCAAATTAAATTAATACTTGGACGTATATTCCAAGATCTCGCATGCATCTGGCCGGCCACAGTCGTAAGGTGATCCGGGGTTAGAAGTTCCAGCTTCTTTTCTCCAAGTAAAATACTGGCTAGCTGTAGCCCTCAGAGAACATTAAATAGTAGGCTTGCAATACATCAAGTGAAACTCTAAATTCAGCCATGGCCGCTGTTCTTTTTTCTTCCCCCATCGAAGGCCCTCACTGACAGTGAACATCAGGGGCTAGCATGGAGATGCTAACAGAGCAGAGCTAGCAATGATGCTAAGAAGGCGAGTCATGCTAACAGAGCAGCGCTAATCCTGATGCTAAGAAGGGTATCCATGCTAAACGTCACAGCGACAGTTTGGGGGTCGCCCTGAGTGATAACATTTCGGGGGGCGATATGTAAATCTGCCACTGGAGATACATCACCCTTGTTATTGCCTTTTAAAGATTGGTTCTGAAAAACCATTGCTCACAGTCCTTTTACTGAAGTGGCTGTTGGCTATATATCTCCCCAGCTCTCTTGGCAACCCCCCTATTTTGTTGCTGTTATGGTATAGGCCTGCCAAGCAAAGGCGAGAGAGAGGATCCTTGTGTCATGAGCAGAGCCTGTGTTTACATTGCTTTTATAGAGGCATTCTTAAGCCTGCTGGAAATCATCAGAGGTTGACGATATAAGGAGCTAACAATTAATTTGACCGGGAACGTTCTTTAAAAACAGGAAAAGTGACAGTCAGTTGCAGTGCTTTTCTAAATTATATCTAGGTCACAACAAGCCTACTATGTGTTGCCTATTCAAATCAATGTCAGGAAAAAAAACTGGAAAAAAAAAAGTTTTTAAATTCTAAGTTTTCCTGAGAAAAGACACCACTAGGACCATCCGGGCACAGTCATGAATATTCATGATCGTTCGGTGTCTCAGTCCCTAATTAACTGTACAACAAACCAAACTGTCGTTAGTCTATTAACACAACAGCCACTGTTTGTGTGAAGAAAGGTTCTCAAAATCTCCAGCTGGAGTCACCTGATCAGTAAGAGAAGTGTCTATATTTACTGCCATTCAATAAATCACAATGACAATATCTCTTGTCCTGGTTGTGCAAATTCAGGGGAATCTGAATTTTGATTTGATTGTGAGTGATTAATGCAGTAACAAAATAGCTCGAAAAAGGTTTACAAGTTTGGGCATTTGTCTGTCTTTGCATATTGCTATGTGAGCCCGGACCTCACTGCACGCTCAGGACCGAGCCAGAACAATCACCAAATGATTAAAACTACCATAATTTGCTGGTCGGCCAGACTGTACATAAAATCTCTTTCGATAGCTTTTGAACCCATATCTTAGCAGCTTTTATATCCCCGCTGAATGAGAAAAGCATTTTCCTCTCGCAGACAAAGGCACCTTCAGGGTCCCAGGAAAACGAAAAATTGAGGCCATACCTGTTCCAGCTGGAGCCCTTGAAAAGGGTTTGGGGGAGGTCTGGGAGGAGGGGACGTGCCTGTTTTTAAAAGGGGAGGGTGTCCATCAGCATAGAAGCCTACCCTGCCCTCCCCCTCTTGCCAAGTCATATTTGGGAAATTTACAAGAGGAGAAATAGCAGAGTTTCAGGATCCTTGACAACAGACTCTTGGCCTAACCTGAATCACGAGGGAGCCTCCGCCCGACAGCTTTGGGACACACTGACCGCAGAGTGAGAATCATCACCTGGCAGTGATGCCTATGTAGGGCGCTCTGGGGCACCTCACAGCGCGGCGAATGTAAACAGAGTCATGCTTACCAGCGTCGCTTTCCCCCCCCACCCCCACGTCCTGGCACAGCTAAGGGGCTGTGGATATGATATCATCCTTCCTGGAGAACGGGACCAAGGTCTTTGGCTAATAACAAATAGGCTTCACCATTTCCACTCATATCACGCCTAATGATCTCACCCCATCTCCATTTTTGTCAGCACAACCCCCACCTCCAGGGGGCGCCAGCCACCTCCAGGTACTTGAATTGGTACTGTGTGTTTTTTTTTCCTTTGAAAGCCCTGAAATGCTGGGGATAACCATGTGGCTGACTGAGCCCCGATGGTCGGCTTTTGGCAAATGGCTAACCGGGATCTGGTGATCTGGTGATCTGGTGCTTTGCTCGTCGTGTCCAACTGATGGTCTGGAGATCCAGCATGCCCATGTAAACAAAGCTTAACTTCATTCCAAGTTATAGTTTTGAAGGATGAAAAAGGACTGCTTAAGGAATCACAAGCCGTAGGGACAAGATCTATAACAGTCACGTATGTTTAGCTTTTTTGCATATGTGTACTATTCTGTGTATATGCATTACATGTTGTATATATTTTGTATATATATCAATAGTTCTTGCCCCATAAACAGTATGTGTTTCATAGATTTTTTTCATAGCAGTCAGAAATAACACATTACTTGCACATGATTTTTTAATGCTTGTTAAAATCGAGAGACTGAAATTCACATTTGGCTATTTTCATTTGATATTGCATCATATTAACCATTTTCAAATGATATCCTTCAAGACATTAAAAGCAACCAAATCATGCCATTTTGAAGACATATATAAATAATTCAAAATCTCTGTGTAAGTTCCAATTGATTCATTCAGGTTCAAACCAGCGCTCCAAAAATTAATATTTATAACCTTCTGTCCATAAAAGAGGGTAGCAGATTACGTCAGTTTTGTTTATGACTTGGCGTCCGGCAGGGGAAACTTTGTGTGTGTCTTTCAGGCGGAGCTGCTGATTGGCAGTAGCTGAGACGGCTCTGGCCCCCATTTCAGGACCGAAACAGATGCCCCTTTCTGTCTTGTCTGGGGAGGAGTTGCTCGGTTACATCACTTAATCTGTTGCTGGAGATGACGGGAGACTCGCCAGTAACTGGCAGCATATGGCGGACATCGTGATCGCCGAAGCCTCCTGCCATTGGTCAGCTTCAGCTCCGGGTCACAAGCTTCCCTGGCTGCGAGTTGGTCCCCGTTTAATGCGCCCTCGCCGTGAGAAATTATTTCATCACGTTTGTATTGATTTTTTGTTCCCGTCGCACAAACGCTTCAAGATTAAGATTCTACAAATGTGGGGGGGAACATGTGTATATATGCCTGCAGAACAAACACGACAGGGCTACTAGACAGCTACAGGATAAAAAAATGCAGATGAAAGGACACTTTTTGAGGCTTTTCTGATCTGGTGTGTTATGTACATGTAACATTACTCTTGGCAGCGATATTAATAGGAAAGAAGCTTCTAGATGGAAGAATGGGCCCTTTGAAAGCGCTGATGTGAGTGTGTTCCCTCACAGAGCACTTCCCCTGCATAGCTTGGCAGCCCTGAGACCCCTTCCCTCTTCCCTCTTTCCTGGGGGTCTCTGCGACACATTAATGGTGTGGCGGTCGAGCATGGGGGCCTCTCTCCCGAGGCGTTTGGGACGCGTCACCTGCCGATGTCGTTTGGCTTGGCAGTAATGTGGCAGAGGGGTTAATGCGTGCGGTTTTGGATTCGTTACAGTGATTATTCCGGGGCCCTTGATGACAACATGACCCTCCTTAATGATATGCTGCATTATCAGTGTTTGCCAGCCCCCCAGACAAGAGGGAAGCAGTACCACACTTCACTGCTGTCACGGCAACAGCCGCCCTCCAGGCAGTGACTGCAAAGAGCGTTTATGTGCGGTGGGCGTGTGTGTGTGTGTGTGTTTATGCGGGCACATGCGCGTATGTGCGCCTGTATGTGTGTGTGCGCTCGAAAACCACACAGAGAGCATTATGGGTAGTCTATTGGTAAAAAACAAAAGAAACATGTAAAAGTACTGATTGGTGTGATTTCGGGTAACGTGCCTTACAGAACTGGGAGGGAACATTTTTAAATAATCCCAAGATGTATTGATGGATTTTATTCTTACTCTTTTCAGATTTTTTTCTTTCATTGAAGTTTAGCTAATACACCCGCATACATGTATATATATATATATATATACATATATATATACATATATATATACATATATATATATATATATATATATATATATATATATATATATATATATATATATATATAAAATAATTAGAGTATATAAAAAAATTCAGGTAAAAGACCTACATAGGATCACCAAGGATGGAGATATATAATTAAAGATCAAGTACAAATACTGATGGAAACACCAGACCTCTTTAATAAAATATGGCCCCAAAATGTTCACAATAACCTGAGACCCTACATGAATGATATCAGTTTGTTTTGAAAATATGAAATTTTAAACAGGCGATAGGACATTTTAAACATAGCTGTTTCGCTACTGACGGTAGACATAAGCGCTGAACCTCGGGGTGCCTCCAAGATGTAGATTCCACTCTCTCACTGCAGGGCGGCGCCCTCCGTGCACCTCCCCAGACAGCAGACAAAGTGTCACTTCGCTCTTCCTTTGTGACTTGATGTTATCCGGAAATGCCCCCCCCGTGCCCAATTTATTGATCAGGCTTAGGATTCCCTCTGTGTTCAAACACTGCATCAGATCAGGCTGAAACCGTATCCAGGAGCCAGACACCACCATACATGTGTATATGCTTCTTTAATGTAACGCTATATGGTTGTTATTGCCCCGGTGAGTCAAAATGTTTTATTGGGTTTAGGTCTAATTCGCAGATGGAATTTTACATGGAGAAAGACTCCTTGAATTTAGACAGACCCACATGCATAATTTAACCATTGCGGCAATAAAAGAAATCGCACAACCTGCATGAATAAATCACATCGTTTTGCTGTGTTCAGTGGCCATTTACTCTCAGTCCCTGCTGTGCCAGGGAGGTGTTGCTGGCATTTTGTTTCTCTGGGTCTGCGGCCATGCGCTCCCCTGCGGCACGCTGTCCGGCCCCTTTTTTTAACCCTTGCTGTCCGTGACATCCCCCCCCCCAATCTCTCTGCTAGCACTGGGGAATGGGGGCCATGCTTGCGACTGTTCTCATTTCATTGTTCTCAGTCCACTGAGGCCTCTCTGCACAGCAAGATCCAGACTGAAGCTAATAAACACAACCAAAAAAAGATGCACACAAACAAACAAAGATGCACACAAACAAACAAACATGCACACAAACAAACAAACATGCACACAAACAAACAAACATGCACACAAACAAACAAACATGCACACAAACAAACAAACATGCACACAAACAAACAAGCAATGTGCATACAAACATGTCCCACGTTCACAAATGTGTTCCACTTCTACCCACCTCCCAAGCCAGCGTGACACCTCTTGGGTCCATTATGCATTTACTGCGATGCCGGAATCTTTTTTGCATCCTAAAAAAAAACGATTCATGGAACTTTTTGTTTTCATCTGAGGCCATTTTTCATTTTGTCTCCACAGCAGCAACTGAGCAAAACCAGTCAGCTGACTGCGATTTGAATGTGGTTAAATAATGGCCAGGGAAAGACTGGCAATAGCCACCGTGCCCCTCCCCTCCCCCCCCCCCGCCTCAATGTCGAGGTAATAGGACCTACCCAGGAGCCTGAACGTCATGACAAGGGCATCGCAGAAGCTGGAATATCGTCCCGGTAAAATCCTAACAGCGTGATATACGGGACGCCATCCCAGAGCCTCTAAACATCAAACTCATCACTTCACTTTGTGCCAGAGTCACATTGCATGAGCTGTCTGGGAACAATCACACTCGCAGCTGATATGTTTTAAAGTTTCAGCTTATCGTGATGGGGTGGCTCAGCGGGGAGTGCTGCTGGCTCACATCTACAGCGTTTGGGGTTCCAATCCCACACCCACTAAGTATCTGTATGAAGCTTGCACATTTTACCTGGGTTGCATATGATCACAGAGAGGCTGTTAGGAGATATTTAAGTGGACTATAGTGTGTGTGCGTGCGTGTGTATGTGTGTGTGTGTGTGTGCGTGCGTGTGTGGTGGCATGGATCGACATCCAAGGTCTTCCCCAGCCTTGTGTGCCTGGGCTACAGGCCTGTGATAAATTACATGACATCTTTATTGTCATTGTTTTTAAAAGACAATGGAAAAAGGAACAAAATTTAGAAATTAATTTTACAAAAAATAAATTAATAAAAAACAACAACAAAATTACGTTTAGGGGGTGTTGGGGGGTGGTGTCTGGCAACCCTAAATTTTGGTTGTTCCCCCTCCATAGATTTTGGTGACTTGGGGACCTGAACAAAATTTCGAGGGGGGTGTAAACTTGTAATTGGACTACCTGGCTATGTGCCTGCTATGTGTTGCCTAGGACAGCCTCCCAGGCCACCCCCGTGACCCTCTACTGTGGTATATTGGTATATTCCAAGGCACAGGCTTCACTATCTAAAAGCCCTTCAGTACTTCGTGGCTGCAGTTTCCTTCTTCATCATGCTGGAACCCAGGAGCAAATCGACACTTTTGAGCGCAGTAGCTGATTCTCTGCTGTTCCAGAATCAGCCAATCAGAAGTCAGTCAGACAGAGATGGATGCTGGCTGGAGACGTTGTGTAGCTTCGCCTTGACACCTCATGATAATCTATCGAGAGCTGTGCTCAGTGTCTTCATGTTCTCTGCCAACATGGAGAACAAGAGAGATATTACTAAAGACAGGCATGTCAAAGCGACGATGGTTGTTCCGGAAATCCTAGACTTCTGGTCTGCTATTAATCCACTCACTTCACTATTCAGTCACTCTTTATTAGACAATGTAAGCATTTCTTTATCTGTCATTCTCAAATGACTGACGGTGTACCGTTTTTACAATATCCAACCAGCTGCACGTATAAGCATTTAAAGCAATTTTCCACAAGTAGAAGCATAAGATTCATCCATCCCTCCATCTATCCATCCATCCACCCAGATTCCAAAATCATTTATCCAGTGTCGCACTGTGGCATCTAAGTTACCCAACAGGAAATGTATTACTTGGATATTTTACTTTCTCACAAAGTGTTTCTGGTGAAAAGTGACCGGCATGTGTTCCTAAATCCGCCTCTGATATATAATATGCTGTATAATATGATGTATAATGGTGTAGACACTGCCGTCTAATTCCAGCTCTGACAACAGGAACAGCCCACATACCGAACGAATCAATTAGGTTTGTTCTTCCTATACAGTATGTTGTCTCGGCCTAATCTTGTCTTTGTATTTCAGTTTAAACCTGGTTTCGCTCCTGGTCCCAATGCACCTACAAAGATTTTACTTCAAATAGTTTCTGTCACCTATCGAAAAAAAAGCCTTAATAATTTCCTTCTATCGCCGCAAATATTGGTTCTTTATTTATTGCTTCGTTTAGCTTTGCTCTCGATCCATTGTCACAGTCTTCGGTTTCAGACGCAATTTCTGCCAGAATCCCCCATTTTGCCACCGCCCTGTCTGACTCCCGGGACGGCTATGATGTCTGGGATGTGAGTGGGGGGTTTTGACTTATTACAGACAAAATCCCACGTCGCACTGCAGCACAACTGTCAATAAATTGCATTAAGTGCCTACAAATTATTGTATTACATCACAGATGCTAAAGAATCCACAGGAAAGGATTTTAAATCAGGTTTGTTTACTGATCCGGCAGATAAATGGATCTTAGTGATTAATTATGGAGCCACTTAAATAACTGTATGAAACTTGTGTAAGTACTCTAGACAGCTCTCCTAAAGATAACAGTTACAGTTTCGTTTACAAACAGATCGGCAATATCAACTGAATTAATGGCAGGCTGGCTCAACATTTTAATGACTTTTTAATGTGCAACTTGTTGAATGTTGTAAGTTATGGCCATGTAATTTGCAGCATCTGAATGTCACGCATATTTGCTTAGGAATGTGTTTGTCAGACTTCTGCAGCCAGAAGGAAAATTGTTCATTGTTCAAGACACCTTGATACTCAGTCCCTGCAAATCTCACAGTGATCCTCTGCTCTAGGGTGACCAGATATTCCATGTCAGAGGGGACACTGTGAGCTACTTCGGGTTTTACAAACTACTTTCAAACCGAAAGGCTCCTGTGCTCAGCTAAACAGTTCAGCTCTTCTTGTGCTTTGGCTGGTTTGTTTCCTTGATTGACAGACTCATCCAGCTGTTTCTCACATTAGCATTAGTGACACATGCGTGATTATGGGAGACTGACCAATCAGCACACAGCAAGAACTCAGTGCTGAAGTGAAATCCAGGTCCTTTTAATTAAAACGGCAGCCCTGTCCTAGCAGAGTGTCCTGCCTGGCGTGGATTAAGTGGTGACCCAATTCTGCTGTCGGTTTATCACCCTAGACCAGTTGTGAGTGACTTTACATCCACACATAACATGGTTGAAGGTGCCAGGATAGTCTTTAGAGGGCAACAGAGAATACCCTGTCATATATTATATTGTATATATTTTTTATTTATTCCTTTCTTATTGCTATTTTTATTATGGCAGAGTTGCCCACTGCAGGTTATAGTCTGACTGTGTATCCACCTACCTTGAAAGTAACAAAAATTCTTGACTCCTTCTGTATCTCAGGCAGGCATCACTAAAGAAAACAGTTAAGGGGGGGGTGATTTATACCTTTCTACATATTTAGCAGATGCATTTATTAAAAGTGACATACAATTTAGACAGCAGGGTGAGCCAGTCCCTGGCCCAATGATGACATCATTCTGCGACCCGTGGGACCGGAACCAATAACCTTCTGACCACAGGCACGGTGCCCTTACCCGCTGAGCTACACACCACCCCCACTCGTTCATCCGATGTGAATATTTTCATGTCTTAAAATCAGACTAATTACGTTGCAAATATTTATAGGGCGCACAAGCAACAATGTGAAGGATCTGAGCGACCCAGTGGGTGTCATTGGCGGAAATGGTGTGAGAAGAACTATATTTTTACATATCCATCCATGCATCCATCCATGCATCCATCCATGCATGCATCCATGCATGCATCCATCCACGCATCCATCCATGCATGCATCCATCCATCCACTCACCGCTTATCCGGGTCCCGATTGCAGGCGCAGCAGTCTAAGCATGGATGCCCAGACCTCCCTCTCCTCAGCCACCTCTTCCAGCTCCTTGGGGGGGGGGGGGTACCAAGGCGTTCCCAGGTCAGCTGTGACATATAATCTGTCCCACACGTCCCAGGTCTGTCCCAGGCCCCTCTTCCTGTCGGACATGCTCGGCGCACCATTTCTAAAAAACATTTTCTCGAATTTCTAGTTTTAATTTAGGTTTGGTAGTTTACCCCTATTAATAAAACTTGCGGCTTTCAAAATCCCAGCGATGGATATCGATTACCCCGACTGGGTTTTGTATCTGTACACCTGCAGCTGAGGAACGATACCGACTTCACTGGAAAACACGATCATTCCAGTCCTGTTTCTCTTTATTACCACGTTGCTAATGTTGCACCGGCCCTGTTGGCACTGCGCGGTTTCCTCATAACGGTGATCCTGACATCTACGCTGATGGACGCTTACCATGTTTCATGTTCACTAAAGCACATTTGCAGCTTCGCAGTGAGGGAGATTATTATTCTTTTATGTGCCACCAGTTAAATGTGATTTTTCCCTCACGCTGCCTTCTTCTTTACCAAAACACTGTAAATCAGAGGTGGCCAGTCTTATCCGCAAAGGGCCGGTGTGCAGTCGCATTTTTGCGATAACCTTTAGGTCAGCTGTTCAAATCCAGGACTGAGGACTCTTCAGCCAATCAGTGCTCTAATCAATAATGTAATTAGGGATCTACATTGAAAACCCGCATACACAGCAGTCCGTTCAGGATAAGATTATACTCCCTTGACATGAATATTTTCTACTATTTGTATAATGCCAGGAGCTGGGAGGGAGCAAAAATGTGGACCAGCTGTGGATTCCTGAGAAGTGGATTGTGAAACGCCGATATAATGCATCCATCCATCCTTTTCAATAATCACTCATCTATTTGGGGTTACAGTGATCTGGAGTTGATCCAAGCTAAGTATAAGTATAGAGCAGAGCAAGCTGTCAGCATGTCACTGGACGTTGCAGGAATGGCATGCAACCATGATCCTTGGCTCTTGATCAGGTCATAAATATCTTTCCCGTCAAATGTAACAATATCAATCTTTTCACAGATATAAGTTGATGACATTTTTCAATTGTAAGAGTATCTGCTCATTCTGTATTCGGTCTTCTTCCGGTCATTGGTTAGGGCAGGTCAGTTACACTAAAATGTACTTTTCGTTCTACAATCATCTGAAGCGGATGATTGGGTTTTAAGGACGATGATGTCCGGTCAGGCCTCAGACACAGACTTAGAGGTTCTGGAGATGTAGCTGTGGATGGCCCAACTTAGGCCCAGGTTTTCCTAACTCCCCTACTGTCGGTACCAATTTGCTCATCACTGGGGCTGCACCCTCAAGGTTTGCCAAATATACCCTAGTTGTAGCTTAATGTACCTTTTAATATAATTTAAGGTACAGAAATGGACTCTGAGTAACATCCCAAAGGTACAAACAACATTAATGTATCAGCAATGGTACAAAAAATGTTCTTCAGAGTCCATTTCTCTACCTTAAAAGGTACAGTTACCTACACCTAAGGGTACAAGCCCTTGAGGGTACAGCCCCAGTGACAAGCAAAGGTACAAGTTGCTACCCTTTCTTTCTAACGGTGTATAAAACAAACCCACAGTGTTGAATTAGTTTGATGAAGGAGACGGTTGGCCTAATTATGCACCTAAAGCTCAAGAATCAAAGCCTGCAGGTGCGCGGGGGACGCGGCTGGCTCACAAGGTGGCGAATCTGCTGGATCAGGTAACAGCGAGGCAGTTTTGGCCGCGGTACAGATGGGAAACGCTCATGGCACAAACACAGTGTAGCACTTACCAATCCTCATGCGTCTGGAGTGCAAGCCAAGAGGTGGCTGTAGTTCACAAGGGGCCCACCCTTCTCGAACCCGGGACATCGATGGCAGTCCTATTAAATCCCCACCCCTACTGGGCACTGTGGATACAGTTTCTCTTTCAAACCTTTCTCTTCCCCACAGAGGTCCACTTCATCCTTAATTATGACTTACCTCTGCTTTCCGTTTAAGAGATATGGCAGGTTCTTCCACACTAATTCAGGTACCGTCTCGGAAAGTACAAAAAGGGGTATGGATAATTATCTCCGAGACATGGCTAATTAAGTAATTACGGGGCCAGGTTGGAGGTTCTACCATAATTGTACCTTGTCAGGTTTCGTGCTTCAGAATCACAGCCAATATTTGGCATTGCATGGTAGTACAGTGGTTAGTACTGTTGTCTCACTTCTCTGGGACCAGACCAGCGTTGACGTCTCCCCTATGGGTCCATGTGGGTGGAGTCGCCATGTTCTTCCTGTGTTGTAATGGGGTTTCCTCTAAGTGCTCTGCCCCCCCCCCCCCCCATGATCCAAAAACATGCTGAGGATAACTGCAGTTACCCAGTTGTCCATAGGTGTGCTTGTGTGAGTGAAAGATGTGTGGGTGTGCCCTGTGTTGGGTTGGCACCCCATCCTGGGTTGTTCCAATAGCCTCCCCGGATAGGCTAAAGACCCCCCAACCCCACCCCACCACAGGATAGGCTCCAGAACAACCTTCCCCCACCCCCCACCTCACGCAGTTACAGACGATGGATGGAGGAGACAAAGGGTCAGCAAATGCAGTTCTCAGGTGTCTCTTTGAGTGCTTGTATTTGGATAGTAAGTCACTTTACTTCATGTTTTCAGTGCATATAAGATTTTTATTAAAACCCTACTCCATGACCTGAACCTCAATACATATTTCAAGGTGCACCTTCTAACCCCTGAGACAATATAACGATATTCCTCCCACTAAGACCGAATGTGTTAACGTAGACACTGGAACCTGCGAACGCGGACTGATACCTGCCGGGTTGCGTAATCATGATGGTAGATCACATTATTTTAATCTATTTTCACTTTGTCCCAGTTCGTTTCTAAGCTACACCTTTGGCAAGTGTCAAACCGAGATACTTAGGTGACGTATTCAAGGAATGCGGATGAGCGAACACCTCATTTACATGACATCACACCAAGGAGTGGCGCTACGGTGAAAGACAGCGTCCTGTAAGTAAACGTGCCAAACACCTGAGAAGAAAAAACAGACCCTTTTGAAAGTCAATACTCAGCTCATTTATAATACGCGTTTATTTTGTTCTGCACAAACGGCACGTATTTCCTGCCTCACATGCAAAATCAAATCAAATCCTTTTATAAATTTCACCACCGAATGGACATTTCCACCGTAATTTACACCAGAAAGGAGTCTTAGCTTTGGGATCGTAAATGAGGGTCATTTTTGTTCATTATCGCCTGGGATTAAATACCATAGCTATTCAGTCGCATTGTGTGCCTCAGATTTAGTCCATTTTAAGGCATGAATGTGCTGATTTTCTGTGTCATAACTGTCTCCAAAATGACACCTCCCTTGCCCCCCCCAAAAAAAAAACGTATGACGAAGCTCAACCCGCATCGACGATTAAATAATATGCTACCTCTACCCTTACCCACAGTCAATGTGCTGTTGCTTCTACCAGCGTGACAACTGTCTTCTGCAGCAATATACTGTAACAGAATACACTATTTAGCGAGCGAGAGAGCGAGCGAGCGAGCGGCGTAATCTAACATGAATTTTAACCAGGGATGATTGACAGGCGCTTCGTCCGTACGGCGAAAAGAGAAAATCTGAACAAGATGTTTACAAGACCAATTGGCAGGCGCGTCTTGATAGAAGGCGGATCTATTTGAACTTTAAACTAGGTTGCGCCCAACGTTGGGAGACAGAGAAATTGATACAGTGTAGCAGTAAATCAGAGAGACCTTACAGTGTAGAAATTTGTAACACTGTTGCAAGTATTTTTGGCGACTGAAGGAAGCGAGTGAGATCACAGCGGCTTCCCGTTTGGGAAAGACTAGAGTTGTTGAGCGAGGACCACCGCGGATCGTTTCCAATCACAGTTTAAATTTAATTGATATATATCACGCTGGAAATGTCCGAAAACAAGCCGAATGATGATCCGAAGTTGTCAACGACGGACAGGGTCGTGAAATGTAAGTATATCTGTACAGCGATCGCCAGTTCAAGGGATTTAATCGCGTTTTGCTTTAAAGACGGTAGCATTTTAGGGCCACCAGCGGTTATGTCTGCGAAAGAGTATAGTCGATGGTCATTTCGAACTGTGTGCTATACCGAAAATGAGAAGCCTTTGCACTGGGGGAAAGGCTGTTAGCTAGTCGTATTAGCGTAAAGTAGGAAGTAGAGGTAATTATGTCCAGAGTTTGTAATGCAGTCCCCCCCATATTTCCTACAGTTGTTGGATATTTGGCCATCTGTATCACACCCTTGTTTATGTAATTCTGGAAATGTGCTTGCATTACCCGCGATCTGCCAGTTCCTGCTTCCCCTGCCCTAACGGTGTGTTATTTGTTGTATTGCTGCTCGGTCCGCCAGCAGTCAGACGGCTGCCGCCGCTTGCACTGTCAGGCAGAAACGTCACACCGTTTCCGTATTTCTTACTTTGTTTTATTACCGTTTTTTATTAAAAAAAAAAAAGACGGTGTATGCTGTTGCGACAGGTTTGTTTTGCTACAACACCCCCCCGCCCACCCGGAAAAAAAAACCAAAATTGCACACGACCATATATTGGGAAAAATACGTCGTTGGATCCAGGTCAATTACTTCACTCTCCACTGAATTGTAATACAGATACTGCTTGCGAGGACGGTGCATTGCTGATAGTTAAAAGAGGAAACTGGTATACTTGAAATCGTATTTTCTTCCAAAACAGATGCGAGGCAGTGTGAATGCATCCCTGTGCCCTGATTACTGTTTAGCTACACGAGTCAGTAAATTATTAGCGGTGCGCCGTATGCGTGGTGGAGTCTGCGATGATACCGAAGCAGACCGCATTCATACCCGGGGTAACTTACTCTCTCGCAGCCCCCTGCTTCCCGTCTCCACATATGGATACAGCATCTTTTTTCTTCGATAGATTCCTTTAAAAATCATTCCACCATTTCTGTCATTGTGGGTGTCTATCGGTGGATGCAGATCGTTCTTTTATAATATATAAGTGGTTTACTCCAGTTGCATTTACGGTGTCATCCTTATGCGTAGATTAATTTATGCTGTAAATCCGTTACTATGTTTGTCTATGGGCGTCTTGCAAATGTAATGGGGGAAACGATCCCGGCGTCGCATTAACTGAGCCGATAAGAGGTATGCATGCTGAGAACACGTTTAACGGGGGGTGTATGTGTGTTAAATATTTCAGAAGAACAAGCAGGGGTGAGTGGTCAGGCGGCCGAAACGCCATGGCCGCGAATGGCCTTGGCTGGGAAGCCGCTGAGAATCGGAGCGTAATGGTCACGCACTTCCTCGTGCTATGCCCTATTTCAGATTAATATGAGTGAAAGGCAGTAATGCAGCCTGACTGCTGGCTCATAATTTTCCCATGCAAAGGTCAGAGGGCACCTTTCACTTATTTTTTTTATACATGTTACATAATGTATGTATAAATCTAACGGGTATACTTTGTAATGTTTATTTGTAACGTTTATTGCATTTAAATTAGCATTTTAACAGCCTTGGATACTTCCATGCACTTATTATGCAGCTGGGAAAAAGTCTTTTGCTAATTAATTTTTCTGTTTTGCATTTCCGTTCGCAGTTCCGCTTTCGGATTAGTTTTTATTGCTGTATGGCCCTGCAGTTATCAACAGGTATAGAAACGTCTCCATGAAAATCTGGGGGAGGGGCAGTATTTCTGTTTTCAAACATGATTGCTGATTCCTCCGTAAATTCTGTGGGCGAACTTTTTTTTTCTTCGAAGTCTTGCTCGTGTTTAGCGGTGAACGACCGGACGTCGTGGGGGGGTTCCATGTTTGGGCTGTATGTGATGTCGCCGCGGCTTGCGGGTGGTGTCTCCCCCCTGTCCCGTGCGGTCCGTTACGCACCGTGCAGCTTCTGAGCCGGGGGTCCCCGGGCCCCTCCCGTTAGAGCTCCGCTGTCACCCTGAGTCTCCTCTCCTCTGCCAGTTTAAATTCTGCTGCTTGCTGGGAAAAGCAGTATCGTTTTGTCTCACTTGGGGGGAGGGGGAAGTGGGGGGGGGGAGGTATTATGTATGCCTTATTCTTCAGTGTGGTTTATACTCCTTAATGAAAAATGCAGGCCAGATAGGATGACACTGTACATTTTTATCTTTTTTAAATTAACATTTTTTTCCGACAGTGTCTGCAGCTCACAGACACGCACTTTGCACAGTTAATCGTGCCTCCACTATTTTTAGTGCTAAGCTTGTGCGTGTGGCTCCTAACAGTAGACACCCACCTGTGCATATTAATTTAAGGTGCAATACCTGTGATGCACATGCAAGAGCCCCCCCCCCCCCAGTAGTACTCTGTGACTTCCCTCCCAGTAAGGTCCCTTCCACCACCCTGAATGCATACTTCTCCAGTATAACGCAACAGCTTCTAACACTGCAAAACCCGCGACGGTGCTATTCTCAAATGGAAGCCAGCAGCGGGGCGGCCGCCGCACGCGTGACGCAGCAGGTCTGACGCGGTGCCATGCAGGGGTGCCGCCCCTGCGACTCCTCACGCGCGCAGACGCCACTCTCCGTGACGGGCGCTTTTCCAAAAGTCACGGGGCTGCGATTCCGAGGGTCCCCACCTGACGCGTGGCATTCTGCAAAACTGCTGATTCTGTAGCGGCGCATTTTTCACGTTCTGGCTGCGCGGCTGCTGCCAACCGCTGCGCCAACAAGTCGCAGAGCCATCACTGGGTGACACTTTTTTTTTTTTTTTCTACCACTCTTACATCTGTATCGCTGTAGTGATTTGCTTTTCGGTTATTGACTACAAAAACAACATGTTTTGAAATATCCAGATGCCGACCTGCTTTTTTGTAAATCGGAAGAAGCAAAACGATTGGCTCACTGCACAATCTCTCAGGCAGCCTATCAGATTGTGCGATTGTTGTTTTCTTTTTCATGAATTTTTTGTGCATTGTCATTGTACGGCTCCTGTCTGAGGTGTTTTATCAAGTGACACAAATGGCACCTGATATCTGACCTTTTGAAGAGGGACTGGCCCTGGTTGCTGACGCCCGCAGCTCTACCCGGGCGACGGCCACCGGCAGTGTTGGCTCCAGTGCACCTTTTACGGAGAATGCGCCAGAAGCTTTCAGTAGGTGCAGGCATGCTGCAGCTTGCCTGTGCTTAAACCCCCCCCCCCCCCCACCGAATCTGTTAGTGCTCCTCAGTTTTGACTTCTGTTTGTCCTGAAGTCTCGCGTAAGCAAATAAGCTCACGTCACCCGGCAGGTATGGTGTTGCTCTGCCACCCACCTGACTCTCAGCCCACCCACCTGATCGGATGATGGCCTTGTAACCAGGTGAGTGTTGGTTTGTGTGTCATGAGGGCGTGGCACAGCGTGGGGCAGGGAAAGGAGGCCGCGTGGGGCTCGTTGGAAGAGCGCGACACGCCGTTTGATGCGTCGTAAACAGAAACCCCTCACCCTGCCCCCTCGGCACTGACTGCACGTGGTTTGCGAACGTGCAGCGGCCGGACGTTACAGAAACAGACCGATGTTGCAGATTCCTCCTCTGGGGGGCGGGGTGAAAACTACCCCCGTGGGAAGACCTGCCAGTGGTGGCACCCCATGGGACACCCCCTTGCTGGACATATTCATTTCCTCCTTGCTTGGACTCCTTGCAGGAATGTACTCTCCTTATCCAAACGCTACTTTTAGCTGTAAAGCTTGCAACACTTTCTCTCTCTGCCTCCCCCCGCCGTCCCTTTCTGTCTTCCTTTCTCTTTCTCTCCTCTATCGCCGTTGAGGTGGGAAACCCTTTCTGGAACTCTAAAAGTAGCCAATCTACGGCCCCGCCTCCCTGGGGGGGTAATGTGATCCACGGATGTATGGTGCTGGTGTCCCGAAAGCGGACCTCGCTATCCGGATGTGGCCTGGCTCTTTCCTAGGTTACTGTGGCCCCGTACAGGGTGCAGCTAGAGATCTTGGACCCCATGAAACCGTATCATATTGGGCCCCCTATTCAGAGCAGTCCACTTGTGTTCCACTTTTTTAGGGCCCCTGTCACTCTTGCAGGCTCTCGCTCCTTCCTGGATCTCCCAGCGATCGTGCCTCGTATTCCGCCTCCCGATGTGAGGCCCGTTTTGTTGGCAGGCCCCCGATAGAGGGCCTGACATTAAAGCAGAGCCACGCAGAAATGAGTCACAGCTGGTACCGCGGTGCCACGTTCCGGTGGCTTCCCCAGTTCTCCCTCTAATAAGAACCCTTTTGGTACGTTCCACACCAACTTGCCTGGCGTCCGGGCCTCTGCACGTGCTCAGTGCTGCACCTGGAGCAGAACAAGAAGTAAAGATCATCTGCTGCTCTGTGTCAGGCGTTTCCCCCGGCGAATCGCGTGTCCCAGTCGCGTGGTTTTCGGACCCGGCTCCCTTGGCGTCCAGCTGTCGATTCCGCCCTTAAATGGACGCGGGGGTTTTGGGGAAGCTCACCGCCGAGTGTGAGAAGTCTGCCCTGTAGATATTTAAAACCAGCAGTCAAACTGTAGTATCTTTACTATCATCAACATAAGGACGATGAAGAAGGCCATGTAGGCCTGTTGATATGCAGTTGGGCACCGGCATCGTTGAATACTCAGCTTGGTAAACTGAGTCAAACCTGGAGGGAACTTTGTAAGCTTCTGGTAAAAATATCTGCTAAACAGTTCGGTAGTAATGATGCTAACCGGTAGTAATGCGGGTAGTAATAAAAGTTGATGATGAGTCAAGCAATGGTCAGCAATGTCCGAGACATTGTGTAGCCAGTTTTCTAATGATGAAAAGCAAGAGTAATAGTATTATGTATAATAGTACTCTAATACAGCTATTACTCAAATATAATGGTATGATAGTACTAATAAGCTATTTAGGTATAAGGTTATTTGTAAGAGTCAACACTGTGGGAGGTAATGGGTTCTGGTGAAATGTTATATTAACAAAGGAATCTAGCAGCCCGGAATACTGAAGTCTCTTTGCTGTTTGCTTGTGTAAAATGTTGCTCCCCTGCCTGTAATTTCAGTGGCCGTTATAGAAATAAGCACCACCACCGGTCCTGAAGATTAGTAACACCTTATTTGACATCCTGGGCCGGGAGGTTTGCTGTTTTTCGATTATCTCCGTTAGCAGGATTCCCTGGAAAAACAGGCCGCAGATTACAAAAGAGGAAGAAATGATATCATCTCGGGGATAAATTGCGGTAGAGTGAGGCTTAGACAAGTAATGTTTACTTTTTAATTTGGCCGTGTTTAATAGCTTGTGTGATCTGGCATTGTCCGTGTTTGGTATTGGTAGCTATTGTCTCCCCCCTGTTGTATGCGGCCTGCCATTCAGCGAGCCTTTATGGGCTCGTTTCGAGCACTCGCCAGCCGGTATAGCAAGTAAACATACCCAGGAACGTAAACACGTACAAGGCCGCGGAGGCTCGCTAAGTAAATAAGCACGAGAGTTCCTGACAGATAGCAGGCTGCGTTCTTTGCTTTGAACTGGATACTGACGCTGTTTGTCCTGCATGATCTTGATAACTGCTATTCGCTTGCTTTACTGTCCTTGAGTGTTGGCTTATTCCATCTTTTTAACACGAATCTTTTCTTGCGAACTTCGGGGGCTGGAGGCACGTTACACACAAACATGACTGTTCTGTTTATTGCATCTAAACTGACGGCAGGAATATGTCCTGTTGGATGATCCGAGTCACCCTGCTTGGTCCCAGTTCGGTGTCGGACCCCTGCTTTCTGCTCTGGTATTAAGTGAAACAGTTTGGCATTTTTGCCGATGTTTGTTTGTCTTTTGTTTTCTCCGTTTGGGTCGTGTGGCGACGGCGCTTCCGGATAATTGGAAGCGCTGGTGTGTCAGCCGGGTTCTGAAGTGTCCCGCGTCGGTCCATTTTGGTTCTGCAGTCTGAGTGGAGGAGATATTTTGTGGTGTTTATACTGACATCGGCTCTCCACATGACGCCCGAGATCAGGGATTGTATTCTGATGGGGGTCTTAAGTAGCCCGACCGCCTTGGCATAGCCGGCGTCTCTCTGCCCCTCCTCTCCCTTCCCCCGCTGGATGCTCTCTTCTCCCCATCATCCTGACCCGTTTTTCTTCTTCCTGCATGTGGGCAGGGCCCGTTTTAGTGTTGACTCCGGGACCGTGGGCTGAGATCTTGGGGCCGAGCGTGAAGCTTGGAGTGGGAGGGGTGTTTATATAGCTTTAGCGTATGGAGGTGGGCGGGGCACTCGTAGTCTGTACAATCCCTGCTCCACCGTTCTGGCCGCGGTGCTTTCCGACAGCAAGATCCCTGGTCCGGTTCTGTTTGGGTAGACCTTTTGGCGGTTCTTTGGTAGTATCAGCACGTTTGTTCTGTGACGAGCTCTGAAGCCTGCGGGGAGGAACAGGAAACTGCCCACGGTTTAGATTTAATCAGGTGTTAGGCAGCCCGGCCGAAGCAAAGACTGTCATGTTAGGCAGGGGAGTTTGGCGCTTTGCATTGTGGGATACTTGGGAGCCACAATGTGTATCTCTGCATTCTCTCTCCATGCCTTCCCGTTGTGTTCTATTGCGGCTGCCCGCAATAGACTCGTCTGATATGTTCTTTGCTCTCTCACGCTCCGTCAGAAGCCCCTTCGATTCATCTACACTGGACTCGCCGCCTTTTCTTTGTGCCTCTGTCGTTGTCCCCGGCTCCTGAGGTGCCAGCCTGGCCCCCCCCAGCCCCCTGGCGCTGCTGCGTTTTCTGCTGTCTTTGCGCCTCCGCGTGTTCGTTTATTGCATGCATTTTTAATGCGCTGCCATGCATTATTCAGGGGTGGGTTTAAAAACCGGCCTCTTGCAATGACTGTTGGATGGACTCTTAGTTTGGGGGGGGGGATTGATGGACTAACTGGTGAGTGCTGCCTTCGGGGGCTTTATTTAAGAGAGGGACAGCACTGGGAAAACATGCAACCAGTTTTCACCAACTGTTTTCTGTTATTGTTGTTGGGTTTCCCCCCCCCACCCCTGTTTTCCTCCAAATATTGAAATCTGTGGTCAGCAGAAGACCCAGCAGGCAGAAATGTCGGTCGCTCTTATACCATGACCTCATGCGGGTGTGATGCCTGGGGTTCCGAGGTCATTCCTGCATCCCGTCAATCAGCAGGCGTCGGACGATTTACCCATCGAGGGTGTAATGTGATCTCCGCGGTTAGGCAACTCGAGGCGGCCCACAGCAGCCAGACCCCCTCCCCTTCTGCGTGTGTGTGTGTGTGTGTGTGTGTGTGTGTGTGTGTGTGTGTGTGTGTGTGTGTGTGTGTGTGTGTGTGTGTGTGCCTCTATATGTGTTTTTCTTCCTGGCCATTTGAAGGGTTTTTCAAATGTAAACGCACGCCAAACTTGTATTTTGCCAACTGCTGTTTTTTACCCATAAGTCTCGGCGACGGTGTTTTTATAAAGGGCCTGGCGTTTGTTTAACGGCTCAGGTATTAGAAAGGGGCATTGTCTCCCCCTGTCACCGTGCTTTTGTGCACGTGATGATGTCATAAGGGACACAGATAAAACCACTGTTCGAATGTGCCTTCTTTTTCTGAGAAGTTCTCAGTACTTTTTTTTATGTAATAAATATCGGCGATTAAAATAAAAAATGAGGAAAGGTGGTTCCTGTCGGCTGCTCAAGGAAACCTGCAACGGAAGAAAAGCAGAATATTTTCGTAGACGTTTTTGTAAACGCATAGCGGGCTGTTACAAAGCCCGCTGCCATATGTAATCACGCAGGTTCACAAGTGCGGTCTCTGCGCTGAGATGGGTTTAGCGTAAGGGAAGGTGCTGGAATGGCTTAGGTTCCACCACTAAAGCAGATGTTCCTGCGATTTTGATCAGATGTACATTGATCAGTGTTTCTCAGCCCGGTTTTCAGGGACTAACACATGGTCCTCGTTTTGAAAGGAAGCAATAATGTGGACTATCTGGGGGTCCCTGAGAACCGAGTTAAGAAACGCTGATCTGTCTACTTCATTAATCCCAAAGGAAATTGCAGGCTTACAATACAGCAACACATTTAGACGGTAAATAAGCCCTTAATAGACAGTAACGGACAGTACCAGTAAATAATAAATGACAATTAGTAGTATAAGTGCAAAGAATGTGTTTAAGTATAGCATGACATTCCGTGGTATATAAATAGAAACAAATAGTGTCCAGTGAACAGTTGAATGTTTTGTGATTAAATGTGTGATTGAGCAGAGCACCTCTCAAGCATCAAGGACTGATAAACTAATTTGCTCTCTGCTGTATGTAAGTGACAAGCGTGCTTTTGAAATGGCCCTTTGCTGTTGTGCTTGGCTGTGAAGTTGTTTATCTGCATGTGACTCTGGTGTCCCACGACGCCCTCAGCGAGCCTGGAGCGTGTGCCCCGCCCACACGCCCCGCCCACACGGCAGCCATGGCAGCCGAGCGGGCCCGTGTTATCCGAGGTTACCGGCGACAGACGCCGTAAGACTCGGCCCCCGGACTTTAGTCCCTGCAAAATTGAATCCCGTCGCCACCTGTCATCTTCCGAATGGATTTCTGCATAATTTGCTTGAAGTTTTTCGCCCTGTTCCGCTGCCGCGTCTTAAGCGTGCAGCGTTACGCAACGCAAGTGAGCCTGGGACTCGCGCTGGTACGTGTGTGACCGTGCGCGTGCGGCTTTGTGTGTTTGGGCGGGGTTTTCCTTTTACTAACGGTCCAAAATGACGACATTCAGGCACCAGCATAGATTTCTCTTTTTCTTCCACGTTTGCTTTCATCCAATGAGTCCGTACATGTTGTTAAATTGGAATCCATCGTTCGGCGTTGTCCTGTAGTTCGTCAGGAGCTCTGCCGTGAAAGTGTGCGGAAGAAGAATTGCGAGGGAGGGAGAGAGAGAGAGAGAGAGATGGAAAGGAGGATTGAACAGAGGAGTGCTTTCAGATCTCCTTGGGTGAGGGAAGCGCGGACGCTCCCGCCCACCCCCGGCCTACGGTGAGACGCTTGGCCCCCTCCAAAAAAACGTGTCCGCTCACTGTGTTTTTTCTGGCTCTGCGGAGATGTGTGAAGCTGCCTGCAGAGACGCAAGCAGCTTGTTCGTTAGGGGAATGTGCTGAGCTTTCGAGGATTGCTTTCCCCCCCCCCGGCCCGCCACAGGGCCCTCCTGCCTGGCGCCAGTGGTCTCTTCCGGTGTCTCCGGCACGTTAGCCCGTTTAGCGGTGCCGCTGAGACCCCAGCTGTTTTTCCTGCTGTACCTCCTCCCTTCCAGCGGGGGCTGCGCGCCTTGCCGTCCGCAAGAAAGCGGCAAGGAGCCGAGTGAGAGCACGTACACAGGCGTCCCCCAGGGTGACGGGAACCTCGGAGATGAGTGCTGCTGTCATCCTCGCTGTGAACAGGTGCCGAGAGTGTCACTCATACACCCCTGTAGAGAACCCACCCTCCACCCCCCCCCCCCGCCATTTATCTCAGCGTGTGAGTACGCAGAAACGGTGGGGGTAGTTAATGCACAAGTCACTCTGGCCGATAACTGAACACCTGAGCCTTTAATGATTGTTCCCGTGGTGTGTGAAGACCTCCACTGTGCGCGCATGCAAAGGTACGTTTTGTGCGTATGTATGTGAGCGTAATTTTTCCAGAATATGGACTCGGAACGTTGTGGGAATATCCTCACCGAATACGCTTGCTTGACTAAAAAGTAGCAATACATGTTTAAAATCTTTTTTGTTTATATTTATTTCCCATTAGTTTCCTTGGTAATCATCGATTTATTTTGCTAATTAAGTCCCCAAACTGTGCAGATTGAGTGTGTTCTCCTCAGCGTGTCATCTTCAAATAGTGAGCAGTGATGTCTTAATAGTTGGGGAAGCGCACTTGTAATTGAAAGATTGCAGGTTCGAATCCCAGACCAGCAAAGCACCACTGAGCAAGGTACTGCCCCCAAGCACTGCTCCCCGGGCGCTGAATTAGCTGCCCCCTGCTATGTCACGAAGTCATGTATGGATTTAATACAGAGGACACAATATGTTGTTGTGCGCTGTGTGCTGTGGTGTGTCAACAATGACCACTAAATTCTAGACCGTCACATGACCGGACCCCGTGAGCATAAAGGGAAGGTGCCAAAATTGGCGGCTTAGACCCCCCCTCAGCCGTGCCGGGGATCCCAGTGCAAAGAACCTCTGCAAATCGCCAGACGTAGAATTCTGCTCCTCTCTGGGTGCTGGAATAACATCACAGGAAGTGTGTTGTAATGAGATTTGCCCGTAGAAACCCCTGGGAGGCCGGCTTCAAAAGTGCTTATTTAATAATTCTGCACGTAGGCACGCTTTAATTAAATCCAGCCATGGCATTATTCTCTCAACAAGTAATTCACTCTTAATTACCAATTACTGTATATCCAAGTCAAATACATTCACACATGTAAAGAGCTTCATTCATTATGAATTAAGCATTTTTTTTAAATTAGTTTTTACATGTGTGTTCCAGGAAAAATGAACTTTATGAAGAGCAGCTCAGTGTTTCACTGTAGCTTGCCAGGTGATCTGTGTGCCAGTGTCCTGTAGTGTAATTTTAATGTGGTTGTGTAATATCTTGATTGTGGCTGAAATGATGACTGATCATGGAAGTGAAACCTCTGGATGTGGCGTCACCCGGGAGACGGTCTCATCATTTCCATGGCGAAAGACCGGAGTGTCGTAGAGGCGAACGTGGGTCCCGGTTCATCGTCGACGTCTAAACGAGTTATCAGCCTTGACAACTTGTGAGTCTGTGGTAAATCTGATCCCTCCCTGCATAACGTCGGTAACCCTCTGCTGGAACTTTTGGCATCACTAAAAGTCTGTTTTTTTTATTTATTATTATTATTAAATGTCCCAGTGTTTTGTGTTAATGACTGTCTGTGTCAGGGAGATCCCAGCTGGCTCTGGTTTGGGGTATGTAGAGGTGGCTCGAGTTGCTTTCTCATGGTGACCCCCAGTTCAAGTGGGAGAGAGTTTTATCCAGAATGCATTGCACGTGTTCGAAAACTCCGGTCGTTTGCCATGGAGAGTCGTGCGCCGTCAGAGTTTTTCCTCATTCTGTATGTTAAAATTAGAGCAAAACTCTGCCCTTTGCATATTCCGTGATGTTCATCTGTCTGTGTGAGTGCTGGACTCTGGATATCTACACTTACTAATTAAGCCAGCCAGCCTAATTGTGGTACGATAACAAGGGAAAGAGACTTAATAGCCTGCAAATGGACATAAGAGGCTGACATCTGACCGTAACATTGTCCTGCAGCAAAGAATTCTGGGTCATGGGCATCGCGTTCTATCCAGTGCGTTTGACATTTGCACCACTGAAGCAGTCCAGGAAAATGTGTTAAGCTGCGTAACAAAGGCTGAGTTTAAGGCAAGCCCAGAGGTCCTAATTGCATGCTGGGGATTGCGTTTCAGGAAGGAAAAAAAAGATAAATCCTGTTGGGCAAATCGCCTTGATATTTTTCTACCTCACATCTACTCCAGTAGCTAAAAGGGAGACTGTAAAGCTCAGCTTTTGCCTGCTTCCATGAGCAATGACAAGTCGCTATCACCAGATGTGTGTAGCGGGGGGCAGATAAATTTGTGTCCTCGTACCTCCGCCCCAGAGAACCATATTCCCTAAGAGATCAAACCCGGCAAAGTGGCTCGGGAATGCTCTTCAGTCTGTGTCCGTGGTTCCAGTAATTCCTGGGGGGGGGGGGGGCTGTATATTTTTGGTGCACAATAATAAATATCTAGGAGGGTCCCCCATCTGCCATTTGTGGGAGGGGCCATACTGGTTTGAATATCCTTGCATCAGCTGACGGCTGGACTCTTCAACCCCCCCACCTGCCATGACCCACGTTAAATCAGTCTCAGGAGAGGCTGCTGTGTCCTTTTCCGGGGCGACCTGCTGACTTACTAAGGAGGTGTCTGTCAGACACCACAAGCCTGGCCTCGGGATAATTAATCAACAGGGTGGTGGGGCTAGACGAGGGCAGCTCTTAGCAACCGCGGTCAACAGCCCCCAAAAGCTGGGAGTGGGCTTTGGAGCAGTGCCCTACTCTGCCACCTGACCATATCGAGATGGACCCCCTCCTTGGACCTGCCCACCATTGGTGCTCGACTGCGGTGGCCCACGCACGTTCTCTCTCCCCCACTTCGTTTGTTTGTTGTCATGGCTCGCTGTAGCTTATCTGAATCCCCCCCCCCCCCCCCCCTGGCGTGGGTGTCTCTGACAGTGTAGGCGCTCCTCTCGGGGCCCACTGCCGTGTGATCTTCCGGCTCCCTGGCCCACGTTCAGCTTGGATATCCGCAAGAGGATTCTGCTTGCCAGCCTCCCTCTGCCACCCCCTACCCTCCAGACCCCCACGTGAAGGTGCGTGCTAGGGGTTTGACAAGCCATCTTTGTCCTGCCCGGCCCTGCGGTATTACCCCTGGTGGGTTTCTCACCCGGCCTTTGATTGCCCGCAGGAGCAGAAACAGTCGTCCGCTCGATCCAAGGGCAAACCCTTGCCCAACAAATTGGCGACTCTGCTCCGGAATCCTCTTCATCAGCTATTGCGCACCTCGGCCACCCTGCTGGTCATATGAAGCGAGCGTGACATGACAGGAGGGTGGCCCGTCTATTTTGGTGCGACCTAACTAGACATGAGTCCAAGTGGACCTTCAAGCAAGGTGCTGTCTCGAGTTACAGGGCGCCTTCTATTTATACGGCTTTAAAGCGAGCCGAGCGATTAGGCGCGGCGATTTGCTCGGCATCCGTGGAGTTAAATTGCTGCATAATGGTGGGGGGAACCCTCTGGGTTTGTCGATAACCCCGGCCTGGACAAAGCCTTCCGTCGTGTTTCTGGGTTACTGTTGACCCCGGAGACAAAGTGTCCTGACGGCACTTGCTGAGTCAGGGTGCTTTTGGGGTCTGCCCCGGCTCCCCTGTCTCGTCTGGCTGGAGATGGTGCGTGTTTCCCGCCAGCGGGGCCCACGGCTCGGTGCTGCTCCACGGAGCAGAGCACTGGCCTACTTTCGGGGACGCGGGAGAAGAGCAGGGAGAGAGGGGCAGGGGGCTTGTTTGGATGGGAGATTTGACCGAGTGCCGGCTTCATTCCTGTGTTCGGCCACCTGTCTCCCCTCCCGCCCACCCAACGAATGGCAGCGCCGAACGCGAGCCCTCCCTCCCTCCACCAAGCAGCCCCTCCCACCTTCCGGCCCGGTCCGATCCGCTTGCGCGAAGAATGCCATCTCCTGTTGACACGGGCTTTGCCAGAAAACACAGTGATTAGGGGGGGGCTTTGTCTAATTAATCCTTTCCACCTCGATGAAAGGGGACAGATTGCCAGGGTGCAGGGGAGGCTTTGCAGCCTAGCCGCAGTGTACCGCAGCCTAGCGTAGCCGCAGCATTACTGCAGCGTGGTCATAAGACTGCTGCAGTGAAACCTTCACGTAGCTGCACATAGGTATAGCCTAGCCTAACCACAGCTTTGCTGTATCATATCCTTAGCATAGTTATATCCTTAGCATAGTTATATCCTTAGCATAGTTATAGCCTGTCCATAGCATAGCATAGTTATCGCCTGTCCATAGCATAGCATAGTTATAGCCTGTCCATAGCATAGCCATAAATTCTACACCTTAGTCATGGGCTAGGATTCACCTGTGACATTATGCCAGCTTAATAAATCGCACTGTGAACACAGGAAGTCTTATGGCAGATCTATATTATGCCATTATAAACCTAAAATTAGCTACATGAAGTCTTGGAATATTTTGCAGATCCTATAGACTGTTTACAAGGTAATGAAACTCTTACATACATGTAAATGTGCATGCAGACTTGTCTCGAATTGAAAACCTCACGCCATCTCTGCCGTGCCATGGTTGTCTTTTTGCCAAATATGTCAGGTTTTTCAGGTACCATAAGTCACATTCCTGATGTGAGTCGTCTCCCACGCCGACAGCTGAACCCGGCACTCGGATGATAGGAATTTGGCTCCAGAGGGCCTTGGGTGACTTTATTCCCCGCTTGGCTTTTATTTCTCTACAGATTTTGACCTTCACCACCCGGAAGCAACTAAAACGGGCAAATGTTTCTCTGTGCAGTTTGTGCCCCAGCCCAAGTGCATCTTTTCAGACAATCCAAGGGTACCTGATACAGCACTGACACTTGCAAGGCCCCTCCTCCTGGGCAGCTTTGTGGTGGGGGCTCAGCCTGGGCCAGGCAGCATCCTGGGCTGGGTTACCCCCTGCATGGGATGCCCAGTCTTCTCCCGGCACATACCCACGTTTATGTACAACATCCTATTTTAATATGATTAACCTGGTCAACCTCACTGCATGTTGTTGGCGGGTGGGAGGAAACCCCCTGTGATACTGGATGGATGTGCAAATTCCACAGGTAGGATTAGGTGCCCCCCCCCCCCCCCCGTGTTGCCGTGCCACTTGTGGTATCATTAACACCGCACCAATGGGGGATTCTTTGTTAGAAGATGTGAGGTACTATGGTTCTATGCAGACAGGTGTGAGATGATCAAGCCTGTAATGGTAGCCTGTAAGTGTACAGCTTACTGAAGAGAATTCAGAGAGAGAGCCAATCAGATTGGTGAGGAGGTGGGTCCAAGCAGCTACAGTAGGCTGATTGGTTGGTCCCACCTCCTCTCCAATCTGATCTAAAACTCCTCCCCCCTCATTTCGTCATGAAATAGTCTGTTGTCAGATCAGCGGCGCTTTGGCTGTATAATCAGCATTTATTTGGCCCCCGCTGCTGGTTTCATTAAGGTGGTGTTTCTGTGTTTTTCCCAGGGGGGATTGTTTTCATTTAATCTGCCTGTCGACCTCATGGTCTTTAGTGGCCTCTTAATGCGACGAGACGACAGGCGGATTGAAACGGTGGGGCAGGGTGATGGAGGCAGGACTCGGGCATCCGGCGCGGTGACGATGGTTGGCGCCGGGCCCGCTGGGCCAGCCCCTGTCTCTCTGCTGGAGACTGATGGGGACCCCACACAGATTTGCTGGGTGGCCAAGATGACGGTGTGGATGGCAAGTCGCGGGAGGGGGATGGCTTTGGATGACGGCTTCTTCATCTGTCTAGCGGTCAAGCTTGCCTGGGCCTGGATCTTCCTCGGTTTTTGTGGGTGCAGTCGGTGCTGACGAACGTAAAGATGCTCGGCGTCCACGTATTTTCTTGCTTTTTAAAACGAATAATGTGCCAGCCTTAATTATGGCATATTAATTATTGCTCGAATTCTCTGCCTTTCTGCAATTAAGATCCTGGAAGATAGATGAGTCTAATTAACATTGGATGTTAATTTGTATTATTTTCTTGCAAGTGAATTTTTGCATTCAAATATTTTTCGGCGCTTGCAGTTATTAAATACGTGCAGATCTATAATTTATGATGACCCAATCAAACTTGATTGATTGATTAATTAGTATCTTAATTAAGACATTGGTGAGGTTGCAAGGTGGCATAGATCTGTGTCAGTTTTACTGGGGGGATGCTGTTGCATTTGCGTGCTCTTAATGTGAACAGTAGGGGGCGACGTACGGCTCGGTGGCATAGGACTGTACCTATGATCAGGATGTCACTGGTTCAGATCTTGTGGCTGGCAGAGTGATGTCACCATTGGGCCCTTATGCAAGGCCCTTAACCCCAATCCCCCCCCCCCCCGGGGAAACTGTCCGACTCTGCTCTCTCATATTCACTCGTGCATCACTTTGTACGAAAGAGAAATACATTTAAGGTGTGATTTCTGTAGAGAATGTTATGAAAGTAACGCAACACAATTCTGCAGATTTTATTTTCTCTCTTATGCAGTGAGGAATGCTCATGGCACTGCATTTGTGCATGTTAAGGAATGCTTTGTAATTTCCTGTACAGCGATCCACGCTAAGGGCGCTTTCAAACTTGAAGGAGTCTGGCTCGGGGAAACCTGTTATTTTTCCTGCTCTGAACTCATGGTTTCCTCGGCGACGGAGCAGTGGGGTTTCACCTCAGACCGCGAGAAGCCAGTTTTGCCTGTTCTCAGTTTGCACCTTGACAATTCAGCACAGGAGGTATTTGCTCCATCTGTGATTTCTAGGTTTTGGACCCGGTTCACTGCCATCATATCACATGCGTCCCATGCTTGACATGGTAGCTGTACACTAATGAAACTGAGCCCCCACCCTCTGGTCATGGGATGGTGTAAATGCCAGTGGTCACATACCTAAAACACCCCCATGTGGACGTTGCGTGTCTGTTATACCTCCCATAATTCTCACATTGATCGCCTGGTTGCGGAAACCCGTTTTTGTGAGTTTCTGAGAACCCAGAGCCAGTTCTCGGCATCCAAACGTCCTTTCAGTCGTGTAGAGTCACTTGTCCGCATGGTACTTGCTGGCGTGTTTCCTGCCACATGTGACACAGGGAAGACCCTCATACTCAACAGGGGGCGGTTGGTCATCGATACAGCTGATGGTGACAGGCTCTTCAGAACCTTCCTGCCCCGTGTTGCTTTAATAAGTTCTTCTTGGCCCAATCCTCAGGCACCCCCCAGACACTTCACATTTTTGCTCCCTCTCAGCTCCCGTCAGACCAGGGATTCTGTGTTCTTGGTTCCTTGTTTGCGTGATTCGGGTGTGCTGAGAAGGGGCAGAAATGTATGCTGAGAGACACCGGTGTGGATGATTCAGAGGGAACGGAGTTGTGGTGGCAACGAGATACGGTGGGGAAGGGTTGAAGGAGACCGGGCCCCAAGCCGATAGTTACCAGAATGCTGTCAAATCACCCCAAACACACACGCACCCCCTGTCCCTCAGACCGTTGCCCCATCGTCTTCTCCTGCAGGCTGGTGACTGGTTTGCCGCCGCAGCCTTCGAGTTGCGAACCTTGGATCGATGGTTATGGTGATATGGCGCATCGAGCTCCAGGGGGCGCTAGAAAGCACTGCCTCTTGGTGCCGACCCGCACGTCAGCTTATGTGCAATTGTGAAGCCGAAAACCATAACAAAGAGCTTGGGGGGAAAAATAGATGGACCACTGGAAAAAAAATCTGCTTGAATGGGAAATATCCTCTGTTGTTCTTTTTGGTAGCTCACTCTTCCTGTCTGGGCAGGATTTTCCTGGAGCTCAGGGTGCCAGAACCCCCGTGATCAGAGCTGATTTGCTCACCCCCGCCCCCATGTCACTATGCATCACATCTTATTATCTCTGCAGGTTGCCCCATTAGCTAACTACCCTAATTACTAAACCTGTAGGTGGAGTAATGGCTAAGAACTGGAACATGTAGTTCAGAATCGGAAGCAGAATCATTTTAACTTGCCAGTATACGATAGGTACAGGAATTTTGCTTTTCTAGGTCACCCTAGGGCAGGGGTAGGGAACCTGATCCATGGAGGGCCGGTGTGGGTTTTTGGGATGGCCTCTCAATCAGCCAATAACAGTGGATTCCAAGGACTGGAGTTGAGAATCGCTGCTTTATTATTGGCTGACTGAGAGGCCATCCCAAAAACCCGCACCGGCTCTCCATGGATCCGGTTCCCTACCCCTGCCCTAGGGAGAGTCAGTGCCAGAGTCCATGAGTTAAGGTATTTAATCGGAATCATTCGCGGGAAGCTCCCAGCTGTATCAAAGGGTGAAACTCTCACGTCGCTTTACGACGAAGGAATGGGCTCGGCGGCGGCACGTGAACGTGGATGATGGATCTGCGGGGAGCAGCGTGCAGTATTCGCTTGTCCAAACGCTTTTTACAGTAATGGCATCTCTGCGGAGTATTATTTCCTATTGTTGCCCCCACCCCACTCTGCGAAATATTCTGACCCTCTCGTCTCATGCCTCGGTTTCCCTGGCAACCAGTTACATTAGATCACTCGGCGTCGTAACCTGGCGACTGACTCCCGGGAGACGCAGGGCCAGCGTAGGTGCCACGGCGGGTCAGCCGGAGCCGGGATCCGGACCGGGGAGGGATGGCTCAGAGCGAAATCGCATTTCGGCTTTGAAAAAGAGTATCGCGAAATAATGTGTTGCTGCCTGCGGACCTGGAGCAATAAAGTGTAATGGAATCAAGTGATGACCAGCCTTAAAAACAGTGAAGTGTAGGAGCTCTGTCAGTCCCACCAAGAAAAGCAGTGTGATGAAACTAAAGGGGCAGATAATTCATAGTTCTGTTTGCTCCTCTTGTACTGTAGGATTATTATAGGATTCCTCTGATATTCCTTTTTATTACTTTTCGTAATGAAATCTTCAGGTAACTTTGAATGATGGGATATACTGTGACGTGCGATAGCCGAGTTTATCAAACGTATCCCAGAATTCCTTGCATCCCATTCTTTTATGCGCTTCAGCATGCTGAGCTTATTAAGAAATAATTAAAACTCGCACAGTTAACTGGATGGGGGCTCTCTTGCCTGCAGTTTGTTCAGGATACATGTTGAAATGTGAGCCTGCGAAGCCTTTCCTTGTGTGTGTGTGTGGGGGGGTGGGGGGGGGTGTTTTTTCCTCTTTTTCAGTCCCTCTGTGTCTCGGAGAGTCTCTGCTTGGATTTCGCGGGGAGGTGCAGTTGTTTTTCATTCCGCTTCTCCCCCTGTTCATTCTCCCTTTTCAGCCGTGTACTGGGAGCGCCCAAAGCATGTGTGGGAGTTCATTTGGTGTCCGCCCACTTTATGCCCCTAGCCTTCATATATCGGGGTCCCACCCTCCACTATATCCACCCACACCCCCTGCTACTTTTCTCCTGTTGTGAATCCGAGCTCGGGCACATTAAAGTTGCGTTGCTGACTGATCGCCCGCTAATGCATGTTAAAGAGCAGCATGTAGATGTTTAAATGACCCCTTCCTGGCCTGCCTGTAACCTTTTTATGGGAGGGGGGGTAGTGCTCAGCCGAGTTGGGTAATTCAGGTCCAGAATGTAAAAATCTAGACCAAGATTTTGTTTCAACCAACCAGTTAAGTATAAAGAGTCACAGTCACAGAGTAACTCAACTGGTTGGTTGAAACAAAATCCTGTTCTGGACTTTTAATTTCGGAACCTGAATTACCCGACTCTGCTGTTCAGATCTCCTGTGCATCGGACCCAACCTATCAGAGCTACGGTTCCTTGGTGTTCAAAACCAAAGTTGGCAGCAGAAGCCTGTTGTCTCCAATAATGCTGAAATATTTCCTTTCGTATCGGAAGAGAGACCCTCTGTCTGGCCTGTCCCTCGGCTAGCGTTCCGTCCTTTGATAGCTCGGCTTTCAAATTCGCTCTGAAGTGAAGCTTCGCCTTTGCAATTTCTGTTTTTTTTTTTGTTCGCAGGCATTTAAAGTATCTGTTGTGGGAAACCCGACGCTTTGAAAAGGGACAGATTCAGCACGATGTTTTTGCATCTCCTTGTGCGTGACGATCGGATTCAGAGATAAGGAGACGAATAACTGCGACGGTGTTAATGCGTTGCACGGAGAAGGCAATTTCACAGGAGTCACAAGAGGAAAAAACAGAACACCCAAGGAGAATTACTTAATTGTAATTATTGCTGGTACCTTGAGGCCGGGTGTGTAATTTCAATCACTGCTGGAACATCTGCACCATCATAAGCAATGTGCACGTTTTCTGATACCTTCTGATGACTAAGACTCGTCACTGAAGGCATGCACTATGTTGGAGGTAAATCACCTACCCGGATAATGCAGAACCACTTTAGCCTTTGGCTCTTAATCGCCTTGGCAACGCGGCAGATTCTTGCATTGGGTCCTTGCAGCGTTCGCTGTATTGGATTGAGATGGAGCAGGATGCGTATTTGAATCTCAATCAGGTGCCTGTCTTTGTACCCTGTGTGTCGGCAGGCTGCCGTGTGAATGAAAGTCCAGAGGTTGGATCCTGGTCAATACCAGCGCCTCCTCAGCCAATATTGCTTATTTTTGCCCCCCCCCCCCCCCGTCATTGGGTTTCGTGTCCTGACGCTTGAGCAAGGCTGTAACGGTTTTCAATGGTTAGTGTCACTGGTAGGCCATGGTACGCCGTGACATAACCATTAAACGGTGACTCTTCTCCCGGCCAGATCCTTCTCGCCGTGTCTTATTGATGCGTCTGCCATGGAACATGCTGATGTGTAAGCAGCAAAACCGTGTGTGTGTGTGTGTGTGTGTGTGTGTGTGTGTGTGTGTGTGTGTGTGTGTGGTTTTTTTTTTTTTCCCTCGGAATCAATATACTGATTATTAGTCATAGGACTTGCGCTGGATAATTAAATCATGTTCATATTGCTCATTCATTTGTTGTTCCTTTTTGATCACTGATCCCTGAAAGATGGAGATGCAAATTCTGGAGTTGTGCATCAAGAAATATGGAAGGCGTGCGGCTCGGGGGGGGGGGGGGAGGGGGTCCTGGCCGCGTGCTGGTGACGGGCAGGTATCTGGGGGAAACGAAGGGGGCGCCAGGCTCGAGGGGTCTGGGCCGTGTGCCGCCGATTGCCGGCCCTCTGGGGGGGGGGGGGCAGTGCACTCTCTCTCCTCAGCATGGAGATGAGTCACCCACACTCTCCCGGGGTAGGATCCGCGTTGGCGTTGATTAAGAGCCTCAGCGGTGTTTGCCGTGTTTACGGCTTTCTCCCTGGGGCTCTTCAGAGCACTGAAGCGATTTTAAAGGAGGTTTGGAGCGGCCGGCCCCATAAAGAGGGGGAAAGCCCAGTGGCAGCGTCTCTCTCTCGTGATAAGTGTGGTGGACGGCAGCAGATTGGGAAAGGAAGGGAGGCTTGAAATCCGCATGCATTCAGGGATCACTCTGCCCGTTCGTCTCGTTTAGTGTCATGGGAATCCACGTCCCGATTCCGTGTTGTAATTTCATCGGAAGGTTTTCAAGATATTTCGAATGTTGAATTATTGATTAAAACATTTATGAAATTCTTAATGAGGGCTTTTGTGAATGGAAGACACCTCGGTATATAAAATGAATATATCGCACGTTCATCTTCCAGTTTCTTGTACTGGTTGAATTTGTTGGGGGGGGGGGGGGGGGGGGTCTGGAGCTTATCCCAGGCAGCATAAGGGCACCAGTTTGGGGTCCAGTCCCATCACAGGGCGCAGGCGCTATGGACAGTTTAGAGATGCAGGGAGAAACTCGTGCACATGCACTCTCACGCGCAGAAGTCTGACATCACACGTGCATTAAACTGGCCATTGCCGAATATTCAAATGCAGAGCACAGGAAACGTAAATCCCTGCAGGACTAATGAACAGTGTACATTTGCTCTGCGCTCCCTGGTCACATGACCTCCTTGTGGTTTAGATGAAGATGACATGGCACTGTGCTTAGTAGGGTGACACGTGGCTGCAGTCAGTGGTGGGCAGCAGCGATCACCACCGCCGCCCCCTGCTGGTAACGGGACCCCAGTGCAACCTCCTCACCGGGGAGCTTCGGCAGAGCAAAAGAATTTTAACGAAAACTGAGCCACAGGTTTAAAATGCAGTGTTTGAATAAAATAATAACTGTGCGTTAAAAGAGCACGCCTGGAGTGGATCCCATCCATGGCGCTTAATTAGAGCGCACTGCGAGAGCCGCGTAATCGCCGTTGGTGTGGGGTGGGCTTTGTGGTTCACTCAGCACTTGGCAATTCAGCATGAGGATTCACAGCGCCTGTACTGGGGGCGGGGCTGGGGGGGGGGGGTGGAATCGCAGATGTGTGGGTTATGGAGATCTGTTGATAGATGCTGGTCTTCGTCAGCGATTCTCTCTCTCTCTCTCTCTCTCTCTCTCTCTCTCTCTCTCTCCTCTCTCCTCTCCTCTCTCTCTCTCTCTCTCTCTCACACACACACACATACACACTTTCAGTCACTCAAACCATAAGTACAGGAAACGGGCAAACTCAATTTCCCTGATGCATGCTGGGAAATTTCATAACTCCAGCAGCTCGCTGGAGTGTTTGCTCGCTGTTCAGTGGATCCCCCTCATGTCCCCTACAGTGTACCTAAGGTACAGGAAAAATGGCTTTACACCTTTTACGTGGGAATCGCACGTTAATCGAGCTAAAGCAAGTCTCTTCCCTTGCTTCTCCTCCATCTCTTTCGCTCGCACCTCATTTGAGACCCACCCCTCCCACCCTCCCCCGCCAACGAGGTGGGTCTTTCCCAGAAGACGAGCTCAGTCCGGCCATAGCCCGGGTGACCGGTGGGTGCTGCCCGTTAAGGCCTCCCTGAATCCTCCTTATCAGGTGTCCTTCTCAGCCTCAGCTGCCAGCTGTTTAATATGTATGCAGGCAGTCCTCACTCTTATGACTGTTTGCAGCGGTCACTGTGGTCTCGGTTTAAAATGATTGCATTTTTAATGGACCCACCAGGCCCTGGCCTGCAGCCGAAAGCTTTGCTGCTGCAGTCACTTGCAATTGGACCTGGCGCCCGCTATATATCTATATTTATATATCTATATTTTTTTTTTATCGGTTTCTTTTCCAAAGGAGACCAATTTGTAGCGTGTGACCTCAGGCAGGTTGGGATGCTGCTCGCGTAATTGGCCCCATGGCTGGGGGAGCCCCGCGGAGCTGGGGGAAACCCCCACCTCTTCCCGTCATCATGCCAACACCCTCTGACAGCGGCATTGATGTGCGCTGCCACCCCTCCGCCGCCGCTTTGCCCGCCAGGCGGCATGTCGAGGGCGGCTACGCCGGCCAGCGACAGAGCCTGTAAACAATCGGCCCGCCGCGACACCCCACCTTCACGTGGGTCGACCCGCGCGGCCCATTCCTGTCTGAAGGGGGCGCTGATGTTTCCGTCTGCACTTGGCCGTCGCCGACATCGCTCGGAGCCTCCCCTTCCCGTGAGGTTTTTATTTTTCCTTTGTGCGGCGCAAACTGGATTGTCGGGACATTGCTAACATTGTTGTCATTTTTGTTATCCGAGCCGGTCAGGCCTGGAGCTCAGGAGCTTGTTTCCAAACAATGTCCTCCTCATCTTTCCGCCACGTGGGGGCCTGTAGGGACGACTTCGCTGAGGGCGTCTCTGTACAGAGCTCGGCTGTCATTCACAATACGAGTAGCTGGTTTTTTATTTTTTTTGCACTATGAAACACTCACTGCTCAGTGGTTTTGTCTGATTTCAAATTGATACATGATAGAGATTTAAGATTTTGGCTTAAATCCTTCCAATCTTAAACCTTTCGATGACGCATCAGTGAAAACTGGCACTTGGTAAATTGTCCTAAAAATGCCTGTCGCAGTAATTTCTGGTTGGCCAGCCAGTGGGATCCTTAGAGGTGTTGGAGGTGCCAGCTGTCTTTTCGAGGTCACCGCTATCCGATGCCGTCCGCCATAAACTGCGGCTTGTGTTTTGCTTATAACGCTCCTCCTGTTTTGGGCAGCGGCACTTATAGTGATGAATGTAGCTAAGTGGAGTAGCATGGGGGAGTAGCTGTCCTGATCGCTGCTCCAACGATCTTACCGCTCCTTCCTCTCTGAGCCGCTGTGACCATACAGGCCTCCGGCACTATTGATCTTGAAAGATCTGTTATTACAACATCCGCATCGTAGAGGACCTGCTCCTTCCACCAGTGCCACAGCCACCCCCCCACCCCCCCCCCTCCCCAGGCAACCGCATCCTCTCCTTCTGGAACGGTCCTTCAACGGGCTCAGGACCATTAGGAACGAAGCCGCGGAAGATGCCATAATGGAGCTTTTAGCTGCGGATACCGGTGGAAGCCAGACCTCCCCACCGCATACTTACCCTCCCGACCTACTCAGGACACTCAGGGGTGGGGGGTAGGTTTCCGGGCCTTTCTGGGATCCGCCACCTTGGCGTGCACGCTGACAGGGGCCTCAAAAGGCGAGGGCTGCCACGGTGCCCAGCCTGCGTCAGAGGGCCCGCGCGCTCTCTTCAGCCCGGTTACATAACACTGCCTGGATCCAGCACTTGGCCGGCACATGCGGAGTCGGAGAAAGGAGGGCTTGCGGGAGGCACCACGGGCCGGGCCGGGCCCACATCGAGAGCTTGGCCAGTGCCGGCATTGTCTTCTAATTGGCCTGCTGTATGGGGCCATGTTATGCTCTCTTCAGTTGCGGGATGGTGTATACTGGGATAAGATGTGAACCGCAAAATGCCGTTCTTTCCCCCCCTCGTTTCGCGTTGCTGGCTTCGCCCCCGGCCCGCTGACCCAGACGACCCCCCCCCCCCCCCCCACCACCCCCGTCTCCCGTGGCCCGGCTGATGTCATTTTCATTCAGTTCCACACACCACACAGGTGGCAGGAATTTGCACCAAAGCCGATGTTATTGCTCCTATTTTTAGTCGCTTTAGTGACACGTGCATCCAAACCTACTATGCAGTTTTTTTTTTTCCACACTCAAACAGATACAAACTTTTTGCCAAATTCGGGTTCGGATTCCTGCTCCATCCTAACGCTACAATCGCTGGCCTCGGGGTTGTGATTCCGTGCCTTTAATCAATGTGTTATACAACCAACGGCATAGGGATGGACTAAGAGCCCCGGCCTGGGTATTTACAGCAGTCCTGGGCGGCACTGCGGTCGATCCAGCCAATATATGGACTGTTCGCCGCGGGATTCTGGCACCTCGCGGACGTGTTGTGATCAGTCAGCCAGAACAGGCTCGCTTCCATGGCAGCCTTCCTATTGGCCATTTTCTGGCTGCTTCCAAGTGTGTGGGAGGACTGTGTCCTTCCGAAACCTCGCTAATGACACTGAGGAGGCCGGGGCACATCCTTGCAAAGTATTTCCAACTTCAGTACCTGTATTGCCAGAGGGAGAGAGATAAAGTGAGAGATTTCCTAACACTGCTTAATATCTGGCCGCTGTTGGAACTAGACGACTTTGTGCTTGTGTTTCGCTTATCGGAGTCTGGCCATATACTTTGTTTGTGCCTGTGTGTGTATTTATAAACAGTGCAAGCTTTATCTCAGCGCTACGAGAAGCAGAGAATGGTCCCCAGGACATGATTTAATTCAGAAACAAGATATCCACTATCCAGCTTTGATGACCTTCACGGTTTTTAATAAATTCTGCCGATTTTCTCATCATGGCAAACTCCTACTTTGTGTCCACAGACAATGCAGAAGGGAATTAATTACTTTCCCTGCACCGTCGGAGCATTTCGGTCCGGGAATCGGCCTGAACTCCTCTATGATCTCTGTGCATTCCTGCTTTTTCTCTGCAGTCCTCGGACTCATGTGGAATAACATGATTATACAGCGGCAGGACTCAAGACTGTTAAGAACAGTCTAAGAATGAATATCCATGTACCTGAATTCAGCCTCCTCTCCTGCAATTTTTATGCCTGATGTGGGTTTTTTTTTTTAAATTCCATAATACCTAAGCATTACTTCCTGACTAAACCAGTTAAGAAGAAATGAATACAGTAAACATTTATTCATTCAGACCAGTGAACCGACAGGGAACAGGGTAAATATACTGGTCGTTTCAGCGGCTTTTCAGTGTTTCCAGTCCAGCACGGCACAGATGCTGACCTCTTGTTCTGTCACCAAAGCGGAAGGACTGTTGCCTAATGTCGGCGAAAGCTCCATCCCTTACTTCCTGTGGAACATTCCCATGGTGCCGCGGGGCTGCACTCGGCGGAGCCTTGTCGTCGCCTGCCGTGGCCCCGGATGTGTGGGCCTCTCCTCCCCTTCGCGATCCTGACCGTGTGCCCTGGCCGGCAGCCCCGGCGTGAGCCTGGCACCGTCAGAGGAGCAGGTGTAGGGCCTGCCTTGTGACGCCCCAGTGGTATCCTGTAAACAAGCACTCTGTGGTCCCTATGAAGAGAGGGAGGACCGCTGCTAGTCCAGAAGGGTGCCAGGGGCCCGCCTGCGGTTGATCTAAGGGGCTGGTAGCCATCTTTCTCCTCTGACTCTCTCTAACAGCTGGAAATGCCTGATATCAGTGGTTAGTTCAGGGGTGGAAAAAGCTGATTGGCCAACAAAGTGCCCCTCCCCCCGTCACTCACTGATTCAAAACATATCATTGGCTAGTGATAATGTTGGTCCCGCTGTGTGAATTATAGCCCCTCTACGGCAGCACCTTAAATCCTACAGTCGCCCCAAGGATGAGTTAAGTCTCTGCAGATCGAGAGCAGGATCTGAGCCTTATTCCACAGGCCTGCTAGATGTAATCCCACCACTTCCTGGTAGGATGCCATCCTCGATAACAGCTTTAGGTATCTGCTCCTGGGTGAGTGTGTCTCATACGCGGAAGATCCCCGTGGCTGGTTACTCTGCCGGGTTCTGCGTTACGTAAGAGGCGTCTGAGCGATGACTAATGCCACGGCCACAGGTCCGCGCCGATGGCCATTGTGTAAGTGACACAAATCGCTCTCATGGATAATTTATGTGTGGGTAGAAACACTGCTTCAGATCAGCCCTGCGCTTCGTGAACCGTCCCGCTCTCGTGTTCCGGTAGCCTTCTTTTTCCCGTCAGCTCCGTTTAATTAATGCTTTATTTATGTCCGCATGTCCCCCAGAATGGTTTGCCTGCTTCCCAGTGGTAGATGGCGTCCTTTGGCGATTCTCCTCTATCGTCCACGTATTCGCACATGAATGGGAGTGAAATACCTGTTATTACTTATTAAACTGTCATGTCTGTCAGTTTAATACCCGACACCTGCTTCATAAATGTCCACAGAGATGCAGGGAAGGCAGAGTTGTTCTGTAAAAATGGCAGTTGGGTCGCTGACATGCTCGCTTAGAGAGAGAGAGAAAGTGATTTGTTCCCCAGTTCAGTTCAGATGTTATGGAAAGTCTGTCTTGGCTGTCTTGAGGAGAGCCAATCACGGCGGCCGTTACATTTCGACCACGTGGGCGCCTCAGTTCAGTGTCATTGAAAGCCTCTCTTGCAGAGAGCCAATCGCGACCTCCGTTATATCGTGAACCTGCGGTGGCCACCTGCAGCGAGGTTAGTAAACATTCGCCGCTTGAGATCGAACAGCTGTCAATTCACAGCACAACACCAGCCGACAAGCCTTAAAATATAGACGACAGAGGAGCAATTAAAAGTTTAATGCGCGTCGCATGTACGGTGTGTATCACAGTTCAGGGAGTATTGTTCTGACTGAATATTGTCCTCCTTTTGAATACGTTTTGAACTGTTGGATTTAGTGCGGCGTCGCTGTGTATTACATGTTTAACTCACACTTCCGAGGCTTGAAGTGTGAACATGTTAGATGAACACCAGTGCAGTGTGTACTGTTCTTGTGCCCTGCGTGGCTTCCTGCCCAGGGTGTCCCATGCCCTGTGCTTCCTGACATAGGCTCCAGATGCCCCCCTCCCTCCCCCCCCCCCAACCCAGGTCTGGATAAGCAGATGGATAGTTGGGCCTGGCTTTCAGCCTGCATGCGAGTGCGTTTCATTTTTCAGCAAAGCTCATTAGCGCCGAATGGGTGCCGAGGAACGTTCGCCGGGTTAAAGTGGGTTATCCGCCCACGCGCCGGTCACATGATCGCCCAGCACGGCCTCAGGGCGCACACACACACACACACACACACACACACACACACACACACACACACACACACACACACACACACACACACACACACACACACACACACACACACACACACACACACACGCGCGCTCGTGTGAAAGTTGGAGAGCATGGTGATGAGCAACAACATTTTCAGTCATCAGAGGCCAGTTACAAAACATACAGCCTCACGTGACAGATCTATATCTGGAGTTTATGCGACCATCAAGCCAACTTGAGAGTTCTCCGCATGCTTTAGTAATAATTGGTAATTAATTTCGTTAATGATTAGTGCACATACTGCTAGGTACAGTCTCAAAGTGTTTACTAGGGGGGGGGTCTGATTTTAATCCAGATGAATGAAAACACACAAGTTAAATGAATTAGTGTATGTTTATTTTGCGGGGGGGGTAAAGAACATTTAAACTCCCTAAAACAGCCCTAAAGACACCCCCCCCGTCATCTGTGTCCATGGTAATGGTTTCTGTGGGCTACATTTCTAAGCAGCACGGGGGGGGCAGTCTCCCGTTCGCAGCGGCAGTAAAAACAGGAACGCATCACGGGACGTTACCCAGCAAGCTCCACGGATCTGATGTCGGGCCCAAATTGGATTATGATCTCTGAGCGCAAACGAGCTAAATCCTAAATTAGACCGTATTACTTTCTGCTCGGGTCTGATTTCTTGCAGCACGTGAGGAGAGATGCATTGTGGGATTTGGTGTTTGGGACCTGCTTGGGTCACGATCGACACCCTGCTGTCCCAGATGGTGTGATCCGGCATTCATGCGATGGTTACTGTCTCTCCCCTCGCTGATGTATACACGAATCGGACCCCCCCTATTCCCCCCCCCCCGTGCACCTTAGCAGTGACGCCTCAGGTCTCCATGCAGCAAGTGGGCCATTTTGTCAGAGTTTCTGGATTAGAAGCTGTCACTGTGGCTGCTGCGTTTGGGTGGTGCGGGGGGGGTGTGGATTCGGTTTCATCCTTCCCCCGCGCAGGATGGTGGCGGCTTCGCTGGTGCCGCTTTCCATCCTGTCCTGATTTATTAAAAATGTGGGGGGGGGGGAATCCATTCTCCAAACTGCAGACTAAAAACAGCCTGGAAAATGCAGGCTGGGGCTCTCCTAACAGCACTTCCCTCCAACCCGACCAATTCCACTCGGATTTCTCCATCTATCACTCAGGGCCCAGACGGGTCATGTCTCGGCGGTCGGAGGGCATCCTAGCCAATGCTGATGCGAACCAATCTGTTCCAGGTTTAGGGGCGTGCAAAATGGGCAGCCAATCCTAGCCTGTAGCGGGTCTGCCCCCTGGCCTTTTAAAACCAATGGCAATCAGGCAGCTCTCCATGAAGACTATTAAAGGAGAGTGGCCCGGTGTAGCTATTAGCGCTTAGCGATCACCGCACATGCCATCGGGAGCCCCCTGTTGTTCTGGTGGGACGTGCCCCCTTGCCGTTCTATACCGCCTGTACGGTGGCGCAATTCCGGGGCACCAGTGTCCTGGCGCGTTATCAGTCAGTCAGTCAGAAAGCCAGATGTCTCTCAGCGTGTTAATTAGTGGTATAAACGCACCCGTGCTGGACACCTGGATACCCGTGTCACCACGTACGCTCACAGTTGCCCCTGCCCTGCTAGCCAGGTCATCAGGATCTCCCCCCCCCCACCCCCCCGACCATCAGCATCCGTGCACCAGCCACTCAGACGACCCGTTTCCATAGTTTCTGCTAGTTGTTTTTTTTTATAGGTGTATACCTCAAACGTCGCCGGCTCTGAAGGGGTCTGAGCATGTTTCTTCCCATGCATTTCTGGAACCGAAATACTGTAAATCACGGTAAAACGCTGCTTTGTAAAGATACGCCGTCATAAAACGGAATGTGATTGATAGGCGGAGTAAACCTGCCGTAGTGGAGCAATGGGGAGGAAAGGGTGTCCTGCTCTCACATGTTTGCGCACGGCTTCTGCTGTGATCCATCATTTCGATGATAACACGAAAGCAGCCGTAGAACTAGCCGCAACTGAGCACGGCTCAGTGCGTCCTTAAGGGTGACCTGCCTGCACACGTATAGAACTCGAGGGTAGTCTGTCCGTGCCGCCTGTTTAAAATCCCCTTCAGGATCGAAACGCACGCCGTTGGACGCATTTCTGTCAGTGGGGAAACATTGTCGATTTTTTTATTTTTCCAGAATGTCCTGTTCATGCCGATCCGCGTAATGTTAGCTGAGAAAGCTCCAGAATAATTTCCCCTCTAAATCATCCACCATGTCAGGTTCTCCTTTAATTGTTCTTCCTAAGATTAACCCCATGCTGGTCTTTTAAGCAGGAGATCCACCTCTGTAGCCACGTTCAGTTGTATTAAACAGCTGTACCCCAAAGCGAGCCCCCCCCACCACCACCACCACCGGAGTGGTTCTGTCCGGAATCTTTTATCTTTTCGTTTGTTCCATGTACACATCCATGATGAGCATAATTGACCTTTGGGCAAATGATGGCAGGCACAGTGGGAATTCCACTCCTAACCCCCCCCCCCCCCCCCCATCATCACTGCCATCCCAAGAAGTAATAGTTTTTGGTTTAATGTGTGTATAAATTTCATTTCTCCGTACCACCAGGCAAGTGATGGAGGGGAGGCTGATGAGGGAAAAAAACCGCTGACTCGGGCAACACCTGAGCACAGCTCCGGTGGGGGGGGGGGGGGCTATAAAACACGAGGGGAGAGACAGGGTGGACATCAGCAGGCCCTGCACATCGATACCATCTCCATCGGGATGGCTTTGCAGCTTGTGCTCTACAGCGCCTCACGGTGGCCAAGTGGTGTTTTGCATCCAGTTTTTTCTGGATTATTTTTGCCTGGTGTCAGGGTAACAGGTACTTTGCCTCTGGAATGTAGATGTGCAGACTCTGTGGATGTTTTTGTGCAGGGGATCTTTCCATCAGGCTGGAGTTTTTTTTTTTTTTTTTTTTTCTATCTTTAATACCTCCCTCACCCCCGTGTTCTAACGTGCCGTGCGCCCTCTTTCGATCGTGGTCCACGTGCTCCCGATCTGTGATCATCTCACCATGCCATGGCGAGCCTGGGGCAGCAGACACAGATTTGGGGCGTTTACACACCAGCGATGAGTGTGTAATTGGCCAGACGCGCCGTGCCAGCCTGGGATTCCAGGGCGACGGCTGAGGCGTCTGTGCATGCGTGTGCGTGCTCATGGTCTGCAGGGGGGGCAGGACAGCGTGGAGCGTGTTCTCTGGGCCCGGATAACACATTAAAGCTTCAAACTCAGCCGCCTGCAGGTTTCATTCGATTTCTTATATACCAGGCACCCCCCCCCACCAACGGGGAGCATTTATAAGAGGGTAACTACAGTCTCCCTTGCTCTCTGTATACATTGGTATGTTTTGGGATGTACTATTCTGTATGTGTGTGTGTGTGTGTGTGTATGTGTTTGGGGGAGGGTCTTCACCTCTGGTGCTCCTTGAGGAGTTCCTTGCGGGGGAGGTGTTCATAGCTGTGAAACTCCCTGCCCCCTTTTGTAACGTTTTGTTTATCATTTTGGCCGGCAGTGGTGACACAAAAGCGGCAAGTCTGGGGACGTCAGGTGCTGTGGGCGGCCCGCTTACCCATTCCTGCTCCTGATAGCCCATGATTTATTCTCCCCTCTATTATACCCACCAAAAAGGGCTTTGCACAACCCCCCCCCCACCCCCCAAGGCCAAACAGCGTAATGACACTTTCACTGCAGCAAGATTCATTATTACCATCGTGCCACTGAGCTGAGCTCTAACTGAGCTTTCATTTTATTCAACATTTTTATTCGTATTGACCTAAACCAGATTTCAAAAAGATTATATTTAAGGTCTATCATCTAAGGTGTCTAAGTTCTTCATTCACTCCAGGCAGTTGAAGATTCCATTAAAGAGTCAGGCCACTGAGGTCCCCCCGTCACCTTAATTCCACCCAGGGTGGTGTTTAAATGTGCCATGCGTCCGATAAGCCCGCATCCTTGCAATATTCTTAAGGTGTCACTCGGTGTCTGTCTAAGAAATGACCCACCCAGAGCTGTGATTGGCTCTCTGTACTGAATGCCACTGGCCAACCAACATGCATGTTACAGGGATTTGGTTTGATATGCAAAATGGTATCTTGCGTGTCCGATCACTGCAAATCTTACCGATTTACCTTATGTCAGTGTTTCTCAAACCAGTCCCTGGGGGGCCTTCAGACGGTCCACATTTTTTGCTCCCTCTCAACTCTCAGAGGGAGGGAGCAAAAACGTGGACCGTCTGGAGGGGGGGGTCCCCAAGGACTGGTTTTGAGAAACGCTACCAAAGACCAATCAGAGGATATCATAGTCCTGGCGGCCCTGACATATCGCTGACAGTGTCACAAATGGGGGAAAATGAAGAGTGCAAATGAGATCCGTGTGGATGGAAGGGTGCAAATTGGTTCTCCAGTCCGGCCCGTTCCCCGCCATCCTCCGTCGCCATGGCAGTGATAACACCAAATGGGCCGTTCTCAGTTCGCTGCGTTGTAGCCGTTCCTCGCTCACTTATCGCTGCCCCGCTCGCATATTTGTCCTGTGCTCCACTCCTCCTTTGGTTACCATGTCCAGCACAGTATCCAAGGAAACCTCTCACTGGCCACAAGGGTTTCACAGTGTACGAGGGGTCGTTACAGCAGAGATCACGTCGACAGGTGGATTGCCGCTTCTGCGTTGCACTTGTGCTCTTAGAAATAATTAAGCTTTTTTTTTGTCACTGTCCTGAACTCGTTTTGAGCCCATGGTTGGGTCTGCTTCACGTTGATGGATATATGTTATTACTCTTCCTTGGGGGACATGGCGAGATGTTACACCCTCCCTTCCATGCCCGAGAATGCTAACCGGGGCTGACAAAGGCCTTCATCCATTTTCCCACAGTTTCAGCCCGTACCTCATGACTGGCCATTTTCTTTATCACTTTTCTCTCTCATTCCTTTTTCATTCCCGTTGGGTTAGGAATCGTCATTTTTATGTACGGACATGTGGATATCGGTGTTTATCTATACACTTTCGTTTGCCGTTGTTTAAGCTTTTCATTACTTGTTCCCCTGAAGGTGGTGTCTTGTTGCTGGTTTGTGTGTCCACCCACTCTGCAACGCGTGCGCATTTATACACACACACGCATGCATGCATGCTTATATCCTCCCACATGTTCTAGAACGCTCGGCCAGTTAGGCTGTCAGCGTGTTACTGTGTTAATGATATTGTCAGCAGTGGGATAGCTGGGTGTGTTTCGGAGCTGTCGCTGAAGCAGTGTGATGCAGTTATCCAGTGTAGGCTGAGGCTGGTCCCATGTGGCCTTTGGGTTCATCCCTGCTGGAGCTCGAGGTTCGATCACGGGTTCGGGTTATTGGTACGTCTTGAACGCAAAGCTCGATGTCATTTAAGGGGTCCTTAATTTTGCCTGAGATCGCGTGGCCCCTCCCTGTCCTCAGCATCCAGGTGATCATGGCATGTCCTCACAACCTGAAAGCAGACCAGAGCAGTGGAGTGATTTTAGGTGCCTATTTAGCTTGCGTACCCTCCTGCCCCCCTCCCCCCCATGTAGGTGGGTGCTGTGTCGAAACAACATGTCAGGTGGAACCGGAGATCAGCAGGGCAGCTTCCCCCCTGCGGTTAATGAAGATGAGGGACCTAGCAGGTGTGGTGAATGAAAAGGCCTCTGTGAAAATCCAGCTCAGGAAACATCATGTTTTCCACATCTCCGCGCCCCGAGGACCCGGTCCGGTAAACGCTGGGCGGAATGAGGGATGACCCGGCCAGCCCAGTGCTGCCACTTCCCAAGGACCTGTGTGTTTTGGCTCGACTAGCTAGGGTGGCTCGTTAACAGAAATCGTTAGGGAGAAGGTCATGGTGTTCTTTGCCGGCGTAATAATTAAGAAACGTCCTGTTTTTCCCTTCCATCGGTGGGTCCATTAGTGATCGCATTTCCTGCACGATGAAATATTCAGTCAGATTTATTAGGTTGTTGCACAGGTGCAGAAATGCGCACCTAAAATAAAATGTCACCCTTTTCGCTGTGAGTTTGGCCCCAAATGTGGCGTTTTGTGCATTTGTCGGGCAAAGCGACGACGTAAGGCGCAGCGTGCGGAGAACACACAGCGGATACCCGGCTTCTGCTGACATCATCGCAGCTTTCGAGCGCTCGCACGAGGTCGCAGCTCAGGCTGGGGGCAGCCGGGTCGGCCTCCTTAAAGGAAACGCGTCTGCTGCGGGGGGGGGGGGAGTCTGCCGGCCTGCACCTGCCTAACCTGCTGGCTGCACTGGTTAAGTTAATAGATAACATGTACTGGGATGAAGACATTTGCAGACAACTTCCAAGGTCACTTGGAAAGTAGCGCAGTGGAGCGTGGGCTCTCCCACCCTCCCCCGTGCCCCCACCGAATTAATCTGCTGTTCAGGAGGGAGCTCGATTTCCATATTTTCCAGCCTCATACCAGTCAGTGTTTGTGTTCTGCTGGTTGCGGGGTTCAGCAGCGCCCCCCCCCCCCCCCCCCTGCGGTGCTCCTTGGGTAGCGGGGGGGGGGGTGTCCATGCGGTCGTCTCACGGGGAAGGTTGGGCAAGCAGAAGCCCGAGATGCAGTTCTCATTTGTTGAGACAGCGTGGGGGGTGGTGGCGCGGCTCACTTTCACATTCTGGTGTGATGCACAGGAGGTTCTGGTCCAAATGACTGGCAACCAAACACCCAAATGTGTACAATGGGAAGGACGGAGAGCCCCCACATGTCCCTGTCTCTTCCTATTTTATTGCCTTGTGCTAGCTTACCTCCTTGTACACAATATAAATGAGCCCCCTTTGTAATGGTGTTTGCTGAAGCTGGGGAGTTTGCCATATTCACATCTGAAAAGGGCAGTAGTATATTGGGGAGGGGGGGGGATTTCTGTCCTTGGTGGCAGCAGGAGCGTCCAGCAGCACCAAGTTAACGGTCTCTGCCCCCACAGATCTATTCCGTTTATTTCTTTCTATTCAGACATATTTGGAGTTCCAGCATTTCCGGGTTGGCTGCTTACGCCGTCGGCACTCTGCCCGTGATACCGCTTTCAGGGGAAGGGGGCTGGCTGGCACAATGCCGGGCTGGTAAATGTATAAACCTTGAGGAATTTAATAGACCCGCGAGGCGAGGTGTTTCGTCGTGGCATGGGGGCTTGTGATCTTAACTGCCACCGACACTCTCGCTACTTGAGAGAAGCGCCTGGGACCCCTGGCGTGGAGCCGCGGGCATATCAGGTGGAAACCAGCTCTGACAAACGGGGGCGGCCGAAGAGGAGCCCCCCCTCCCCCCACCTTAAGGGTGGTGCCCTGGGAGGTGCGTGGTAGCCACCATGATGGAAGACCGGGAGAGGAGATCATTACCGGTGGGAGAAGCGTTTAGCATCTGCGACAGATAGCTCTTCCAGTGAAGGCTGCCAGTCGATTACTGTCTAATTAACTAATTTGGATTCTTGCTTGCCCTAAATAACAGACAGTTTGTGCAGAAGAAAATTCTCCATCCTGAGAATGCATTTGTTCAGTTGTTTTGTTTAATTGGTTTGTAAATTTTTTTGGCTTGTTTGCTCATTCGCTTGCTAATTCATTTGCTCCTTGCTTTGCTCATTATGCATCGGTGTGTCAGGGGTCAGACGCTGCGAAAACCATGAACCAAGCAGGTGAGCAATAACGAGAGAGTTATTCAGTAAGTTTTTCAATAAGAGATTTTTTTTCCCCCGTCTTAATTTAAGAAGAAACTAAACTTTCCCAGCAATTACGGGGATTTGTGTGACACTTACGACAAGTTGGGGAGCCTGCTCTCACTTGCCTTTGAACACAATTACCGCTTTGCAGCGGGAAGTGTCAGCTTCACACGGACCACCATGTGCTCATCGTAATTAACCGCTCTTAGAAACACCGTTTTGCGTATGGCGGGATGGTTGCGCAAGGCATCGTCTCGCTACTGACCAACTGCAAACCGCTCATTCTCTTATATTAGCTAAATGATTTCCCTCGTTGAGGTAAAGCCCCCCCCCCCCAACTCTCATTTGGCCCTATTCACAAAAAGGTTTGGAGACCAGTGCTTGGCATTGCTTAGACGTCTCGTAAATGTCCTTCCAAAAGCTGATTGGACGCGTTTAGCCGTGTTAGGGATGGCGTCCTGCAGAACAGCTACATCACGAAATGCGACTGATTAGCAACGAAGATGCGGAATGTCACAGCACCCCTATATAAAAAAAGAAAACCTTAAACAACCCAGGGAAGCTTTTAAATATGAAAGGAGTTGCCATTTAAGAAATGCTGGCAGCCACAGGCAGCGAAGGCGAACGGTCGCACTCCAGGCTCCCTCGTCTGACGGAAGCACAAGACGCTCCTTACAAAAGCATAATCGGGCTAATTGACAGCGAATGGGAAGGCAGATGTCGCCTTCCGGCGGCGGAAGGGGAAGCCCCCTTTGGCGGCTCGTCGCCGTGCAAATGTTTCAAATTGGATCTGAGCTTCTGCAGTTCTGTGTCATAGGCGGGTCGCTGTCGCTGTCGGTTTTGTTTCGAAAAGCGTGCGTTTCATGCCAGTGGGGCAGCTTCAGCCTCTGTGGACGTCACAGCTTCCGAAGAAGGCTTCAGCACTGCTGCTTGCTTATTGTCCAACGCGACATTTAAGTGAAGATCAGGGTCGGCCAGTGACCCTGGGGTAGTTGGGTTTAAGGGTCCAGAGGCCCGACAGTGATGTAATTACTCCAGCAGCCGTGGGTTTTGACCCTACGACCTTCTGAACATGGACACAGACCTCTGCCTGCCGAGCTGCGCAGCAGATATGAATGTTCTGAATGCGAGGGGAGCCCTGGGTCCCGATTGCTCATTCTCTGGCCTTTACCTCCTCTTCTCCGCCCATGACCTCTCCTCTCTTTTTACCCACAGCGGTCCCTTTCCCGCCCAGCCACCGGCTGACGGCGAAGGAGGTGTTCGACAGCGAGGGCAAGCCCAAAGTGGACGTGCTGAAGGCGCACCTGACCAAGGAAGGTCGTGTGGAGGAGGGCGTTGCCCTGCGCCTCATCTCTGAGGGGGCGGCAATCCTGCGGAGCGAGAAGAACTTGCTGGACATCGAGGCTCCTGTCACAGGTGGGTCGCCTGCCGTATCCGCCCCCTTCCACCAGCCCTGTCAACAGTGTTTGACATTTCAGGCCCAGAAGCTACAAATCCAGTACAAGACTTTGTTTTTATAAAGCAGCTGAGTCCTCTGTGCCTCTCTATACACAACTGGTTGGTAGAAACACAATCCTGGACTGGATTTGTAGGTTCTGGACTTTGAAATGAAACACTGCCTGTCAATAGTGGATCTAAACCAGGCCGAGTCTGAATGTTGAAATAGCACATCACCAAAACCGAAACCTGGTCGAAAGTTAAATGAAACTAAAAACAAAGCCAATGATTCTTGAGACGAGATCCCAGCACGTCCCACATTCCGGGGATTGGCCTGCTTTTCCTCGCATCCTGTATCTCCCTGCATGCAACAATCTGGAGGCTCCAGTTTCCCGGGACGACTGGCTTCGACCCGCACTTGATCCTCGAGTGACTAACTGAAACACCCTTTCATGACGAGGGCAGGCGCGCCGCTTGGGGTGAATCACGCCGGCCGGCTCTCCTCGCCGTCGTCGGCATTGTGTTTGTTTAGCGTTTCATGACTTAATTATACTTTATAATGAAGTAAGGGGGCCCTTTGATGATTCAATAATGGGATCATTTGCAGACATGAGGCTGAGAGAGAAGCCGGCAAATGATGTTTTCGCAGAACGTGTTCGGTACAGTGTGAGGTCGTTTCCGGCTCCGGTGAGACTTCAGCTCGCTAACCTCTGTCCACGTTCAGTGCACACAGTGCGGTGGATGTACAGGCTGCCCCCGGCCCCCGACTGTCATCACAGCCCCAAACATTCACTTTATTCCTTCCACTGTCGTCCCCGGCATGTAGCTTTTCGGCGAGCCATGATGCTTGAGTCGGTCTTCCCAGAGAGTCGGACTTTATCTCTCCCAGCTCTCCGTCCAGTTGACCTCAGAGCTCTTGCATTTCCCCCGAATGGAGTCTCTCTTTTTAATGATTTTTATCATGTCACAAGTCGGCGTTCTGGGATCCGAGGACAGTGCGCACCCTAATTGGATGCCACTGGTGTTCGTCGACCACTCTTCACCCCTGCGAATGAAAAACCGAATCCGATGTTTATGAACTGCAGGCCCCCAGCCCATGAAATCACTTTTCCTTGCATTTCGATTTCTGTTTGGGGGGGAGGTTGAATATAAAAGACGCTGGTGTGCTGGCCAGTCTCTCTGACTGCGTTTGAGCCGGAATTGGCAACCGGCTGCTGTTTTAAAGCCCTTGGACTACAGGCATCCCCCCCCCCAATGGAAAGCAGCCTGGAAAACGGAAACAACAGAAACAAACCCACAGTATGGCGGTGCTGCTTTGTTAATCCCCGCCCTCTCCAGCTTCCTACAGACATGTGACCCCAAAGGCTGCAGGTCATTGGTTGGGGGGTTGGTCCTGGAGGAGGCTCCTTACAATGATCCATGTCATCAAATAAAATATTATTATTATTATTATTATTCATTTATTTGAACAATTATAATAACAATAGATGCTTCACCTCTCTGAATTGGTGTTGTGCCCCCCCCGGCTGTCTGCTTTCTCCTGTTTTCTGTGGCAGTGCCGTCCCCCCCCCTGTCCACCCCCCCCGGGGCACTTGAGTGTGGCCGGTGGGCAGGGAATCCTGGGTATTCTGGGCACTCTGGCGTCTGCCGCCACCGTTCATCATTTGGCCCATTCTGTCGCGCAAATCGCATTTGCGAGTGAGACGCTGCGCTTTGAAATGCGCCTCCCACGCACAGAGGAGCCCCCGTCATGCGGCTGTGCTGCGGTGGCGCCGACAGTCACATTATCCTGGGAGCTCGGCTTGCATTTCAGGCTGCACATTTTGGATCGCGGGCGTCGGCGTGGATTCCGGTGTCGGTGTGCTGATACGGTGTGTCACACACCTGGGGGGGGGGGGGGTGTTCCCTGCTGCGGTCTGTTAACTCTGGTCTTTGCTCATCTCTGTGATTTTTTTTATTTATTTTTTTTTTTCCCCATTTTACTGACGTGAACGTGTCGGTGATTTCACTTTTGACCAATCAGACGCTGTAGGTAAGTCTGCAAATTTGAGCCCCCCCCCCCAAAACCGCTTCTCTCTGTTAGGCGCCGATATGCCTGCTTGCTAATCGCCACGAGGACCAGCTCAACCAGGAAAGGCAGCAACCGACTCATATCTGACTGCGGTGAAACAGGAGAAGCTCGCCGTCTCTGCACGTTAAAATGCTTATCTCCCTCCCCCCACCCCCCACCCCCCACCCCCCGACAGTGTTTTGTAAACACAGCCATCGCTCGTGAAGACGTGGCCTCAGGCCTCATTCCCACGTGCGAGAGGCCAAGGAGGTCGTGTGGCTAAAGGCGGGAGGCTTGCGGCCGAATGCCTCAACGCCGCAGGTTCCACACACGTGGTGAAGAGTGCCACACACACACACACACACACACACACACACACACACACGCGGTAGACAGTGCCACACACTTCCTGTATAAACATGCACACGCAAGAGTAACCGGTGACACAGACCTCACACACACGTACACCTGCCCGCGGTAAACGGTGACACAGACCTCACACACACGTACACCTGCCCGCGGTAACCGGTGACACAGACCTCACACACACGTACACCTGCCCGCGGTAACCGGTGACACAGACCTCACACACACGTACACCTGCACGCGGTAACCGGTGACACAGACCTCACACACACGTACACCTGCCCGCGGTAACCGGTGACACAGACCTCACACACACGTACACCTGCACGCGGTAACCGGTGACACAGACCTCACACACACGTACACCTGCACGCGGTAACCGGTGACACAGACCTCACACACACGTACACCTGCCCGCGGTAACCGGTGACACAGACCTCACACACACGTACACCTGCCCGCGGTAACCGGTGACATGCCCCCCCCCCCCCCCCCCCCCCCCACCACACAGACGCTTCCTGCACGGACCCGCTGGCTCTCATTGGCCTCCCTCTTGCCTGCAGCGGCCCGAGGTCTCGGCTGCCATTTTTCCCCATATCGTCCTCATTTCCGTGCCATTAAACTTGCATGGAACTTAATGGAGCACAGAGAACAGGGCTCAGGGGTCGCTGGGGGTCGACTGTGTGTCTGCGTGCATATTTGCATATGCGTGTCTGTGTGCGTGTGTGTGCATATTCCCATATGTGCGCGTGTACTTGTCTGTGTGCATGTTGGGGAAGATGGTGGCACAGGAGGTAGTGCTATCGTTCGGCAACCGGAGGGTTGCAGGTTCGAGCCCTGGTTCCTCCTGACTCCATCAAAGTGTCCTTGAGTATGACACTGAACCCCAACTTGCTCCCGGTGTGCAGGTATGAACGGGTGAATGTCAGGCATGAAATGTAAAGCGCTTTGAGTACTCGTAAGAGTAGAAAAGTGCTATATAAATGCAACCCATTTACCGTTTGCATATGCGCATATGTGTGTGCGTATGCAGGTTTGTGAGTGTATGCATGTGTATGCGTATGCAGGTTTGTGTGTCTGTCTGTATATCGTGTGTTTTTTGTTTTGTGCTGCTCCTGCTTGATAGAGTGGCTGAACGGTGGGATGAGCTCATGTTTATATTCAAAATAGGTGAAGGGACTGATATCTGCAACATTCTGCTTATAGATATCGTGCATGTCCTTAATCGCTATGCCCCCTGCTGCTCTGAGACTGCATAGCAGGGTGGAAGTTTATTTGCCTCACTATCAATGCACAGGCACACTCACAAACGCACACAAACATTCACTCTTGCACACAGTGAAGGGGATGTCACCTGCCGCGTTCCTTGGAAAGCAAACATTAATCACTCCCACACACACATGCTCTGCTACTCCAGCTTCCCTGGGTGTCACAGTGTTGGGGTTTCCTCCCAGGGGCGTGCCCACGGCACAGAACACGTCCACTGTAAGGAAAACCAGAGCGATCCATATGTGCCTCTTGGACCTTCCGGTGACGTAGCAGACAAATGCTGTCTGTTGGTGGCAACGTGTGGAGAGGGGATTATCCAGCAGGAGTTGGTGCAAAACGGCACCCCCTTCTGGCTGGCGGAGGTTTCTGCGGGGCCTGTGTTCTGACCCCCAAGGTGGACAGGCCTGCCCCCACTTTCCGCATGGGCTTCTGGGTGGAGCAGGTTTCTGGAGAACCAGACCTTCCGTCCCACCGTGTGTCGGGCCGGCGCCGAATGCGGGGGAGACAGATGGCGTTTCGGCGGGGGCGGGGTTGAGGGGGGTGTTCAGTACGGTGGGGGCCGAACCCAGTGGAGCTGGGCCACCAAACACAATCTGCTCCTTCATCTCCGCACAGCCGCTGTGTCCTCAACTCCCCCCCCCCACTGGTCATTATTCACACAGCCGGGCCCCTCCTCACGCACGGGGGCCGCACATGGCTGCGTTTCACACGCATCGACTTCCTGCCAGAAGCCTGTCCCAGCCAGCGCTGACAGAGACCCCGCATGAGTTGTGGGTTCCGACTCGAGTCTTCAGAGGCTGCAGGCCTGAAATGCTCACATGAGATTTACCCTAAGATGACTCCTCGCTATGTAAATGTATCCAATCAGCAGTAGAGGTTTCTGGCTAATCACATGATCTTTCCTAGTGTGGCTATTGGTCGGTCTGCTGGGTCCCACAGCGGCCGTCTTGGTGTGTGGTGTGGGTTCAAGCATGCGCCTTGAATCTTATGCGCATGGACCCCCTGCCGCCCACCGCCCCCAAGGCAGGTTAAGCAGACGCTGAGCAAGGGGATTTACTGAGAATAACATGCTAGAGAATAAATCCTGCTCAGTCACGTGACAACAGAGCTGATATGCAACAGACGCCTGCCCCCTATGGAGAACTGGCCCGCCGAGACTTGCTTAGTCTGCAGTGAGTGCAGTGTAGTGAGTGACGTGCAGTGAGTGACGCCCCCCGCAGGTATTCCTCATCATTCACAGGTGTGAAGCAAACCTCAGTGCAGCCACACTGGATTTCTTAGTCTTATTTTGTGGCACTTTCCTGCAGTTCTGCCAAAGAATTTCTCCCATTCTAGAGGCTTGTCAGTCACAACTGTCTTAAGTTCCTCCCGGGACTCAATCCAGCAACCTTCTGGTTACGAGTCTGCAGCTTTCAGCAGCGTCCTACCCACGGCCTCTAAGGTGATTTGATTAGGCGGGAATTAGCGATAACGCTGTGTGTTCTTTTCGGAATCCTTGAGTTGCCTTGCCGTGTGGGAGTGTGTCACATTCTGTTTGCCTGTACAGTCCTGCGCCTTAGATTAAGACTATCCCAGAGTTCCCTGCACCTCTGTACTCCCACTGTGGCAGCCAGAGCAGCCAATGGCCTGATGATGCAGGCACCCTGGGGCAGATGCCAAGGCGTTTCCCCAGATCCGCCACAAAACCAGCGATGTAACCTTTAAAGGATTCGCGTTTATAACTCCCCCTCATATGCAGTATTGTTTCACTGCCAGTGCCATGATTTAATAATGTTATCACTCTGATTATTTTGCATTAAGTCAGGTCTTTGCAGGAGGACGTGCAGGCAGGCTTCCACACTTCTATCCCATTTTTTGCACTGAGAATTCTGAGTCATCTTCTCTGTACTGAATGTGCCCTCAGAGGGCCTGTGTACTGAGCACGCTCAGGAACATCCTCTGTACTGAGCGTGCCCAGGAGCCTGATCTCTACTGAGCATGCCCAGCAACCCGATTTCTACAGAGCGCTCTCAGGAATCTCCTCTGTACTGAGCGTGCCCAGGAGCTTGGTCTGTACTGAGCGTGCCCAGCAGCCTGCTGTGCACTGAATAAGCCCACATTGTGGCCCTGTGTAGGTTAGAGAACAGAGTCGTGTGCTTCAGCCTCCCACTCGCCTTAATACCACCTCTGCTGGTGAAGGGTATGGGGGGGTCCGCAGTCATACTGCCTCTTGAGATAATATACTCCCACCACTTCAGCTCACATAGGCCAGTTGCTTTATATTTTATTATTTTATGTAAATTTCAGTATGTTTTTGTTTAAATGTCTATTTATTAGCCAACCTAGTGAATCTTTATCTGTTTTGGTGGTATTTTAAAGGTATTGGATTGGTATCTGTGTACTAGAGATGCTTTACCCAGCGAGGAAGTTTTATATATAGCAGTGTTTCCCAGTCCGGTCATTGGGGACCCGCACACCGTCCATGTTTTTGCCACCAGAAGCTGGGAGGGAGCAAAAATGTGGGCTGTCTGGCAGGGAGCTGGGAGGGAGCAGAAACCTGGGCCATTTGTGGGTCCCTGATGACTGAATTTTGTCAAAAGCAGAAGATACTCTGATCTCCTGTAGTCCAAGGGCATGCAGTTAGGTGAACCGGTGTCTCTAAATTGCCTGTGGAGAGTGTGTCTGTGTGCGATAGGTATCCCCTGCCTTGTGCCCTCTGCTTCCTGGGATGGACTCCAGGCTCCCTTGTATCCTAGGGGATGTTATGGAAGATGGACGGACAGACAGCAAATGGTATCCGGCACCCTGCTACCATGCTGAGACCTTCCTTTGCCATCTGCTTCTGTTCTCTCTTCCTCTGCAGGTGGATCGTAGCGTGTCAAATAAGTCAGCCTCACAGCAGAGGTTGCGCGGTCCATCCACAGGAAGTGATGCGCAGGAAGTGAGGGAGGGTGGTGAGGGAAGGAGTATCAGCCTAGGCCTGGGGAGCTGTGGGTGGCATCTCTGGTTAATGGCTGAGGTGACTTTCAGGTCGCAGATTTCACCCCATCCCTCACAGCTCTGGGTATGGGCACAGGACTCGCGACTTTGGGGCCCATGGCAGTTTTACTTACTTTCATTACAAAATGAAAAATCATTTGCTTAGAGAGCTAGCCAATTAGATTGTAGAAGAGGCGGGGCCCAGCAGCTAGAGGAGGCTAGACCAATGAATGAGTTGTCTTGGTCCTGCCTCCTCTAGTTGCATGGGACCCACCTCCTCTACAATCTGATTGGTTCAGAAAGGGAACCAATCATTTTTCATTCTGCCCTTAGAACATTTTTGTGCAAGTAAACCTCCCTCGAGCGCCGGGCCCATCTGTGACGGCATCTCCCTACAGGTTTTTGTTCCGGCGGTCTGGCTTGCTTGAAAAGCCCACTTGTTATGTAAGTCGTCCGAGGACTGAAGCAGCATTGCCTCTCCGGCAGCTCCGACAAGAGGGCCAGGCCGCACATCCCTGCGCTTCTTTTCGAGGGTCCTCGAAAACCCGCGGCTGGCCGTTTCGAAGCGGGGAAGTGTAATTAGCATCTATATATGCCGAACATTGTAGAGCAACGTGAGCCCACAGTCACCTGGGCTGAGGAGAGGAAAGCCGGGTGTCACTTTGAAACCTGTTCCCAATATCATCCTTAGGGGGGCGCCTGGGAATTTCTGAGGCAGTTATCGGAGCTGAACGCTTTTGTTATCCCTGGTGCTACCTAACTCATGCAGAAGTACTTTTATTAAGCGTTGTGTTTTTCAGCTATAAAAACAGCTCGCAGTGCATTAACCCACTTAATCCAGTTACTCCACATCTGCATACGTGTTTCTACCAAAAGACATTATTTTCACGTTTAACTGAAAACGCATTTTTTAGTAGTCCTGCCGTCTTCCATTTATGGTTAAACGTTTCAGTTTACTTTGTTTTAATTTTGAATTGTGCTCTACGCCTGGAATTTTAAGTAGCGTTAGTCAGAATTAAAGATTATAATCGCACTTTGGTTTAGTGCTATGATTCACCTGACCAGCGCTATGTGTGCGGCTATAGAAAATCAATCAGCACCCTACGAGAATTCAGTATCGTAATTGATTGGCCTGTGCTGACGTGAGTCTGTTTCCTTAACCGACTGCCACGTCCAAACACAGGAGCGGTTTCCATTCGAGCTCGAGACCATGTGTGCTGTCCCTTTACTGGCCTGCCGCTCGCACGCTTCAGTGTTTTGCGCTGACCGTTATAAATAAAAGGCCGGACAACTTTTACTGGTGGCTCCGGGGCAGTTTAACATGCCGTGAAGATAATTATAGCATTCTGTAGTAATCCCCCCACCAGCACCACATAAAAACCGGAGTGTATAACTCATGTATAACTCAAAGTAAATAAATCATTCTTTAAGTATATCCCAATACTTAAGGCACTAAATTAGTCTTTGTTGAGCATTGGAATGCTGAGGCAGATTGATTGCTAGATCTTCCATGGTCCCCGACAGCTTATGAGCGGATTCCTGTGTTTGAACAACGATGCGTGGCATTTAGCCGTGAGAAGTTCACTTTCCCAAGATGCCGGGCAGATTATCGTTCGTTCTTGGTGATCTTTCAGAGGCTCTGCGCGTGTTCCTCTGTTGCCTGGAATGACACATATCTGCTGTGCCTTCCATCCGCTGTCCATCTACCGTGATTTTTGAACAGAGGCAGTTACACAGAGTAAATGATCGAGACAGCGTTTGCCATCTGTTCACAGTTGCTGTCTTCTGCTGGGCATAACTCTGTGTTTCACAGGCTTGTAGAGAGCATTTTATTGCCTGTGTTTACCGCAAACCCACAGAGAACTGTTCCCAGGTCAATAAATACATATTATCCATAGGAACAGAAAAGCCATTTAAGAACTGCAATGTCTTGGCAATAATAATTTGAATAATTGAACAGGTGAATGATTATAAAAACCCTGTGAGGAGGAGATAATGTATAAATATGAAGACATTGCATCTCTAGATTGTAAACAAGTCTTGTGTCCAGTCACTGCAGATTATCATCTCTTCTTTTTTTAGAATCTATTTACATTTTCCTGTCAGCTTTATTGCTTTTCCTTTCTTTTGCTCTTATTTTTGCATAGTCTATAGCATCTTTTAATAATTTTAATTATGTAATTATTGTTTCAGACTGTATTGCGTTAATGAACTGCCTCATGATAACGCTGTGTAGTACATCTATTGTGTAAAAAATATGTAGTTCTTTAAATATATACTGATTCTTATTAAAACGTGTCATTTCAACAGAAGTCTTAACTGTTTTCTGCTGCATATCGTTTTGGGGGCCGTGTTCCGTGCCGTTGTGTAGTGTTTCCATGGCGACCGCTAGCCGCTGTCTTCAGGGATCCTGTGCCGATGCTCGGAGGTTAGCAGGCGCTGTTCGCTGTTTGTTACCGCCATCATTCAGCCGTCAGTCGCTAAGGGACCTGGCAGCCATTGAGAATCCACTTACGACATACTTAAGACATGGTGCTGAGGCAGGTAGCATCGACTGGGGCCGTCGTTAAGCTGTCGGCCTCCGGGATTTGGGTGGTGTGGGCGCCGTAAGTCCATGTCGACCAGCTCCCAGAATTCCAGGCATCCACCTGTTAGCAGTGATTCCAATACAGTTGGGTTTTAAATGCAGTCAATAGCAGGTCAGGTGTTCATCGCCTGTGTGTCGGGGCCCCATCGTGTTCTGAATTATCACTATTCTCTCTGCCTCAAGAACCCAGATGTTGCCGAAACCAGCACAGCCACCTGTGAGTTGATTCCCTGATGACCTGGAGTCTAATTTTCCACGCAGCGCGTTTTTGCCGCCCTCTCAGGTCGCCAGGTTGTGACGTCGCTACCACAGCCCTGCCCCTCGTTCAGTCACCTCGCAGACACATCACAAATAGACACGTCATGCCTTGACTCACTAGGGGGTCCGATGGGACTCGCTGAATGAGGTGTCAGCGCCGTTACGGTTATTAGAAGTCGGGTCAGTCTGTGAAGTGTGTGATTCAAACATAAACATCATAAAGTGAGGCTTTACGGTCAGTGTGAAGTGATCGAATTCTCTGCTCCACCTGTCCCTGGAGTCCAATATCTCCACAAATGATTTTCCGGCAAACCCCATTAACACATGTTAATTGTGAGCCTTCTGGAAGAAATTGTTGCTATATTTCTCCTAGTGCCTGGAGGGTTAGGAATTCGCTGTCGGAGCCAGTGACACACAGACGTTTGATTCGAGAATGGAGGCCGTTTTTGCAGTCTCTCATTCTCCGTTCCCATCGCGAGCAGCCATTCCGCTTCTTAGCACCTCCAGGCAGCTTTTTGGTCTCGGGTTATTTGGCGCAGTACCCAGGTGCGGTGGGAGGGGGGGCGCCGATGAGCGGACGATAGAGCACCTTCATTCACGTCATCCAAAGGTAAATAGGGGTTTGTGGCACGGTTCCGATGATGAGACACTCCTCCAATTAAGTGCCGCCGTGATCTCGAGAGATTCAGCTGCTCCTCATTTGGTTGTAAATGGGTCGTTCACATTGTATAGGGGAGGGCAAAGGAGCCTCATCGCAGCTATTATATTATCCGTGACGACTTTCTGTCACTGTTCTCCAGTGCAGGGGATGAGAATAGAGACATAGAATATTATCAATATTGTAAAAAGGCGCAGCAGAAGATGGCAAGGATGTTACAAGGCTGTAAATCTGAGTTACTAGCTTTCACTAATGTGATTTGTGATTCCTGCTGTTTCGCCGTGAATGACTGTCAGATAATCCGGACCCAACCTATTTTTGTGTGGGGGAAACTATAGCAAAGAGCTGACATACCCATATAATGGACAAGCATGGGATTTGAACCAACACCCTTCTGGATACAGACAAAGATTGCTAATTCAGTGAGCCGCACGGCACGGCTTTATACAGAAAATGAAAGGTAGAGGGACCTACACTTACTTGCCAGGTGTAACTTTTCTGCTGCGATGGTAAAAACTCCTCTTTCTCCCATAGCATCAAGTCTCCCTTCCATGAATGCAGGATGAGGTGATAATGAAGCATAGGAATCATAGCCAGAAGCTTACATGTGGGCTTTAAGCAAACGGTTCCGCTAGAGGCAAGGCGGCTACCACTGAGCGTTTATCAGCCTGGCAATCACCAGGAATGTGTCAGGCTGCATAATTTCCATGTTGAATACCCAGAATGCCTTGCACAGTTATCAAATTCATCGCTGTGCAGCATTTTAAGTACCCAGCGACACTTCCTTCCATGGCTGTTAGGTGGGTGTGCTAGGATTGCACGGCTGATGTTCCGGGCGGTGATATCCGTCGCAGATCAAATGTTGGGTCCGGTAGTAAATATGTCGGAAGAGGTGATTCTTTCTTCATCGACGGATTGCTGGGGGATTCTGCTCTTACAAGTGGCGTGGAAACAGCGTGGCGATTGGCTGGTGACTCGCTCATGCAGCGGGGTGGGGGGGGGGGGGTGATGTGTTCTGGAGCCTTTTAATGTTTTGAGAGAAAAAGTCACGGGGAATGTGGCACCAAGCGATGAGAGACTGGGGACAGGAGAGAGAGAGAAAGAGACAGAATATCGCAATTGTGCTGTGGACTGCCTTTGTGACCAGCTAGTACAAAATGAAAAATAAAACCTTTAAGATGTGCCGACTAGGGGGATATCTTTTTAATCTACCTCGGGATTGTGAGGATGAATGAATGGTGTGTGTTGATCAATAAAACACATCTGGGTCCCATTGATTCGTCCTTTAATAAGGAAGGAAATGTCACCGCGGTTTTAGTCCGGCCTCCGCGCAGCACTCTCGCTGAATCATCCCGCCACTGCGAGCACTTCCTCTGCCACACAGGAAGATCGCCCATTCTTCCCCGGGTCCCTCTCATTTCCCTAAACGGTCGGCACATTACCTGGCACCCCGGTTTTTTCCAGAACCGCCAACCTGCCCGACTCCCACGTTCGGGCCGATCATTCATTTTCCTGACGCTTCTCCATTTAATATGGCCTGTATAATGTAATCAGGTCAGAGTAGAGTGGGCACCGCCCTCGTCCTAATCCTATTAAACCTCATTACTGGGCCATACACCCCCCCCCCCCCCCCCTGCACACACACACACACACACAGCCACCTTCTGTTTCTGGGACCTTCCGTTGGCTCTCATTGAATGGTATCATATAGCAAATGCTGTAGAAATGTGTCCCGGCATGTGTGCTAAACAAGCTCACAGTCATTCACCAGGCCCTGGTGTTTTCAGGCCCTCCTCCGATTCCTGGAGAAGTTTCCTCCTTCAGCGCTGTCCTCGGGGGGGGGGGGGGGCGGGGTGTCTGGGGAGCGGCCTGTGACACTTTGAGTGTTACCTGCTACTTTCGGTGCTTTTCCACTGGCATACGGGAGCCGAGCAGAGCCGCGAGTTCCAGTGCGGTTCCAGCTCGCTCCAGTTTCCCACTGCCGGCTTTGGACAATGACGTGAAACCAAAGAGATGCTTATTTCCTGTTTGCATGATTTACTGTCTGCTCATTTCTGCTAGCGCGTCTACGGGAATCGCTGTCTTCTGTTAGGGTCGAACAGAATTAGCATTTACTTGTGTAAATGTGCAACACGAATCCATTCCCTTTTCTGTGGTACTTTAAGTGGGTAATTGTAAAGTTCTGAGTTATTGGCCACACATCAATGCATTGCAAGGTGTGATGCTACTAAAAATGGATCTATGGAATATTTGGCTTTTCCTTCAGATAATCCATGCATGTTGGAGCAGAACGTTGATATCTCCCAGTATTGCCACCCATCGCCGGCGACACAAGTAGCTTGATTTGGTCATGCTTTTGCCTCTGCTAATAAGCAGGGCCACGTCAGCGTGGGTACAGCTCGGCTAATTTACAATGGAAAACTGTCAGTTCACAGCATATCTCAGTTCCTGGCAGCAGTGGAAAAGCTCTACTTGAATGCTTCTCTCCAGCCAGGCTATTAGGAAAACACCTTCCTCTACAAGCCTTACATATTCCCCATTGTGACCTCATTGTAGTTTGTATGTGTTCCATTCAGATTCTAATCAGTTTCCACTGCTTGATGCCTCGGAATCCCGTCGCTGTTCGTTGTCCGGCCTCCTAAGCGACCTGTGAGGTGTAGGAACCGTGTCTTGGGTAGCCCCCGGTCCCCAATCAGACTGTAAAGCAGAGAGCAGCACATTTCCTCTGTAAAGGATGCACGCATTCCAAGTGCTGTGAGAAGCGACATCAATTATACAAAGTAGCAGGCAATATCTCAAAGGCTCATTCATTATTCATTAAGGTAGAGACCAAGTAATCTTTTGTGTGCTTATCAAGGTAGCACTAATGTTTGGCAACAGGACAAAGGGTACCTTTCAATCGTCCTCAGATGTTCTCAGACTTCAAAGGAACAGCCGCGATGTTCTTTTGCATTTTTCGGAGGGCGCTGGAAACCTGCATGGCGATCGGGGTTCTGGGGTGATTCGCCATGAGGAACCTGAAAGATCTCATGATTATTAATGCTTCTGAATCTATAAAACATGCAGGTTGAGTGGTCTTCAGTCTGAACGGGGGGAAAGGGTAAGTGGGGTTTCAGTGGTGGATTGAGATGTTCATAAATGCGCGTGTGTAGAAGTTCTGAGGCCTGTGATAGGAATTCTCGTTTTTCTTTTTCCCTTTTTAACTACTACATAGATCCTGCTGCCTCCAAACCAAAGGTCACACACTCATGGGCGCCCCCTACTGCCAGGACCCCTGCAAGTCCTCCTCTTTCTCCTCCCTTATGGGGTGACCCTGATTTGCACCTGACCGTTCCTCCTCTTCTCTGATGACTGCTGACCATCTCTCCCGTCTCTCCCATCTCCCCAGTGTGCGGGGACATCCACGGGCAGTTCTTCGACCTGATGAAGCTATTCGAGGTGGGGGGTTCACCTGCCAGTACACGTTACCTGTTTTTAGGCGACTACGTTGACAGAGGATATTTCAGTATTGAAGTAAGTGGATCAGTCTCATTTCCGTCGTCCTCGTTTTATCCTAAATAATCTTTTAATCTTTTATTGAGAGCAATAGCTAGAGTGATTTTTAATGAACAGCACCGATGAGCTGATACGTTGTTTGCTGTTGGTGGGTTTGAATCCCAAATTACTTCTGGAATTTTTGCCACAAGGATTTGTCATTAGTGTGTAGATAATCTCCTTGACTTTAGGGGAGGGGACATGTTATGCCTCGGTAACAGAGGTATGTGAAATACAATATCAGTCAATAGTTTGGACACACCTACCCCTAGAAAAGTTTATTTGTACTCATCTCTGCATCCATCCATCCATCCATCCATTTTCTGTAATCGCTTGTCCCATTCAGGGTCCGGAGCCTATGCCGTAGACTGCGGGCACATGACAGAGAACAACCCGCAATGGGACGCCAACCTATCCCAGGGCGCACTCTCACACCATTCACACCTATGGGCAATTTAGTAACTCCAGTTAGCTTCAGCGTGTTTTTAGATAGGTGGGGGGGGGGGGGAGGGGAAGGACACCCTGGAGGACACCCCATGACAACACGGGACAAACTGCACACACATGTGACCTAGGTGGAGTCTCAAATCCAGGTTCCGTAGGTGTGAGGCAACAGTGCAACCACCATGCCGCCCCCTATTCTCTACATTTAAAAATAATTATAAAGACATCAAAACTATAAAATAATATATGGAATTATGCACTGAACAAAAAAGTATTACGCAAAAAAAAATATATAATGTTAATTTGGGGGGGGGGCAGCTCTGTGGGTTGGGATTCAGAAGGTTGTTGGTTCACATCCCTGAGTCGGCAGAGTGATCCCACCATTAGGCGCTTGAGTTTGGCCCTTAACCCCATCTGCTCCAGGGGCTGACTAACCCTGCTTTCTCCTCTATGCCAGTTTCATGAGGTGGCCTCTTGGGACGCTTTTCCAGCTGTCCTGTAGGAGGTCCCACATATATACTTGAGCACTCATTGGCCATTTTTCCTTCACTCTCTGGTCAAACACCTCCAAAACTCTTACTTTTGTTTTTGGGTCAGGTGACCAGGCCATGTGATGCAGCACTATCACCTTTGTAGGTGGCTTGGCGTGTCCAGACTTTTGACTTTGTATTGTATTAAAACTGTATTAAAACACACAACCAAAACAATCAAATATACATCCAGCTCTGGTCATTTTGATGGCTTTGAACAACTCCACGTGCATCCCAGAGCTTGATTAAAAGAATTTGCAGTTATGGTGTTTGTGCAGGCCCCGAATCTCCTGCTTCGTACGTCTAACCACTGTTCCGTTTTCCCTTGCAGTGCGTGCTGTATTTATGGGCATTAAAAATCCTTTATCCTAAAACACTGTTCTTGCTCCGTGGGAACCACGAATGTAGACATCTAACAGAGTATTTCACGTTTAAACAGGAATGTAAGTACATGACCCAAGCCGGCACGTCACCCGAAAGCACGTCAGCGTGTTTGTTTAGAGTCTCGTAGTCTGCGAAGGTGTCGTCTCCCAAATCCAAGATGTGAACCACGCACACTCTGTGTATAAATATCACGCTTACCCTCATGTCGTCGATATGCGTCACGAACGTTGCAGGTTCGAGGCTCACATAGGGTTTTATACCTACTTGAGACAGCATGTATGTTTGTAATGTGCTATTTGTTTCACTAGTTTGTGGATTTGGACGGAAGTGTCTGCCAAGTAAAATGTTAATGTGTGTTATGTCGGAAAAGACAACCCTGAGTGGTGAGTGCTGGGTCGTGACCCCCACCAGGGAGTCTAGTTTAATGCTGCTGTTTGGAGTCTGAAGCTGTAGCTGGACGCCTCTTGCTATTTACAGATTACCGAGCAGTGCTTGTTTGCCTTGGACGTCCTGTAAATGCCAGCTCAGGGCCGGGGGCCGGGGGCCATGCGGCGTACCTCTTCTTTGCAGCGTGTGCTTCGCCCCAGCATGATGGTGGACGGCTCACTCTGTTCTCCTTTCCTTCATTCCACCCACACGCGATGCCCCCCCCCCCCCACACCACATGCCCCCCCCTCCCCCGACAGGTAGAATCAAGTACTCGGAGAGGATATACGACGCCTGCATGGACGCCTTTGACTGCCTTCCCCTGGCCGCCCTCATGAACCAGCAGTTCCTGTGTGTTCACGGCGGTCTCTCACCGGAGATAACCAACCTGGATGACATCAGGAAAGTATGTGCACTTCTCCGACCTAGGCCACCCTGCCGCTGACATCATCACAAAGCGCCACGTGTGCAGGCGTAGCGTCAGCCGTAGCAGTATCAGCAGTTATTATGAGCTTCAGGTGGTGAGATGCTTAAATGCTTCATAAACTGACAAATTCAATTTGGCAAGCATCTCACTGGAATGCGGTGGTACTTGCAGAGTAGGGAGGCGTTGAACCTTAAGCTGGCCCACATGCTGCACTTGCAGGTCAAACTGACGCTATTACGGCAGTTTATGCGAACAAAACATAACTCCACATGAAAAGCTACGGCTCTTCTCCCCCTCCTGCCTCAGCAGGCTGCAGAGGAATCTAGCTCGTGCTGAGATGGGATTTTTTTTAATCTGCACATCAGGAGGAAGCAGGGGAGAGCTAAAGTCTTTCGTCTTATCTTTAATCATTAGTTGGGGCATTTAATGTTGCTTGACATACGTTGTGTTGTCAGCTTTAGCTGTGGAGTTTTGGCATCATGTTTCTCTCTCACTCTCTCTCGCTGGACTCGCCCCCCCATCGTCTGGACACTTTCACGCTGGACTCCCTCACTTTCTCTGGACACACTCCTCTCTCTCTCCCTCCCTCCCTGGACACACTCCTCTCTCTCTCCCTCCCTCCCTGGACACACTCACTTACTCTCTCTCTCCCTCCCTCCATGGACACACTCACTCACTCTCTCTCTCCCTCCCTCCATGGACACACTCACTCACTCTCTCTCTCCCTCCCTCCCTGGACACATTCCTCTCTCTCTCTCTGGACACTTTCACGCTAGATTCCCTCACTCTGTCTGATCACGCTCTCTCTCCCTCCCTACCTCTCTGGGCACACTCCCTCTCTCTCTCTCTCTCTCTCTCTCTCTCTCTCTCTCTCTATACACACTCTCTCTTGCTGGACTCTCTCTCTCATTGGTCTCTGTCTCCAGGCTTTCTCCTGACACTCTCCTGACAATGCGTATCGAAAGTGAAATGTGATACCTTTAAATAGGCAATATCTGTCTTTAGCTCTACCACCCGAACCTCTTCTCTCCCATCTTCTGAACTTAAAACGCCAAATTGAATCTGCTCTCTACAGCTTTGCATATCCTCCGGTTTAATCTCGCCAGTGCCCAGGGAGTTGGGATTGAACTTTCTTCAGTTTACCTCTCCTTCTGTTCCTTATCCAAAGGGAAGAAAAAGGGGGGAAGAAAGAGATGACACATCCTAAAAAATAAGAATAAAGATGGTGAAGCGCTGTGTTTTTATGGCGGCTATCAAAATTCTGATTAAAGGAAATTTCTTTCTTTATTTGATAACATTATAATCAAGTCCCGTTCTTTTTAAAGTGCTAGAAAGAGAATGAATGTGGCAGGGAATCTTAGATGCCATGATTAGTCTTTAACTTCAGTACGAAACATTTTCGAATGTAGGTTTTGTGGGAGAAAATTAGCAAGGAGGAAAAAAAATAATTGGAAGCTAAAGAGAGTGAAAGTGCTTTTGGTCAGAAGCTGTTTTTCTGAGTGGCGCCACACTCGCTGCCTGCACGCAGTAATGCATGCAGAAGGAGGATTTGGAGAGGAAATGCGTTGGTGGGATGCGAAAGGGGTCTGGGCCAGGCACTTAATGGGAGTCCTTGTTTTAACTGTGGTTTTAATTGGTGCTTTTTCTGACTATTATGCATTAAATCACTCGTACACGAAAGGCTTTTAATGGACATTGGCAATGCTGTCAGATCGGATTAAGCCATTACTGTGTGATGGGTCTTCAGGAGAAGATCAACAGATGAACGCCGGAGGAGGAGGTGGAATCGGGTGATCTCAGGGTGTTCCGTTTCTGGAGCAATGGAAAACCCTGCAAGCGTGGTTGTGGGTCCTGCTTGTGGAAGCTTGTGTTGATCCGGTGGCAGACGTGGCCTTTTGATAAATGGCTCACGCAGATATACATTCACAAGTCTGTTAGCCAGGCGTGCAAATTCTAGCTTCAGTTTGGGAGAAGCGCAGACTTTCGGGGTCAATTTGCCCCCACTACTAGCTAATTGTACTGCCTTTACACTTTACCCCCTTCCAGTTAGACAGGTTCAAGGAGCCCCCTGCCTACGGACCAATGTGTGACCTTCTGTGGTCGGACCCCCTGGAGGACTTTGGCAACGAGAAGACTCAGGAGCACTTCTCGCACAACACAGTGCGCGGCTGTTCCTACTTCTACAGGTAGGGCATCCCCGCCTCCAATCAAGAGATGGTCTATCCTAGGATTCAAAGCACGGCAAGAAGAAATGTCTGAAATGCGGCGAATCTCACGCAGCGCGAGATCTAAATTAATGGCTTTGTACTTCAAACTGCGAACGGCCTTAGCCTTTCTGCATTAGCATATTTGTTTTGTTTTGGGCTCATTTTAAGTGTCTCCATTTTCGAAGGCTTTTAAGGCCCAGACACAGAGTGGAAATTGCCGGAAGCACCGAGCACTCGCAGTCGTGAATGTAATGAAGTCATGAATTACCGCGAGCCCCGAGTTCCTCTCAGATGCATCATGGCTGTTTGCGCCTAGCGGAGAGAAGACTCATTTACGAGCTGCCGGCAGGACCTACTGCCACTGTCAGGCATGTCAAACTGCCTCCCCGCCTCCGTAATTGCGGCCGCCGGCTCGCTTTGATGCAAATCGGCCCTGATGCGAGGAGGAGCCTGAGAACTGCAGTCTCCGGTCTGAAACTGCTGACTAAATTAACCGAAGCTAATGCGTGGCAGTACATCTTAGTGCTCGAGTAGCGCAGATCTTTGGTTCGACTTCCAGGAGTTTGGCGACCGGCGTACGAGGTGCTTCATCTCGACTGCGGGGCCTCTCCCAAAAAAACAATTTGGGCCGCTGAGTATTTGTTTTTCCATAAAGTAGGTCCATGACTTTGAGGATGTGGAGCTGTAAGAATGACATCGTGCGGGATCGCTGTCTACATGAACGATTAGCAGCGGGCCTAGCGCCTTGTGATGCCTGTGGTCTCTCTGCCGCCCCCGGTAGAGAATCAGGCCTGTGTTTTATCTAGTATGATCCCATCAAGGTGTTTTTTTTCCCTCTATCAGTCATACCAAAGTTCTGTTGTATCCAGATTTTCTTTTTACAGTTGGGGGGGAAAATGGAGGGAAAAACTACGGCATAAAAACCTGGCGCTGCTGTGCTCCCTGTTAATAAAATTCAGTTTAGCTCTAAAATCAACTGAAATCACCTAAAGAGCCAAACATCTGTCTGTATTGCTTGGCCTTCAGGTTTGATTCCCTGTGAATAGGTCAGTTGTATTTAAGTTGAATTTAGATAGAAAGTGTGAGGGGATGAGCGAGCAGTCAGCTGTCTCGGACCACTTGGATGAAACAGCCGGGGTGTATAAGAGTGCGTTTGCACGTCGACAGTTTCCAGCGCTGGAGTCTGGCTGTGGGACGTGGGTAACGGTGCCGTCGGGTTTATCTGCGTGCCCCAGCGTCAGCTCCCGTTAGCGGCGACAGAGGTGTGTCATGGCCTCGCCTCAGGAGGCTGAGCAAAACCTCCCTCTTTATGCCCCGAAACCTCATGCCCCCCTTTACTGCACGGGCGACTCTAGTTAATTAGGGGGATATAAAGAGCCATAATTCATACTGAGGGGAGACCCTTATAATTATTCAATGATATGCTTTGAATCAGTGAGTGACAGTTTAGGGGACACTCCGAGGTCCAATCAGCTTTCAGCTGGGGCCGGTGTCCCTGTGACCCAGCCCCTCTCTTGCTATTGCAATATTTTTGGGGTGAATTGTGTGAATTTTTTTGGGGTGAATTTGTGCTCTTGTGACTATGAGTTATGACTATGAGTGCATTTCCGAGTCCTTGGCAGTCCCATCCTGATTATTATGCTTGTATTACATGCCAGGGATTGTGACACATTTATATTAGAAAACAAAGTTGCAGAGGGTAAATATGGTTGTTAGGGGGTTGGGGGATAGCTGGTTTTGAATGTATGCGTAATTGGTAAATGCCAATGAAACAATGCTTTAAGTGATGAGTTCACTGTGGAAAGCCGGTGACTTCCTCCATGTGTCATTCCTCATAAAACGCAGACAGAGATATAACAGATGGATCGAGGTTTTCAATTTGAATCTAGCAGATTTCTCCCCCCCCCTGCTTTTAAGGGTAGGCTGATATATGGAGACTTATGTGTCACGTATGTGAAAAAAGAGGCATTGGGGTTTTCAACGTATGGGGCTGTTTGCCGTCGATCTCACCCTCTCTCGTTCACCATCGCTTTTTTCATACCTCCCCGTTGCCTGGGCTGCAAAGTGGGGGGGGTGGGGGTCGGGGTAATGCCTCTAGCTGAAGGCAATTGAGCTTTTCCATGATCTGCGGAGAGTCTACAAATTCAGTTACGGTCAGATTAGAATGAGCAAATGCCGGCATATGCAGACAAGCACAACCCCTTTAAGGCCCGGAGATTTTTTTTTAATGAAGGAAAATCTAAAATGGCTGTCATCAGTCATACCTCATTGTCTGCCATGTGTGGAAGTGTGTGTTTGTATCGCATTAGTAGGTCCCGTGGGCCTGAGTTTGGGCTTATAGGAAACGGTCATGCTCTGATTGGATGGTTCAGTGTAAATGTCATCGGATTTAACCTGTGGTACTGCATTCCCGGCAAATGTCACCTCATCTGGTGGCAGGAGATGCGAGAGCAACTCCAGACACCATTGGCTTTATAGTCCCATCATGGTCATTAGGAGGGAAAATGAGATGAATCAGCTGGAGACGTATTTGTCAAAAGTTCTCTGTTTTCGCACTTGGTGATTAAAACGGGGCCCCGTTGGGCTCAAGCACCTCAAGAGCGTCACCACCTGCTTGTCCTTGACAGGTATGAGAAACCTGGCCTTCTCCACGGCCCTGTCTTGCGCTGTGAAGGGCCCCTTCAGCTCAGTAATTATGAGCCTGTTGGAGAGCAAGAGGCCCCTTCAGCCCCCTTGTGGTCACACTGTCAAACTGCAGCCCAAATCTCCCCCGTTTAATTGATGCTTGTGATTTTTCATGCTAAGCATTAATATTTTCCTCATGAATACATGAACCAGTATCTGACACCCCGAGGCTGTCGGTTCCCACGGGGAGAATTTCGGTCTGCCCGACTCCGCCAAAGCGACTACGGGTCACACCTCAGGGAAGTGCGGCCACTGTAGACCCTGCAGTTTTTTTCTGGTCCTGCTTCTCCAGGAGAAGGCGGACCCCAGCCACCTGATGGCTCCTCCCCTCCAATCAGAAAAATCTGAAGTCACAGAAAGACATGTGAATCACCCCTGCATCTCCACACATGTAAATCCCTAATAAGGAAGCATGTAGATACATACTTGAAAGGCACATGTAGCCAGGTCTAGAGGCCATGCGTCTGGTTTAATGGGTTTGGCCAGTTTCGTTCTGTAAAAAAAGCAAACGACCTGGGATCTGTCTGGTAGGAATATCCTATCAACGAAAAGCTACTATGATCCATATGCTGGCAGCCATGTTAGAAAGCTGCTGATTGGCTTATTAACTATGTTGTTGCTCCTCCTCTTTTCTTATAGTTACCCTGCAGTCTGCGACTTCCTACAACACAATAACTTGTTATCGGTAATCCGAGCCCACGAAGCACAGGATGCTGGGTAAGTGACATCACACCCCCCCCCCCCCTTTGCATCCATCATCTTCTGACATTGGAACTGATGCGTTAAGCCCCTTAGATCCCAAGATGTCTATGTATATAAACACTGGGGTCAAAAGGGAACGGAATTGTTGGGGGTGCAGGACGCCACGGTCGCCATGGTTTCAGCTGCCGTCTCCAGCGGCTCGACGGTGGGACGACGTCATCGGTGCCCGTCTGAAGGCCAAGCCAGCGGGGAATGAGAGAAACTGCAGAAAAGAAACACAAGCGAAAGGGAAACTTGCTAAAGCGCTAACAAAAGAGATGCTACTTACCCTGCAGGAAAGGCTTATTTCCAGGGTAGCTGGCGGGCAGCAGAGGGGCTGTCCTCACCCCCTGCTGCATGTCCCCTGTGGCATTCTGATCTCAGGGTCCAGTGTGACAATAATCAAGTAAGGGGGAGCTGAGTGACTCCTTGGCTCCCCCTGGAGGACTTGCGGGGAAGTGCACCCAACCGACAGCATTTAATCACATGGCACTTGAAGCTGCGTTGTGGGGGGGGGGGGTGACAGTGGTAGGTGGGATGATGGTGCTTTTTATTTAAGCTGTAGCTCAGAATGCCATCCCCACATCGTTTTCCATTCATAACGCCCGCGGCCGAGAGGGATGCTGGCAAAAACACCGCCTCCTGCAGGAGGTCAGTGGCGTAGCGCCCGCGCCTGCTCTGTCCATCCCCACCCACCGCGCGGCCAGACGACATCCCCTCTGCAAACTTTCATTTTTTTTTTCTTTCCCATCTGTGATTTACGGCTCGGTATCCGAGGCCGTTTCGCTGAGCGTGGAATACCTGCTCCTTTGCATAATGGCAGACTCTCCTGACCGGCACTAAAAGCATTGCTTTAACGTCGGCGCGAGGCCCTCGGGTTTCCATCGCGGGGATGGAGCGGCCAACATGCATTAATGTTATTAGTTTGAGCCGTTCCTACGCACTTTGAAAGCATCCGCAGCCGGCTTCCTGTTAAAGTGCCGTTTGGGAGTCTGATCGCTGTGCTCAGTCTTTGGTTCTGACACCGAGTCTTTCGCTTCTGCCCTCTTCTCAGATACCGGATGTACCGGAAGAGTCAGACCACAGGGTTTCCGTCGCTCATCACAATCTTCTCGGCCCCCAACTACCTAGACGTGTACAATAACAAAGGTGAGTGTCCACAATGATGCGGCAATGAATGGGGCTGCATTATGAAGGAACTGGCTGTTTGCACGATCCGCAGGGAAGCATAAACGGTAAATAGAGAGAGATCCGCTTAGCGTCTGGTTCTGCGAGTGCCGTTTCCAACAAGTGGCTAATTAGCAATGGACAGGCTGTTCCTCTCGGAAAACCGGGATTTCTGAGCAGGCGGGGAAAATCTCACTCTGGACCTTATTGTACCCTGTGAAAGCTTTGGCACGTCGTTCTGGGTGTCCCTCAGGCTTTCTAGGGGCTGGAGGTGTCGGGTGAGGGGTACGAGCAGTTCTCTGCTGATGGCACACTGAGGGTCCCTCGGTTAAATGCCCCTCCCTCCGTAACTCTGCTGGAATTCGAGAGCGATTATGAACAGCTGTTCTGAATCTGACTCAGAGTGAAGTTTGTCAGTATATAGATTGAAGGAGAACATCAAGCTCTGATCAGAATAAATGTCAGGAATACACTGGGGGTAGGGGGGGGGAATAACAGTCTGGAAAGGGGTGCAGAGTCACCTATAAGGCTCTGGGCCCCCATTGACCCCAAATCAGAGCAAAAATGGTGGAGGTTTGGGACTGTGAATCTTCCCTGAAGTGACCGTCCTGCCAGAATCTGACTACGATTAGGTGCTAAATCCATCCAGGAAATTTCAAAGAACTCTAGGACAACATCCTGGAATCATCAGGCCTCTCCGGTGTCCGCAAAAGCAGGATTTCCCGGTTAGCTGGATAAATGTGAAACTGTCCAATAGGAAGAGAGGTACGAGACATTCCATTTGGACAATTCTTACATTTGGCTTAAGCTATCTGGCTAATGAAGAAATCCTGCTTTGTGGAACACCCCTCCTTTTAGTCCTATCCTAGCTCAACTTGTCCTGCCTGACATGGATTATCCGGTCAGCTTGTCATAGGGCATGTGGGACAGCAGGCACAAACTGTATAACTAGTGTATAACACAAATGCCCATCCCAGTTTGGCCAAAAACTTTGATCTCTGGAGCTTGTGTCCTGTGGCTAGATGAGGTAGAAGTTCAGCTTTGGCCGCCACGTTCTCCATTACGATGATAGACTAAACATCACGTTTCACTGGATCCGCCTCCTGCCACGGGTCAGGACCAGCTGGTGGCTGCTTGCTGGCTTCAGCTTCGCTTCATCAGGAGCTAGACGACACGCCGTCAACGAAGTAACCGGGGCTTCTGCTCTGCAAGGCAGACCGCTGTTGGAGAACGTCTGGATGAGCAAGGTTAAAGCTGCTGCGTCATGCAGCCTTGCTACGTCCTGAAGCGTGTTGGCGAGTTCCTTCGGGGCAGGCGAAAAAATTGAGGAAATGGAAGCGTCACATCAGCCTAGTCTGAACTTAACGTCACTGAATCAGTGCAATAGGACCTGAATCATGAAGTTCATGCAGGTAGCCCCAGAAACGAACTGGAGAAAACCACTGGGAGTATCTGCAGTTACTGATAGGACAGGAGTGTAAAGTGTCGCTGGAGAAGCAGTTGGATATTTTTCCTTCCACATTTTTGTTTCAAAATTTGATTTATTGACTCGACTCGGATTCTCTTTAATATTATCTGCAGCGGAATATCAGTGCCAAAAATCTGCTAACACAATATACGGATTGGGGGGAGTGCTTTTTCAGGGTGCTGCGTGTAGCTCTTCATAGTCACTCCCCAATGTGTGGCCGGCCTGAAGGATGCTGGGTAATGGGCCGTTATCTTTGTTGTGACATGTGGGACAGGCCCATCGAGGCATCGTAGCATCTTGACATGTCTGCAAGCATTCTTGAGGGGAGGGGTATCTTGCTGTGCTTCTTATCTGCATTCAAGGGCATTAGAGCTTTGCTGAGATGGGGAGGAAGGTTGTCCAGTTGCGGAGGTCCGCCTACACATCCAGCATGGTCTCTGTCAGCCTGTGATAACCGACCACCCCCCATTGACCCATAGCACGGGCCCCAGAGCATGCTGGGACCGCGGAGCCTGTACTGCTTTCCTGCGGTGTGCTGACTTCACACCACTCGGAGCGGGCCGGTGTTGCTTTTATTATTTATTCAACTGGCAGACGCCGTAGCCCAAGGTGACTTTCAGGACAGCGGGGGATGCCAGTGCAAAGTGCGGGGCTACGTGGAGATGAAAGAAAGCATGCAGCTTTGCTATAACCGAACCGATTTTGATTGTCACTCAAGGTAGCCAATATCCGCATTTCTGATCCTCAGCTGGTTTAGTGTATTACTGCCCTGCTGTCCTCCCACCACTAGGGGGATCTAGAGGCAAACAGAAACAGAATTCCAGTCACCCTATTATCTTGTTTTCTATAGGCTAATAGTTTATAGGTTCAAATTTTCCTGAAGTTTGTGGTGTACTTTCTGCTCTACTTTGCCATTTTCAAGGAGTATTGGTTTCCCAGAATGGCGTTCGTGGGTTCATCCACATGGAATATTCTGAAGAAGATACTTTTATGATCCATGGATCACAAGTAGAAAACGCTTATGATTCTTTAGGTAAAAAACCGTAAGTGCAATACTTTTGTTTTGTTGTGAATATTGGTCACATTAGGCTGTATGGAATTACAGCCAAAGCTCTTTTGGGGTGTGAGGTGGACCCTCACTGGGGATAATCGTATTCCACACTGGACAGTAACTGCACCCAGACCCTTCCAGGCTTAGGAGGGTCCGCCAGACTTCATTACTGAGCTTTGCCGTAGCCCAGGCTGCCGTACACTGGTTTCCAGGAGACCTCGGCCACCAGACAGGGGTAATGGCGAAGTCGGTCATTTCTTTCAGCTTACCATGGCATCCGTCTCGGATAACAGGGATGGGGGAACACGGGCTGTGACTTTCTCCAGACCCTGCAGTACTCCCACAGTAATGGCTGTTGTTCCCAGCATGCTCCAGGGCTCTGTTCTTCAAATAGACTCGCTCTGTCAGACCAGTCATTTTAACCAGAATGTATTCAAGCTGAATCGCCACAGCTGCCCTCTGGAGGGCGGCAGACTGCCTCGCCCAGCGGCCCTGTTTGGTTTCATGTGATGTTAGCAACCTAATAAATGAGCTCAACACAAAGTACCTGGAACCTAAAATGTTCTGCGTCAGAGAGGCTGTGACCACCAGCCCCCATTAGCTTATTTTGTCACTGTTCCCAAACAGCTTAGAGTTTCTGGGTGTTCTATGGCCCCGATTGCCCGGTGCCAATTATATGTGCAGCCTGCCCAGGTGTTTGGCTCCATCTCAGTGTAACAAAGCTCACCTGCCCCCCCCAGCATCTGCAGAACAGCGTGTCAAATGTCAAAGTCCATATCGTACCTTCCTGCCTATTTCAGTCCCTTTATAATGGAATGTGACGGGCTCGGAGGGATGAGTGCTAGGAGGTGTGCATTGTTCTTGGGCTCCTCCTGTTCCATTATTTGCTGGATCCTGTTGACTCTGACCCCAGTGTGCAGGATTGAGGCATGCAGTCAGCACCAGGGGGTCAGAAATGGCAGGGCGGGGGGGGGGGGGGGGGGGTTTCTGGCTAGTTCAACACGTAGCATAGCGGCAGCAGGTCTAGCAGCAGCATGGGGGCCCACAGGACGGACATCCAAATGCAGATAAGGAGTGCCGTATTTTCGTCGGTCAATCAGGTCTTTGGGATGAGGTGAGACCTTGGGTTTGGGTGGGTGTGTGTGTGTGTGTGTGTGTGTGTGTGGGGGGGGGCAGTTGTTAGCTATTAATTCCTGACTGTCTCACCTTGAGATCAGCAGAGATCTATCTGTCTGTTTGGATCATTTGCTATCATGCACAGGGCAAGTTTTATTTCGGCATGTCATATAAGAGAAGTGTACAATGCTCCCCCCCAGACACAGACAGGTTTTAAAGGAAACCTTCAGTATTGAAGAGAAACCCATTTGATCGTGTTGATCCGCCCCTCTCCTCCAGTAATGCGGAAGGGGTATTAACAGTGATTGGGTTCTCTATCGATGGGAATGCTGATCACATGATTGCAAAAGCACAGGAATGGGGTCATTTCGTTTCAGAGGTGTATCGCAGATTTACTGGGCCAGCTGTAATTTGAACAGGCCGAGGCTTCATAAAAAAATGAATCGGCAGTTCGGCGTCCCGGCTTATTATCTGCCACGGAGTGCAGCGTGAGCAGTGTGCCGGCCCACTGGAGGTGGCAGAGCCAGCATGGAGCCTGCCGTAAATTAGCCGCTCTGCAGCACTGCACGCAGGTTGGGGCTCCACCGTGTCTGTGGAAAGGGGCACCCCCTGGTGGTGACTGAGGGAATAGCACCGCCGGCTCTTTCCCTGATGTTGCAACGGCACCTGTCTCTCGCGTTTCCACCATATCGGTATGTAAGCTCTGCAGCCGGGCCGCTGCGTGTGTACGTATCTGCATCACTATGACAACAGCGAATGTGGCCGTCAGCGTGGACCCGGGCAGGATGACACTCCTGTCATCTATTCATAATCTGGAGATTGACGCTAGGAAATGACCGTCCTTTTAAGTCTGCATTTATGATTTAAATTTATGATTCACAGGCAGGTTATTATAAAAAAAAAATGTTTTAAAATGTGCGTTATAGCTAAGCTACCCAGGCCTGGTCTGCGTGGATCTTGCCCTTTCAGCCGGCTTCCCTTATTGACCCCTCGTACTTTCTGCTTATTTTTTTTCCTCTTTATCCCTCTGCTTTATTTACTCAGTCTATCCCCAAATAGGATTTACGGCCCATTCTGTTCTAATAAAAACAAACTCCGGGGAAGCGAGGCCGGCAGAGAGCGACCATGGAAATGTTTCCGCCCGTCCTGCCTTTCCATCCCCTTATGCCAGCACCCTCTCTTGCTTTGAAGCGCGCCGCTCCTCGCTGGGCTCCAGGGGGCAGCGGAGCACAGCGGGGCCCAATCACTCAGCCTGGTGGTTTCGTGCTCCTAATCCTTTTTAAATTATACTGGGTCTCCGGCTGCAGTGTGAGATTATGATCGGCGTGAGGAACAGCGCGTAGGAATGCCTAATGAATCTGAGGGTACTACTTCCCGTAATGCTCAGACGTTTTTACTAACCTGGATCTGTCCCAGAGTTCTGTTGGGTGACGCTGACTTTCTCCTGTCGCCTGTATGGCTTGAGGGGTCGCTGGGTTGGGGGCGTGCGGGGGGGGGGGCAAACGGTGTCCATCTGAACCTGTCGTCATACCGCCCCACAGCCGCAGTATTGAAGTATGAGAACAACGTCATGAACATCCGACAGTTCAACTGCTCGCCCCACCCCTACTGGCTGCCCAACTTCATGGATGTCTTCACCTGGTCTTTGCCGTTCGTCGGGGAGAAAGGTGAGAGCCGGCCCGGTCCCACCTTCCCAGAAGCCGCCCACATTACCTGCAGGCAGACTTAAGACTTAACCCTGCAGCAGACAGTTCGCCCATTAGCTGGAGTGAAGCTGCAATCCAACTGCAACGGTGACATTTCTGACTGTAGCAGAACCTTTTGCTTGTAAAATATGTCTGCAGTTTAGTTTGTAAATTATACGTCCCTCAGCCACATAGGGACTGTGTACCTTTTTAAGTCGAGCCATGCATGAGAACGTCGCGATACCACATAAGGGTGTTAGACACTGTCATTCCCCCCCCCCCCCCCCCTCACAGTTACAGAGATGCTGGTGAATGTTTTAAGCATCTGCTCCAACGACGAGCTGACAACCGAGGACGAGATTGATGGTAAGTCATCACCTCTACACCGAGATGCCTTTAACACTAAAGGAAGCCCTGTGGAAGGTGTTTCAATGAAATGTTCCAGCAGGGGGCGCACTGTGCACAGCGCCAGTGTGGTAGACGCTGGGGCTTTTTATAAGACGTTGTCTTCACTCATGATATCACTCAGAAGTACAAGCTAGATAGAGCGATGAGTCTAATGTGGTGTCCATGTAGGCAAACGGCAACCTAGTTTTTACAGGATGTTCATGAATCCTAATGATTTACGTTTATTTCTGTGGGTCCTTCCAAGAGCAGTTACACAATACAGTCGACAAATAAAAGTGCGAAAGAGCCTGATTCGTGACGGCCGAGATGCTCATTTGCATATCCACCACCCTGGCTGAGATTGCTGCGTTTCTCTACAACGCCTGGAAATTGCACATTAAGGCAAATGCTTCCCATATCAATATCACTGTAAAGTTCAGGGATTTGGCTCCAGTATACAGAGAAAGAAATGTATGAATTTTTCTATTATTTTGCACTAAAATCTAAATTAACCATGAGAGGACAGTAATGAAATCTTTGCATTTGCGTACTTGCGAGTCCAAACAGGTGCCCTATGTAGCGCTGCATGCTGAAGCTCTGGTGGCCAGTCGTCCCCGTCAGTCATTTTCGCTGTTCATTCCTCTAGATAAACGCCTAAATCGATGAACATCCTTATACGTAAATGATGGCAGCTCTCTTAGCTTCATGCCGACGCATTACACAAAGCCACAAAGCCCAGCTGGTCTCTCAAACCTCAGTTCCCCCAACTGGCACTAGGCATCTCCTTAGTCGCTTAATTTGTAGTGATATTCTAGGGATTTCCATGCACCAGTCTGCCTTCTGTTAGTCAGGAGGCCCGAGAGTGTTAGATTTAGTTCAGCGTGATCCAAACTCCCCAAAGTGCCCTTAACTGGCCTTCTGCTGCTGGACCCGGGGCCGGATTTAGGGACGGGTCCTGCCCCATCACCTGTCATTTCTCCATCCGCGTTTCGGTCGCTCTTAGCCTCTCCAGGATTCTCCGTCTCGGTCTCGCAATCCTCCCGCGTCTCTGGACATTCTCTCATTGTGACTGTTTCCCTACCTTGGTTGCCATATCTAATCTGTTTCTGTTTTTCTGTTTTTCAGAGGTTTTTTGCGTTCACGTTGCTTTCCTTTCTCACTGTCGTGCTTGTGCGTGTGCGTGTGCGCGTGCGTGCGCGTGTGTGTGTGCGTGCGCGTGTGTGTGTGTGTGTGTGTGTGCGTGCGCGTGTGTGTGTGTGTGTGTGTGTGTGTGTGTGTGTGTGTGTGTGCTTCTTATCTCCCCGCCCCCCCCCCCCCCCCCCCCATTCTCTCTCTCATTCTCCAACCATCCACTGATCTCTCTGTATTTCCTCTCTTCCGGGTTTTCTTGAGAAGGCCAGCTAATATATGCCCCCAAGAAAGGTACAATCAACTAACATGCTAATGACTTGGGTTTGCACCAGTGTTTCTCAATCCACAGACGGTCCATGCTTTTTTCCACCTGGACCGGGTTGAGAAATACTGATTTTACTCAGTGCTGCTTGGGCCATGTGAATCTATTTGACTATTAATGTACGTTTCTTGAGGCCAACTGATGCCCATTTTTGGCTGAACAACAGTGTAAGAACAAGCACAATATTATCGTTAGTCTTGATTAATCTGCCTCAAGAAACATGCTCTTATTTTACGGAGTGATCTGTGTGCCCACTGCTGCTGCCACTACTTGGAGAATCTGTTCGAAGACGCTGTCTAAGGCGGTCATGTGACCTCCCATTCCAGTCTCTGCTCTCTGACTCCTTACGCACCTGTTCTCCAGCATTACTTTCGTACCGTTATCTCTCTGTGGCTGCTGTACTCGGCTAGGCAGCTTGTGCCTTAATCTGTGTGACGCCTTCACTACTGTGGATATTACACGAATCCTGCAACACCTCGATGCATGGCGAGTTTTATGAAATTAATGTCAGATGAGTGTTGTGGCTTGCCTTGTATGAAGTTTGCAGACTTTTGCGAGGGTTTATTAGCTATTTTAAAAAAAAAATCAAGGGCAAGTGAGTACAGACCTGGAACCTCCATTCAAAGTAATTGCCGTGTCGTTCTTTAAAAGAATTCTAATGAAAAAATATTTAAGAAGCCATTATTCACAGAAGTTGATATGCTGCAAGTAAAGTTTTAAGCAAGGCCTTTAACCCACAGCAGTTCCAGGGAGAGGCCGACACTCCTTTCTCAAAAAAATAAATTGTATTTACGGCGTGAATCAGCCCTATTTCCACAACACATGTTCTGATTCACTCTTTTGGGCCTGTCATCTGCGGCAGTGCGCTCCCATGACCCATCAGGGCATGTCTCGCTCTTTAACGGTCAGGACCCAGCCAGCATGGCCAGTGTAAGGAGGACCAGAGCTACTGCGGAGCGCCACATGTCCTCCAGCTGTTCATTCTGTTCAGCATTCCCACAATGCACCAGGGCAATGACTCAGTCTCATTGGCTGCATTGGCTGGCATAGCTCACATGTAGATATAAATACATATTTTAAAAGCTATTTCCCCTTGTAGTCAGCCAGGTGGAAAATCAGTGACTAGTTGTGTTCTAGGAAGGTTTTGTTCTTCATAAGCTGTACTGTAATTTAGTGAACAGGGGAATGAAAAGCAATGAGACACAGATAAGGTATGGGGGCAGGGATCTAATGTGACACCGTAATAAGATGGTTTATTCAAAGGTCTGTAGAGATTAGTGGTCTGTAGTGATATGGATCAGTGCTTAGTGATTGAGGCAGAGTATTGAGACTGTGTGTGTGTGTTTGTGTGTGTGAGTGTGTTTCTATTTACCACATCGTGGGGACCGAATGTCCCCACGACGTGGCAAAACCTCTTTCTTTATAGCTTGTGGGTATACTTTTTAGGTCCCTACAATGTAAACCAAAATCTTGTAAAAAAACTGTGACTGCAATGAAATAAACTGAAGATTCCAAAAGTCTTGTATTTTGTTTGGTTGCTTATGGTTAAGGTTAGAGCTGGGTAGGGGTTAGGGTTGTTGAAGTTGGGATTAGGGCTCTTCTCATAGAAATGAATGGAGAGTCCTCACAGTGAACATACAAACTACGAGAGCATGTGTGAGCGCGTGTTTGCACGTTTCCGTATCTGGGTCTCCTGACAACGTCCATGCGTTTCCTTTCCCCTTCCACAGGTGCCACTGCCTCGGCTCGCAAAGAGGTCATCCGGAACAAGATCCGTGCCATCGGGAAGATGGCCAGGGTGTTCTCCGTCCTCAGGTACTAGCCGGACTCCCCTCGCAGGGCTCAAAATCCATGTAACCTGCACCCGATTTTCCAAGTACGATGGTCGACGATGGCTACAGGAAAGGTCCTCTCTTTCAGGGTTTCTCAACCCGGTCCTGGAGGAGCCCCAGACAGTCCAATTTTTTTGCAGGCAAGGAGCTGAGACTGTGTGGGGGTCCCCGAGGACCGGATCTGGAAACATTGGCTACTCGCATACCACGATAAACAGTCAAGGGCAAGCCAGGGAAAGGCAGATACCTGGGGATGGGTTAAGGGCGGTATACACACGTACGCGATGAACATGCCGAAGATCGGTGTGCCCAAGGTTGCCGGAGTACAGCACTCTACATCCGCTTTCACCCCGCCCCCCATTACCTGTTCTGTACCACGTTTCCCCGAACCCACTGTCGTTGGCTTGCAGAGAGGAGAGCGAGAGTGTCCTGACACTGAAGGGTTTGACCCCTACTGGAATGCTGCCCAGCGGCGTTCTCTCTGGCGGGAAGGAAAAACTCCAAAATGGTAAGCCCCCCACCCTGGTGTGCCGAATCCCCCAAACCCTCACTGGGCAGCGCAGACCTAATCAGGCCATAATTATACCTCCGTGCCGTTAGTGCCTTTAGTTACCCAGCAGCACAGACCGCTAGTCACTTCGGTATTCACACGCTCTAATTACTCTTAGGCTCTAATAACGGGCGACTGGTACGTAACCCCCCCCCTCCCCAACATACCAGCACATGGCATTTCTGCAGACGGGTAAAATTAATTGGCCCCCTAGGACTGTGTTAAAGGCAGCGCAGCTTAAGTTCTCCTCAAGGGACACAGTGCAGTGAGTAGCCTGTTCTCCAGCGTAAACGCGCTCTTCTCTCACGTGCTCTCAGACGGCGCCCTCGCTAATATGCCGCAGCTCGCGTACGCGTTGTGGTTTCCCAGACCCGCGCGTTTTTTCCCATTCCCTTAATCTCTCATTTTGGACGCTCAAAACGATCGTAGAACTTGAAATGCTGTCATCATCGTTTTACTGAACAACTTCCGTGGCTTTTAGCTAGACTTTTGTGTTATTCTGTTTTCTTTCTTTTAGGCATTGTCCTTATATGTTTTTTTCCCTCCCTTTTTTTGTTTCTGCCTCCGCAAACCAATATGTCCAACTGAAATCTGTCCGGCTCTCCTCTCTCTTCGTTATCTCACTCGTTCTCTGTCTCCTTTCTTTTCTCTTCTCTCCCTAGAAACCGCAGGTATAACCCTTTGCGCAAGTATTCTTTCAGACGTGTGTGTGTGTGTGAGACACACACAGAATTCACCCCCCCCCCCCCCCCATGTCGAACACCCCCAGCTGGCCCACATTCCTATCTCCTTTACATCATACAGTAGCTTTGCTATTCCGCTCATCCTACAGGGGAAAAAGGGGGTGCTTCGATTTCACCCGTACACCTTACACAGTGGAGCCAGAAATGGTGCTAAATTTTACCGGAAGGTTCCGAAGTCAGAAATTGACTCTCGTTCTTGCGTTTGTTGGTCCGTTAGCCCGTTGGTTCATTTTAACCACTGTCTAGGCAAGGGGGAGCATTCCCCTCCAGCAAAGACTGACTGTAGACTGTGTATGAAAGGGGATAACCAGTCTATACTTTGTCGTTGAAGACAGAAAGGCAGGAATCCAAACAGCGCCACTCTTACCCGTGAAATATGCTTGGTCTCCAGGGCTTTTTGGGGGCCCCCATTCCACAGACCCCAACCCCTGCTAGGTGACCCCCCCGCATAGAACTCTGAGCATCTCTAGGTGTACTAGAGGTTTCTGGAATCGATTGGTTTTTCTTAGACCGCATCCAATAAATCCAGGTTCAGAGTTCGAGACCAATTACATCTTAAATCTCTAACCTTCTGGTCTGAAGACGCGACGTCTTAGATTGTCCTTCACTCTTGGTTTGCTAGACCCACCAGTCTGTGACAGATGGTCGGTCTCTCCTGTGCCAGGTGTTCCCAGCTCTGCTGCCTCTAGCCCCTCATCCGTATAGAACGTTCTGGATGGGGGCACGTATGTCGGAGGTGGGGTGGCACTGTCAGGATTCCTGCCGCAGCATTCGTAGAATCACAGCGTGTCGAATGTGCTTCTACCACAATGGTGCTTTTCTCGCCATCCGTGCCTTTATTTTTCCTGTCTGGTTAAGTGTGTCATTCCCGTGCATTATTCTGTCCATTAGCTAGCTGCTAATCTCCCTTTTGATTTATAAATATATGTGTGCATTTATTTACCCATATATTTATTTTTTGTTCCTTTTATATGTGTGTGGAATTAATCACATGTCCTAGTATGAAGTGAATATATATATAACACATTAAGCGCACTGCCACTTAGTCATGAGCAAAACGCTGAAATGACCATGTAACAAGCTGAGGATGGTAAGTGTTACACAGGCTTCGCTGGTCCAAGGTAACTGTACTCCTTTTGGCTGTTCCATGTCCATGATACGTACATATTAAGTGACACTATACATAATGGGCTTCTGTGTGACCAGAAATCGGACGTGAGGATATTTTAGGCCGCTGGCTTCTCGCCGTCCTTCCTGTCCGAAGTGCTCATTCACAGGAATGAAACCTGTCACTTGGAACTGCGCAGTTCTGTTTGGGCTCCTTCGGTGCAAAAGGTCTCCTCACTCAGTCCAGGCCCGGCTCATGCAGTAGTAGAGCCTAACCCATTGTTTGAAAGTTTGCCCGCAAAGCCAAGGGCACTGCCAAGCTGTATGCCAGCTAGCCCGCCACCCGGAGCACCTGCGGTGACGTATCTCCCTTCCCATGATGCCTCTGTGCTGTAGGCCCCACCCACCTTCCCTGTCCGTGTCAAACGCTGCTTGCTTCATAGAGCCAAAGAACTGAGTTCCAAACAGGTTGTGAAAAAGGTCGCATCTTCCCTCCCCATGAGTTATTCAAAGCTTTTTTCTTTTCCCCCCGAAGCACATCCTACCATAATTTAATTTACTTTTTTGCCATTTATTTTTATTACCTCTCACTTCCTTCTCCTCCCACTAACATCCATCCGTGTCCTGATGTCTGAAAGCCAGACGGTTTAATGTTGTGTCTGCCAGAGCTCTCTTGCTGGTCACTGACTTGTTCTGAGAATTGACCTCCTCTGCTCACTTTTCTCATTCGTTTTGCAACTCCCTTTTCTTCTCTTCAGCTACTATTGAGGCTATTGAGGCTGACGAAGGTAAATAGGCCAGTTTCCCCCTTTCTGTTGCTTCCGCAATAGACAAGGGTACCGCTGGGTCCATTCATTTTGCCGTAGCTTGTCTAGAGTGTGTGGGTGTTGGGCTAATACATTGTGCCAAAGTATTATCAATAATAATTATATATATTTTTTTTTTTTAAAAAAAAACAACTAAAAAAAGAGAAGTTCGTGAAAAGCCACTCTTGCTTTAAAGGGGATCAGCTTTTGGTGCAGTGAAGTGTGCTCATTGTCGTGCTCTCTTCACGTTCAGCATAGGCGTCCATCACAACAAGGACCTCCAGGGTAAAGTTCAAGTCGGCGCAAGCCTTTCCATATAGCCCCTCCCCCAATTCAGCTCAGCCAACCGGCGTTCTCGGCACTGTGCGAGCCGTCCAATAGGAATCGAGCCTCTGGCCGTGAGTCTGCCTCTGCTCTCGAGGATACTCAGGGTCAGATCGCCCACCCAAGGGAACCACCGCTGGGCCTATGGCGTCGCCCTAGACGCCGTGGTAACCCTGCGCTCACCTCAGCTAGTTTCAGAAGCTCCACCAACTGTTTCCCCTTTAAAACAATGTAGAGCGTGCAGTTGTACTTTGTGTTTGCGCCAAATATTCCATATCTTAAGGAGACGAAACGTGGGGCGAAATTTGCTCAAGTTGGTACATTGAGAATGACTGACTTGTCCAGTTTGAGCAGCTCAAACTGGATTCGAGCCAAAACCATTTGGGGAGCAAATGATAAATAGGGAAGCAAGGACAACATCAACTGCGCGTTAAATAGCGGTTGGATAGCCGCTATTTACGTTGGAATTGTCAGCGAATTCCTACTAAGCGACCCCAATGGATGGTGTGTCCATGTTGAGATCTTTACCTGCTTTTCCATGTGACTCCTGTGCCCTGCTGTGTCGTCCTCTCTGTAAGCTGCTAATAACCTGTGTCTGACCTCTGCCATGCAGCAACACACACCCCTCAGTTCCATTCAGCTCCTCCTCAGCCCTAAACCTCAGGGCATGGGTTTAGAATGATCCCGAGTCAGACCCCCGAGCCCCCCCCGAAAGCAATCTCCAGAAACTCAGCCCAAAGTGGTTTGCTGCATGCTTTACTCAGGCCTGACAAGTGGTTAGCGCCCAGAGCCATTGTCCGCACTTCGTACTCAAGCCTAGCCCTCCATGTGATGGTTCTCTTGTGTTGTGTGCCAGTGGTTTCTGTTCACATACACCTCTGGTAGTAAATGTTTGGTTTCATTCTTTTTTTTTTCCCTTACATGGTTGTTTTTGTTTTTTGGGATGGGTGGGGCCGGGATGCGGGTTGTTGTCATCACTGTTACATTTCGCTTAGTAGAACTCCGTAGTAGCGCTGCTGATTCAGTGTGTGGTGGTCACTGCTGTAGTGATGATGTGCCTTTCATTACGTGACGGATTTTCCTTCACTACAAGTTTCATTCACTACCTCTGCCTTACTAGTTAATCGAACACCTCTCTGTTCATTATGTGACAGTCCTCTCTTTCTACAGTAAAATAAGTGTCTATGATTTGTTCATACCTATTGGGTGTACAACTCCAATTCATGGGGCCCAAGTCCTGCTTTTTAATTAATTTACCCATAATGCAACAGCTTTAGTTAATTATTCCCGCTAAGCAATGAGGCACCCCAGCATAACCCCATGGCCTTTATGGACCAGAGTTTTGCACCCCAGGTGCAGTGTATCACGATTCATCTTGAGTGACCATCCATAAAGTTGAGTTCGGCCACTCTGTGCTTTAAAATCTGCCCCCCTCCCCCAAATCCATTACCCACCCACCCACCCACCCAGCCAGCCAGCCAGCTCATTACCCACAGAGTTCTTCCCTTCTTACACCTTCACATCTTCACGCTGCACCTCATTACTCTGCAAGTTCTGTGTTGGACCACAGGATTATAGGATAACACCCCCCCCCCGCCCATCCCCCATCCCATGAATTTCTAGCCTACTCAGACATCTGGCTCTGCCTGTCCTCATTCTGGTTTTGGAATCGATGATCTCCCACTCCCTGGTTAACTATGTGCCGTTAACAGTACAGAAAAATCAGATTTTCTCAAACAAAAACGGAATGATCATTATATTTACCTACTTCCCCCATCTTTCTATACGCTATTAAAGTTCAGTCTTCGAGATTAAAATTCCCCGCCCCCCCCCCCCCCCCCCCCCCCCATGGTGTTTTTGGCCAAAACCCACAATATTCCACAAAGCTCAGAATCCACAGTTGTCATCATCTGTTTCTATTGTGACATCATCTACTTTGTTTCCAGTCAGAGTCCTTGGCGACAGGTAACCAGGTAAGTGGCGCGTCCAGGACTCCGGTTTAACGTCTGCTCTCTCTCTTTTTTTTTTCTTTTTCTCCGTATGTTTCGACCTTTTTCCTCTCTCCTTCCTCTGTCCTCCCTTCTTCGCCCGCTCCTCCACCCCTTCCTCACTTGGTTCCTCCTCCGCCACTCCCCGCTCTGCCCTTTATTCTGACCTCGATCTCTCTCGATCCTGCCCCCTCCCCTCACTGCCATTCCTCTCCTGCCTTCTGGTGCCTTCCACGGTGATGCAGCCATCAAGGGCTTCTCGCCGCAGCACAAGATCACCAGCTTCGAGGAAGCCAAGGGCCTGGACCGCATCAACGAGCGCATGCCGCCTCGCCGCGACACGCTGCCTTCCGACGCCAGCCTGAACTCCCTCAACAAGGCGCTCTCCTCCGAGACCAACGGCACCGAGGGCAAGGGTAGCAGCAGCAACATCCAGTGACGGGTGCCGGGCACCCTAGTCGCGGGGCCTGAAGTGGGGGGGTAGGGGGTGCCCTGGCCCCCTCCCCGTCCACCTTGCTGCGGGGCGGAGTTATAGGAGAAGGGGGCCCCGCTTGTTTTGCAGGGTCGAGGGACGGTGGACTGAGGGGACAAGAGTTGAATGCACACAGAGCGTTATTGAAACCTAAATTTGGCGGCATGTCACGTCCTAGACTTTAGATATGCCTTTAAAACAATGCTTATAGAAACATGACGACTTTTTGCTGGTTAATTACCCTATGAATCTTTGGGGGTGTACTTGATTGTGTGTTGTTTCTGGAGCGAGAACTTAATGGGAATGTTTCGAAAGGCCTTTGCTCTATTACTGGATATGGAAATATTTTGTCTATCTTCTTACTAACTCTTGTACGTTTACAAAATACAGCACTAAAAATGGACAGAACATAAAAAAAAGTTTTTAACATATAAGGGTGTACAAACTGAATAGGGACTATTTATTGATGATTTTTTTTTTTTTTGCTACTCTTATCATTAAAAAATAGCTCAAAATAAATTAGGCAGTCTTAAAAGAATGTTGCAACATGGTTAAATGCCAAAAAGGAGAGTTTTATGGTTTTGTACAGTTCATGCTTACCTCAGGTTTATTTTGTGTGTGCTTCTGCCCTACTTCCTGTATAATGGCTAATTAACTCGGCAATGAGTAATTTTTTTTCTTCTTGGAGTTTAATGACTGGAATTTACACGTCTTTCATTTGCAAGTTTTTTTTTTTTTTTGTCCGTTTTTAAAAATTATTGAATGTGGCTTGCTGGAGTTGTGTATGAGAGGTAAACGTTTTCTTTTAAATATAGTGGAAAGACACCCTTATAATGCGCCTGAAAAAGCATCTTTATTCTGTAAAACAAAATTAACTGAAAAGAATTTGCCTATGCATGTTTTAAAAGAGATAAGTAAATAAATGAATTAAATTAACTTGGCTGCAAAGGTCTACTGGGAACTATAGTGTGCTTAATGGATATATATACTGGAAATATATACCGACGTTCTTTATATTCCACCCCATAATACTGCATCATGCCTTCAGTTTTCTTTTTTTTGTAATTAAAGCGTTGAACTATTTAAGATGAAAGAGGAGTCATGATATTTTTAACATAAGCTTGTAAGTGCACACATAGTCCAATTTAGCATGTTTAACGATTCTCGTACTATGAGTTTGTGGTTACATGTGGAACTGAAAATGCATGGTAGGTATTAGTGTCACATAATGGTTTAGTCATTATATATTTCCGTTCTGTTTTGTTACGTGCCACAAAAAAAAGTGTAATTTTATTATTACTATAATTATGATTATTATGATTATTATTATTTGGAACTATTTTGCTTTGTATATCAGTTACAGGTTTTGTTACTGCTTCAGACTTTATGATGAAACAAAGAGGAGATGCTCCTTTGATCTTTTTTAACAACTGTTTAAGTGCCCGAGTAATTCACTACAACATGAAGCCTTGCTTTTGTAATTTGACTTCTAAACTGTTGGCAGACGAAGCATGAACTTGCAGCAATGAAAAGTATTTTATATTTACTGTTCAATAAAATGTGCATGACGTTAAATATACCGAAATTGTGGGCTTTTTGTGTGTTGAACATAGTCGACTTCTCTTGCCCTTCAACTTTCACGTAGTAAAGCAATGTAGAGGTGGAGCTTTCAGGTCCAGAGAGTACAAATCCAGACCAAGATTTTGTTTCAACCAACCAGTTGAGTTACTCTGCGACTGTGACTCTTTATACTCAACTGGTTGGTTGAAAGAAAATCTTGGTCTGGATTTGTACTCACTGGACCTGAAATCTCCACCTCTGGATATAGTGCATTGCATGATTCAAGAATGTTTTACAGCCTCTTTTGGGAGGCATTTGTTTCTGCTTGCATGTGTACCATATGTTTCTGTAATAACCATGGACTTGGGCAAAGTGTGAAACGATATAAACTGCTAAATATAAACTGCTGCTGTATTTAAATCGCAGGTTAAGCATGAACATGCTATGCTTTTCTTTTTATTGGTCAGGTCCGGAGCCCTGTGGAGCTTAGTTCTTTCCCTGTTCCCTGATTCAACTCAAGAGCTGTGTGGTAATTAACATAAGGAGTTGAATCAGGTGTTAAATGAGGGAAAACCCAAAACTGTGTAGGGCTTCGGCCCTCCGGGACTGGAGTTTGACACCCCTGAGCTGGAGAGAATCCGGAGTGATTGAGCACAGAAAACGAGCGATGCCTCGATATTCAGTTTCGATTCAGAGGACGGGGGATGTTTCTCTGTCTTCTCCTTCCTCAACGTTATCTGGCAAAGCAGTAGGAACAGGGAGTGTACGGGAATCCAAACTTGGCAGCTGTTTGGTGTAAGATATTTCCCATTGTTTATGTTGTTAAATTACTTGATTAAACAGGGGTGGGGGTGGGTGGCTCAACACGGTGTGGCCTTTTGGAATCTGAACTCAAAGGATTTCTTCAAAGGCACGTATCTAACAGGACAGCTCCAGTGTAACAAAGGCATCTCAAAAATACCATGAACTTAATTTTATTTTTTATCACCTACCAAATGTTTTTGGATATTCTTTAAATAGGATACAGATTTTAAGCTTGTTTCCAGTTTCCTCATAATTATGCCATGTAAGTTTGTCTTTTAATAAGGAAACGGAGGGTTTTTCCTTGAATGGCGTGGTTCATGCTGTTTGAAAAAGATATATAGATTTCTGCGGGTGGTAATGGACAGTATTGATAGCTGAAAGACATTTCGAACCAGTAGGCTTCCGTTATTTCATTACGTGATGCGATACCGTGACCCAAAACACTGTGTTAGGGTCTCTTTGGGAACTGCTGATGCCTCGGCTGTCCTGCTGGATTGCGGATGGCAGTAGAAGCCTCCACTCTTGTTTCATGGTATATTTCACTCTTCTAACACATGTGCATTTGAACACGACGGCAACGTAAAACACATCAAAATACCGGCCCCTGATCCCATCATATACGTTCACATATGCAATCTCTGTCCAACCATCTTCCAGATACTCATCCATTACAGGGTTGTAATGGGGGGGGGCTGGAGTCTATCCCAGACTGCAAAGGGCACAAGACACCTTGGATGAGATGGCAGGACGAAGAGAACACATGAGCTGTACTGCTGTAGAGAGGCAAAACACCATAACTGCATGTTTAATCAAAACTGAGTTAGCTCTTGGGAGTTTTACTTACACAATAATGAGGGCAGAAGGCAAAATGATTGGTTCAGAGAAGTAACCAATCAGATTGTAGAGAAGGTTGGTCCCAGCAACTAACGGAGGCAAGACCAAGACGACAATCATTTTTGTGTAAGTAAAACTCCCATGAGCACTGAGTTATGACTGAAATTGGGCCTCTTAGGCTCTGTTCCATCTCACGACAAAATCTTTTACTTCAACTGTGGCTGGTTTTGAAGAAAACAGAGTGGTGATGTCACTCTGCTCCTATGGGTGGACGGGAAAAGCTTTGAAGCCTTTCTCCTCAGTCCCTTTGTCAGCGTAGCTACTGTGCTTTGCCTTTGTGGGGCGATATGGGGAATTTAAAAGCAAGGAAGAAGTCTTTCCATGAAGCAGCTGTGGAGGTGTCAGACAAACACTGCGACCCAGTGAGCCGCTGTGTACGATTTCAAAATAATAAACATCTGTGGTTTTATTTTTGTCTAACATACTGGCCGGTGTGGATCTTAAAGACTTACACCTGCGTTTGCCTGCATTACATCATGGCAAATGTATTTCAAACCTCCACTAGGCTTTGGGAAGAAATATATCCTTTGTCTTCTTGTTCTTGGGTCTTGGGTGCCGACTATCATTGTCTGCTCAGTTCCATTCGAGGGTTTTGTACAACTTGCATTTTGTGAATCATTGCATTCTGTTTTTATTTACCTTTTACATAGAGCCCCAACTTTTTTTGCAGACGCAGTACCTGTAGATCAGGGTCCCGTTCTGTGAGCGAATGCACCCTACCACTTCACACCTGAACTCCTTCCCAGACGTTTCTACTTTGCAGTCGCTTTGGTTTATCAGGGCAGTGTTAGCAGTGCAGAAATCTGGCAGACTGACTTGTGGTAAAGATGGCATCCCATAATGATGCCAAGTCACTAACCTGCTCTGTAACCTCCTTTGCTGCCAGTGTTTGTTTCTGGACATTGCAAGGCCGTGCGGTAAATTACATACCTATGTAATTATATGCCTGTGGCTTAACTAGCCCATTCCTCTATTATTACTCAAGGTTCCCAGATATAGTGTTTGTCTTTATCATCGCAGATGCGTCATGTGTCCTTTTTTAGCCGGTTTGTGGTCAGATATGACACTCTTATCTCAGCTCGCCTTATCTTTTCCTGAAGCTAACTTTGGTTTATCTCCAACAAAACTGCCTTGGATTTATTTATTTGCTTCCTTGTGATCATAGAATGTACAATTCCTGGATAAAATGGTAGCTTCATGGAAGGACCAGCTAAAGATGCAAACACATCAGGCAATTTACTCTCTATTTGGAGATTTTCATATTTAAATAAGAATAAAATCTGAGGTGGGAGCATGTTTTGGGCTTAGGGTCAGCCAGTGTCAAACACCACTAGAGTATTTCGGGATTATGCTGCCAAATGCAGGCATCACTCTAGTAGTTATGGGATTTGAACTAAAAACCTTCTGGTCACGACCATAATCCAAACCCACAGAGCCACACACTGGCCACATGGGGAGCCAAGATAATCATAGCATTCAATGTCAAAGACTCTCTTCCAAAGGGCCAACTGTGGGTGTTTTGTTGGCCGTGGAAAGATTTTGCTGAGCCCCCCCTAAATGCCCCCCCACCCAAACAAAACAAATTTTGTCAATTAATTTATATTAAAAACATTTCATTGGCACAGGCTATTGGCTGCTGACCATATAGCTCAAATCCGTTTCACAAGGAACGTAGCCAAATATGAAAACTAGTGAAAACGCCTGTAATATCGTGTGTTTCTTTTCATTTTTTATCACTCACTCTTTGGCGCCCTCTAATCAAATGGCTCCCTAGGCAGTCGCCTATGTCACGTACAGTATAGGCTGGGCCAGCCATAAGTGTTTGTAATGAGGAGCTGGTCTAAAAGGCTGAAGGTGAATTCATCTGTTGTACTTTAAATCACTAGTTAAGTCTTATGTTGCTGTTACATTTTCATTATTAGATTTCCTGCATGGGATGCCCCCAGTTCAATGACAAAGAAACCAGTCCTGTGGAGGGAGGTGTCAACTGGGAGATTATTGACAAGATGCCCCCCCCCCCATGAAGGACAATATCGTTAATGCCTGATGGAGGTAAAAATGTTTAAAAGGTGGCCAGATGTATACACTTCTGTTACGCATACAAAATGGATCCAGACTATTTCACTAAGTCATCACTGAATTTCACAGTGCATATGATTGCGCACTAAAGCATGTCAGAGTCTTATTGAAAGCAGTGCAGTTTACAGGAAAAACTTCACAGTTACCATTTGCAAAAGAAAGCTGCGTAGATATTGTTAGTATATCACAGAAAACTATGGTAACAGCCACACAGAATCAAAGTGGAGATGAGCAGGTGCTTGTTGCTTAACAGCCAGAGTTTATCCTGCACGGTTTACTTTTGGAGACTCTCTTGAACCAATGTTTCTTTGGAAAACTGAGTCTGAGCCAGCTCTGTATACAAGAGGCACAATAGCTACTGGAGGAAGCAAAGTTATTTCAACATCCTGTTCCGGGAGCAGCCGTCCGGCAGTTTATATGAGAAGCAGAGGTGAACTTAGGTAAAGTCCTCACTCCTAGACCGATGAAGCGTGTCACTATCTCTACTTATTACCCAGAAACACTGCTCAGATGAGGTTCTCCACCTGCAATTCTTTGCATACTGCTCACAAACTACAGATTCACATGCTGTGTGTGCATGCATTTTAGGCAGGTAAACAAAAAGAATGTTTTTAGGATTTAATCACAAAATACCAGAGGTTCGGAATAATCATGACTTTATTGGGGTTTAAAAGCCTCACAGACGATATCCTGCAGGTGTCGTGTTTTTCATCCTGCTGATAATCTACTTACAGAAACATCAAAACTGTCTTTTGTGACCGTGTGTGTGTGTGTGTGTGTGTGGATTATGTTTATATTATGTTGTGGGGACCAAATGTTCCCCACGATATAATAAAAACTGTAATTTTGACGTTGTGGGGAACATTTTTCATTTCAGATCTGTGAATGCAATCAAAAAACAAAAAATATTGTATTTGGTTACTTATGGTTAACCTTCGTCCTGTGTTAGCTTTCTGTACGCAACTCTTATGTTAGACTAATGTAGATGCAGGCGAAGTGCAGCTTTAATTCAGTGGGTAGAACAAAAACATTGCATAAAAATGTGGGGAAATAAAGTAATTTTTCTACACAATCCCCTCCTTTCAGGGGGATCAAGTAACTGGACAAATTAATATACCTGCAAATAAAATGTTCAATTCTAATACTTAGCTGAAAACCCTTTGCAGGCAATGACTGCCTGAAGTCTTGAACTCATGGACATGAGCAGACGCTGGGTTTCCTCCTTTTTAATGCTCTGCCAGGCCGTTACTGCAGCAGCTTTCAGTTGCTGTTTGTTTGAGGGTCTTTCTGTCTGTAGTTTAGTCTTTAGCAAGCGAAATGCATGCTCAATGGGGGTGAGATCAGGTGACTGACTTGGCCATCCGAGAATGTTCCACTTCTTCGCTTTAATAAAGTCCTGGGTTGCTTTTGCTGTGTGTTTTGGGTCATTGTCCATCTGTATCATGAAACACCGGCCAATAATTTGACTGCATTTGGCTGGATTTGAGCAGACATGATGTCTCTGAACACCTCAGCATTCATTCAGCTGCTTCCATACAGTGCCACATCATCAAGAAACACTAAAGACCCAGGGCCACTGGCAGCCATGCATGCCCAAGCCAACACACTGCCTCCACCTTGTTTTACAGGTAATGCAGTGTTCTTTGGATCATAAGCTGTTCCAGCCCTTCTTTCCATCATTCTGATACAGGTTGATGTTGGTTTCATCTGTCCAAAGAATGCTCTTCCAGAACTGTTCTGGCTTTTTTAGATGTTTTTCTTGCGATGTCCAATTTAGCCTTTGTATTCTTAAGGCTTATGAGAGGCTTGCATCTTGCAGTGAACCCTCTGTATTTGCTCTCATGCAGTCTTCTCTTTATGGTAGATTTGGATATTGATACGCCGACCTCCTGGAGAGTGTTGTTCACTTGGTTGGCTGTTACTAAGGGGTTTCTCTTCATCATGGAAATGATTCTGCGATCATCCACCACTGTTAACGAGCTGGAACCCTTCATCCAGCTTGAATGTGGATACCCTGAAATGAAATCTGAGAGTCCATGACCATTGTATAACTGCATGTATAACAACTGGAATATATTTCAGTAAACAGATAAAATAGTAAAATATTTATGATGGTCTTGACTGTGTGTGTGTGTGTGTGTGTGTGTATATATATATATATATGTAAAAATACTTCTATCCACTTTGGACTGTTAGTCTTGGTCAGGGTCATTGGGAGCCTGGAGCCTATCACAGGCAGCACAGCACAGTCCATTTCAGAGCCCTTCAGAGTCACTGATCCATCTAACTGCATGTCTATGAACTATAGGCCAAAACCCATGTGACACAGGGAATACACACAAACTCCAAGACGCCACATTTGACCCCTCCCCCCCAAACTCTTAATGTTTGAGGTACCGTTCCTCCCTTTAAACAATGCGTCATTTTTGTATCATTTCCTCCAGTTGACTCTTTGATTTAGATTTTTTTTTTTTTATCTTATGCACAGTTGTCCACATTATCTCCCGTCATACTCACTTGGCAGTTGAGCACTGCGTCAGCCACCACTGTTCAGGACAGTGACGGGGAACTTCAGACACTGCAAGTGACAGGTAAGGCCGCTGATTTGCTGCAGTTTGTTCAGTTTTGTTCCATGTCACGTCGAACTGGATTGCGAAACGCCTTCATCCTGCGGTCCATCATCCCAGCTGTCCCAGACCCGAACTGCCCGTGTGTTCCCCGCCCGATGACGCGAGCTGTCAGGATGAATGGGATTCAGCACCTCCGTGAAGTTAACGTGTATGATTATGCCTCTTTGAAGCAGGACAGAAGTGACAGTCACGGCGGTAATGGGTGAATCTGGGTCCATCCCGCGACAGAGTTGGCTGGCAGCAACACAGGCTAGATATAGAAAGGAAAAAAAGACACTGTTTCCTGTGGGTGTTTCCGCGTCTGTGTCTGTAGACACAAAGCATGACGGCTTTGCTCCTAAACTCATAAGTCTACCAGTAAGCCGTGAGAATCCCTTTCCGTGCCGTTATGGAAACAATGAGATGGTTTAGAATCCCATGTTGTCCATCTGGTGCTCTTGACTGTATCCTGCTTGATTTAGCGTATTTACCTTATGACTAGGGTGTCCACCTAAACCATGTCAGAGGGGAAACTATGAGCTAGGGAAGGGTTTGTAGACGACCGTTTCAATCAAAAAGGACCTGGATTTCACTTAAGCACTGGGTTCTTGCTGTGTGCTGATTGGCCAGTCTCCTATGATCATGCATGTGTCAGTAATGTTAATGTGAAACAGCTGGATGAGTCTGTCAGTCAAGAAAATAAAGAAGAAGAATTTAAGCCTTTCAGTTTGAAAGTAGTTTGTAAAACCTGACGTAGCTCACAGTGCCCCTCCTGACATGGATTAGGTCACCCTACTTGTGACACATCTCTAAAGGTCAGACACGGAACAGGCATCTTCACTGCAGCTCACATGCATGTCTCAACCAGTGTTTACGTGTATGTATACGTACTTGGTAACACATATCAACGGCATATGCTTATCCGTTAATTAATTTTCAATGAGCCCTTATCCAAGCATGGAGCCAGCAGTCCGGCGGCTGTCCTGGGGACTAATGATGGGGGGCACTTCCTAAAGATTCTGGATTCTCCATATCCATCTCTAATCTCCACATTAGTACATAGGAATTCTGACTCATGCCATCCAATCAGTAGCACGTAGCATATAACAGGATTAGATAGCACAGAACCATACGATGGCGCTCACAAAACATCAGCTGACACATAGATCTAGTAACTGCAGAGGTAGAGATTTATGGAATAAATTTGAAATACATAAAAGAAATAACTAAAAAAGTCTATATATGAATATGTGAAATAAATAATAAATAAATTCATAAAATGACTGAAATAATGAATCAATGGATGAAACTTTATTGTCGTCATACATTCAGTACAATGAAACGCTGTTTCGCTACGCTCTCTGGTCATTTGAAAAAAAATTAGATCAAATAAAAACAACACGGAGGGGCGGCATGGTGGTGCAGTGGTTAGCATGGTGACGCAGTGGTTAGCATGGTGACGCAGTGGTTAGCAAGGTGGTGCAGTGGTTAGCACAGTCGCCTCACACCTCTGGGACCCGGGTTCGAGTCTCCGCCTGGGTCACATGTGTGTGGAGTTTGCATGTTCTACCCATGTCGTCGTGGGTGTTTCCTCCAGGTTCTCCGGTTTCCCCCCACAGTCCAAAAACATGCTAATTGGAGTTGCTAAATTGCCCATAAGTGTGCATGTGAAAGTGAATGGTGTGTGAGTGTGGCCTGCGATGGACTGGCCCCCCCATCTTTGGGTTGTTCCCTGCCTCGTGCCCATTGCTTCCGGGATAGGCTCCGGACCCCCCGCGATCCAGTAGGATAAGCGGTTTGGAAAATGGATGGATGGATGGAAAAACAACACAGGACACCAGATAGCATAAAACTGAACACAGACTAAAGGAAGCAGCAAAGTGACCGGCGGCATGAAGTTAAACAGCACAGGAGTCCAGCAGCAGCGCTTCTAGTGCAGATTATTAAAATCCTGTTCCCAGATATTCCAATCCGCTTCCTTCGGGATGCTTCACTCTACCCCCTGGGATAAACCCAGCGGTGACTAGCAGCAGGCGGTCCATCGTGGCTCTCAATGCCTCACATTAGCAAAAGGAGAGGGCGGGGGACACCGTATATTTATAAATCTGGCCCTAACATTCTAACTGCTCTGTTACTGCTAGTCCACTTAGATCATTAACATTTTTCACAAGTACTGGAAAATTGCTCCTTCTCAGCAGCAAATAAGCGAGTTAATGATTTCCTGGGAAAATGAAGAGAGACGGCTTTGTGGGGACGGCAGATGAGTCAGGGGCCAAGTGGTGCATGACTGCCCACCTCCGCATGGCTGGTGTGGGCGTTGCAGATGTAATGCGCTGATGTGTCGGGCGGGTCAGTGGAGGCAGGTTCCAGGGGCTTGATGCTCAACCGTTAACCATCATGCATCAGGCTTCTCCCAGTCCAGTCCTTGGGGCTCCCTCTAAGCTCCCTACTGGACAGCCCAAACGTGGTCTGTGATTGGCTCCCCAAGGACCGGATTGGGAAACCCCTGCTCTAGAGAGACTAAAACCCCTGACTCCTTCCTCCAGACACTTCCAATGTGCACAAAACGGCTGTGCATCAGACCCGAGGATTTCTCATATCTACCTTCATGCTTCTGGTTAAGTTCTGGGTGGATTCAAAATGTATATTAATATTAGCTTTTATTCTTTTTAGGGGGTGGCTCAGTGGGGAGTACTCTGGTCTCACATCCCCAGGGTTGGTGGTTTGAATTCTGGCTCCACTCTATGAGTGTGAAGCTTGCATGTTCTTCTCCGGCCTTTGCTGTACAGAAACATCCACACATGGGGGGGGGGGTTGGGGCTACGTTGGAGGGCCCCAGGGAGTTTTTGCCTAGGGCCCCTAGTGTCCCTAGAATCACCTCTGTGTGGAAGGTACACACAGGTATCAGCTACACCGCTAATGATCTGCCGGTGAATGTTTGACAGGGCCAGACCATTCCCAACCTTGCCTCTGACCAGACATGCTCGTTTACGATCTGTGGAGAAGCGCGGTTTTGATTTTCAAGACCTTTTACTCCAACAATAATACAAAGTAATGGACACAGTCCACCATGCCCACAGGTCTGTTTTGATAAAGCTATAAAGCATCAGTGTTGGAGCTTTGAAGCAGATGGGAGTCGTCCGTGGAACACAATGCAAGGAAAAGTGTAAATATTATTATGGACAGGAAGAGTAATTACGGCCTACCTTCTGGATACTGGCACAGCCAGCGCTGCTAAATTTCCAACAGGCAGAGTAAACTGGCTGCTCTCTACTTGTACACAATGGGACACGTGCAAGTTATTGTTATTACAGACAAATTACTGAACGCTTCCCATACCGTTAAAGGTGAGAAGTACAGTAGCTACCTGTGGGAATTCTCATTTATGTTTTATGTTTCCAAAATATGCTTTGGAATCTGTGCTCTGTGTGGCCCCTCGACCATGATGTCGATAATGGTTATTATTGGCTACCTAAATTTGAAATAAACAAACGTGCACGAGAACATGGACAAAAAGTGATGTGGCACCAGAGGTGGAGGGAGAGGACAGGCAGGGGAGGCAACAGCCTGGCCCTCCGATGGCAGCCATAGTGCATTGCAGCTACAAGTCTGATTTATTTGTGTGTTCTGTTTTTCACAGTGAAGTGAAAATTCTCTTTGTTAATATTATTAATTCAGACTTCATGCTAAAATAATGGTGATAAATTTTACCATGTCGGGCGGGGTGCCTTGGAGGCCCCATGGAGTGTTATTTCCTAGGGCCCCCAGTGTCCCTAGAATTGCCACTGTGCAGTGCTGTGGCAGTAACTTCACGCCTCCTGGGTTGTAGGTTCGATTCCCCATCCAAGCTTGGCATGTGTTCTGGAGCTGCACGTTCCCCTTGTTTTCTCTAGGAGAACCTTCTATTCCACAGTCCAAAGCCACATGGGTAGATAAATTGTTGTCTTAAAATAGCCCTTTAAATAGGCCTTAGTGTGTGACTTTTTGCCCTGGGATGAACTGGTATTCCGTCAGGGGGTTTCCCTGCCTCACGCCCTGTACCTCCTGGGACAGGCCCAAAGTTCACCCAGACCATGCATTGCATAAACAGTCATGGAGATGAATATCCCTTAAAAAAATCCCATGCTTAGGAGTAACCTCTAACTTATATGACCTCTATATCATGCTCAACAGTACAGAAAAAAAAGAGAAATTTTGCTAACCCGTGTACCAGCTAATTTTTGCTCCTAAGTCTCGCTGAGACGCTTCTGATGGGCTCAAAGCGGCACCTGCCCGGTGCCATCGGCCACCTCATGCATGGGTCGCCGAGGAATAACTCCAAGTTTGCCTTAATGTTGCGTTAAAGAGCTGGTCAGCCGCAGGAAAAAACAATCAAGAGACGTTGATGATGGAATACAAACAAAGGCCTCCGAGTTCCTGTGGGCAGGACAAAAGCGCTCCCACCCTCTCCAGGGACACAGGCTGTTTCCTCCCCTTCTTTATCCGAGGAAACACCAAAATAATCAGCACTCAACTCGTGAACACCTTGCCCGGGCTCGCTGGCTCGCCGAGGGCAGAGCCTCAACAAGGAACCACTACTAGAGTCAAGGACAAGGACAAGGACAAGGACAAGTCTCCCCCAAGCCCAACACCATGAAGACCTCAGCTGCGATCATCATCGTCGCATTCTGTCTGTTCATCACAGGTATGGGTGCTGCATGCCTCTTTAATAACGACGAATGAGAGAGAGGGCTTGTCGAGTTGCTATGGGGTGACACTCCCCATGGGGTGACATGGCTGGGGGGGGGGGGGGGGGGGCATGGGGCGCTTATTTACTGAGATATGGATAGACTTTGATCGGCCAAATGATGTGCCGAGAAATACATCATCAGATGGATCTCGCTTGTGATTTTTTTTATTTAAATTAGATTTTCTTTTATCAATTTTATTTTTATTTGTTTATTTTTTATTTTCCACATACTAATCTACTTTGTAAACTAAACGTTATTTATCATTCCATACTGTCCGTACAGTCAGTGCAGGATGCATCAGGCAGATGACCATGCAAAAGCCAGATTAAATTTAAATATATATATATATATATATATATATATATATATATATATATATATATATATCATATTATTTTCAATTTTGTTCATGATGACGTGATGGAGGCAAACAGTGAAATAAGGCAAAGATCCCTACAAAGCAAATGTGATAATAGCCTTACCACTGCATTTGTAGGTTATTCAAGGTGTCTTTTGTCAAACATCCTTAAGCTATATTCCCTGGAAATCCTTCAAAAAGACGGCATACATTCTTCAGGACGATTCCAAACGCCACCATTCAGACAATCAGCATTAAGATCAGTGTTTTTGCTTTCTTCCCACAAGAAGCTCCGTGGCATGCTGATGATATTACTCGTGAGTTTAGTTAGAGGTAGTTTCCGTCGTTTGCTATATGTATGACGTTAATTTGTCAGGAAAAAAGGGTCAGTGGATGTGATATGGACGGGTATCACAGAGCTTGTAGCGGCTGTAGTGGTTTAGGAACCAACTGCGGGTTCAAATCCCTGAAGAGGATCCATGCTTATATAATCAGTGCAAAACCTGCAAAGAAAGAGTGCAAAGGGAGCTGGGACAGGATGGGGAGGGGGGGTAATTGACCAGTCTGAACTGGTCTGGGAGGACACAGGAGAGAAGCTCTTAGGTTCCATAAAAACTGGTTTCTTTAGTTAGTCTATCTGAGTTTTCTTGTAACCCTGACCCATCTCACCATACTGTCTGACGCTCCTGTGCTCTCAAATGTTCTGAGAGGACATTTGGGGGAAAACAGACTTTTAGTAGTGTTACATTCAGCATGACCTGAGACCGTGCTTTTGATTGATTGCAGCAGTTGTATAAATATTGAAATGACTATTGAAAATTGACTATGCCTCGACAACAAAGGAATTTAGACCAAAAAATAGGCAAGTTCTCGTATCCGCTTTTGTGCACATGTTAAATTAACAATAGATTTCTTAAAAAATAAAAATAACAAATCATGCGCAGGAGAATCCTGCTGCTGTGCCTGGTTTGTGGGAAATGAGTGGAGGCCATTTTAACTGGTGATACTGGCATGACGGAAGGTCTTGCTCTGCTCTCTGTCACAAACAAGGGTGATCTTTGTGAAGATAGGCAGTGTACCCAAGCCAAGGACAAACACCCAAAGTTCTTTTTTCCCTAGACAGTAGTTTCTTTAGTATCTGTGGTAGATTTGGTCCTAGTTTGTAGAAAATATGTTAATTAAATTGACTGCGGCCTTGGACAGGCCCTTAAAGACAAGCCCAAGACAAGCAGTTACGGTAGTTTAAATGAAAAATGCGTCAATCTTGACTAACCTGCCCCTGACGCCTCATGCAGCACCCTGGCACTCGACTCCGCTTCCCCACATCTGTTCTGTCCTTAATGTTCTGCCACAGGATTATCTTCAGTGTCAGCGTCCTCTGTGTCCAACCGGACGCAGCTTGTCACACGCCGCACAGACATGAAAGAGCAGCCACTCTACCAAGTCAGCAATACGGAAACGTCTATTGTCAAAAAGTCACACAACAAAGAGAAATGGCCGTCTGTGGCCAGTCAGTCTCATCGCTTTCTGAAGACTATGACAGTACTCTGCAAAAGTCTCAGAGTTTAAATGATCTCCACATCGGCGTAAAACTAGGATATTGTGTCTGTCAAAGTGTGTCACTTTATCCATTTCAAAATCTCTTCTAACATCACCCCAGAATCTGAAGCTTCCGCCCAATGGGGAAGTGTTTTTTATTTTTTACTTAACCGCTACCCTGCCTAGTTTGGCAAACTGATACCTCATCGAGATATTTAACTAGTTAATTAGAACCGAAACAGTGATCTTCTAGCCATCTCGTGAGATCGGTAACTTTCTGAGGAACAGAAGAGATTCTTGTTTATTTTTTGTTGCGTTACTGTTCATCTTAATGTTACATTGTGTGTGCATTAGAATTAGAATGGTATGTAAAAAAAAACCTGGAGCCGAAATCTTGGTATCCAAGATTTCATCCGGACAGGCTCACACATGGTAAAGGCAACACCAAATTCACTTAACTGTGAATAGCCAATGCATCACCATGCAATCCTTCTACTGGAATTTGAATGGTTTATATGTTTCCTTTCACAACAAACTAACACTGGACAGAGTTACTTATTTAGACCAGAAATACAAAACGTAGATCCATATTGAGACTGGGAGCATAGCTCTGAAAGATCCATACAGGGCCAGGCTGCATTAATATGAATAATGGTAGAATTTTGTAGAACCAGATTTAAACTGCTTAGGTACCACTGCAGTCTGGCTGGTTAACATTCAGTTCAACTGATCTCCTTATCATTACAGGAGCTGAAAATGCAGCAGAACCAAATAATACCACTACAGCACCATCAACAGGGAAACCGACACCTACTGCAGCTGGAGGTAATACCTGTCACGTTTCTGCACGGACCTCTAAAATTCTACCAGCATAAATGATCTGATGATAATAATGCTTGTTAAAATAATGTTTATTAAGCGGTAGAATCCGCATGATACAGGTGTTTTCAGAGAACGGGTAAGGAAAAGTATTTTCTGAGCTACGCTTTCTTGTTGCTGCACTGACAAACATATTACATGGCTACAGATCTCTCTGTAGAGCTCAGAACCAAATAATACTAATATGACATCATCCACAGTGCCAGCATTGATACATACATACTACAGCCAATGGTAATACCTGTTATCCAATGGAGTTTTATAAACCCGTAAAACCTAACAGCAGACCCATTATGATGCAAGTGTTTTCAAAGAAAGGGTAGACTGAATTATATAGAAATGGAAATGTTATTTTTGTGCGGGGGGTCTTATTACCTTTCAGAGATTTCTAAACCAGGTGACTTTACAAGAAGTACGGTGGCTGCTTCTCCTTCCTCTACGGCGAACACAACAACTACAGCAGGTACGATCTAACCCTTAAATTACATGTTTGGGTTCACACTAACAGTACAAGTAAACAGAAACCTCTTAATTTAGTTATTGACTTTATTAGCTGAAATACAATTAAACTGTGAAGCTGTATGTAACTTTGTGGCAATGGCATGTGAAAATCAAATTACTCAGAAATGATTTCTGTAACTATTACTATTGCAGTAACTACGGCAGGTTTGAGGTGGGGGCAGACCTACTTCAAAATTACCATCTTTATTAATAAAAAAATTATATGTGCATAATATAAGCCTGCATACATTATAAAACATGATCATATAATGCTAAATTAGCATCTGTTTGAATCCCACTGTCCCAATCTGCAGTGAAATCTTCCAATAAAGAGTTAATGCTGCTGGCTGCTTAAAAAAAAAAACAGCCAGTCATGTTTCAACGAGATACACAAAGTGAATATGCGCTAAATCCTTTCAGCACATCACTAACTGTTACGATTGTTTCTTTATCAACAAAAAGTTCCCTCTATCGTGTGTCATGATTTCAGCCTCTTACTCCCCTGAATGAACAAGACAAAAATGAAACAATTCATGGTTCTCACAACATCCGACGCCACTTATGCTTATTAACACTTACGCTCATTAACACTTACGCACATTTCGAAACGCTTATGAACATGAAATTCTGTCATTGTAATACGCGTAAGTTACAGCAATGTCAAAAGTATAAAATAATAATACATTGTACTTCTGTAATGCCATGGTTACATTTTATAATTCAACATATGGGCCTAAGCTTTAGGATGTCCAGGCCGTGACGAGCCAATGAGTGTCCGACGACAGCCGTCATGTGGGAAAAACAAGGCTGTTGGTGACAGATGCGTAACCTCAACTCCGTCAAATAACACAGCTAATCACTGCCGTTAAAACACCATAAACAGGAAATGGGTGAACCGTCAGATGGTCCGAATTCTTCACAATGCTACTACAGGACAGGAAAGGTGGGGGGGCAGAAGAGCGGAGACGGACCGCCATGGAAGAAAACAGTGGAGAGTTGAAGCAAAGTGGTTCTTGGTGAACTTTGCTGGGGGGGCGGGGGGGGTTTGTTGCGTAGCAATAACAGTCACTATTGATGTGGTACTCATACATACCACACAAATACAGCACCATCAGTTGGTCTGTGTGTTTAAGGATGGGGAGCTGGTGCCATGCCAGAATTTCAGTCTGGCAGAAACAAATGCCAAGATTAATGGGGGGGGGGCGGGGGGGGGGTAACTACAAAAATAGCCTGAAGTCAAAGGGGCGTGTTGGTGATTTATACCTTGATGTGAAAGACAGGTGCGAGTCTGCAAGACCATAGTTATACAGGATACCTGACACAGTGAAGGCAGTATGAAAGCATGGAGTAAAGGGAGATGTAACTAGATAGATAGATAGATAGATAGATAGATAGATAGATAGATCCATTCATCCATCCATCCATCAGAGGTCAACACCATGGTGTTCTGATGGACGCAAATTATATTTATATATTAATCTCTCCCTGTGTTCGCGTGGGTTTCTGCTAAGGGCTCCGGGTTCCTCCCGCGGTCCAAAAGCATGCAGGCCGGGATGATCGGTGAGTCAAAATTGGCCCCGTAATTGTTTGAGTGTGCATGTGTCCGTGTGTGAGTGTGTGCCCCGCGCCCATTGTTCCCGGGATAGGCTCCGGTCCCCCCCATGACCCCAGTTGGGATTAAGCGGTTACGGTGATGGATGGATATATATTAATCCCAAAGGATGCTGGGAAGGAGTATAAAAAACGAAATGCTAAGAAAGTAAAGCGAGAGGCCGCGGGGCCTTGGGAACGGCCGTGACTTGGAGCAGCATCTGTTCTGTGTTCTGTGGAGCCCAAAACAAAACCTGTATGACTGGGTGATCAAGTGCCGGTCATCCGAATGGTGAGGCTTGTGATCTAATCCCATCTCCACCCAGAAGGCTCCCCTGTTACATTAAACCCTACAGCAGTTTGCAAGGATTCCTATTTCCTTGCCCAATATGCTGACTAAAGTTACATCTCTTCAGTGAGCTTCTGTAAATGCCTAAAAATTCCAATAATATTAAAAACCACTGTGAAAGTAAAAGGTATTTATGATAGAGGATTACGATGCAGAATTTAATACACATTAAAAAAACAGAAAGAACCTTTAATCTTATGAAACCATCGACTTCGTTACTGCAAAGGTGTCCATTTAATGTTAATTTAATAAATTAAAAAATAGTAGTTTGCTATTAAATTCACGGGTACAATCTACATGTTTGCCACATTACTTAAAAAATATTTCACATTTCAATGAAATATAAAGAATATTTGGTTGTAGATTCTAGAAAGTGTTGCGTAATGACAGAAATCAGTCAGAATCAAAATTTTGATTTAAAAATATACATTATTTCAGAGTTTCAAGTAACTCAGCATGACTGTTAATGAGCATGACTGTCAATAAGCAATTTTAAAAACGTGAAAATGTATCGGCTTTCTTGATGGTCTTGTTTTGGAAAATGTTAAAAGACGTGTTAGATTTTCTGTGAATGATTTTAATTTTACCCTTACAAACATTTCTGACCTGGTTATTAATGGCTAAAAAAGATTTTGTTGATGCGAATCTTTTTAAATACATACGCTCCTCTATTTACGAATGAGATACGTTCCGAACGGCTGTTCGTATCTGTAAATGTTCGTAAGTCAATATTCAACATCATTTTAAGGGTATACACAAGTACAAAGAACTAGGATGCTTAGAGTACGCACGCTACGCTGAGGCGCGGCGGGAGTAGCGGCCAGAAGTCGTACTAGGCGGAATTGGCGCGCTGAAAAAAAATTGATGATGCGGACAGGAAATGGGAGCCAAACTAACACAATTTGGGACTCCTCTTCGTTCGTACATTGAAAGTTCATAAGTAGAGGAGCGTCTGTACTTCATGTTTGAAATCTTCGAAACCAAGATTTCATGAGAATCACCCTAACAGACCTGCTAGTTTAGGCTTTGGCTGTTCACGCCATCTATAGTGAGCATAAGATATATATATATATATATATATATATATATATATATATATATATATATATATATATATGTACTATAACTCCAAGAATGTGGAGAAAATGTGGAAATCTACGATAACAAGCATTATGTCTGGTGAAAGATATACACTATTTTCGTATTATGGTTCAAATGATTTCTTTATCATTACAGCAACAACAGACCCTGGAGTACACAGTACTCACACCGTATCAGGTGAATATATGGAACCAAATTTGAGCATTACTGCTGGTATCTGAATGGCTAACATTCCATTCAACTGATCTCTTTATCGTTACAGGAGCAACAGACTATAAAGTGCCTCGAAATTATACAGAATCAGGTGAATTTATAGAATCAGATTTGAGCTGCCTTGGTATTACTGCTGGTATCTGAATGGTTAACATTTAGATTAACTGATCTCTTTATCATTACAGTAACAAAAAATCCTGAAAGATCTGAAAATGTAACAGAATCAGGTGAATGTATTGAACCAAATTTGAGCTACCTTGGTATTACTGCTGGTATCTGAATGGTTAACATTTAGATTAACTGATCTCTATCATTACAGTAACAAGAAACCTAAACAGAACTGAAAATAACACAAAATCGGGTGACACCGCTCCAGCGTCATCAACCAGGAAACCGACACCTACTACAACAGGAGGTAATGCCTGTCAGGTTTCTGCATGGTCCTCCAAAATTCTACCAGAATAAATGATCTGATGATAACAATATTTGTTAAAATAATGTTTATGAAGAAGTAGATTCAACCTGATACAGGTATTTTCAGAGAACGGGTTAGGGAAAATATTTTCTGAATTACACTTGCTTCTGCCATCAGATCACGTTTGTGGTTTTAAAATCGTACTTACCCACAAATTTGGGTTGCACAATGCCCCTGGCCACGCCCACCCCATCTACCTCATTTTAGTTTAATTTTTTTTATTTCTTATGTGCAATCAGTACATTTCCACATCCTTTACAGTGCTGACATTGAACTGCAGGATACCTTCCTGAGCACAATTTTTGACGTAAATATTTGCTGATTCGAAAATGTGTCAATTTAGGTAATTTAAAACAAATTATAAGTAAATATAATTGATTTATAATGTAGTTCTAAATCATCTGATGCCAGCTAAATAGACCAGCATTTTACAAATTTTCCAGTTTGCTCTAGTAATTGTTGCAGTATTTATAGGTCCGATAAATCACAATGTTTTATTTTGTTATTGGACAGGTTTATTCATTATGAAATCTGATTTAATGGTGAAATGTATAAAATCTAAATAAAACTCTGTCCTTACACAGGTCTATTCACTGTGAAAACTGGTTTTGATGCCGACGCTCAATGCTGGTGTTTGAATGGTTATGGTGCGTCTCTCTGCAGGTACAAAGCACAGTGAAGGATACAGACCGACATCATCCTCAGCGTTAGGGAATGTAGTGATGGACCCAGGTGAGAATCGTCACGTTACAGAGTCCAGGCCCCACATTTTAACTGTGTAAAAGCATAGGAAAGCTTCTGCCACAGCCAAAACGTGGACCGTCTGGGGGTCCCTGGGCACGGAATTGGGGATCACTGGTTTAGAACTTACCCCCTGTGCCCACTGCATGTCCCAACTACATGGCAATATCATACAAACCATGGGACAAGAACAAAGTCATCTGCATCTGTTTATAATAGAGAAGGCTGACAAGATATTTCGGTAAATAAAATGCTACTTACCTGGCCTGTGACTGCAATCAGCATATCAGTATAACTGCATTTTTAACAAGTTTGGGGCCACTACAGAATGCATTCATCAGTTCCAATCCAAATCAGGAAATGGACCTGGAGTTGGAATTTAAATCTTCCTGAAATTGAAATTCAATTCCAAATCTGTTTTTTTTTCGATCCCAACTCCAGTTCCATTTCATGATTTGGATTGGAATTGATGCATGCATTCCGGAATGGTCTCGATGCTGATTTTTAATATACTGCATATTATTCTATGTGAAGAATTTTTATTGTGTGTGTTTTTTATTACATTTTAGGGCAGTTAAGTTCATCCTTGCTATTGAAATATCTTCTTCATGAGGGATATAGTTATATTATATACGAAGGAATTTATTAATTGCTAATTAATAATAAAAAAACAGATAGAGATTAGCACTCTATGAATTTGCAAAACAGCACCATCCATTTAATGATGGGTTTTTCATCTTTATTTTTTGTTTACTTTTTATAGCAGTTTTTTTGCAAAAGTATAATAAAAATGTTTACCGCAAAAACATATTTCAAGTTTCTGATCAAAATGAACATTGATTTCCTACAAATAATCAGGTGAAGGAAAGAACTGTTTAATATTTTCCTTGCATATTTAATTACTATCATTATCGTTGTTTTTGTTGTTGGTGACGACGATGATGACGATGATGATGACAGCAGTGATGCTGCTACATTGTACTTTTGAAGTATTTTTTGTTTGGAAAACAATGGTAAAAGCTGCAAAAAGAAACTATTGTATGCTATTGTCTTTCAGACAAGCAAAAAAATGGAGAAGCAGATCGCAAAGGTAAGGTTAGCGTGTTTGCCGTCGTATCGCGGTGTGTTCTCAGTGTCTGTGTGGAAGGTCACCGCATGCAGACGCGTAAAAGGAAGCGCTCTTTTTAAAGCGCTCAAATGTCTGGTGCTTAGTGCAGTTCATGTTCTTCCACTTATCCGAGGCAACAGTCCTGTGCTAGATTTTGAGGGCAGTCATATGAATGTGCTGTATAGTACCTGGAAATGGGGAAAAAAACAGTCTGGCAGCAAACATGTTGAAATGCAGCAGGGCAAAAAAAAAAGAGGGACCTCACCTGTTCTCATATGAATTAGACGGTGTTGGGCGTTTCATGTCCAGGAACTACAAATCCAGATCAGGATTTTGTTTCTACCAGCCAGTTGAGCATAAAGAGTCACAGTCATAGAGAACTTAACTAGTCGCCTGAAACAAGATCCTGGTCTGGACTTTTACTCTCTGGACCTGAAATGCCCAGCACTGTAATTAGAGTGGTTAAGGGTTACAGTAGCTGTACTCCCCAGGTGTCCTGATACAGGCACTGAGCAAGTCGACACTTGTGCTACTGTCACGTTGGATTTGGGGGGTGGGGGTGGGTGGGGGGTCCGTGGTTCGCAGCACCCTGAGCCTTGCTCACATCTCGGCCTGGCTTCTCATCTCTTCACTCAGAACACAATCCCCTGTGGGCTCTAGTGCTTCTGGTCATCCCGGCAGCTGCCGGCATCTACTACTGGAGATCCAAGGTCAGCAAGAGTCACTCGCATCCAGGCAAGTATCCAGGTCTTATTGTGGGATCACTGCTCCTTTTACTATGATTTTTATTATAGATATAAAAATACTAGATTGTTATTTTTCATAGAAAGAATGTAACCTCATGGCACATCTTTATAATTTAATAGATCCAATCACCTGATACATTTTGTACTGTTTTCAGGAGATACGACTGACAACGGGATGGAAAAGTGAGTATTACCTCTGACCTGTATGCAGGAATGTAGCCACATAGTAAAATAATGGGTTTGACCCCCTCCCTGACCAGAGGTGACAGAGTAAAGACCTGTTTGTTCCAGACCAGACACATAGTAAGATAGTAAAACTGTGAGGTTTATCCCTCCCCACTGAGGGGGACCAATCAACAGGGTTATCGAACTCTCTCACCCACCCCCCACAGGCCTGCCTCTTTGTGTTCTGTCTTGGGTGTTGGTCCCCAGGCCCTAAAATCCTGACCTCACTCTAACGATACGGATATTATTTTGATGGATCCGTGGTCCCACAAGCAGGACTGTGACCGTGCATGCCAGTCAGTGTGAGTGGTAAGAGTTTGCTGGTGAGGCTGGGCGGCATCTCGTGCCCGATCTCACACGATTGTGTCTCCTGGAACTGCAGCGCCTCGTTCCAGAGCAGACCGGAGAGCATCAAAGATGGTGTGATGCTGCTGGGAGTGAAGACTTCAGGGACGGACGACGGCGGTGGGTTCCTACAGCTACTCCGAGGCACCCGACCGTCTCGTGGGTTTTCTCCCGCATAAAAAAAAATGTTAAATTCATAATTTTGGAATCTTATGTAACAATTTGACTGCTGAGCTGCCTCTGTCCACAGAATGCAGCCAGACATTTACAGACAGATATATGGAAATGAGAGGTTCCAGAAAGCAGCATCTTAGAGGCACGTAGTTTGTCCTCGTATATAGATTTTGTTTCTGGAAACAAAGTACTGACAGCAGCAACAATAGAGGCAGATGGGCATAGAAGATAAGGACCACGACATTCGGCAAAGGAACGGCCTTTTTCACTCACTGTACTCCTTCCTGAGACATTTGGCTTCCTGACTACTACAATGTGGTCCCTCGGGCACATACTTCCAGGCACTTAGAGGAAGTTTCAGGCTTTTAATATCTCATTGTGCCGAGAGCATAATGACCCACACTATTGGGCTGCGCAGAAGGTGTTTCCTGCGATTTGACTTCCCCGCCCCTGGAGGACCAGTGGGGGGTGACGAAAGATGGAGACTTCCTCAGTCAGGGTGAGACTGTTTTGGCCAGGGCTTCATTGTGAGGCCGCCTGGAGTTTGGAAATGTCCGTCACTCCTGCAAGGGCTCGGACACAAAGGAGGCTCATTGGTGGCCATGGCGACGGGTCTATGCGCGGAGAGACCTTCGTCATGAGCGCTTCCTCTCTGGCCCAGTAATGGGTGCAGGGATGGTGAGGTCAGCATTTAAAAATCTGAGATGGTGATAAGTCTTACAATCAAACAGCAATGCATTACAGCCCCTTGTGGCAATAGATCTCACATTGTCTTGTACCCTTTAGCAGATGTATGTTGTTCAGTGTGACCGCTGTCTGTGAAAGGCACTCTATAAATAAACTTTCCGTACTTGTTCTTTCATGTTAGCCGCTTAGTTTTCCCGGCTTCTGCAGAAACATTTTTTTTTTGTCCGTGATAAAGACCCGGTTGGCCTTAGACAAGCTGCCACGGTCACGAGACGTAATGGGATGTCAGTCTTACATGCAACTTTAGGGTTAGCAAGTGGGAAATGAATAAATAAAAACAAAGTCTAGAAAGCATTTTTACTAAAGACGTTCTAAACACTGAAATTATTTTGCAGACTCAAGGTAACTTTCACTTCTATATGTGACAATGTAGAGAAGTCTCTGTATTCGTTTTGGTGACATATGAGCTTAAGAACTGCCAAGGTCCAAGTTAAAACCTTTAACCTCCTGATTCTTAAAACCTACAAAACCCTGTCATTTAGCGTGTGTAACGCTGCCCTCTAGAGGTCAAATTTGGCAAATAACATATACGCTTTAGAAACATTAGTTGAAAGAGGCTATAGATTTACGTACATGTTACAATGTCTTCGGTAAAATGCACATTTTACATGAAACACAGATCTCAATCCCATATTTTTAATGTATGTTTTTCAGCGGCTGGAAGAGGCTGAGAATCTTATTCAAAGCACTGGATAACCGTGGAGCCAGAGCCCTTGCGACTGAGACGAACGAATCCCAGATGGTATAAATTTGACGCACGTCTACAATCGATAATCTGAAATCAAATTACGTCAAATTCTGGCATCCAGGGTGTTCCTTGACGTGGACGATGCTGTAGGGACCCTAAAACCCAGTCCTGGGTGGACGGCTACATGACATGATGGATGGATGGATGGATGGATGGATGGTGCCAAGTTATATTGCATACTTAGGTTTTATATTATATATATATATATATATATATATATATAGTGAGTAAATAATTATAGAAATAACAGATATCTTCTGAGACAAACTATGTTTGAAGTTTCAGTTACAAGATATATAGTGTAAAAATGTTTAGGGAATACATGAAATAATAATATTCATGTAATGATCTGTATGACACAAAAGTGAAAACTTGATTATACCCGGAGTTCTGTAAGGCATTAAGCATTTCCAAAGCGTTTCATAATATTAATATAGTATTAATAGCCCAGATCTGCATATTCCCAGCTACCCAGCCATCACATCTGTACTTCCTTCACAGAAACTGTTAAATGTGTTTTTTTTTTTGTTCTTTACGTTTCTCTTAATGTTTAACGCTTCACTCTAATTCTGTACAAACTCCTCTTATATAATGCACACGGTCATCACAGCACCAAGTCAAACGCTCCACCCCACTGAGTAGGAACCATAACGACAGAAAGAGTGGCTTGTTCAGTGTTGATTTTAATCATAAGATTTTTTTCAGGTATCATTTTATACTTTTCTATATTATGAGATATTTTTAGAATAGAATAGAACAGAACACAATAGAATAGAACAGAACTGAACAGAATACAATAGTTGTACATTATTGGTCCTTGTAGGGAAATTCTCTTCTCACCTGCCCCATCTTGCCCTCCGCGACACACAGACACCGGTGAGCTTGGGGGGTCAGACTGCAGAGCCCCATCAAGCGTTTTTGAACTTATGCCTAGAACTAACTGGGATGTTCGAACTGTTAAAATTTGTAGATTTTGCTATATGGTGATTATGGTAAAGTCAATGATATCATAAATTACTTTAGAGTTAGGGGAATCAGCACCTGAAATTAAAAATGCTGCTTTTCTCATTATTCTAAATTACAGATTATTCCAGATTATTCTTAAAATGTATGATGACCTGTCATCCGGTGAATGATTATTCCTGTTCTGTTAGATATTGCTTTTTTATCTAACGCTGTGACTCTGTTATACAAGCTAACATATTTTGTTGACGCCAAGTCCAGTTTTTGTTCGATGTTCAATGGGTATTTTATCAAACGTACGCTTATCTTTATTTTGATTTCTTTCCGCAAAGATTTTTTGTCACTTGCCAAAATGTCAATGCTTTACATTCTCATGTCTCATGGATTAAAAAATCTTAAACAGGAAGAAGAGATGGAGATTGTCCTTTGTCTAGGAAGAAGCACATAGCTCCATGTTACTCTAGCAGAGATCAGAATCGTTTGCAGGAGCTGTACGTCTCTTGTCACATGACCTCTAATTGGAAGGTACACACACCAGTGAGGGAGAAATAGCATTTCGGTCCTCATATATGTCTTGCATACATAAATGCCTGTAGTTTACTGTCATGATTAGCTGGCAGCCCAGTTACGATATAAAATGCACTTGCCATGTACCCTATGCTGCCTGAAATAGGCTCCAGACCCCCACAATCGTGAGCTAGATAAGCACTTCAATAATGGCGGAATGGATCATTTATGGAAACTTCTCTGTTGCCAACTGCAAACATGCAGTGATTCCTACCTGCCCGCAGTCTGCAAGCATGCAGGGATTCCTGTCTTTCCAAAGTTTGCAAGCATGCAGGAATTCCTACTTGCCCGCAGTCTGCAAGCATGCAGGGATTCCCAAAGCATGCAAATCTAGCCAGCAAGCCAGCCATGTCAAAATGGAGATCCATCCATCCATCCATCCATTTTCCAAACCGCTTATCCTACTGGGTCGCGGGGGGTCTGGAGCCTATCCCGGAAGCAATGGGCACGAGGCAGGGAACAACCCAGGATGGGGGGCCAGCCCATAGCAGGGCACACTCACACACCATTCACGCACACATGCACACCTACGGGCAATTTAGCAAGTACAATCAGCCTCAGCATGTTTTTGGACTGTGGGGGTAAACCGGAGTACCCGGAGGAAACCCCACGACGACATGGGGAGAACATGCAAACTCCACACACATGTGACCCAGGTGGAGACTCGAACCCGGGTCCGAGAGGTGTGAGGCAACAGTGCTAACCACTGCACCACCATGCAGCCACCCAACATGGAGATGCGAACCAAATCTGAACATGATAAAAATCACAGTAATCTCAATGAAAACACACAATCCTCCACAGAAGTAAAAAATAAAGAGGAGCAAGATGAGGAATAGTTGTATCTCTGAGCTCGATCTTGAGACCATTTGCTCGTCCTACCAGCTCTGCTGGACGTGTCAAGTATGTTTTCACTACTGATGTTTCCAAAAAAAATCAGCAAATGGAGGTTGCTGGTGAGAGTTCAGGGTGTGCAAAGTGCACGTGACACTGCAGGACCCAACGATGGGGTTAGATATCACAATGGCAGAAAAAGCTATTCACCTCCCAACCTTGCTCAAGGCAAGGCTCCATCTATGAAGGCATCCAGTCGTGCAGTAATGGAACCTTAATGACTAATTCCATGGAGGCTCTGAGAGTCACTGACTCTCTCCCACACGTCCAGGGAACCCTGCACTCCGGCATCCATGCAGCGAGGTCCTATTTCATCCAGCTCCAGATCTGCCAGCACTTTGCAGTTTGCTGTGAGATGGTGCGGCTGGCTGAAGATTTAATCTCTTGTCAAGCTGACATGGCAGGGATCCAGCTGATGGCCAAGGTTTCCTTCCTGTTACACGCCATTTCCTCAGGGCTGACCTGCTGGGCTTCCCAGCCTTGCCTCTTTATTTTATTTGCTAAATGTACTTAATAGGTTTAGCAAAAATACACATAATTTTACTGACAACACATAAAAAAGTGCATTAAAGCAATGTTCAACAGATAAGGGGACATTGATATTAGTTACAATGCTGTAAATAGAGATTTTCCACTGTCGGGTCTCATGGTTTTTCATATAAGGTATGTAGCATACAGTTAGAGTAGTTTCTAGAATACTGAAAAGAAAACTCAGTACCCGAACTGTGGATATTTCAGTGTCAGAGCACATATCCCAAACCTAAACCACTGCTTTTCTAGCAGATCTGCCCATATTTAATTATGGCCTAGAAAATAAGCTCATGCTGTGAACAAAACTAACGTATATTCTTACAAACTGTGTGAAACCTCTGACATGGAAAACCACGAGAAGTAAGAATTCAACACCTTGGTCCCACAGCCACATGATGAAAGACACCAACATGCAAGACAGGAGACTGGAGTTTTTCAGAGGACAAAGCACCACACTCCAGGGGAAGTACACTTATTTCAAAAACTCACACGGCAGACATTCTCATGAAAATTCCTGTGGACTTTTTTTGTGAGTTTTGGAAATGCAATGAAAGTTCTTCATTGGATACATGAGGATTGAGGAAGTTTTGGTTCTCAATCCTGTAACATATGATAAGGAAGCCAAACTCTAGGTCATTGGCGGTCTCATCTCCGAAACAAAAAAAATACATAAAAAAACAGACAGACAGGAAATGCAAAGCTGGACATAGAGGTGAACTTAATTTTAACCAGCCAGGCAAACCAGGCCTGCCCATGGACTAGCCCGTCTAATATCCAACAATGGGGGCCAGCGCACTCCTCTTGCGGGACAGAGGCAGGAACGACAGGGCACCGTGTGCCCACCCCCATCCCCAAGCGACAGCCGACTCGTAACACGAAGCTCACAGCCCTCTGTTATTTCTGCTTCACTTAGGGAACACATGGGGGGGGGGGGGGGGGTTATCTGCAGAAGGGACTGGCAACACCCACTTCACCTGACTGCTGATGTCTGAAAAAGGGCTGCTTTTGGCAGGCCTGGGAAACACAAGAAGGTGCCCAGCCTGGCACCAGGGGGCGTGGCCAGCAGCGTCACATGGGCACCAACATGTGTAACCCAACAAGGGTCACCATATGTCTCCTCGTTTTATACTAAACAAACAGCATTTAAAACCCTACCAACGCAGCCTCAGTCACCTAAAGCAGACACTCATATGCATTTATTAAATATTGACATCCTCGGTGGACTGTACCATTTTTTTCAAGGGGCAGAATAACACAACGTAAATGCTGACATATGTTTGCATGCACCCTCCCCAACATAAAGTTTTGTGGAAACACCTCTGGCAGCACTGAAAGATACATGAGGGCAGATTGCCCACAGACAGGTCCCATGTTGCAGATTGCCCACAGATAGCTCCTATGTTGCAGATTGCCCACAGACAGGTCCTATGTTGCAGATTGCCCACAGATAGGTCCCAGGTTGCAGATAGCCCACAGACAGGTCCTATGTTGCAGATTGCCCACAGACAGGTCCTATGTTGCAGATTGCCCACAGACAGGTCCTATGTTGCAGATTGCCCACAGATAGGTCCCAGGTTGCAGATTGCCCACAGATAGGTCCCAGGTTGCAGATTGCCCACAGACAGGTCCCAGGTTACAGATTGCCCACAGACAGGTCCCAGGTTGCAGATTGCCCACAGATAGGTCCTATGTTGCAGATTGCCCACAGACAGGTCCTATGTTGCAGATTGCCCACAGACAGGTCCCAGGTTGCAGATTGCCCACAGACAGGTCCCAGGTTGCAGATTGCCCACAGACAGGTCCCAGGTTGCAGATTGCCCACAGACAGGTCCCAGGTTACAGATTGCCCACAGACAGGTCCCAGGTTGCAGATTGCCCACAGACAGGTCCCAGGTTGCAGATTGCCCACAGACAGGTCCCAGGTTGCAGATTGCCCACAGACAGCACTTCTCAGCAGGCTTTATGACAGCTTTCAATAGGATACAACACAAGAAATTCTGTTTTTGTCCTATGATTTTAAAAATGTTTAAATTAAGGAACACTATCCAAAGTGTCTGTGCATGTATAAATCATAGTATAAATATATAAAGTCTTTGTTTGTTTTTACCTAGGGGTGGGCAATCTTATCCAGCAACTCCCTAATAAGATTACTAATCAGAGGACTGATTGGCTGAAGAGTTCTCACACCTGGGTTTGAACAGCTGACCTAAAGGTTCTCCGAAAAAACTACATACAAACATACATTTATATACCATATATAAAGTCAGACAGTATATATAATGTGCACCTTATAGGTCTATAACTATAAATATAACTATCATTTTCAGGAGACACACAGTACAGAGGGCAGCAGTAACTAAAATACCATTTATAAAGCTGAGTAAATGGTGTTGTTTTTGTCAGCTGATAAAAAGATTCATTCATATGTCCTCCTACTCCTACAGCAGTACACATTCTGCTACATTGTATCACCTGAAGAGCGTCCAGAGCATGCCGGGGGGGGGCATACAACCAAGAGCAATTGTGTTGAAGGGGTCCAGAGCATTAACGCTAAACCCACACCACCAAACATGGGACTTGAACCAACAACCTTTGGCTCATGGGCCCAAAGTTCTAGCCTACTGAACCAAATACTACCCCATAACATTTACACTGCCGAAAGTTGGGCCACCAATGTCCTACACTCTTAGTTTTTATTTAAAGAGCATGGCTTCTGTGATGGTAGCCCAATGGCTGCCAATGTGTCACCTGTGAGCTCTTAGTAGCCCACAGGGAGCCAATCATTAGGTTACATAACAGTTTATTGAAATCAGATCAAAATTAATTAATCAAACACCAGCTACAAGATATCTATTGATGACATAATGTTAATCTAATAAACTGATGAGACCATCTACAAAAGAAAACACTCAGATGGATATCTAGGGTGCCCAAAGACTGTGGTGTGTTGGTGCCTGCCTAGGGTTGGTATCCGCCTGCACCCATTGTTCCTGGGATAGGCTCTCGGCCCCCTACGACCCCAGTGGGGATTGAGTGGTCATGATAATGGATGAATGGATGGATATCACAAGAGGACAAAGACACAAAGATGAACAAATGAGGCTTTTTCTTATTCTATAACATAGTATAACCACGTGAGTTAAAGCCACGTGAAAGACAGCAGAATGAGTAGAATTAAAGTTAAATTAAAAAGTGGACATGCTTGGTCAGGCCAAATGTTATTTGTAGACACGAATACTGTCATGCAAACAGCAGGGTCCAACATGAGGGCATTGCCAAGACAATCTGTTTGGGTTAAACGCTTTGGGGAATGTAGGGTCTCATGCTGAAAATGGGAGGGTGACAATGAGACGCACACCTCGACACATTGGAAGAACGTGTGTTTGCACAGGCCTGGGAGATAAGCACGTTCGAGAATTTTGCCGAAGGTTTTGTCTCCCAATGCAGTTTGATAAAATATCCCTCATATGAAGAGAAGGGTTATTTTTCACACATTATTTCTTCCATGATCCTGAGATCAGAAGACCCCAGGCTGAAAGAAAATATATATTAAACATATATATATATAAACAAGCATATCATAATTATGTGGGAAACTATTCATAACATCCCATGAGGCCAGTTATTCAATGCTTAGGCAACATTTCTGCTGAAAATGACCAAAAACCCCCGATAGACCAAACTTTTGAATTCCCTGTAGGCCTCGTTAGCTTGCTAAACACCCACTATTCCTTTAGGCCAAGCCACTTGCATTTTTTTGGCCAATAACACATCAAACACATATTTATTTTGGTGAGTCCACCAATAATGTGCCCTTATTTGTTTGTGTCAGTGATATCTGGCTTTCAGGTGTAACAAAGTTCTATTAAAAATGTTGAGTATTTTTTTTTTATTTTATTATTGTGAATTGGGGGGCAAGCTTGAATATCACAGAAAAACAAAGATGGACGTTTGCATCGTCTTTGAATCCCTGCCCACCTGCTGTATCTGCCTGCATATCAAAGACATGCTGGTAAAGCGTGCACAGCGGGTCCGACAGCGGGTCCGACAGCGGGTCCGACAGCGGGTCCGACTGCGGGTCCGACTGCGGGTCCGACAGCGGGTCTGACAGCGGGTCTGACTGCGCCTACAGCTGCCTCACGCTTCTAACTGCTCTCGTTTGGGTCACTTTGTTTATGAAATATTTGCAATAAGTATCTCCAAGGGACTACAGCGAAGTTTGTTACAACTAATGTCTCACTTCTGCCCCTACGGCTGTCTCGTTAATATAAAGATAGCAAAGTAATTGATTTTAAAAGCTGAGTTATGTAGATTGCAGTTGTGTAAACACAGGGCTACGACTGAGGTATGAAAAGTATATTTATGTATTACAAAAAGAAAAACAGGTATAAAAATCAAATTGACATATATCTGCATGACACCACATATAAAAGAAAAGATTGCAGTAGTGTTGCAGAAGTGTTTCAACTTAAATGCTTCTGAGTATCATCAATAGATTAATTAATATGATTACAAGAGGTAAACATTCCCTGTTGTTATTCAAAGTGGTGCATATATTTTAAGCAGCTAATATTGACCTTGTCACCTGCTCCAGTGCTATAAATACCCTAGTCAGCTGAGACTCCTCTTTCCGACATATCTGAGATACTTACTAATCCACCATCCATGCAAGTGAACCCACACATCTCAGCTTTGCACTTTAACCCTTCCCAGAATACCAAATCAAATACAGAAACATCCTAATATACTCAGAATCTTTGGAGGAATTCTTATGGATTATTGCCAGGTTAAAAAATGCTGTACCTAACAGAATGCGGCAAATTAATTAAAAAAATTAAATGCAGTGTGGTTAGTGTGGTCCTCTCCACACTAAAAGTAGCATGACGGGTAATGATTAAATGCAATTCGTTATCAGAGAATAGCCATACTGAATAGATCTGAGCTTAAGGTGAAGGGTGCGGCGATTATGGGATATGTATCCTTTAAAAAAGGCCTGCTTGTGTAATCTGAATCAAACTGCTCGTTATTTGTTAACTACTTGAGAACAATACTCTGAACAGTAAGTCTCAATGCAACACATATTTGCACACTAGGAACTTTCCAGATCCTTCCAAGCATTGGGTGTGCTCTCAAGCTCTCAAAACATGTCTCTAGACCAGGGGTGTCAGACTCCAGTCCTGGGGGGTCGGAGACCTGCACCGTTTTGGGTTTCCTCTCAATTAACACACCTGATTCAACTCCTTGTGCTAATTACCACACAGCTCTTGAGCTGAATCATTTATAGTGGAACAGGGAAAGAACTAAGCTACACAGGGCTCCGGCCCCCCAGGACTGGAGTTGGGTAGCCCTGCTCTAGACTATAAACCAACATTGACCACCTGCAAACAGACAAAACACGTAAGAAATACACATATTTAACACGGCAGTTGCAGGAATAATTGCTTACTGCTATTGCAAGGTTCTGCTTTGGCGTAAAGACAGAGCTCAGTAGCACATGACGATGTTATCTCTTCAGAAGGGAGCCCCATTTGCTTAATGTGGCTAGGGTTAAGAGGCTTGGCCTCTCTTACTTGTGTTTTTTAGGTGCATCGCTAGTTTTATTCACGTCATTGCTGCATGCAGACTTGGAGGAAACAAACAAACAAACAAAAAACTGATTAAGCACGACAGCAATACCTACCTGTCGCTGTTACATATTTCACTTCACACTAAGGAAGTGCTACGTAAGCACGAATTAGACAGAAAATTTCAAATATAGGTGACTGGGTCCCAGTTCCAGGAATTGAAGAATACCACCCAGGAAAAGCTTCATGGTGTGCGTACTTGGGATCTGCTACTGATTTCTTTGATTATTGTCAGGAACGCTTTACTGCGTACGTGTGACCATAAGATTTACCACATGCGCTGCATGCTGGGTAAGACTTGAGGAAGTTGCCATACGCTACAGCTTTGAACACAAGGCTAGAGAATCTGAGTGCGCAACTGGCTTCTCCACTTTCTGAGCTACATTCAGCGGCCAGTGACCTTCAGCCTCTGCTGAGGCGCTCTGCGGCCATCCTGGTGTACAGTAACATGCCAACTCTAAAACCCACCTGCAGGAAAATGCCACACATTAATCACCGGCTGCCAGTGAGTTACAGTCAGGCTACCTCTCAGACATGCCAGATGGCAGGTAGAACAGGAAAAATAAGGTCCTGGCTGGCTTAAACAACTTCTTTTAATGGGACCTGGCGCACACACCAGGAAAAAGGAGTGCCTATCAAAACCAACTCTGATTGGACAGAAGCAAACACTAGAAAATGACAAAGGGCATGTACTTTACTGGATGTTTTTGCAAGACACAAGTCTCTGCCCACATTTACCCATCATGCAATGAAGGCAGCGCCTTCTATTAAAGATTCTTTTATTACTGCGTGATCTGACACTGAGAATACATTTAAACTGTCTTTATTCACAGGATCATTCAGGTTACACTTAACAGCATCTTAAGTATTTTGTATTAATAGTTCCAATAAAGAATACGTCTATACACGTGCATGCACACAAACACATAATCCATATATATATATATATATATATAATTTAAAAAATTATACAAGTATTGATAATTCTTTTGCCTATATAACATCCTTGCAAAACTAATTCTTTATTTAATTACATAAATACTGCTATCCATTTGCCACTGCAATTAAAACCATTAAGAGTGACTTACCAAACCACGGAAAGTATCTCATACACACAGATGCTTAGAGCAGTTTTGCACATACAGATTTTGTAAAAGCTACTGCAACTAGTATGAAAAGTACTTACAAGTTTGTGGTCAAATCTGAGTCTGACCTCAGTGTAAATTTCCTAAAAGGAAAACTCAAGTTGCTAAATTGCCCGTAGGTGTGCGTGTGTAAGTGAATGGTGTGTGAGTGTGCCCTGCGGTGGGCTGGCCCCCCATCTGGGGTTGTTCCCTGCCTCATGCCCGTTGCTTCTGGGATAGGCTCCGGACCCTCCGCGACCCAGTACGATAAGTGGTTTGGAAAATGGATGGATGGATGGATGGATGCAAAACTCAATGAGACAGAGAATGATGCAAAAGCACAAGGAGAGGCTTGTAATCATGTTACTGTACAACTGTTTGTCATTTCCTGTGTAAGGCAGTTACATGTTGTTTTTCATTCCTCTTGAATCTGAAAAGTTGGTTAATGTTCTTTTATGTTATGAAAACACTTTGGTAACATATGTTTTAAAACTAAAACACCAGACCTAGCATGTTGCATCACTATTTTATCATGATAAATATTCCATTACGCCATTAACATTGATGTTTGTTGCAGCTTATTTACTGAAAGCGAAATAGATTTATCTAAACATAAGACTGCCAATATATGCAGGCTATTTTCTATTAATAGGAAGATCTTAGCATTTCAACATACCTTAAGCATTAGAATGGTTGGCCATCACCATCAATAAATATAAAAAAACTAAAAACAACTTGACCCATTTTCTATAAAACTACATCAGTAATTAAATCAGTTAACTGTATAGAATATAATAATAGATATAATTAATACTATGTGTACTGTACGTGGCATGCATCCGATTAGTGCAAACCCAAAAAGTCTAAAAAAGTTCATTTTAAGTTTTTGGGTGGGTTTAACAGTTTAATGGTTTAACGTGTTAGACTTCCTAAAACGACATTAATATGACAATATTTTGCATTGTCAACAGATCTGGATACATAAAATGCATTTCTATGAAAGGAACTGCCTTCAAAAATAAGATTGCGAAAAACATCGTGTGCTGCATTTGCGTCGGAAAATATCCAAGGCCGGTGGAAATTTGCTTCAAATTACCACGGACGTTTACATTTAGAACATTATTAAAATATTGTTATCCGTTTTCGTTACGTTTACATGCTATTCCAAAATAAGAAACAGTGTCGCGCAAAGTGGAAGAGCAGAAAGTAAAAAAAGGAAAGAAGGCTTCAAGAAAAGAAACGGCTAAAAAACAACTTCGATTTAATGCGGTAATACTGCTACTCTTAACCAGGCACAAAAGTAACCCAGTGATGAATTAGGTCGCACTTGAAGAAAGGTAGCAACAAGCTGTTGCCGTTCGGTGATAGGTCGCCTCACTTTCGATACAGCCAATAATTTTCCTTGAAATCAATGGTCCCAAAGGGGTTTGCGGAGACCGGTAGTAGCGCGCGGTTCTGTTGTCTGGCAAACCAGTAATTTCGAGAATGTAAGGCGTTCGTTGATTGGCTGTGGTGGCGCATCAGCTGTGCGCTGGAAGGCTATAAATTATGAGAGCGCAGCATTTTGGAGCTTTACCCCAGTGTGAGTGTGTGTGAGAAAGTGAGAGTGATTTTGGATGTGTGTCGTAAATTTAAAGTAAGTTGTATTTCAGATTGTTTTATTCTGAGGTTTTTCTTTCGCCTTTTACACGCACGAAATATTTAGCTGAATAAATAACGGGTCGCACGGTTTTGCGAACCACTTCCTTGCAAGTCTCTTGTGCAACAAAAAAGGATTTATCAAGCTGCGTTTTACGAAGTGTTTTTAACACGAACCCCTATTAAGACGCGAGAAATAAGTATTGGGGGAAAAAATCAGCAGTATCGGTTCGTTGTGTTTTGTGTTCATCAGCAGCACTTCGGGACCGTCAACTACCCGGGATCTAAAAATGGTTGCAACAAGCACATTAAAGAACAAAAACGCCGAATGTATTTCCGAGCTGATAGACCGACGCTATGAGCAGGCTTTCGCCGAAAATGGTGAGTCCCAATCCGTGCAATGTTGCCTAGATCTCGCCTTGCATTGTTCTGCAAGACTGTCTTGTTTACTTCGCTCTTGCTGCATAGCAGTTGCGCAGAAATAATAAAGGGGGCAGTAACATCGGCAGCGATGAAGTAATCTTTTAGCCAACTTCACCGTCTCACTTCTTGCATATGAATGCGCTAGGCGCACTGCTAAACTGACGTACAGAATGTATATGCATGTATAAGAATGAGTTCTGAATTGGGTGCATGTTTTGATGGTGCACATTTTGTCGTTTTTATCCTTTAAACTGGGACAAGCATATAACGTCATTGACAGCTGCGTGGACGCAGCTTACAGTCTATAGTGTAAGCCAGGATCTCGCAGGAATGTTACAGATGAGATGTTAATCTCTCCGTGGTGTTTAGTTTCATGTCTTTCTCCCCCTCCCAGAGCTGGACTATTGGGATCATTGTCTGGCAGAACCAAGCCTGAACGGCAGCGTGTTTGAAGATAGCGCCTGCCAGCAACTGGCTAAGATGTTTGAGAACTGCCTGTCACGGGCCAAAAAGACCAAATTGCACTGCTCTGAGGTGCTGGTGCCTGAGAAACTGACCCGGAGGATAGCCCGCGATGTGCTACGGCTGTCATCCGGCGAGCCCTGCGGCCTGCGTGGCTGCGTGCTGCACATCCACCTGGAGTTGGAGAACTCCTGCAAGAAGCTGGACCGCATAGTGTACGATGCCAGTGTGGTGCCCACCTTCGAGCTGACACTGGTCTTCAAGCAGGACGGCAGTGCCTGGCCCAGCCTCAGGGACTTCTTCCTTATTGGTGCCTGCTTCACGCCGGGCTTCCGTCATGCGCTGAAGCTGAGCCCCGGCTTCCGGCTCATAAAAAAGAAACTTTACTCTTCTTCTGCCGGTACCGTGGTAGAAGAATACTGAGCAGGAGGAACGGAGGGTGGAGAGGGAACACGATGCACTTCTACAGTACCTGAATGTAAAGATCACTGGCTGTTTCATGTCCTTTTTGTAGCTTTTGTAAAAACCCCTTTTGTGAAACTAGTTTCCAAGTCAAGCTGTAGGGTTTCTATGGTGAAACGGACTCCAAATTTGGCACTGGCAGTATTTGAGGTGGCTCCAGTACTTGACTGATGATAGGTTTTTAGATTGTAACATCGAGAGGTGGAAAGTTCAGATTCAAAGTGTAAATCCGGACCAAGCTTTTGTTTCAGCCAGCCAGTTGAGTATAGATACATTTACAGAGTTCAACTGGTTGAAACAATCGTGGTCTGGATTTGTACTTTCGGAACTTGAACTTTCCACCTCTAACATCTGGCCACTGCAGACGAGTTTCTTGGACTTCACAACACAGATTTTTTTTTGTGTGTTTGTGGTAAATTCCTGCACACTGGGATTCAGCAAATTCGACATGGTGAACAACCAGTCTGCAATATTTTTGACCGTGAAGTTTTGCTGTTGGCCAGGTACACTTAGCAGGTACATGGTCCCTGGGTCTCATGCAGTGCAGTGTAAAGGCTCTGTGTAGGAATTTGTTCACCTATTGCTTTCAATTCTGAAAGCTTAGGAACTGCAATTCAAAAGGATGGGAGGGCTATTTGTTGGATGTCTATGTACAGATGCTGCTTTCTTTTGGCACGGAAGCGCTGGATTGTAGATGAGTGCCTTTACATCTTGGAATTGTATAAAGAATTGAAGTCTGCCAGTTACGTACGATTGCACTAGTTTCATTGCACTACAGGAGTTCAGTCTAAGTGACTATGTGTTGTAGCATTCATTTTTTTTTGTACTTTTGACATGATCTGTCATCTTAATGTTTATTGGGTATTAGCAGCTACAGTGCTGTTTCACCAGCCATTTTTAAATTCCTGTTATAGGAAGTATGGATCCTTGTCTATTTGACAATAAAACACTTTTAAACTGTTACAGTGTTTCAGGTTTTTTTTTTTCTGTGCACTGCACACTTTGGGTGATCACTGGCTTTCCAAATTGCACAATGAAATGATGAATAATCCTAATGTTTATGGTTCCTCCCAAGAAATAACGCTGAGCTCCAAGCACGTTTGGGGGGGGGGTGGATGATGTATATGCCTTACCTTCAATTAAGGCCCATGTATTTACAACTCAATACTACGTGGCTTTGGCCTAGTTTCATAACTGACACAATGAGAAGCTATGCTTTGACTTCTGACGGCCCAAAATGTTTGGCAATAACGCAGTGCCAGACTAACTGCAAAAAGTTTTTGTTTGGGAAGCACCTTTTGCATTTCTCTCTAGCCAATAAATTAAGAGGACACCTGTCCTAATCTTGTAGCAGCAACACTACAATAACCTCTGACGTACCAGCCTTCAGAGGGCAAAAGTGCAGCATGGCTGAAGCTGCCAGCAGTGCCAGTGGTTGTTGCCAGCTGTAGGTCTCGAAGGGCTGCAGGGAGAGGCAGGACAGCATCCTTTATACCCGACTGTGAAAGCGCCACATGACTCTACACGGCAGAGCTGAGCTGATACATTGACGCACAGTAGGCCTATTTAAAATACACTAAGGTTACTTTAAGCTCCTGGCTGGCAGCCAGCAAGCCAGCCTCCCGTCACATACAAAAGTATGTTTTGTGCCCATTATGAACAGATCAATACCGAGCAGGGGCGTAACATGCTTTGGGCTGTAGCACCCTCGGTAATCCATTTTTCACCTGTCTAGTTTAGTGTGGGGCTTGGGGGCGGGAGTGCTGAATAATTTGTGTGTGGGAGAGCAGATGCTGAACTGGACTCGGGTGTTCATTCAGGCTCGGATGTTTCTGCGGACTGCACAGCGACGCGACACAATAGACGCTTTCAAGCCCGCCTGATAAACAAGACCAGCAAAACACCCCAAGTGGCCCATTAACAGAGGCGGTGTGACGAGGCTGATTCAGTCAGAGCCAATCTGCTCGGGGGGCGCTCAACCGCCGGGCCGTCGCTACCATCAGAGAAAACACGATCGACGCTCAGCGTTAAACACCACAAACAGCAGCTCTCTTACTGCAGACTTACATTGTGGTGAACTGCATTGACATTGAGCACATTCTACATATCGCGTAGTGTCTAAAGTAGGCAAAAATAACAGACATTCCAATAGAGCTTGGTCTTTCATAAGCATATTGGTCATGGAGTATTTCCGCAAAAAAATAATAATAAAAAAAAAAAAAAAATCACTGAAAGGACTTGCTCTTCAGCTTCCATTCTTTTATTATCTACCAATTCAGTTGGTAGACGGATATGAGCAATGATTCCACAAGACCTTTCAAATCCAACTGGAGAAATATCCAGTGATTAACCCTGCTTTAAGCATTTTTAAATAACCAGAAATGTTTCCTTTGTTAATTGCGTTTATGGTAAGTCACCAGGAAGATTGAGGTAGCGATAAAAATAGGGTTCTGGAAATCTAAAAGGTATTTAGTCAATATGCACTTGTCTTGCTATCCCACACAAGCTTGGAGAGAATAATGAAATCAGTTCGAAAGTGAATATATTCCTTGCAGCTAATATCACCAAGCAGAAAAGTGCTCTGGAAAGGAAGTTGTGTCAATGTGGTCTTGAATCAGTGAGCAAACACTAAGCTCTGGGTGTTTACAGAGATGCACATTATAAGCTGGAAACTAGCTGAGCCCCAGTAGCTTACAATCTGCTTTGTAAGAATAAGCTACGTATTTTGAAATGAAAAAGCTATTATCATTTTCAATTATAATTTAGAAAAATTAGGGAGATGCCTTTCAATATGATTGTCTAGATCCTGAATATGCAGCATGATGACATAATATTGAAATTTTGCAAATAATTTGGAAATAATTATAAATAAACCAATAGCATCAAAAAAAAAGATTTACAACTTACTTTTTCATTGTATATATCTGGCTGCCTGCTCTATACTATCAGATGAGTGATGCACAAACAGCTATTTTTTACAAACCAGGTTACCCACAAAACAGCAAATGGAGCGGCAAACTCACGGATAAATCATGGGACAAATATGTCACCGAGGCCAGAAAAAGAGACATGCTCGCACTGGTAGGTCTTAAGGCGACATCATAGGGTCCAGGACTAAGGATTCTTGTCTTCATTTGATTTACAATGCCTGAGTCTTCCTTCACCAGGGGTTACAGAGCCACAGAGCAGTAAACAGTCTTGTAAAATTCACAAGTCGACTGAGTGCCGCAAGCCAGGGAGGAATAATTTAAACAGTAAAACTAAAAACTCATTATTCCATTCAGCCTCAAATGGGAACTTAGGGAACCTGGGTAAATATTTGACATCAATCACCCAGGTAAACAGTAGTCAATAAAAGAAAATGTTGCTTATCTACTGAGAGTCTAGAGTTAATTGTTTAAACAGTCATCCTTAAAGGAACAGAAAATCACAGTGCAATCGCAAAGTGCGCAGTGCAATATGTCTGTGAACCTGTATGTAAATTTTCTTTAAAACAGTGTTTTATTTTAAAAATAGTGGAAATCTTTGGTATGCCTCTCCATCAAACCCAACAAGACTGATTAATGACTCTGCAGCTACAGATTATTGTGTCTACATGGCTGAGATCAAATACACAGCATAATGTAAGAAATTGGGTTAAAATAAAGAACAGATTCTTAGTGGCACTCTGCAATATGCTTTATCAAAACACGACATATTAGAAGCACAGGACAGTCTGGCAGAGGAGTTTAGGCAGCTCGTAAACTAGGGCTTCGCAGGGACGTGCTGTCTGACACCGGGATCTCGGGTGACAGCCAGCGCCACCACAGCAGTTACGGCGGAATTGCGCAAAGACGACTCGTGACAGTATTGACCTGCCGAGAGCTTGTGACTTTCTCAGAGGCGTTCGGGCCAAGCTGTAGCCTTCAGAGGGAGCTTGGCCGAGAGCTGGAAGGCAGGACATTCCAGCAGCCTGAGCATTCGATCCATCCGAGGGTTACAAGGCAGCCAGAGAGGAGTGTCCCCAGCGGCGTGTGTCCTGGGTGGGACATAATGGAATGTGTCCGACGCACCGAGAGATCAGGTTTCATCTGACATACTATCCGAGCATCGTTCAATAAAGCCAACGTCAGACCGCAACACCACCCAAATCCCGTGATGCTGGTAATCTGACCTTTCATTCTATTTCAAACCCCTGGCAGTCGCAGTTACACTTTTAAATTTATCGCCATAAAGATGTATAATGACCCTGGCTTTGGCATCCGATGGATTAGCCATTATGCATGTATCAGGTTGCTTCTTGACGTTGTTCCCGGGATAACAACAACAACTGCCAGAGAATCTGATGAAGCAAAGCAGAACTGCACCTCCATGACAGACACTGCAATATATTTCATATAATAACTTCTTACTCAAAATGATAATCCCATTTCTGTTTGTATTACTAAGAAAGAAACGCATCATAAAATTTCTTGCTATATATACACTATATAGAACTATTACAATTATGGTACTGTAATGAACACTGCACTGGATACTATTATTATAGTGCTTGGAAAAAAAAAACATAAAAATATCTCCACAGGACCACCCAGGGAAGAAAAACCGCTGAGCCATTGTTTGCATTCACTATGATACAATATATATATATATATATATATATATATATATATATATATATATATATATTCTATTTACAGCACACAGGCAAATATAACTGGGGAGTTAACAATGTGGAGGTTGGCTTGATTTAGCTCTGTGTACAGAGTTAAAGAAAACTTTGTTATATCAGGAAAGCACATCATCATGTCTCCACGTTTTACCGCATCCATTTTTAGAGCGAAGGGTTGGGTAAAGATACAGAAAAGGATCCAGCCAAGATTGCCTGCTTTCTACCTTACGCGTGGGTGGCAGGGACATTAAAATCCAAACTGTCGCAAAGGAGAAGCTAGGGGAGACAGTGATGGGGCCACGTTCAACAAAATCGTGGAAAAAACCCATATAAGACAGAAGAGAGAATTTCTTGCTGCCAAAGTTTCAGCCAATGTTTACAGTCAATGAGAAAGAATCAGAACTTGGAACAGGCCTTGAGTGCAAACTGAATAACGTGGTAATCAGGAATCAAGTTCATAATGGTGATTACACGTGTGTATCGTTGACTTCTTCGTTGACTTGCTTTTCAATCTCTCTGCAGACCATACCAATACTGCCAATAGTCGCCCAATAGACTGCACTACTCAGTAACACATCTTGATAAGGAATTACTCATAAATTCAGGCTCAAAGCTGAGGTGTACAAGAGTACCTCTCAACACATGTGATGTGAACAACCGCTAAACATCAATGATTCGTATATTAATATGTTCTAAAAATGAATTCTTTCATATCTTAGCTTGTTCATATGCTTCTTAGAAGGTAAATCTGTATACCATACAGGAACAGTTGGAACATTCCAAGAAGGACGTCACGAGACCCCCCCCCAACTCGCACGTGGCACAAAAAGGCAGGCCAAGTCCCTCCTCCAAGCTCCCTCAGTTCAGGTCGAGACGTGCTTCACGCTATTTCGGTTATGGACACCCCAGAGAGGCAAACACCTGACCGTGCTGGTCACCCAGCAGGTTTCGACGCCTTTCACTTAGATCAGCATTCTGACAGAGGGTCACCGTTTCGTTCCTGACCCGCATTCCTCTGCTGCTGGTCTTCTCGGATGTCCTTTAAGGATACAGCTAAAATCTAAACAAGGAAAACATTTCTAAGCGAACCTTCGAGAAGGATTTATCCATCTGAAATTGTTATAAAAACAGAAATTAAGCTACTTTTTTTACATTATTATGTTTTTTTTTTTTACATTATTATAAAATGAAGCATGGTCCGAGGTGCCTTATATATTTTGTGAAGTTCACTGTATCAAAATAGACTCTAGATGCAAAGTGTGAAAGTAAAGCCTTTTAACTTTTAACTATGCACCTGCCTGATCCCGGTCACAGTTCACCACTTGTTGAGAAGCACACTCTGTACGTCGGGGTACTTCCTGTACGATCACAGGGTGTTCACTCACGGCATCATTCAGAGCAGCATGTGTAAACCACGCTCCGCCAAAGGCCACTGGCTGTGCCACAGCTCTTAATTAGCTCAGCAAAGTTATTCTTAGAACGCCTTTACAATTCACCCGGTGCCCCACAACACAGCAGACATGCAACACGAAAACACCAGTGTGCCCCTCTTGAAATGCCAAGAAAACAAGAACCTTTTAAGCACAGAAGGAGCAAGTTTTGAACTCACAGATCCTATTTTGCCAATATGGCACCTGTTGCTGACCATAGCTGTACTAGAGCACCCAGAATATAACACATCTACCCTCTACGGAGCAATACTTCCTATTTATCTATTATCTTATTCGGAGTTCAGTTCACAAGTCAGATGAAATGTATACAATCACCCACTGTTGTGCAAGCTGGCTCTCTAGATAGGTACTACATTATGGTGACGCACTTGATTAGTAGGATTTAGTTAGGATGACCAGATAATCCATGTCAGAAGGGACACTGTGAGCTACTTCGTGTTTTACAAACTACTTTCAAACTGAAAGGCTTAAATTCTTCTTGTTTATTTTCTTGACTGAAAGACTCATCCAGCTGTTTCACATTAACATTAGTGATACATGTGTGATTATAGGAGACTGACCAATCAGCACACTGACCAACTCTGCTGAAGTGAAATCCAGGTCCTTTTAATTGAAATGGTAATTTACAATTCCTGTCCTATCTCAGAGTGTCCTCCCTGACATGGAGTATCAGGTCATCCTACATCCTACTAGGGCTAGGCGATAAAATATCGATTTTATATGGCGCAAGCGCAATAATCACCAGGCCTTCAGATCATAGGCGAAGCATTTGGCCGGACGCCAGCTTTTTGATACTATACGGGCATTTATTTACACTTAATATTTGGTAAGCAGATTAGTAGTACATCTAAAATATTAATGAGATGTGTTTTGTGACACCCAAAACTTAACAATCTTTATTAAGTTTGGTTAGTAGAGCACACCACATCATGCTGTTTTGGTATAGTATATTTGGTATACTGCAGTGCGATTTGCACTGAAGTGTTAGTGAAGAAAGGAACAGCTCAGCAGCCACGACATCTTTTAAAAGAGGAGATCTTGCGGATAAACAAGGTAAAAAGACGTCAGAGGTGTGGCGGTACTTTTTGCAGTTTAAAGTCTGATACGTTTATTAGACATACTGTAAGGATATGCCGAATTTGCTAACTTTTGGGCGTCATAAAATGCCTCATTGATATTGTATTCATGCTATTAATCTGCTTAACAAATTGTGGGCATAAATAAATGTCCTTATAATACCGAAAAGCTAGCATCTGACCAAATGCTTCGCCTTTGACCTGAAGCCCTGGTGATTATTGGGCATGTGCCAAATAATATCAATATATCATCACCCAGCTCTAAACCCTACTAATCAAGTGTTCCCTAAGAAATGTATATAGTAATTCCTATAAACCGAGTGTTGATCCAACAAACTGTTTGAAATTACAGGACCTCCACAGTTGATGCAACCTGAGATCTGTACTTTCTCCCATTTCAATGCAATGAAGACGACTGGCATAGCACCAAGTAACGGATGGCAGTTTCAGGAACCACACTAGTCACATGATGCAGACCATGTGACTGATTTGTAGTCAGACATTGACTTTCTCAGACACGATTAACAGCCGCAGCCTCTGAGACACAGGTGCATGAATGCACTTTGGAGAGTAATGGGCCTTCGTGACCTCTAACAAAAGCATCAAGAGAAATGAAGTGTCAGAAAGGCAGATTACACACTATGTTCAGACACCCCTACGTCTTTGTTTATAGCTACCATTAGTGGCTATCGGGCCCAGCATGCAGAATGAAGGTCAGTACGGCCTACTAGCAGCAAACACTGAAAGGCAGTAACAGACTTCCACCAGAGCCTTGAGCAAGGCACTCCGTCAATGAAAACGACACTGTCACCGGCACGGAATATTATCGCAGTGCTGATGCTGCACGCCTGTGACACACATTTAGCTGGTCTGTGGTCGGATCTCACGGGATGAAGGATAACATGGACCCACCTTAGGGTTCTCTCTATGGTGCAAGGGCCTAAGATGCAAAAGCATGTGTGTTTTTGACCCAAACCACACGTTATAAAATAACAGAATGAACAACGGGATTTCTGCCATGACTGTGCCAGAAGGCCAGATTCAATGAAGACATGCAGAATACGAAGATTTTTGGTTTAAATTTCAGACTCGGGGTTGTGACCCTGAGCGAAAACAGAGTGTTAGCCTTCATATACAATATCAAAATATCCAAATTCTCCTCAACTTCTCTTTCTTACGCTCAGAAACACATCAAGAGGTTCCAGCACCTGACCCTCAAAAATGCCTAAAAAGTGCAGGAAAGCTTCGGAACGCAATTATAATTTTAAAAGGTGATATAATCGTTTACTACCAACTTCAACATGTTTCTTTTTAAACTTTGATCTTCAAGTGATGCACAGCAAGAGGAGACATCTGGGTAACAAAGTGCCACGTGATGATCGATGTGTCCCCAGAGCTCGTGTTTTCCGGCGTGTGATGTTTCCCTCACGGCGAGGCTGATATCACGGCCTAAAATGCCCGCTGTTCTCCTCCTGCTCCAGATTCAACACTCATCGCACGACCGAGAAACAAAAGAAACAGATGTCCCACTCTCTCCCAGCCCATGCACCTTGGATCCACGCCTTCTCACCATGACACCTATTCATGTTCATTTCCCACGCTGCCACCCCCTTCCCAAGCAGCATGTCCTCTCCTACCCTTTCTGTCTCTTACTCCCACGGTTTATGCTGCAAAATGGCCTCATCTGACAAAACAGAAACCGACTCTGCTTCAGAATTAGTCAGCATGACAACTAGTGCACCTTCCTATATAGACACCTAATACATGCACAGACTGCATGCACACATGTACATGTGAGTGCATGCATACTGCATATTCGAATTTGTGAATGCAATGAGTTACAAAGCATTTACACGCATTTTCATCTTAATGTTCAAATGATATGATCAGTATGGTATGCAAGTATGGGCATTATCGTCCCTTAGGCATGCATTATAAAACAATTAGTTTAAAATATCAGAAAAAAACATTATATGTAAGACAAATATTTTTGAAAATTATTTTGGTGACTGTTGCCTTTTACATAAATCTTCACCTGCATTACATGCTGCATACAAGTATCATCTACTTCATGTTTATTGATTTCATAAGTAGGTTATGAATGCATCCACCTCATCTACCACTGTATGTTCTACTCCGTCAATCAGCAAATCAATCCATTTTGTGATAAAAGAAACATAGAACTAAACAGTTACAAGCCACTGTAGTATATTGACAGAATGACTATAAGTACATCAGTAGTCCATATCAAGTGCTAAATGTGAGTCACAGTTGCAAATTAAAGCCTGATGAAGCAAAATGCCGGTAGAACCCCCACTGGATTACTTACATTGTCATACTGATTTAAGTGCACATAAAATTTCAAAGGGTACACATTACTAATCAATTCCTAATTTGAAATTATCTTTACTACAAAATGCTATTCTTTCCATGGACAAGACTGGAACTGTAATTTAAATTACATTTTATAATTATTTAAATGTTTGCTGGTGCATCAAATAGCTTGTATTGGCACCTGTTTGAAGCCATTGTGGCAGTTTTGCTGCTGAATCACTTAAAATTCACTTTTTAAAGATCATTTTGCTTTTTCAGTTCTAGTTTCAGATGTATTTCAACTTTTGGAAATGCTGTTTCACAAACACATTAGTGTGTGAATCCCCCTGGTGTTAACCAGGTATTGTATTTTACAAAGTGACTTACAAAATTTTGTCCCTTGACAAGTAGAACACACAGAGGCAACAAGTGTGTATGAGTGTGTCTGAAACTTGTGAAATTTCTCTGGCTCTTTAAAAGTGCTCCCTATCAGGGCTGGGGGGCTTGGGGGGGGGGGTAGCCAAGTCAGCAAACAGGCTGCCAGAGACGTGACTCTCGACACAGCTCTAGTGGAAGTGCTCCTCTCACTCCCCTAGCACTAGCGATATGCGTGCTGTTTACCACAGAGCCGGGCACAACAAAACCAGCAGCACAGCACAGAGGCAGAGTCTTGTGGCCGACGCTCACAAAGCCGCTCATTGTGTCTATCTGCCTTTTCTTTCCCTCCTCCGGCCTGACAAAAGGACTAAAGGGTCCTCCAGCTTCCACCTATACATGTTTATCAGGTCGTTCTGGTTTAATCCTTCTATTAGTCTGTTTTACAAACTTGTAATACAGGTCTGTACATATTTACTTATCTATCTGGCTGCTGGGAATTTAACACAGTTGATTTTTCTGAAGATATCTAACAATGCACGATTACATAACATCTACACAACATGAGCTCTGGCAATTTAGTAAATGTATTAATCCACTAAAAAGTCATTGACAAAAAAAGGTTTTGCTTGGAAAAATCCTGGTTTTTCTTGTTATATTTACACCGTTAATAACGCTGTAAAGACGCTGCCTGGGTTACATTCTAATAAACCTATCGTAAGGCAAAAATGTGTTTTAATACAGTACACCTAACATCACAGCCTAGCCTTGCTTATCTTAAACATGCTTAGAACACATTCATTAGCTTTAGGCAAAATCATTAACACAATGTTACAATAAGGTGTTGAATATGTTATGTAACCTATTGAATGATGTACAGAAAGCGAAAAACGTTTACCCATTGTAAAGTCAAAATATCGTAACACGGACCATAATAAACAGGGGAGTGTCTGTACCAAGATCATAATATGAAATACAATACAAAAGCCTTCAATGTTACTTAAAATTTAAGAGCACCAGCTCTGGGTGACTAGGCCATTTAATGTGGAAGGTTGCAGGGCTGTATGGTTGAAAAGCTGTATCGGACTAGTGGCTCTAACAGCCTCAATTGTGTATATCAGCCACTTAACGGAAATGCTGCTACATAAGTTTATCTGATGAGGACTGCAAGCTTCATGTTAGCCAGACCATCAGAAACAGTTCTGGGAATATCTGCAGAACACAGAAATTACACCCAGGGGCATGAGGTCCAGGGAGTTCGTGAAGAAGCTTCATAGGGGGCGCACTAGGCAATGCTTCATGGGTTAGATCAGGGGTCACCAACCCTTTTGAAACTGTGTTACTTCACGGGTACTGAGCCATACAAAGGGCTACCAGTTTGAAACGCCCTCCAAAGCTTATCTAAACTTCATGCATCAAAACATGTTTAAAATGCGATTTAAATGTTTTAAAAGATATTGGCATTTTCAAATCTATACAAATGCAAATGTGATTAAAGAAGAATAGCAACAGGATAAAATTAAATTTTAGACGCTACTCACTGGGGAGCTGTGGTATTTTTTCATGGCATTTTGGAGCAAATCACCCAAACTTTCGTGCATAGTTGCAGAAGCACACGTCTGTGCTAAAATGTGAACTTTAATTATGATGAGTTATTAGGCCAGTTCGCCAAATTGCATTTTTCTACCTGAAGCTAAACTAAGCGTAAATCTAGTTGTCCAAGGTTTTCAGAATTCAAATGTGCAATAAAAAAATGCCACAATATCAATCACTTGTGAAACCATCATATACAAACCACCACATACAAGAAAACAGGCAGTCGTCCAGTCTTCCCTTACGCCCATAACACGCAGGCTACAATCCGGCTGAATAACAAGTAAACACTATTAAGCACCATTTGCGATGTCCTGAAGCTTAAGGATGTAGTTAACTGCTCCATGAACTGAATGTGCTGGCCCCGAACGCACATTTTTCTTCAGCAATGACCGTGCGATCCACCAACCTAGCATCCCTTTTTATAGCATACATTGAGCGGTCACTCAAACTAGGTCTGTGTTCCAAAGTATCATTCAAACGTGTAGCCGTGACCTGTGAAAACACCACAAACACTTTACATAACATGCTTCCAGACCGTCATATATTAAAATATGTGCATGTGAGGCATTACTTTGTTGAGTCTCTACTCAGACTCTGCGCTCGGAGTAATGTTATGATTAACATTAAATAAGAGAAAGGTGTCTTGAGAATCTTGGAGGTATGACAGTAGCAGATCGTGCCACATTTTAAATCTGGATTTTGTTAGTTTCGGGTTTGTACAAGCAGCGCAGGCAAAAAAAAAAAAAGCAGACAGATATAAACTCTGCTCCTATCAGGTCTGTGCTAAGTCACATCTCATGGTGAACTCAGCAACTCATCAAATGCGCTTGGGTGTCAGGCGCTGAAAGACTGAAACCCAGCTTTAATTTTAGAAGATTACTATTGATTTCTCGTTTCCCCAGTGATTAGAGAATGGTACCAGCCTGCTGCTGGGTCCAGCCCCGCAGAGCTGTCTTCACAGGGACCATCCCTCATTAGCAGTCAGGGTAAATTCAATAGTCCCAGTTAGTACTCATCAATCTTTATGAGAACAGGGTGTATAGGACAACGTAGTTGTTGATCAGTTAAGTGATGTCATCATGTCTACAAAGCATCAAACAGCCAGATAAAATCCAGAACCACCCTTTTCACTATGAAAGGCCAAAACAGCACTGGTAACCCTAATTCTGTTGATGAACATATGCAAGATCCACACACAGCGAGAGATAGAACAGAAACAGGACCAGTCTCTATGTCATCAGATAGTGACATCACACATGAACAGAAATCCCATATGGATAGACTTGCACCCCTGGCAAGATCTATTAAGCCAAAGATCCTTGTCTTAGTTCCAAAGCATCATGCAACTCGTTCCAAACATCCAACCATCCTCTAGCCAGTTAGCCAGCACAGGGTGTTAGGGAGCCTGGAGTCTATCCCAGAAATCACAGGGCCCACGACGTGGGAACTGTCTCATACAGCATGTAAGACCATCACTGGGCACACAGAGCTAGCCATTTGGAAATGACAATCATGATGACAATGACAATCACAATGACAATCACTCTGAAATAAGGAAACCCAGATAACTACAGGGATAACAGGCAAAAACATGCAGGCAGTTCAAGCACCCAACTATGGAGGTTTAAAACAACAGTGATACCCGCTGTGCCTCTTTCATGACATTTTACTCCAAAGCAGAATGACTGTCCTGACTGTCCTGATCCTGCCACAGAGTACATATACAATATGATGTCTGAAGCAGGGTTACATGTGAAGCAAGCGCAGAACCAAGAAAATACACAATATCACTGAAGACGTGGGTCTTAACTGATTTGATTTGGTTCTCAGTCTCCTCAAACAGAAATGGAAATAAGGTCGGTATATTAGGACGGGGGGCGGCATGGTGGTGCAGTGGTTAGCACTGTTGCCTCACACCTCTGGGACCCGGGTTCGAGTCTCCGCCTGGGTCACATGTGTGCGGAGTTTGCATGTTCTCCCCATGTCGTCGTGGGGTTTCCTCCGGGTACTCCGGTTTCCCCCCACAGTCCAAAAACATGCTGAGGCTAATTGGAGTTACTAAATTGCCCGTAGGTGTGCATGTGTGAGTGAATGGTGTGTGAGTGTGCCCTGCGATGGGCTGGCCCCCAATCCTGGGTTGTTCCCTGCCTCGTGCCCATTGCTTCTGGGATAGGCTCCGGACCCCCCGCGACCCCATAGGATAAGCGGTTTGGAAAATGGATGGATGGATATTAGGACGGAAAAGGTAAACATTGTGACCCAGTGAGATGATCTGCCAGCCGACATTAAAAAGGAGTAATCAGAGCAGTGCAGTAAAGCAGGTCCTAACCAGCATGTGAGGGCTGAATGGCGAGCAGTCAGGCTGCATTATGCAGGACGACCAGCAGTGTGCCGCACCCTGGATTAGCGACACTCTGTGCAGCAGCCTAGAACCTTTCCATCAAGGGCACAAAATGCAGCACTGCACATCATCTTATGAAAAATGTCTACGTTTTTGTTTTTTTTGCCCCTTGCTCATCAGACTGCAATAATAATTGCCTACCAGGGCAGTTTTCAGCTCTAATGTGTAACTAAATAAAGAGCACAAATCTCCTTTTATATCCACCAGCCAATCACTTCAGTGAAACTTCAGCCAAGGTTTAGGAAACTAATCTGAAACATTAGCCCCGTATTTTTTTCTGGTATATCATCTGTTCTGATAGCAGGCTATGACCTACATTCCCAAATTATCTGCAGGGACACAATAATATTCCTGGCACCGCTTTGGCAGAACAGGGAGCGTAGGGTGGGTTAATAGACTGCCTGGCAGAGGTATACACTCAACCAAGACTGAATAGGGAAGTACGCTGCAACGAAAGCGAGGCTACACTGAACTCTGAACTTTCATACTTTTAGCGTGTGAGGAAAATGAAGCTGAGCTCACAGAACCTGGGAAAACAAACAAATGAAATGTGCTTTGGCAGACTTATTTGAAATATATAATAAAACGTTTGTAACTTCTACTATAAACAGAGAGACAATATTAACACGTTCTCCTTAGGATGCAGTCAGGGTTGCTGGCCAGAGCAGAAATTTACTGAGGTCCAGGGGCATTACGTCGAGACGAAAATAAAATGACACGATTAGGAAAAGTACTGAGGGTTCGTGTGTTATTACGCCTTTGATTAAATTTGTATCGCTGGAGCACCTCAGCGTCATAACTCACAGGGCGTCTCCCAAACATCTTGGTCCCCGGTGTCACTGAGCTCATAATTAAGCTCCATAGAGGATGCGTTCCATCACAGAAGCTGTTTCACGAGGAAGTAAACTATGTTTGAATCAAGTCAAACTACAGTAAACAATGCTGTACGTATTCAAACAAACATTACAATAAACATAATCAATTTCCTGCAGTTGAATACCAAGTAACAAGTAAATACTAGTCAACTTAAAATCCTATTAATAAATTACGAAAGACCCGGTTATTCTTCAGAAAAAGATGACACTAACCAGTTAGTATACAACAAAAAAAAATAGTCGCGTACTGCCACCTTCTGGATGATGACTCTGGAGCGTCTTGAAATCGGATTCTTTTAATTATCCTGCATTAACTTTCCAAAGAAACAAATCAACGCAAGTCTCGCAAAAGAATATGAGTGAAATGTCAGTAGCACAGTGTAGAACGTGCAAAATCTGATACAAGAATGCAAGATATTTATAAATAGAAAATAATTCATTTATATATATATATATATATGATTTTCACATAACGTACATTATATAACACTACAATAAGGGGCAGTACTCCCTCCGAAACATACATTTATATTTTAACTTATTATGTCCTTTACATTTATCCTATTTGCCCAACGGAACAATTTAATTAAAACAATTCAGATTTTTGTACCTTTCTGAGGGGTCAAATAAACCCCTAATCGTGTTCCATCCGGCTGATAGAACAATAAATCTTCATGAAAACAAGCTTGTAAGTTGTCTTCGAAAGGGTATAAACAGGGTACCTATTGTCTGGAGACCACAATCTGGAAATTTCCATACTTTATTGGAAATGTACGCAGCCATGTCTTATGCATACTTTCTCCTATACGTTTAAGAGTGCTGTCATTAATATATACATCTTCGCACTGATCTGCTGATATACGACATTACAATGCTGTTGCTATTTGGGATTTCGTTCTTTAAGATGCGCAAAACATAAACAGCGCGAATCCAAACTCTCGACTTCAAAATACCTAAAGAAATACGAGCTGGCTTTTCACTATTACAGTATTAGCCATTATGTTGGCCTGAGACATGTATATAAATTTACATGCCAGTCAAAGCCTGCATGCTGTCGATGCCGGGATTTGTAATATAGTCTCGGGGTCTTTTGTTCTCGGAACATCATTGCCGACACCTTAAAATGCCCAATTAGACAGCCATTGGGTGCCATTGTCACTTTGCCGCATTTCGAATCGTTCTGTGCCGACTATTCATCATGCATATAAATGTAGAGGAATATGTAACAGAAACACATCGACCACTGTATGTGTCTAAAATATATATTTTTTAAAGCTGCAAATTTATTCATTCGGCCTAGATTTAGCGAGAAGCCTTCATTATGATGGCAGTAACCCCACCGCAAAAGATTAATAATCATTTCATGGAGATTCGGCGTACCTTGAGTAATGTATTCAGTTCGTATACTGAGTCAACACAGTCATCTGTGACTACAAATAATGAATGCCAATTTTGTGGGGGGTTTCGTACTGAAACGAACTAGTTTTCGGAAAATAGAATATGATTCTGTAACTGCGTTTAATTATGCTTTGTTTTTTTGCATACTATAAAACTTTACGTCCTTATTTCTTTGTATATGAAAAGCTCTCAACCGGTAGTTCATTCCAAACTGAAACTTCAGTTAAGAAAAGGTTATATCTGTTACTTACTGACCAATGCTTCGTGACACAATTCTCCACCTGTACTGCCAAATAAGAAAATATGCGATTTCTACCTTAAATATCAACATGCAAGAGTTGCGCTTTATATTTAAGTAATTCTCCCACGTTAAAACAATTCAGCTGAACGCTCACCAGCAAACATTGGTAATAACTTATTTATTGGGCATACGATATCTTTGATGTTCTGCATATAATAAATTCATAATGCCCATATTTACGTAATACACGGGAAGCAAATAAAAATTGTAAATACGTACAATTTTCTTGTACCTGGTTAATATTTCGGAGAGGCACTCTTTCAAAATCTTAGAACAGGCGCGCGCTTTTCATTTTCCCGCCCATTGCCCAGCACTCGAGTGATGATTGGCTTAAAGCCTTGTCAAACTAGTTCAATAACGGAACCCTATTGGTCCGTGTAAAACACCGGGATACCCGGATGCTGCAGCGGACCGCGCACATATATTAAAGTGAAGGCGGGACTGGCCGTTTAAATAAGACGGTGAAGAGGTTTATTCGGGTCGTTTCGTTGTCGAACTGTGAATCGTAAAGCAGAATGGTAAGTGGTAGTTTGATCTTTTTAGGGACTTGTACCCATGGCAAAATTCCTGCATTTGAGTTACGGATGCGCGTTGCGAAGAAAGCTTCGGTTTCGTTATACGCGCTAATTTGCGGTCGGCTAGCTTTAGCTAGTAGGCTAAAGGCTCTTCCTCGCGCCGCGTGGTAACCCCTCTACGTTCGCCCGGTTAGCTGCTTATTTGGCCGCTTCCGTAGCCGCCAGGTCGGCTGACTTAGGCCCCGCATTCCCAAATAACACGATGTGCATTTTCATGTCTGATGCAGGCCGGCGGTAAAGCTGGGAAGGACTCCGGGAAGACGAAGACAAAGGCTGTTTCGCGCTCACAGCGAGCCGGACTGCAGGTCTGTGGCGGGCTGGCTAACTACATCGCTGGCTTTCAAATATAAAATCATAGCTATGCAATTGTACTGTTGTCTCATTTGGCACAAAATATCGTTTCATTTGCTGTGTGTTGGAGGCGTGTATGGGGGAGGGGATGTGGCTCGTGCATGTGTGGAATCCCCGGGTGGTCCGTGTTAGTGACCACACGCTCTTACCGACCGGGTGGGATTCATGGTTTCCCATCTTCTCTCCGCGTTGGAAGTTTCCTGTGGGCCGTATCCACAGACACCTGAAATCCAGGACCACGAGTCACGGTCGCGTCGGAGCCACCGCGGCCGTGTACAGCGCGGCGATCCTGGAGTACCTGACCGCCGAGGTACGTATCAAGACTTCGGCCTTGTGTAACCCACCCCCCCACATTTGGGGGTGCTGCATGGAAGGTAGCTGCTACTGTCAAATCTCTTCCAGGTTCTGGAATTGGCTGGGAATGCCTCCAAGGATCTGAAGGTCAAGCGCATCACCCCACGTCACCTGCAGCTCGCCATCAGAGGGGATGAGGAGCTAGACTCGCTCATCAAAGCCACCATCGCCGGTGGTGGTAAGGACAGCTTATCCATAACGTGCTCTTACCCCTTTATCTGGCATGTGGTGCACCTGTGTCACCAATACCTTCTATCTCCCACCAGGTGTCATCCCACACATCCATAAATCTCTGATTGGGAAGAAAGGACAGCAGAAGACTGTATAATATTTGCCGACATTTGTTAGCCATCTCAGGACAAAAGTCTCTTGAAAAGGGTTGAAGATCCACAGGCTTTTTTTTGCTTTTCTTTTTTTTTTTTTTAATTGAGCTTCTCACCTACTCATTTCTGGGGTGTTTTAAACAAAAGTTTGGCTTCAAAGAAGCTTGGTTTTATTTTGGGCTTGCATTAGAGTACTATAGCAGTTTGTGTACACTATTTAACATGTAAACCTTATTGTTCTAGTGTGGTGACTGCATTCATGGATTGATTGAAGTTGTGTGTTGTTAAAAGCTCAATAAACCCTACAGTAACAATCAGTGTCTTGCATTGTCTTTCTGGGCGCTTGCACACTGGCATAAGGATTGCCAGATTCTGACTCATGCACTGCTTTGGGGTCACTGGAGCCCAGTGTTCCTTGCTGGAGTGTTACATAAATGCCAGGTCAGACTGCAAGCCTGTATTGTGCAGTTTTAAGCCTTGGGCTGTACATATTTGGGGTTGTGCCAGCCAATGGTAGAGACTTGTTCACAATGCATTACTTCCATACTTAATTTTCCCACTTTGCTGTGATGAATTAAAACATTTCAATACAGTAACCTGATTATTGAATATTTCTAATCGGAAATAGTCTATACAGATATTTCTAACAAAGGGCAAATCTCTTCCATGATTACTACTACGTAAAAGTGTTATAGCAAGTCCTTTTCGGCCAAAAATGGGGGAGACTGCAGTAGAGGGCAGTGTTTCACCGTGTAATACAGCACAATGGCATCCATACGGTTATCTACTGGCGACTTGAACGGCTGTGTCAGCTACTAGGCAAAAATGCCAACTGAGACGTCATTGTCAAGGCTAATTAGTCTAAAATCATTAAGCATCTGCCGGATAATCTGAATCAACACGGGCATTACACTATTAATCCATTTGATCTGAAAACTTCAACGAATGTTTATAGTTTGTCAGATTTATACCCAGTTATATAAATTACCTTAGTATTAAGGTCGCGTTGTGTACTTGTTTAATGGAGAATTACAGTTACTGATGTTCATAATCTTCCATGTACCCATTTCACATATATTCTTTTAACTCTGTTAAAACTATGTTTTAAAAACATAACTTTGCATATAAAACTATCGCTTCTGGAGCCGTTCGCCGGGTTTAACTTCACAATGCCTCGTTTGAAAGAGACTGATTAGTTTCTCTTAAAATGATTCCGATTATGAAGTATGATTCTTCATGATGGCCACTAGATGGCACTAAAATATCAATTACGCGCCGCTCCTAAGCCCTGAACTAACTCAATAGTAGATAATAAAACAGAAAAAGTGTTTTTTTTTGTTAGTTATGCTTATTGTTGGATGGTATCTTTATGCTAGTATCACCTGCACCTTCTAGGTATAACATTATTAGGGAATAAATGGATGGGAAAATGTTAAATCCATGGTCTGTTGTTTTGCTACAATGACGAGAATATAACAATAACATTCATAGTTTGTCGTAACTGTCCATAATTGTGTGTTTCCTGCAATGCGGTGTGCTGGTTATGTATTTAATGAGCTTCGACGTTGTTATGGAGACTCAGGCAGCACGCTGCGGGAGATGGTTCGTTGTTTTTCCCCGCTGTGTCACTCTAGCTTCGATGGAATGTACACTGCGAGTCTCAAAGCCACCCAGGCTGTGCACGAAGAAAAGAAGGAAAGGAAATAAAAAATCGCGCGTGAGGTGCGGGGTCACCGCCGGTTCCGAGGTAACAGTGTGGGTCTGTGCCAGTCTCCCAGAATGCACTGGGCCTGGTACGGCGCAGAACATCTGTAGCAGGCTGAGGTGGGCATTTCCGAACACCTCGCCACCTCTGGCAGTAATCGCTTCCACATAAAAGGTTATTTATGCACTCCGGTGCCAAATTGTGCTTTCAGGAGCCGGAATGTTCCCATACGCTGCAACTGCGAAATTCTGCCCGGGCAAGTCGTGACCTTTCCCTTTTCCTTTGCTGGTTGTGCCTTAGTCATCATTACTGCAGTGAGATACAGGTTTTTGTTTTCTCCTGGACCCCCCGCACCCCCGCATGCGCTTAGGAGCATCAGATGCCAATTCGCACCCCACAGTGTATATCCCCGCGCAGGCAAAAAAGGGTAAACATCTACGCAGCAGGTGCCCAAGGCTGCCAGGAGGACTTAAACGCTCCCTTACCTCGGAGGAACCGGGCAAAGCTGTCTTCTGTCACTTCAGATCCGCCCGTCACTCCTACACCACAGGCTGCCAAAAGCCTTCCGTAGGACAGGCACGGCTTTTCCTTTTCGGCGGCGTGCCTGTGTAAGAGAGAGAGCACTTCGGGATGGTTCGCTCCCGTCAGTTTCCCACATTACCATTCGTCTGTTAGGTTTACGTTCCGGTAGGATGATGATTTGTTGACAGGCTCAAGAAGCCAAAACCACAGAGTGAACATGCTGGGTCACGGGGGGGCGCCTTTACCTGAATTGCCCCCCCAGCATCTTATGTCTACACTTTTACAGACGTTATATCATAGTTCACACCAATCAATCCAATGCTTTTTTTTTCTTTTTACAGTGAAAGCTAATTTGACAAAGAAAACAGTATGCGGAAGCGACCATGTCGTGACGATCGGTGGGGGGCATATATATCTTTATATTATTTTGCTGGCGGGGAGGGGGGAGCGGCTGGGCAACCACTGGCCTAAGACTTGCGCAGTACTGGAGCTGCACGTGACCGGAAGGCTGGTTGCCCTTTGCTGTTTTTGGTTTTGAAGAAATCGCTCACATTACTTTATGACTGATCCTTACACATTTCACTGCCGATTACACAGAGATCTCAAGTTATGAAAGCTTCAGTGTTCAGGTCTATTTGCCTTCCAAACACATAAAATCACCAAAACCAATAAAAAAAAAAAAAACAAATTACCAGTCATTGGCGATTATATAAAACACCGAGGAATTTGCCGACGGTAAGTAACATATTTGCACAGTAAAACTGATTCTGCTCGTTTTCCTCCCGTCTTCTATTTAATCCACGAGCCTCATGCATAGTGCATGAGGGTGAGTGTGTTTGAAGTCAGTGCCGCTCCAGCTGGAAACTTAAAAGAATGAAGCGAAACACGGGGATGCAGACAGCGGGCGTCCCTCTCGCCGGAGCCCCGTGGTCAGCTCACGCTTTCTGAGCACCATCCGTACGGCCACATTCGCTCCCGCACCACTTCCTTCATCTGTCAACTAACCTGCTCATTACAGCATATTATTTATACTTGTATTTATCTAGCAGATGCCCTTTTTTTTTATCAAAAGTAGCATAAAAGTGAGGGAACATGGTCCCTGGAGTGAATGGGGCTTAAGGGCCTTGCTCAAGAGTCCAGTGATGACATCACTCTGCTAACCCCAAGATGTGAACCTGCACTTATCTGATTATAGACACTGCATCCTAATCCGTTGAGGCACATACTGCCCCCAGTGCAGCGCACTGTCTAAGATCAGACATTGTCTTTACTTTGGTGTCCTCAGACTAATTGGAACATGTGGGAAGACACAGATGCAAGCCTGGCCTGAGTGGGTGTTTTCCAGTACAGCCCGTTTCTCCTTGTAGAAGAAATGATCGCTAGTTCCAGCTCTGGCTCCCTCTAGTGGGCGAGCCCAGGACTAACAAAGCTGTAACACCTCAGACAGGCACTGTTAGAGCTTCTTAGGTCATGGCCCCATGTACCAATCACCCAATGGCACGCTCCAGGTGTGCCACTGTAAAGCTTGGATTTTTAATGGAGGCTGTGGCTTGGCTATGTAATCGAGGCATCAGGAAGAGACAAAGCCGCCCCCACAGAAACCCAATATCCATCCGGGAGCCCAAGGTCAGCAGAAAACACAGAACGCAGTTTTCCATTAATTAGAAGAATGTCGTTCCGTTCATTTGCTGCCCAGCGTAAAGGTAAACAAGGTCTAACGGCAAACTTCAAACACAAAATAAATGAGAAAGGTCCGGTCCAGCTGACCTTGGCCGTTTGCTCTATCAGGAGCCAGTGCTGGGGAAATAAAGTTTGGTCCAGAACCTACCGTACGAATGAGTCATTTTTAAAAATAGCCTTTGATGGAAATGAGTCTTTTACAGCGCAGTGTGAGTTCCCATCATTCTCATGTCAATATTAATGGTTCTTGAAGGAGTTTTCAAAGTACTTAGTCAGAGTAATTAGTCAGTGTGCAGAGTAATTAGTCATTTGTCCTAGGTCAGCCGTTACTTCAAATGCAGAGACCGGTGAAACTAAATTAAAACAATTCAATTCAATTGTATTTGTACAGCTAATTTTCCATTTGAGTCTAAATGCAGAGGGTGGGCAGGTGATGGCAGGCAGGTGATTGTGCTGCGTCTGACAAATGGTGGTACAGCAGCAGGGAAGGAAGGAGAGATGTCATTGGCAGAAGGACAGACAGAGTCCTATAAGTGAGAACGACGGTAATACAGGTTCACATGCGGAAGATGATGGATGGATGGATGGATGGATGGATGCCGAGTTAGAAAATTGGGGTGCTACATACATGGTGTGACAAGGTCAACATTGCTCTGCAAGAGCCGCTATAACATTGATCATAAATCCAACACAGCAGTGTAACTTTCACCGAGGACCACATGCTGTTGATCGGAAACACTGTCGGCCATTTGAGGTGCGAATTTAGATGAGTCCATCGTATTTGGGCTTCATTACCCAGCAGTTACGATCTTCCTCTCAGCCTACAAGATCCATCACAGAACGTCCTCATCAAGGAGAGCAGGGAGTGACCATCCATTAACCCTGATCCCCAGTAGACGTGACACACGATCGTCTCTGCGGGTACGTCAGCAGCCGGACTGTCTCACGCAGTCCGGGGAAAATGGGCCTGAGTTTGAATCGCCTCTATTCATTTTTAGCGTCTTGGCTGGTGAATGATCGACGCTAAATGTGTCTGAATCAACACTGAAGTCTGTGGGTGTCGAGGAACGAAGTGAGCTGTATGAAACAATTCCTTTACAGGAGTGTATTTTCCACATAAAATGTGGCTTAAACTTAAAAATGTATTTTCATTCTTTTCCCCCAGTGGAAATTCACTTACGTTTGAAGTTTGTTTTATGACAGTCCAGCAAATTACTACACGTGCGGCTTTGACTAAAACCTGGTCAGGCGACTTAACGTGTTTGATGTTGGTGAAGATGCTCACTTTAGCACTTAACTTGATGGGGCACAGATAGTACAGTGTTATACTATTACTTGTGTACTAACCACAAACTAAGTTACTTAGTTACATATGGCTTTCATGTTAATTCATTAATGATGCATGGTTCATTCCAAGCAATTATTATATTTGCTACAAATTCTGTTCTGTAAACTATTGTAAACTACTGAAGGAGCAAGTGATGAATAGAACAAGTGAAATACTGGGCTCATGTTTGTTCATCGTTAATGAATCGTGACGCATCTTTTATCTCATGTAGCTACTATAGTTGTTCACGATTTGTTCTTCGGCCGTAAATTTCCGGGTTCCATGTGTGCGGAGTTTGCATGTTCTCCCCATGTCGGCGTGGGGTTTCCTCCTGGTTCTCCAGTTTCCCCCCACAGGCCAAAAACATGCGGAGGCTAATTGGAGCTGCCAAATTGCCCGTAGGTATGCATGTGTGAGTGAATGGTGTGCGTTTGTGCCCTGCGATGGGTTGGCGCCCCCTGCTGGGTTGCTCCCTACCTTGTGCCTATATCTTCCGGGACAGGTCCTGGACCCCCACGACCCTGATTGAGATAAGCTATTTCAGAAAATGGATGGATAGTTTCTGAGTTATCGCTACGTGTTCCTGCCCTGTCAAATAAAGTGTTACCACTTTAGCTGCTGCAAGTAATTGGTATGTGTGTGTGATAAAAAATGGCCTCCCAAGAGCTCAGTTTATTCCGTGAATTCAGAAACAGAGACGGCACCTGTGCCCAGCTCTCGGCCATTAAGTCAGCTAAGGCTGCGGAAAACGCTCCCGTGTTCGTTTGTTTCCAATTAGCTGAACGGAAGCAGCACACCTTGGAGCCGTAACACTGTGCAGGCGAGCGGCCGCTGCTTGAACCGTCGCACACATCTGGGCCCTGGAAGGCGGGCAGAGTGCATGAAGTTTATGGAGTTTTGAAGGGGAGTAAATATCGCCACGTCATCTTTAGGTGGTAGGAAACTGCCGACGTTCAGAAGCAACGCTGCAGTGCAGCCACGTGAAGACGGGGAGTAGCCTGCAAAGCAGCAGGGCTCATCGGGATGATCATATGATCAGAAGCTGCAAATGTGATTGGATGCCCCATGATGGACGCTAATAAGATGCTACGATAGGCTGACGGATTCCAGTCATAAAAGCCGTTTCACGGCTTGTTTCACTCACTGTTTGTTTATCTTCAGCAATAAAATGCTAAAAGACAAAACTAGTTTTTGACATTTTGCAATAAGTAATGAAAGGTTAGAGGAAAAAATGTATAACATGTACAATGTATAATGCATGGAACAAATGCAGTTTCTTAGTCCTCCAGTTTAGGGTCCTGGTTGGAACAAGTGGATGACATTTTGGGGGATCCTAATCAGGCTCAAGAGGGATACCGCAGGGAATAATGGCAGGAACACTGCCCGATCCAGATTCTCCATGAGGAATAACTCAGAACATGGGGTTAGTGTGGATTCGCAAGATGGGTTTCTTACAATGTCCAAGCAACCAGCCACAAACCATCGGCAGTCCATCCCACCGGGCCTGTTCAGGTCCAGGTGGCCATTATTTTTGGCCATGTGTGTGTGGGTGTGTGTGTGTCAGAGGGTGCTGGGGTCACGCCTCACCGGCTCCCATCGAGTGACATCAAGGGGAAGTGAATGGGACAGAAGCGGAATCCAGCCCACAAATCAAAGTGCAGGTTTCAATTGTGATTCAACCACAAAAAAGCAGCCATTTTGAAGGAACGGAAGATATAATCAAATAGGAGGTGTTACGACCCCCACATGGGGAGGGGGGGGGGGGGAGGTGGGGCTCTCAACACTGCCCTGCCAGACTCTCTCCCTGTACTTGTAGCTGATCCCCCCCCCTTTCTTCTGCCCCACTTTGAAGTCTGCTTGCTTTTGTCCTTTACATAACTTGATCTGATTTTTGAAAAGCTAATTTGTATGCGTGCGCCGCAACAGAACCGCCACCCACAATTCCACAGGCGGGACCGCCGGAGAGGTCAACGCGATTGGCCGAGGGAGAAAGGGCCGGGAATGTGTTAGGTTAAAGCATGCGATCAGCGCCTCTGAATCGCTGTCACTGTCTGCGAATTTGACGACAAAGGGGGATTAGTGTAGCCAACAGAATCGCTCAAGGAACGGATCAGCCGCTCACGTCGTTATCCACCTTTGGCTGTTCCCTCTTAAATAATTTTTTAATGACCACACATACTGATTGCATGCAACTTCCAGCTGAATTTATACCTATTAATGCATAAAGTTACATAAAAAAAATAATGTGAGGTAGGACTATAAATTTTTAAATTGTTATACATATTAATCATTTTATGAGGAAGCACTGTAATATTATTCTGGGTTGCATTGAAAAATATAAAAAGTTTCATGCTGATTAACCATAGTTATATTCCTCCATGAACACTGCATTCACGCAATTCGCATTATTTACTGTTTTACGCAGACAAAAGTCATAACCTTCAAATGTTACATAAATGTTGAAGTTCAAGGTTGTTTTTTTTAGATGGGACAATGAAACAACAGCAGACAGGCATCATCAAACACTTCCATAAAGTGTCCGTTCTCATTCTCTCTCTCTCACACACACACACACACACACACACACACACACACACACACACACACAGCCATTCCCAACAGTCCAAAGTGGGGAAACATTCTTTGCTGCGTCGTCTCTAATTTCCCTCTCTGCTCCTGGATCAAAACGGGCGTGATTGGGCAGCTCTTTCTTTGTGATGCCAGCGTTTATGAGCTTTTGTTGCAAACAGTCTGGAGGATGCCTTTGGGGTGGGGAGGGGGGCTGCGAGCTGGGGGAGGGGGGGGGGTAAGGGGGGTGGTCAGACTTTTCATCAGCCCCCGGCTCTAATGACTTCCTTTAGGTGCTTTTTGACTGCCTTCCAGAGGGTCTGCCGGACCTTTTCTCTCCAGCCTTGGCATCATGCCAGAATGACAATCAGCATCTCTGTGTGTCTTCTGTGGGAGATCGTTCCCTGGGTCTCCTTTTTATTGGAGGAAATGGTATTTGGGAGCTCAGACAGGATGTCGTGCTGTTGTCCCCGGCTGTGAGCTCCTCCGCCTCTCTCTGTTCCACTGCACAGGCTGCGAAACGGCTTAAATTAATCCAGGATCCCAAAGTAGCAGTCCCCCCCCCCCCCGCTTAAAAGCAGACAGGAGCGCAATACTCTGCCCCCTCATCCTTAGAAAGGCCGCGCCTCACCCCCGCTGCAGGCCTGTCTCCTCCGGGTTTATCCCATGCCGGTGCTGCCGCTGAGGACGACCCGGGAGTCGGTCCGGCCCGCCTCTGCACAATGAGGGATGGGCAGAGCTGGGGTGAAAAGGAGAGCGGCGTCCTCAGAAGCTCCGGCCAAGAAATCTCGCAGCAGGGGAAACTAAACAAACTGGAACGAAAATCCGTACGCTGGGTTTCCACCGATATTCGGTTTAAAAATATCCTGGAGAAACAGACAGCAGCTGGGAGGATGGAGAGGGGTACAGGCAGGTCGGTCATCCACACACACACACATACACACACACACACACACACACACACACACACACACACACACACTCTCTCTAACCACCAATTAGCAGCGAGGCCACGCCGAGAAAGCGCAGCGCCCCCTCGGCCTCGTCTGTCCTCGTCTCGTCCCAGTCGGCTCCGTTCAAGGCCCCCGGGTTTGACTTTTTGTGGCTCCTTTAATTGGGTCTGGGGAGGATTTGTGGAGTAATGAACAGGTGTTGGGCAGCAAAGGAGAAGCGTGATGTGGATTATTTGGGGGGGGGGGGACGCAGACGTATGTGCGGCGAGGTCACATGGTGATCTGTTTCTCACGGCATTCCTCCGTGAAACAAGGAAACCAGCCCCCCTCCCTCCAGAGGCATTATGCACAGGGGGCAACATGGACAGAGTCTACAGATCCCTGGGCTCCGAGGTACTCGATTTACCAAACTAAACCATTTATTTTAATTATAAAAAGATTTAGACGCTTCATCATACATTTACTAAGCAAAATTCTACTTCATTGTTCATTGCATACTAGTTCTTTTTTAGTCTGCCAAGCTAAATGAAACAAAACTTACTCAGGACACAAAAAAAAAACCCTAAATATCCCTGACTCTGCTCCAACCGGTATAAAATTCGGCCCGGCAAGAAACCTTTTTAACGGCTGCATCAAAACGCAGAGGTGCCAAGATACCGTGACATTATTCCTTTAATTTCACCACCAAATGTGTGTCATACAATTCAGACTCCACACTAAAATCCTACAACCATGACCGGTAGAGACACTCGGAAGATGAATATTGTACTAAACCACCACACCTAAGGCACGATTTTCACAATTCAGAAACAAAAATCAACTCCAGATAGTCAAATAACGCATTAGATGACAAACCATCTAGCCCTCGAGAGCCCTGCTATTGTTTTTGGCATCTAAATAGAGAAGTCGCTAGAATGTTATCAATTCTGGCATTATTTCAGCGTGAACATAGCTAGACATAATTAGCCAGAATTACCTTTGTATGAACCCTCTTAGAGGAAGAGAGGCAGCCTGTGTCTTCTTTGGCCAAGACCCAGAGCTAGGCTGAGCGATCCTGCCTTTGACTGAGGCCGTGCGGCCCAGCTGCTCGCGGCTCCAGCGTAAACAATGTGCGGAGGAAGAGGATGAATCAAACCGTGGACATGTTGATGGGCTAAACACCGATGTACTATAGCCGTTACTTAATGTAAGACTAGCACCACTCATCAAACCTTGCATCCAAAGGTAGCCTGTAAGCAATAAACAACAGTTTGCTGTGGAAACGTACGTGCCATTCGACGTTGTATTAAAAGCATCAGGCAAATCATATGCTTTTCATATTATTAGATGTATATGCCCTGACTCAAAGACGCAGTTACTCTCTGTTGTTAGGGACTGATGGTGCACGTATTTGACTAAAACACTCAACGATCCCATAGCCAATCCAGGATGACATGAGACATGAAGGGGCATCCACAACGACCCCATGGCGATCGCTGGCAGCTGGTACTATGCGTCTAAGTCAGCTTCATGTCACTTGCTGGGAGGCATGCCGTACTTCAGATAACTAGAAACTAATTTCTTAGGTGTAGCACCACTGGCGAGGTGGGATGTCGCTGTTGCCCTCCGGGGGTTGGGGGTTTGAATCAAGCCTTGGTTCTGCAAGATCTTCCTGTACAGGGGATTTTCAGTGGGGACTCCGGTTTCTTCCCGCAGTTAAGGCTAATCGGTGTCTCTAAACTGCCTGTAGTATATGACTGCGTATGTGTACATCCCTTCCAGGGTGTTCCTCAGACTCGGACGGGCTCCAGCTCCTCTGTGATCCTGAGCAAGATAAGTGTCTGGGAGATACATGGAGGGACGTTCAGGAGCCCGTGTGATGACCTACAGCTGTCAAAATGCCGCCGAAATCATACCGATCCTCCAAGCCAAAGCAAAACTTGAGGCCACACGTGAACGTAGGGAATACTTGAGAAAAAATCCGCTATATTTTCCTTTGAAGGTAGCTAATCCGTTCAATAACAATAGGAGGTGTGCAATTATATTAATGCCAAAAATATTCCTGGACGTTAATAAGAAGGATGTGGACCTGGTCCAGCGACTTGCGGGAAACAAGCGTGCAGGCACGCTCACGAGGAAGACGTCACATTTCACGGCTTCATCAGCAACATGAGAAGCGTGGACATGCTTAACACCCTCGGATTCTGGTGGCTCAGCATATCCTTGCAGGCCCTTCACAGAAGACGGCTGTAAGCAACATGCGTGTGTGTGTGTGTGTGTGTGTGTGAAGAGCCTCTTTTGCCAGGGGCAATGTGGGCCTCAACGGTATGAAAAGGCACGTTAATGCGATTAGAAGTGTATCGCATTCTCAGAATGCCGCCACCCCCTCATCCAGAGCCCCGGCGGTCACATCCTTGTCTGGGGGCCACGCTAATTGTTGCGTTGTGCCTCTCTCACTGCATTAATTTCTATCCCCCATATTTCCCCCCCCCCTTCCTCACAACAGCTTGGCAACACAAGGGGTGAGCATTGTTCATATGTTTCCCCGAGACAGTTATCCTGTTTTTATTTAGATTGGCATGAAAGTGTCACTGTGATTCATTTTTATCAGCTCTAAAAAAAATTAAACTTGCATCACAAACAATTGCTTCAATTTCAATCCTCCGTAGCCTAGATTGCAACAGGTAATTAAGACCTGCCACAAAGGACCAGTAGGCGGCTGACTTCACCCCTTTGACGTTTAGGGAATGGTGCACCAACTTTCCGTGCACCTGAAAGACCTTCAGGGAATCTCAGGTGGAGCAGTGGACCATCACTGCGCTTATCAACAGCCCACCCAGCAAGCACGACTTTGCACGCAATACGGAGACGCTGACTGGGTAAACGGACACGTGCTCAGATTCTTGCGTCAGTTGTTGTTTTTCTTTTGCCCCAAATTGGCCATCACCAGTGGAAATGCTTCAGTAGTTCTAAAAATGAATTTCAGCCCCAACCCATCGAGTAAGAAGGGTTCCTTGCCATTTTCCGCAAAGTTTAAGCACAACTGGGAATGAGTGACAACCTCCCCCGTCCCCAATCAACAAGAATCTCCTGCCTGCTGCCCTGTTTCCTGGGGTAGGAGCCCTGCACCCTGCAATGGATAAATGGTTATGGGAAATAAAACTGGCAACCAGTAACTGGGGAAAGAAATGGAGGGGGGGGGAGTGTCTTTGTTTAGGCTTAGTAGAATGTCTAAGGAAACAGCTTAGACCCATTGAAAATAACATCCCACTAGGGGAAAAAATATATACGTACATTTTTCACACTTGAGCAGGATGCATTGAGGCTTCTGCAGTGTTTGTTAAAGAATAATATGATGTCAATTCAGCGTGCATGTAGAAAGGTGATACTGTGCACAACACTCGTTGGGATAAAATCTGTCATGAGGAAAGGGTAGCCTTTGGCACGTCGTTAGTGCGAACGACTCGCTGCGTTCCTGGCCGACCAACATCCCCGATCTCCAGAGAGCAGGGACTTTGGAGGAGAGCCCAGCTGTCAGACCACCCACTTTGAAGAACAGAATCCACATGTGCCGTCTACGTACGCGTCGAGGCTTTGAGGCGAGACAGAAGGATGAAAATGGTGACCGAAACGCGGGGGGGGGTTACCCTCTGGACCTTTGTCGTACGATTCGGAAGGCTCCGAGTTCAAGCCCAGTCACTAGTAAATCATATACATAGAGAATAAATATTTTTGCAGTGGACTTACAGTGCAATATTTATGGAACATTATCAGCAATACTACAAAGTTCAGGCACACTCAGCAGTGAACAGAACGTAAACTGTACGATACATGGACCGTCATATGTCAAAGTTACTGGGGGGAGAAAAAAATAACATTTTTTGGAAAAAATGACCATAAAAATGAATTTACTCCACATCATTCCAAATTTACACCATTCTCAGTAAACCTGATATGGATTTTTCGCCGATTATTGCTTAAAATTCAAAATATTGTCAAGTACGCCAACCATGAAGGGTCGAGAGAGTCCTTTAAAGACGGATCTCTGACGCAGGTTTACGTCGGAAAGCTCCAAAGATCATACGCGCCATCGCCTGACCTTTCCCAGTTCTGGAGTGTGGAGAAAAGCACATGTCCCTTACGTTTGACCTCAATGGAGTGGGGGGGGGGGGGGGGGGGGGGGGGAGAGAATAAATGGGTATAAAGTCGCTTGCCCCCCCACCAAACACACAGATCTGACTGAGAAGCAGTCAGATGCTGCTTACAAGTGTAAAGTATCTGCTTGGATTACAGAGGCACCATGTGTAGTAGAAGGACAACAGATTATCCACACGCTGAAGAATCCACCCCCCCAAAAAAAAGCATGTCCAATAACGACATACCTCCGTGTGTGACTGAAACATGCCCCCCTCCCCAAAGTAGGGAAGCATTGTCACAGATAAAAATACAGCAAAACACCACGATCAGAACCGATTACGAGATCCCTGAACAGAGTCCGCCAACAGGAGGGAAACCCCCGGCCCCTCCCTGATTTATCTGGGATGCAGTCGGGAGTTGGGACACGCGGGACATGGCCGAAAGGCTTCAAAATGAACAGGAAGTAACAACTGCATCACATAGAGAGTTTATACACACATATAAACAATATATAATGATATTCGTACAAAAACTAATCTTTGGGCTGAGAAATGCAAAGGGGGGGTGTAAGGATATAAAGACGCACAGATATCAGCCATTTTGACACACGGTCGGAACAAAATACAAAAAAAAGGTCGATTTAAAAATTGTACACAAATTACACAGTGCCAGTGATTCTGTCATTTTTGCATGGGGTCGCGTGCCGCATCTGTAAGGATCAGAACCAACCCGCCACGCGTCTCTGAAAGATAAGAGACAGGAAAAAAAAAAAAAAACACTTCAGCTTGTTGTCTAAACAGAAAAAAAAATCATTTTAAGTAGGGGGAGGTGGGTTGGGGGCAGGGAGAAAACGGTGACGGAGTTTCTCTTCATGCAGAGCAAAATCCAATACAAAACGCAAGTTTGGCAACTGAGGTCCCCACAAAAAATAAATAAGATTAACAGCAAGAGAAATTCTACAAAAAAAAAAAAATCTTACACTTGTAAGAATATCTTAATTCCCAGCAGTTCCTGGACTTCTTGGTTCCATCTCCAAACCAATGAAGGCTGCCTTCTTTAGGGCTTGCACACCCCAGCACTGCACACCAGCAGGCCAGTAACCCGCCTGAAGCATAAGGGGTTAACTTACAACCAGTACAGGCTCCAGTGGCACGCTGGTACGCGGGACACAAGCACAGCTTGATATCAATCATATCTTAGAAATTCGGAATTCATCGGAAAAGTTAAACGACATTTTGATAGCACAATCCTAAATCTTGGTCGGGTTAAACGTTAGCTTCAGGCGAAATCCACTGAAACCCAGCTCGGGGATTTTCAGACTCCTGAAGCTCGCCGAAAGGTGCTTCAGGGTCCAAAGCAACGTCTTCCGATCTCTGCCGAGACCGCGGCCTCTCCCTCCGCCGAAGCCTGAATAAGGAGGCAGCTAATCTCGCATGCTGTTGCCCTACAGGCGACACCAGGCCAGCACAGTGCTTGAAAGGGGCTGTCCCAGGGTCCTTCCTCAACTCGCATCTCATTATCGCATCCCTGGAGCGCACTCTGCAGGCCGACGACACAGTAAGGCAACTTTATACAAGCATTCGTAATAAAACATGGAAAACGAAAAAAAAAAAAAAAAAGTCACACAGACGCAAGAGGAAAAAAAAAAATTAAGCACATTCAATAAGAGCGAGGTCTCAATTTCCCCATATCTTACTCAAATTTTTTTTTTATGTTTTGTTTTCAAGGCTTTCCAGGTGAACTCTGGGTTGACCAGAATCAAGGGTATTTCAGCACTCATACCGCCCCCCCCCCCCCCCCCCATCACCCCAACCCCAACCCCCAGTTCCCGCCTCGCCCATTTTGACCGCCATCCACATCTGGATGAGCTGGGCTATCACTGAGAGAGCAGAATCCTCAGGATTTGGTCACTCAGTCATTTCAAGTAAAACGAATCAACATCATGTACTGTTGCGTTAGTTATCAGACTCGCGTCAGGCGCCGCTGTTCAGCAGCCAGCCGCCTAGATCTTCAAGGCGTCCCGGAGGTCTCCAGGTAACTCTGGAGCTTGCGGACTGTGGTTCGGTCCAAGGAGCAGAGGTCAAAGTCAAAGGTTGTGTTGGTGATGTGAAAATGTCCAGTTTCTTCGATGAGATTGACGATCTGAAAGGCAGCCGGAGAGAGAGAGAAGGCGCTGAAAAACAGACGACTGCAGACAGGGGGCTGTGTCTGATGACAGGGTGGTCAACGATGCCACAGTGGCTTAGGAGAAGCTCGCCGCTTAGAGTCCCAGGAGAGCCTCTGGCGTAGCGTCTTGGAGAAAGACCCTCGACATTTACAATTACCCAGCTGTACAGATGGTTAATGTTATGAATCAGTCAGCTAAATATGCACTTACATATACTTACATGCATTATATATAGGACAGAGACTGTCTGAGCTTAAGTCTTCTGTAAACCTAATTAAAACCAACTTCTCTCTAGAAGTGGGGGGAGATTTTGGTTTTACGAGGGTCTCTGTGGAATGCAAACCTCCCCCGAAGTAGTACGCCGTGTATCAGATGGCAGGGCGATCCATAGAAATGATGCCCCCCCCCCCCCATTCCTTCCCCTAAAATCTAATACTGCTTCCAGTTCTCCGGCATGGTGACAATGACAAGATGGACTCCACTGCGTCTGCACTGATAAAGCTGTATTCTAGCGACAGGACACAACCCCGATCCGCAGGCAGCGCACTACAAAGCCCAGGGTACATGTGGTTGACGTTTCCCCCCCCCCGCTCTGGATCCGAGAGAGATGCAGGGACCTACGCCTGGTCCATACTTCTCTGCACAAGGGCACTGTGTGTATATGTACACGGGAACGTCCACGGTTCTCCGGTCAAGCCGCGCACTGTGCACGTTCCATTTACATTTTTATTAATAATATAAATTATTAGTCTGATATTCCCTGCACATGTACCACAGCAGTGAGGTCTGTGTCCGTTTCTCTACGTTTTACTAATTCAGAGGCAGCTCACTGGGCTGCCAGCTTTGGTCAGCTGGCTGGCGTGAGATTTTCAATTCCACACGCATTTACATGTATGCATGCGACGGTTTTATTGCCTTGCAAATGGTCCGTAGAGTTGGCAAACTACCCCAAAGCTCGTCAAAAGCATCCATGCCGGTGTTTAAGATGCTAGTGAATCGACCACGCGCAGCGTCTCCTGACACAAATCTGGAGTGGAGCAGACGTTCGTCTGCGGAGGTGGACAATGATGTTAAACGTGGCAAATGTTCTCGCCGGACACGTCCGCCGGTACGCGTGCAGAGGAGTGTGAGGCAGCCTCTACTGTGCTGCCTCAGACAAGCGGCACGCTCTTCCACGTCCACGGGTGATATTCGGGGCATACAAGACAATTAAAAAGCTGGGATAAGTTTGTTTCACCTTTTGCCTCCGGTCAGAGGCCTATCTAGGCAAACTGGGTCCCCAGATGAAAAGTCACGTTGGGGACCCCTCACCCAATCTTCTGAATGATTTTATGTATTCAGGGGCCCCTATAAAGTGCTGGAATCCCTGAATCTGCCAGGGTATCCATGCCCCTACTGTGGTGGGTCTCAACTGAGATATCACACTTCCAGGATGCATAATCCCTGCAAATGTTTAAGACAGGTTTGTAATTTAACTATGTGTTTAAGATGGTATCTGCTGGAAAGTACAATGTTCATTTTATACACAGTCAGCACTAGCGATGATGATTCAAGTGTCCTCAGGATGTCAGATTGGTGACTGATTTCCGCACAGTTGATGTGCACTGCCCCTTTAAGGAGGCGGAGTGCATGGTTACTCATAAGCCTGATGTCATCATTTTGTGCCTTTTTCAGAGCTGGTCGTCGCACCGCAGGAACATCCGTACAAACAGTCTGAGCTTCTTCTCACCTGCTGTAGTATGTGTCTCTCTCTCAGTGCCATAAGTCTTCTGTGCAGCTCCACCAATTCATCCAGATAGGCCTGCGGCACAAAGCTCAGCCAATCAGACGACTCCATCGGGTCACATGACACGGCCACATTCACACCCTCTTATAATGCATGTTTTTTTTTACTCTCCTGTTCATTCAAGAAGTTGCCAAATAACCTATAGTGATTTATAGTTCATTTCACTAGTTACCACGAGTTATTTAGGTCATTTAAGAAATTATTTAAAATCTATACTACAGGGAATGCCACAGCAGAAAACCATTTTGAATCAGTAGGATTCAGTAGACCATATTTATAAACCTCAACCAAAAGGTAGTGCTTACCTTGTCACAATCTATATTTTTCATATTTTTCTCTGGTTTCGGCGGTTTTATTGGGCTTTTCACTTCTAGTATCTGTGAAGTAAGTGACAAAGCAGGACAAAGCTGATGTTAAAGGGTGATGCTGGGTTTTTACAACCAATCCTAAGCAATCGCACGAGCTGAGGTGTACGAACGCTGACGCAAGACGCGGTCGTTTGCGATTACACTTCTGTGTGCTCGTCAGCTCCGATGGCACTAGTGGCAGTGAGGGCAAACACCCGCCTGTTTGCTCATGGTTGATGCAAAGATACAGATAAGGGCGGTGTCTTACCTGATTGCCACTTGCCTTCAGCAACGGCGGGGGATCGTTATGTGGTAGGGGTGAGGAGGCGGAGCTGCTCTCACTCTCGCTGCCGTCGCTCAAACTCACCCTAAAAGAAACCAACCAATCAGATGTAGTGTTGTTCACAGCCCCAGCCAATCAAGCGCAACATTTAAACAGAGTAATGCCTTTTATGAAACAAGACATACTGGACAACTGAACCCTTGCACAAGTGTTTGTTACATACAACAGGTGTGCCGGTTGGAGACGGCTCGGTAGCGGTTGTCGAAGCCCACGATGCGGTGGGCAACCGCATGAACGAAAGGGTTAAGGGTGTTACTGACTTGTCAGCGTATGGCCAGGTTCTGCCCGCTTATTAAATGAAATTCTTCCGCGAACTTCAAAGCACCACATGTAGAGTGTTTCAGAAACGCACCACGACTGCAGAGCTTCGTGTTGACAGTTCTGAGCCCGGGAGATCAAAGGACAAAGAGTCCACACTCCGGTTTGAGAGCCGCATAATGCGAGACGCGACCATCTGACGGACTACATTAAGTCATTCCTTCTCAGAGGCACTGCGGCGGTAACGCTTAGTTTGACCGGGACCCTGTCGGCCTGGGCAACCATGAGTTGCCGATATGAGGGGGAAATTATTTATTTTCTTATTTTCAAGCCCATTACTACTTGTACACAAGTACACAAGAGTTCAAAAGAGCGACCCTAAGGTTTTGCTTAAGGAATTTAACTCTTCCAGCAGCACTTACGTGGTGATCCAATGTTCACAACACAGAACAAGAAAAGGGCATTTAAAACGGCAGTCATTTCATGCTGGGGAGGGTGGGAATCAGAAGGTTGTCGGTTTGAGTCCCAGCCCGAGTCAAATCACCACTGGGCCCATGAGCAAGGCCTTTAACCCCTTGAGTTACTCTAAGGGTGTCTGGTAAATGTCTGACCCTGTGCACAGACCCCCAGCTCCACCCCCCACCTGTATATGCTGCATGTGTGTGTGTCTCTCAAAAGCAGAGCATGATGGGATATGCGTAAAGAAGCATTTCTCGTATTTGTGAAAACAGCTAATAAAGGCACATCTGAGTCTGGACGTGCCGCGCCGACACTGACCTCCGGTGACGGTGTGTCTGGTGAGTGTGAAGTGGCCGCTCCAGGTCTGACTCCGCCTCGTTGCAGTCTTCTTCCGCGGACTCGTCCTCGTCGTCCGAATGCAGGTCCGGTATTCTTGACCGCAAGGGGGGCAGTACTGTCCATGAATGAAGTCCATACATTTAAAAGCAAGAGTTATTCAATGAAAAAAACTGTTACAAAATTTAAATTACCTTATATTTTAGGGTGAAATTTTAGGGCATTTGACCTTGTACAAACACCTTGGTCTAGGGGAATGTTATTTCGCTTTTGTCACCTGCATGAAATTATCTTGAAGATTGTGTTGCCTCGGATACAGGCTCAATTTCCAAATGTTTGGCAACAAATAAAGTAAAATCACCTGTAGCTGCGAATACCTGCGTGACACCTGCAAACTTTGTGAAAAGGTTCGGAATAAATACGCAGCTGAAAACCTACTTATCTTCAAAAGCTGCACGGGACGGTGCATTTGCTTTTCTTTTCTTTTTTTAAATACCTAGAGAATGAGTCATGGCCCACATGGGTGCAATGCAACTGAAGGCCCATACCGAACACAGCCACGCTTCAGCGGCAAGCCCAAAAGCGAAAACGAACAGCGATCAACACTGGGAGCGAAAATCAGTTTCGGCATCCGTTACCTGTCCGGGCCGTGGCAGGACCAGCTACAGCGTTCCGGCAGACGAAGTCGGGCACTGTACCAGGAGACAAAAACAAAACAACAATTACAGCCTTTGTGTCGGTTGCCCCCCCCACACCCGTGACTCTCCGATTGGCTCCTAGACAACATTGTCCTTTTCGTATGCTGATCAGAGCGACGAGTTTGGCGCTGCGTGAATCGTGCAGGTATTACTGAAGCCACAAACAATTTATACCACTTAGATTTAAAGCTAATAATTTGATGGTAATTAGGTGGAAAGACGCCTCTTTAATATAATTTATGATGCATTAGTTACACTAATTTAAATGCTATCTAGGCTGCAAAAAACAGGCTTTAAAAAATGTCAGCTGACTCAGTTGTACTGGATCATTTTAAAATATAAACACAACTGGGAATATAGTGAAGCAGTATATTTATGCGGCTGTTTGTTCCCATCGGATAGCCTGTGTGTTACTGTTACGCTAACCCATGTTTCACAGAATAAGCAAGCTCAGCTGACATGGTGGGGGGGGGGGGGGGCGCAAGTCCCCCTCACACCCCCCCAGGGTACAGCATTAGGGCGACAGGCCCCTCCCGAACATGGCAGGTGTTACCTTGGTGTTTGTGGGCAGGTGGAAAACCTGCACTGGAACTCGAGCTGGAACTGGCAGGACTGGGCTGCTCTGACTGGGTCGGGCAGAGGGGCAGGACCAAGTGGGGGGGGGGGGGGGGGATGGGGGGGAATGAGAGAGGGAGGCATGGTTAGATGGGCATCACTCGGCGCCGTCTACATAATCAGGTTAGGGAGGCAACTTTGTAAATTAAGGGTCTTTAATTATAGTTTCTTATCCGAGGTCTGCAGTCAGCTGTGCTCAGTCCCTTTGTCCCTGTAACACCCTGCACACAATTCTATAAATTGTGTTTTAATTATGAAATTGTTACAGAATAGGATGCGTTGAGCCAAGTTCCGCAGCAGTGTCGGCTAACACGAGGTCCAACGTGGCCCTTGAGGAGTGGAGGGGGTGTTACTCATCAAGCACCTCGTGGTGCCTAAATCACCCTCATGGGGGCGAGAAGCAAACAATGAAAGCACATTGTTTAAAGACTCCCCACGGAAGACAGGAAAATCTCCCGGATCATTAACCGCGGGGGTCGCTGCCCCCAGCCCCACATCCAGGCAAGATGCTTTGATAGTCTCTACAGTGCTGCCCCCCCCCTCCCCATAAATCAGACTCCAGTCTTCTGCTAACTGAGGCTGATTTACAAGGACCTCCTGGGTCCAGACCCACGTTCATTCCATGCCATCCCTGGCTGGATTCGTCCTCCCACCCCACCCAAGATCAGAGTGCACATGGACCTCTCAGAACCGTGCCGTAACTGATAGGAGCCACGTCTGGTGGGCGTCTTGGCTGGCCGTGTTCGCGTCGTGTTCGGCCCGGCCGCGGGTTTGATGCGAGGCTCAGCTGAGGTCGGCTGCAGCCCCCATAAGGCCTGACGAGGTGGGTCAACGGCTTGATTAACAGACTTAAATCCTGGGATTTACAGGCGTGCTGGAGTACGCTGGCCATATGTCATCATCTGAAACGCTTTAACACAAAGGGGCTGCGAGTGGCCAGCAGACTGGAGGGCCGACGCTGTCAAACCCTTAAGATGAATGGGGAAGCTGAGCTCTAGGCTTAATTATGAATACCTGCCAGGTGAGGGGAAAACTAACCAACGAACAAACAAACAAGCAAAAGCTGACTGCACAAAAAGCCTTAAATGACTCCATTTATAGATCCGATTTAAAACGCCTCCTCCGCCCAAGCATGGCGTTAATGAAAACAGAATCCACATCCCCACGAGCCAACGGTCTCCCAGGACTGGGCCCGGTTAGTTCCGTCGGGGATTTCTGGACCTGTGGCGCCCTGATGTTACAGGCGAACCACTGCGATTGCATGCTGACAGCTGAATATGGGAGATTAAAGGGCAGATCTGCCCCAAAAGGAGCAAATTCTGACACGTTTACAGGCCCAGCTCCCAGGGTTCTGGTATTTACTGCTCACAAATGCACCTCCTCTCTTGCCCTTTAAGGTCCTCTCTGCCTGGCCCAATTGCCCTCTGCCTTAAACGACGACCTTCAAAGACCAACGTGACAGCGCCAGTAAAGGAGGGGCTGGTGGGGTATTTAAAAAAAAAAAAAAAACTCCCGCATTCAATGAAAGACCAGTGGGCACACAAGAGCGAAGCGAACCATGTTGCCTGTTTAAGCGATGGGGGCGGAGCTTAATTTCAGGACGATCCGTCGCCACTTCGGTCTTGCAATTCAAGTCAAGTGGGGCTTTATTGTCACACCAACCATGAACAGTAACATACCATATAGCGGCATGAAATAATGTCCCCAAGTCCACAGTGCTACATATCTACACATAAAATTAAAAAAGTATGACATCAACAATGTAAATGTACACAATGTTACAATCAGGGCCGTAAACACACCTCCACGCGTCGTGATGAATCGATTATTAAGACTGCGATTCAATGCATCGATCTGTAACATCAGGACTGATTTTTCTGGGTAAAATACGGACACATCCGACGAGCGTCGTGCCAAGAACCTTTTAGGAAACTGACCCCTGTTTGTAGCACATAAAGACATTTCCTTCTGCTGGTAGTAATGTTCAAGACCCTAGCTAAGGGAAAAGTAATGTTAGGGTTAGAGACACACAAAATATTGGTAATACAGGCTGATATTTAAAAACTTTAAAGTGACCAGTAATAAAGACACAACTACTCAAATAAAGCGGATAGCGGCGTTCCACGATCCGTAGTGCCAGGCGAGGAAATTTCCTCAGCTCATTGGCGGCTTAGAAGAGAGCCCAAAGTACTGACCTGCAACGTTTATAATTCATTATAGTCGACCTAACGCACCATGATGCTTAATTCACCATGTTTCGTTCATTTCATTATTAAATCTGGCCCTCAGATTGATGCATCATTTTTCCACAGAATAAAAAACGACGTAGCGTCATTCCGTGACGACAAGTTCAGCTGGTTTTGCCGCTGACCCCTCCCCTCCAAACCAGGCAGCGCTTCCTTTAACGAGTTTGATTTTTTTTCCCCCATACAGTTCAGCTGTCGGCCTTTTGACAATTATTCATTGGCGGGGTCTCAATGTTTAACAATTACAAAGAACGTTCTGAGATTCTACTTTTTTTTACGTTCCATTTTCACTGCGGAATTTGGTCAATCGCAGTGGAATCAAGTCAGCTAGGGGGCAAATTTTTTATACCTGTAGAACATTCAGAATTTAGGCAACAATGGAAGCAGCAGAGAGGCACGACAAACCGTATGACGAGCATGAACCCCGCGAACTGTCCCCCCATCGCTCCCCATCCCTTGGCTGCCATGAAGCATGTGTGCGACGGCGAAGACGTCGAGTTCCTCCATGGACCCGGATTCCGAACACGGCCTCAAACAGCCACATGCTTAGAAGAACCTTCCATTCACACAACAAAACCCACCTCAACCCCAATCAATCTACAGACTAACGAAAACCCTCCTTAAAAGCACACATTTCATCGATACTGGCTAACGGACAATCGCGTTGATTAACGCACTTCCAGGAAAGCCAAGCACTCCGCTGCTGAGAATATGCTGAACAAATCATTAATTATATAATAGACCCGTTACAGCCTCAGAGAGCCATGCATGTGGAAGAAATTTCAAACTCTGGGTAAAAACAGCCGACAGGCAAACCAAACCTGAAAAAAAAGGAACCACCTGTTTTATATAACTGAAGATATATAGTCCGGCCTGACGGAGGTTCTGTGTTGAGTACATGTGCTTTTAGTTTAACAAGAAAATCACTGCATCTGGGGTGAAGTGACACAGACAGGGCTTAGAGAGATTCAAATACATCTAAAACTTTCAGCCAAGAAAATAAAACCTTCAGCTAAATGTTCAAAATAAAATCCTAATCTTGACAGACTAATAGTGCCTTTTTCTTCTTTTAAACGGCGCTCTTAAATAAGACTGTAAAAAAAAAAATATATATATATAGCATTACAACTGACAGAGAAGAACTATCCATTATTACAGACCAACTGGAACAACTGGACCCCTATGTGTGTGTTTTTTAGGTTATACTGCAAGAAATTCCGCCCAGTTAGAGAACTGGGCTGCACCTCAGAGCTCAAATAGTCATGAGTCTTGTTTGTTTGAGAAGCTGCTTAAGACTACAGTGTAAGAAGGCAATAAATGCCAAGCCGTACCCTGGTAAATGTTTCAGATTTCAGCTTTAATTCCTTTAGTATTTTCACATCACTCGTAACCAGACACCAGCTTCCAAGAGGTTTATTCCAGTTCGCTGTACTTTTTACAGCGATGTTTGAAGTCGGGGTAAAACATTCTAAATGGGTCTTTCAGCTGGTGGGGGGCAGGTTTAAAAAAAAAAAAACACCATTAAGTTAATCCTTTTTGGAGAGAGCCCAAAAAGGAAACTTGAAGAAACCATTAAAGTTAATCTGAATTAATTTTGTTTACATTCCTCGCAGAGTGTGATACCACCGGGCATCTCAAACAATAACCTGCCTCACAATGGTCTCCGGTTTTCCCGTGGATCCAAAAAGTTACAATTAAATAAAATCAGGTCTATGGAGATAATGAGTGAAGAGGTCGAGGAAATTGGATTTTTCTTGCGGACCGATGAGAAGCAGGGCTCCGTGAGGTGCACGTAGTTGCCGGGAGACGCGCGGGGGCTGAACAGCCGGAGCTGGCGGCGGGCGGTTCGGGCGGATTCCCGGGGCGACGTGGCCGTCTGAAACTCATCCAGGAGGTCCGGCACATGTGACATCAGCTGGGTCCTAAGGCCCCCCGGCCCACACTTGAGGTGCGAGGGGGCTCCCTGTCGCCAGCCTGCAAGCCACTGAAGTGTCCGGATCCCACCCCCCCCCCAAACCTGTTTCCCTCCCCCCTTGCTTGTAAATGACAAAACTCTCTAAGAGGACGATAACCAGGCTACAAAACAATCTCGTCCTAAGGCGGGGGTGCCCCCCACCCACCCATCTATACAGCTACATAGTGGACGTTAATGGCTTAGGTGGGGGGTATCAGCAGTCCGGGTGGCAAACTGCATCTCACAGGATTCCCAAGAAACGAATGATCTTTGATGTGTTTTTAGTTTTTTTTTTGGGTACCTCCCCACCTCCTCTGTGGTTTTACGGCCCCGTCTGTCTGTCTGGGTGTCTGGGGGACATCAAACAGATGGTCAAGCAGCATTCTTTGCTCAGGGTTTCGGACAGCCGACCACAGCCTACGCAACTGTAAACAGTCGGCCTGAATACCCCCCCTGAGCAGAACTGCTCTTAAACCCTTAAACGGCACCATTCGCCGACACACCCGCTGCTAGGTGGCAGGAAAGGGGGAGTGAAACGTCATCGTGGGGGGAGTGACGGCCAGCACGTTAACCCAGGGGTAATGAAAAAGCCACTGGGGGCAGAGATGAGGAGCGGCCGAGCTGGGGGGAACGTTGAGACTGAAGAGTATTGCTGCTTGTCCAGCGATAACACGATAGAGGACAAACACACACACACACACACACACACACACGTAGACCCAAACAGAGACAACCTCAATAACGCTCAAGACCAGCACTGAGATTAGCACCTCTTCCTCCGCTCACTTGGCTTGAGTTACGTTTAATTATCTCTCATTTACTCGCGCCGTCACACGGCAACACCCAGGGTCACTGCTAGTTGCCCCACCAACAAGTCTGGGTGAACGTGCCCATAACTTACCGCGGGTGACATTTTTACACTGGCCAGCCGGCCAGACGGCCAGGAGAGGAATCGATTGTCACGAGCCGGTTCGGATTTACGGTGAAGTAAACACTTCAGGGATCCTCGTGATGAGAAGAAATTTATTTAGCTAAAATGAACCCCCCAGGACAGAGCAGGGGAAGCATTTTTAATCCTACATTTAGAGCAGCATTTAAGGTTGGATTCACAAACACAGCTGTGATTCGCAGGGTTGCACACGTAAGGCGGATGTGACCCAGAGGACTACCTCAGCATTATGGGGAAACAGGGAGTCTCACCCAGCAGAAACAGGCAGTGGAGGGGGTGGGGGGCAAGGGGTACAGCTGCTATGTGTTCGGGGGGGTCCGGTGTCCACCTTAGGAAGAAAACCTCTGGGATATTCTGCTTTTTCATTGTTATTTCCATCCGTGAGATGCACGGGGGGGGGGGGGCAGAGCCTCAGGGTCAGCTTGGTTTTTAACAGCAGAACTGCAAATACACCCCCCCCCCGGGGGGGGGGGGGGGGGGGTAATCCAAGAGCACCAGTGCAGCAGCTGGACGTCTTGTCAGCAGCTCGCACAGCAAGGCCCTGACCTGCACCGCCACGCCACCTGGCTACAGCAGCCCGAGGCGCCGAGACACCCCCCCCACTGACGTTCGGGATGTTTCCTCTGACGTCTCTGCGACAGCCGACATTTCCCTCAGGTGCAAGGACGCGGTATGCAGGCGCCATAATCCACGGCACTTAGGAGTCAAAACACCGGTAACATTTCATTTGTATTTTCAGGGCCGGGCACAGATGCGCACGGGAGTCTGTGCGCAGAAGGACGATTAAATGAGCACATCGTGCTTTACTCAGCAAACAGATATAAAAGGCCTTTAATCATCCGAAGCGCAGGACACACAGGGGGATGGGGACAGACCCCGGCTTCATAACAAATCACCTTTACGGGCCCTCTGCTCCGACGAGACCAAACAAAGGCGAGAGGAGCCCCGAGAGCAGGGCCGGGATGTGCGGCGGCCCGTCAGTGGCCCACCAGGAGGTCCTTCCTGGAGGAGGCGCTCCCGCAAAGAGGAGGAAGAGCCGTATTGCTCCGTAATAAAACCAGCGGCAGAAACAGAAGTTGCTTCCTGCCGGCAGCTCAGTGGGGTCGTCACCCCCCCCCCCCCCCCCCGCCCAAACTGGCCTGATCCAACCCAACAGGACTGCAGCAGGAAAAGCGTGTGTGGGATGTGGCTGGGGACCCCGCAGGGTGGCCCCGGGGGGCCATGGGCGCTGGGGCTTAGCCACCTGCGGCCGGGGCGTGCGAGGGGAAATCTGAGATACTGCAAGTCTGGGGCCTCTCACACATGCAGTACCACCTCAGCCTTGGGGGGGGCACCGTACTCATTCTGCTAGATTTAAAGATAAACCGCCTCCTCCAAACCGCAAACCCACAGTATGTTGCCATTTAGCAGCCACAAAGACTGCTGCGAAGGGGTGTCTGAAGCGTGCAGACGCCAACCCCCCCACAACGGGCGCTCGAGACTCCCAGACAGCTGTCCTGCAAAACAACAGACTTAGCATGTGCAGGACATGGGGAGAGGGTGGGGGGTGGGTGAGGGGCCCAGGGACAGTCGTCGGCTTTACGAGAAAGGGCCCCACGGCATTTCTTATTTTCCAGGACTTTCAGAGGGACCCCGGCAGCAGGGACCATAAAACAGCGCGGGAAGATTTGTGCCTTTTCAGGAGGCCCTGAAAGTTACCCATGATGCAACTGATGCCCATGCACAACGAAGTCCCTGTCCCCATGCTTAACAAAACCACACCCGGGGATACGAGAGGCCTTCGGGCTCAGGAAGAGGGCACAGGCACGGCCAAGGAAGGAGTTTCGTCAGAAATGCGAGAAGCGTTTCTCCCTTTTCATTTGGAGATTCCAGATTAAGAGGAAATCCTTAGCTATTCATGCCATACCCCCCCCCCCCATTCTCCTTCAGTACCATAAAAACATAAATTTTCCTGTCTGCTTTCCTACCAATAAAAACAGCCACTCCCCTTAGTGTGGGGTGTCCACAGCCAATGTGTGAGGACCTGGCAACCCAATGAAAGGAGTGCTATTCATCACAGGGCCCTGGGGTGGGAGGGGGGTGCTTTTACAGCTCATGCTCAGTACCTCCCCTCCCAGACCACGCTGGCCCGGCAGTAAAAAAAAAAAAGCCCCCGGGGTGATGACCGGACAACCAGATGCACAAGAATGGCCTGGCGTGTCTCCCCCAAGGGCGATGGGGCCACGCTGAAGGGAGGGGGGCTAGAATAGGGGCTTCCTGCAGGATGGCACCATTTTTCCGATGTGGCAGTACAGTGTTTGAAAGCTCCGCCCACACCGAATCAGAGGAAAGTTCGCACGTGCTTCAAAAGTACTTCGACGACTGGACGCAAGTTGCTTTCGGGGAAAAAAAAAGCCCGTAATTCGATGCCAGCCGTGAATGAATTAGCGAGCAGTGTTAAGAGCATCTGAAGAGATACATTCAAGCACAAACGTTTGCGTAGGAGTCTTCTTTAGCTACAGCTGATGCCTTCGAGTCGCAAGCCGTTCTGAATACAGAGCGGTTCCAGTATAGCTCCTTTCGAAATCGATGAATGTGACCATGTCCCAAAGAGGCTTTTAAATCAGTAACCAGAAAGAAAATTTCAACAATCAAGCAGTTTAATCCAAAATGCATCACCGAAGAGTGACCAAAAATGTGAGAAGTAATTCCCTAGTTGCCCTGCCACACCAATTAGCATTTGGGTCGGCATTAGTGGAGGGATGAGCAGCGTAGTGGAGCGAGGTTCAGTTTAACGTACGAAGCGTCTGGTTCCTTGGCCCTCAGATGGACACCCAGGAGGCGTAAGAGCGCACTGCCGAGAGTCACAACTCAATCACAGGAACCCCCTTCACGACTGGGAGGAGCCCACATTTGATGTTTACAGCCTCTTCATGCAATAGTCTGTGTGTGTATGTGGGGAGGGGGGGGGGTTGACCATTAAAAACAACAAAAGGAGGGGGCGATGGATACACAGCCCTATCTGCAACAAACACATCAGTTTCCTGTCTGGTATGTGAGGAGAGCCAACAGACAAGGGCAAAAAAGATTACCGGGATTAAGCTTGAGGAACATGTATAGTTGGGGGGGGGGGGGGGCTGGCTCCTCCCATGCACACCCAGACAATCATAAGAACTTACCGTAATGATTCTAAAAAGGTGAAAACAACCAAAGGACAGGTTCTTAATTCCACAAACACAATGGTATTGCTGCACATGTCCTAGAGGTTGCACGGTCCCTTCAGCTAGCATGTTCAGGGTTCGTGTGGACCAGAACCACAAGGGGAAAAAAATGTACCTAATTTAATCAAATCAAAATTTCAGTTTTTGAGAATCAATATACAGACTCAAAAGCTAAGCCAGTGAAATCCAGCCTCATTTGGCTGTGGAACGAACAGGCCCAGCGATAGGCACACCGACATCTCATCCAATTAAACGTGACGTCGGCATGATTACCGCATTGACATTTTTACGCCAGTTTACGTGGAAGCCGCTAGCACACATCGTCCGTACAGCTCTCAACCTCAAAGCAGGCACTTGGAGAAAGAGATGTGGGCCAAGAACATTGACCAGCCATTATAAACCAACATGAAACGTAATCAAATAGCGAAAATAATTCAAAGGATAGCTAAGCAGCTAAATGAAATGCAAACCTGAGCATGAAGTATCCCTCAAATCGGGTCTGGTGCCAACACTAAATCAGAGCGTAACGGGGGGGGGGGGGGGGGGGGGGTCGCCACACCAGCAATAATTCCCGTGTTCAAGGGCAGTCGGACTGCAGATTTTAGGATGTATCCATAACTTAGGGAGACAACAGAAGCCACAGGGGAAACTATTTACAACCCAAACTGAATCCGATTAAAATCAAAACCAGAACATTCTACGGCCTTTACCATGAACCGGACCACAGCACAGTAGTAACGATCCCTCAACCCTTAAAGCACATTTTCTCCACCCACCTCTGATTTGTTGGACAAGTCCTCCATGTCAGAGTCATTGGGGTCCACCACTTCGTGAAACGGTGGCAGTGGGGGGGGCTTCTTTCGATCCGGCGGCTCGCCATCCACCTTGAGCTTAGCAGGCCGCACCTGGGACGGATGCTTCTCCTTGGGCGGCTTCTTCTCCACGTGGTGCTGTTGGGCTGGAGGGGAGCCCGGCGGAGGTTTTAGCGGCACCTCAGAGAAACCCTTCTTCCGCTTTTTGGTCACGTGCTCCCCGCCGTCAGCCACTTGCGGCCTCTTGCCGGGGGCCTTGGTGCCGTGCTGCACGCCGCCCGTTCCATGCGGCTGGTTCGCATCCGACTTGTGTTCCTTGGACAAGCCCTTGGGCTCCTTGAAGCCCAACTTGGGAATTGGCTGGTCATCCCTAACTGGCTGATTCTCTTTGGGTTTCTTGGACGATTCTTTGGAAAGTCTACCGGGCTCCCTGGTAGAGTCTTTGAAGGCACTTTTATGCTCTTTCGAGTCTTTTGAGGATTTGTCTTTGTGCTCTTTCACGGGCTTGTGAAGCTTAGAGGAGCCACTGCTGTTAGTCGTGGTGGTTGTAAGAGCACTGCTGCTTTTGGAACCATCCTAAAGCCAAACAACAAGACGACTGTTGTAAGAGACATGCTAGCCGCTAGTAGGGCTTTTCACAGCACTCGTCATTAATACATCACTCCTAAAATATGTTCCAATAACATTCAACATGAAACGGGGTACCTTGGAGGTTAGCAGGAATTTGAGTCTTAAAACATTTAAGGTACATGAAAGCTCCAGCTACAGTTGCACATCAAAACAATTTCAATCACAGCATGGAAAATTATTTCACCCGAACCAATCACAAATGCTCATTTGGACCGTCTGACACTTCACACGAGTGCAATAAAATATATTCAAAGACTGGCACATGGCTGTCACGCTGTCGAAGGACTGCTAGGTTGTCAACTTTGGTCAGCTGGCTGGACTGAGATTTTCAATTTGAGATGTCTGCCCGTGCATTTACCTATATGTTAGTTTCATTGCCTTGCAAATGGTCTGTAGGGTTTGCAAACTACCCCAGCACTTCTAATGTAGCTAGTTTTAGGTTTATAATGGAACAATATAGGCTTGCTATAAGATTTCTTGAATGGACCAGAGACAGAGCAGTGATGCCCCTCATTGCAATGCCAAGGAGGAGCAACTGTGCTCGCTAAGCTAGAGAAGGCATTTCTTTATGCACTACAAACAGTCCTTTGCACCGAGGAGACCCGTTAAGAGCTTAGAAGGGTAAATTTGGTTGCTTGTCAAAAGATGACAGCTCTATTACTCTTGACAAGTGAGTACATTTCTTTGGGGTGACCAGTGACCCCAGTAGTGTAGTGAAGAGTTGATAGCAAAGACCTAACCTACATTGTGCTGGTGCCCAGTCGACCCTCTGACCCATTATGACAGAAAGGGAGCTCCGAGATGCTTTTGACCCAATCAATCATACTCAGTCCTCACTAGGCTGCCTCTGTCAATATTTTATCAAGGGACCAAGAGTCATTAAACAGTCTAGACTAGGGGCAAGTTACGAGTTGCTTAAAGACCTTCTACAAACTTATTTTGTCTCCTGCTCTTGACCCGACGACCCCTGGACATTAAAGCCCCTTTGCCCTTAAAGGCAAAACAGCTGTAGTGGTCCCTTCCAGTGAGACTCCCAGGGCAGAGCTCAAACTGGGGTTTCCACCTTTATTATCGCGTCATAATGTATGGATCTGAGCAGCCCAGCTTTACAGCCCAGAGCATTAACCTAGCAGGTATATAAAGGCTGAGAGCTTTATAGCAACACACACAGCGACACGCATCATAAAAAGCTATTCATTCGAAGCTTAAAAGTGCCATGCTTCAGAAGGTTCCATGGCCTCTTGGGCGATCACATGACAGACTGATGTTTTGCGTTTGTGTTTCTGCGACAGGCAAACGCATACGATTAATAACCCCTGTGCCAGACCAGGGCAGCACTGGAGATCTCTCCCCCAGATGACATCCAGACCAAAAGCCTTGGAGTTTAGCTGGGAGGGATTGGAAATAAACTCCTTCACTGTGGGAAACTCATCAGCACAGAGCTCAACTTGGAGCTGGCGTCAAACCCCATGGGGCCCATCCACTGGAGCAGCGCTGCCTCCCCCTGTGCCCAGAGTCCCCCACTGAAGGCTCCAGTGGCCTCGAGACACAGACCTGCAGTAGCAGGCAGTGTACGGCCCCGCAGGTTCGGGGCCAATCCAGGATAGGAAAATAGATCATACTGGGATCCTAGCAGAATAACCTGCTCATCGATTACCCTTTCACCACTGCTTCCAGTAAGGAAAAGGACATATCCTGCATGTGGTATCCATGACCATTTCAGAACAAACACTGCAAAAACAGCGGAACGATAAAACCAAAAGCGTCAATTTTCTAAATAGTTTTCAAGACACCCCTGGCATCATAGTAATAAAGTAATAATAATAATAATAATAATAAATAATAAGGATGGCATCTGCTTCACATGTCAAGAGAGATAATTACTGCAATGTGAAGCCCAAACCCCTCCTAGATCCGCAACTTTGCAATATTTGGGGAATACATCCCGCTTGCTCATTATGCAGAAAATAGTCTAGACATTTCACATGCAAAAAATAAATAAATAAAAATCTCCCAGAAGATGAGCAGGAAAATATTCAGCACACAAAGCAAAAAAGGGAATAAATAAATAAATAAAAATAAATAAATAAATAAAATTCCCTGTTTTTATGAGTTAGGTCATTACTAACCATGACGGAGGCAGCAGTCAATACTGGGTAGGAAGGAAAATGGAAAAACGTGGCAATTTGTCACTGCAGCCAGTCAGAATGAAATCCTGCCACACCTGAGAATTGTCTGTGGGATATGAGTGACCTTGGAGAAAGGAGGGTACACAAGCAGGGTGGGGGTTTTACAGATAATGCTGGGCTTGTGTTTGGGGGGGTGCAGGGGGCCTGCTTGCCCAGTAATCCATCACACACCCGGCACTGTTTGCACTGGAAACTGCTTCCATGTGGGCAAAGCCGACGGGGACCGGCCCCATGCAAGCCCGCTTAACGGGCGTGGGCAAAGCCGACGGGGACCGGCCCCGTGCAAGCCCGCTTAACGGGCGTGGGCAAAGCCGACGGGGACCGGCCCCGTGCAAGCCCGCTTAACGGGCGTGGGCAAAGCCGACGGGGACCGGCCCCGTGCAAGCCCGCTTAACGGGCGTGGGCCAAGTCGATTGACCTGTGAGGCTTTACAGCCAGCCCTAATGTTGAGGTGGACAGCGGCACTCAAGGTACTTGTTTCTTGACACCTACAGTGAAGCGATGGGAGAGCATGTACACTCTGACACACACACACACACACACACGCAAAATGACCGTGCCATCTCTTCACAGCCCCCAGGATAACACAACCTCCCCAAAAACAGGAAAGAATAAAGAAATAAAATCAATTATCCCCATTATCTAAAAAGTTAAAAGTATTCCCACCCTTTTAACAGAACATTAGAGGCTGACCCCCGCACAAATAAGATATTTAAAAAATAAATAAATAAATAAATAAATAAATAAATAAATAAATAAATAAAAAGGCTAAATCTTTGAACCGGTCAAACAGGAGGATTAGCATGGGTCTTCGAAGGAGTAGAAATCCCGAGAGGAGGAGCGTCTTAGTGTCGTGGTCGGCCGGCTGTAACCCCAAAGGAGCACTTGCTGACCTTTGACCCGTGAGAGGATTTGCTCTTCTTGGCATCGGAGAAGGTCAGGTTCAGGGAGCTGCTGGGGAGGGAGGGCAGCTTCAGGTGCTGGCCAAAAAGGGACGTGGAGCCCTCCTGCATGACCATCACCTGGATTCGGAGGGAGGACACTTCCATATTATCACCACTCATCCAAAACAAGGCCTGGGCTCACAGAATCCCATATTACCACATTCTCAGCTAATACCGTTTCTTTCTGATGCTTAAAGACATACAACCCCAGGATACTGTGTAAAACGCGCATAAAAATAGAATACAATGATTTGCAAATTATATACACCCACATTCATTGAAACTAGAAGACAGACACCAAATGTTGAAACAGAAATTTTGTTTTATGACAAATATCTGCTCAGTTTGAATTTGATGCCAGCAACACGTTTCCAAAACATTGGGACAGGGACATGTTTACCACTGTTGTGAATCACCTGTTCTTTTAATCACACTCTGTAAAGTTTAGGGGCTGAAGGGACCAGTTGCTGGAGGGGTTTTGAATGTGAAACGTGGGCCCCTTCTTGCCTGATATAGGATTTGGGGTTTGCTTTGTCATATTTTTTGTTCCGTGATGCAGCAAAGGTTTTCGGTGGGTGACAGGTACGGACTGCCGGCAGGCCACTCTAGAACCTGGTGTTCTACTATGGAGCCATGCTGTTGTAATGCATGCAGAATACAGTTTCTATTGTCTTGCTAAAATATCCAAGACCTTCTAAAATAAAAAAAAAGACATTGTCTGGATGGCAACATATGCTGCCTGCATGTCCGTTATAGCCGAACAAAACTACAGCTAAAAGCGGCCCTGGGGACCAAATTGTTTGTCCGTTATAAGCGAAATTCCGTTATATGCGAGTCCGCTATACGAGATGCTGTTTCTGCATGTTCTTAATGGGGCAAGGCCGGGACCATAGCCTTCTACAGTTTCTTTGAAAACAATAATGTTCTCTGCCGCATTCAAGGACCTTCCCTGACGACAATCCCACCTGTGGAACGTAGCTGCCACAGTGTTAGTATGTACACAGACCGGCCAATTGATTAGGGACACCTGCCCAGTAAAATAAACAGCCTGCTCCACCAAACAGCCAATCACGTGGCCGCAAGTGAATACATGCAACACAAAGGCAGAGTCCGGAGATGCAGGTACTGTTCCGCTAAGCATCATGAACGGCTGAGGTGATTTCAAACGTGGTGCAACTGTTGGCTCCAGATACGTTCGGCGGAGCATCTCAGGAACACCTGTCCTTCTCGGATTTCACACTAGTGTCTAGAGCAGCGATTCTCAACCTATGGGTCACAACCCAAATTTGGTTAGCGGCAAGATCTGAAAGAGTCGCGAGGCAGAGTTGGAAATGTAAGCATTTTGAAACCAGTAAGCTCCTATACTGATCCACCATCGTATTTCCCAGCCCCAATCATAGAATTAACCTATATAAACGGGTCTTGGGTCTGCAAATGCTTAGCGCAAAACTCGTAAACGCTCAACCAATCCAAGAAGCCAAACTACAGATGCTTAATTTAAAATTCACTGGCACGTCCAATCAGATTTGGGCATTGATTGGCGTAAACTGCAGAGTGTTACTGCGTGCTTGATCATAGCATTGATTTAAACCAATACTTGATATAGGATCCTGGTGCAAAAAAGGTTGAGAACCTCTGGTTTAGGGATTACAAAGACACGACAAACAAATGCATCCAGTCAATGGCAGTTCTGTTGTAGCAAATACCTTCTAATGAGAGATCAGCGAAAACATTGGCCAGACACATTCAAACTGAACAGGGGGCCACAAAACAGCTTTGGTGCAACAACGATTCACAGAATGGCTTCTCAGGCCTTGTCTAACCTTGAAACGGTTCTAGAGACAAAAGGGGTCCTCAAAGTAATTGCATCAGCAACAATGAATCGGAGAAGTGAGTTTGATGTCTTACTTTTGAGTCGTCGGTGCTTCTTTTATGAGGATCCCGTTGCTGTCGAAGGACATAAGAAAAAAAAAAAAAAAAAGATTAAAAAAGAGAGACATGAACACACCTAGACACTCTCTCACACGCACACGCATGCACGTACACCAAGCGGGCAATCGAGAGCTTCAGACGACCACAGCCGACCAGAAAACGCACCTCACCTAAACCTGCTTCAGAGAGCCAACTAGCAGTTTATTTTCTGTATTGGTTTATTTGACAAAGGTTTTTCCTTCAAGCCATTTGCATCAGGTGAAGATTAGTCAATACAAACCACTTAACTGCCATAGATAAAACAGCAGAGCTGTTTTGGAGTCCGCCCAAGGACAGGTCATGCCAAACCTGCAGTAACTGGCCAGGCTCCAGCCAGTCCTCCCCAACGTCACTCATCACCCCAGCTGATGCGAGTCAAGCTTCAGTTTACATCCAAGGCTAACAAAATCGACAGCAGTACCAGTTCTGACTCCGGGACTCAAGAATGGGAGATTCAGAGCGTTCCAGTACGAAGCGCCTGAATCAGGGCCAATGAGAGCCCGCCTCCCAGGGCTCGGACTCTCTCCTCTGGACAGCTACGGCAGGGACCCCATTCCTCTGGTCACCCGACACCACCACCCCGTCCCACACACCCAGTCATTCTTTCCTTCCTTCATCGAAGTCTAGAACTGAAGTCGTCCGCACCTTGTGCCAAGTCATGAGGTCACCGCCCAAGGTCCATGTTCCTTCAGTATGTCTGCCCATTCCATTCCACCCAGCTGCACTCACGGGAAACCCAACACTACACAGCTCTACAGCACCCTCGCCCCCATCCACGCACCCCTCCAGCTCTCAGCAGCTTCCGGCGAAACTCCTCCGTGGGGTTGTTGAAGGTGAGCTTCTCGCAACGCAAGTGATTGACGGGCGGGTGGCCCTCCAGGTGCAGGAACAAGTCGTAGTCAAAGCGCACTTTCTTGGGCTCTTCCTGAAACGGCATTCACATTATTAGGACGTTTCACGTTTTAGCTGTAAACATTAACTGAGCTCACTGCAAATTACGCTAATCCTTCTAAAAGACACGCAACAGCAATCAATGGGTATAATGGCAAGAAATACAGCAATGCCCCCATATCCCTTATGGTTAAATCAACCTATCGTGCATCATCGAGATTTACCGCAATCCTTGGATTATGTTAATATTAGCAGTAGTCATCCAACGGCATTTTCCATGCTGTGATTAAATTGATGCATCTGTGAGTGCAGGTACCTTATTTTTAAAATAAACTTCGATGGGCAGGATGAAACCAGCATAACCAGACTCTTCCACTTTATATGGGGGGTCCTTGCACACTGAAACAAAGATGGGGAGGGTGTGGGGGGGGGGGGGTTACAGAAATGCAGTGTTATTTACAAGCTGCAAGCTCCTGTGCCTTGGAGGGAAAAACCCAGGAACGATCAGCTTTGATCCGACCGCTGTGCCGTGCGAGAGCCTAGGAGAGATGCATGTGTACAAACCCAAGCCGGGGGGCTGATGTAATACTTGGCAAATGGCTACGAAGTGCAGATCCACACGGAAGCCACCGGGTATCGCGTTACGGGCGTTCGGCCGTGGGCAGAGCCGCGCCATGGTCTACAGACGGCACCCGGGGAACCCTGGTATTTCAATCCATAAAGGCATCAGAGGCGCACTGGCAGACTTTAAGGAAAGGAAAAAAGCAGCCAAACCCTGGATCAGGCAGCCCGTCAGAAGCGCGCTGAAGATAACACTTCAGAGAACATCAAAAAAAAAATTAAATAAAAAACACACACACACACACACACAAAAGTTGGATTTTTTTAGGAGGAGATCAACTCCCACAAGCCTGTCAAATGCCGGTGGGTTGCTAGGCGCCGATTCTCCAATCAGTGCCCGGCACTGCAGCACACGGTCACGTGACCAGCTGCGCGTAGAGAAAGTCAAAGGCTTGGCAGCCAGCCTGGCGCTGGAGTGCCCATCTTGCTGCGGAAGCAGCCAGGCTTGAAGCGCCGTGGGGAGGTTTCCCGCTCTCTGGACGCCCTGAACTCGAGTCGACCCTCGGCCGGTGCCGCCGCGGACGCCATTCACCGCTCGGTTAATTAGACGGCTTGACGAACGGGACACGTCCAGAAGCGGAAAACGCCGGACGCCGTGGGAACCGCGCGAACGCTTCCGCTGGTGACACCACCCGGGTCGGCCGCTACGGAAACGACAGGTGGAGCGGCGCACCACTGCCCGCCGCACGTCCGTCACCACTGACGTTTCTGTAGACCAAAAAAAAAATTTTAATCCCACCTGCGGGCTTCCCCTGCGGCATCGCAGGGAAGAAAAAAAAAAAGTAAATAAACCTCTGTTTCCTGCCTAAGTCCCTGAAGAGAGCAGGACTATCAGAGTGCTTATATTTAAGCTGCTTGTTTACCGAAGCTTCAGCACCTAAAGGGAAATCACACAACAGAGCGACTGAGACGTCACACCCCTCTTGTTTACGGGCTTAACTGGGCCAGGCACACAAACAGCATGTCTCTGGGCCTCCGGGGTGTTCATTTACGCTTCCGAATGAGGCGAGAGCCGCGGGGAGCCGATCCGAGGCCACCGTCCAGGAGGTCTGACAGCTCCGGCGCGAGCCTGTCCCGACCCGAGCATCGCAGCGACTCAGAGACGCGGTCTGCCGGGATCGTTTACAGAGCGGCCTCCACGTGGGTCGGAGTCAGAGGGGTCGTTAATTTCGTTGCTGGCATGTCGGGGAGGGGAGAGAGGGGGGCAACTTAACTTAGCAGAGTCTGGGTCAGGGGGAAAAAGTGGAGAGGGGAGGGAGAAAAAAAGTCAAAGATGCCTGGGTCTCGCCGCCTCTCCGGTTACATGGCCATCGGGGCCCCGCCCACAAACCCCGGCAGCAGTGACTGACAGCGACACTGGCGGGGCCAGGGCCGAGCCCGCCGCCACGGTAACAGTGTCTCAAGTCGATAATGCTGTATAAATATTGAGGGTCGTGATTAACTGCATGACTGGGTCAGGCTCAATTACACTGGAGTAAAAAGGGCCCATTCAGCAGGGCATATTTACACAGAGGATGGGGTACGGCCTGGGCTCGGGAGAGGAACTGGCGGGGAGATCTAAGCAGGCCTGGTGAGAGCCAGAGCTCCCCAAATGGATCTCCAGGTCTCGCCACCACTGAGAGGGCCAGATGAGTGTCAGGCTACAGCTCTGTTTACAGAAACGCTCCTCAACCCGCTCCTCGGGGACCTCCAGACAGGCGACATTTTTGCTCCCTCCAGCTCCCAGCGCACCTGTACCAGGCATTTGGTGTTCCGGTCCGTTTTGGTCAAGTATACAGGGAGCTGGGAGGGAGCAGCCAGGAATCACTGGCTCCGATGGGACGGTTCGGGCCCAGCAGCACCTCAGCGACTGGCACCCACACCCCCAACTCTTCGCCGTTCCAGATTTCGCTTCCGAACGATTTAACAAAACATTTGATGGGAGTCAAAAGACTTGTCAAAGATAAAAAGGGGGGGGGGGAGTGGAATTGTCTCGATACCTCACAATAACTGAGAAGGAAACGACCGAAGTGTAAATTCTGAAATAAACATGTTCTCACACACGACAAACCCCCTAAAAAAAACTGACATTAAATATAGCCGCCGTGACAAGCGTGCCTGGTAGCTTCTGACAGAATACAGCGACGGGCTGACGAGAGCCCGACTGCACCATCCCCGCTTTGGGGCTTTGGGTGAAGATGACAGGTCAGTGCCGGGGAAGCTGGGTGACGCGTGTGCTGGGACAGAGGGGGAGACCAGGCCAGGGGAGAAGCCCACCCAGGACGGCCCTTTCACCGAGATTGGCTGGTTCTCAGCCGTAGGCAGTAAGGGCTGGGATACCCTGGCAGATTCAGGGGCACCTGAATGTGTAAAATTATAAAAGGTAATGGGGGGTGTTAGGCACAGGGTGACACTGTCAGGGGGGGGGCAGAATTTTTAATTAAGCCCTTGGCGGGAGGGACATGCCAACCTCACCACTTAAGCAGGAGGTCCCAGAAGGAACATGCACACCACTGAACTCCTCCGAGGGACTCCACCCTCATGCGAACGGACACTATACACACACTCACACACACACACACACACACACACAGATAGTGCCTTTGAGGAAGGACATTAAAACCCGTGACATGTCCTCCAACACCGTTCCAGTTCAAAAACACCAGCCCTCTAACCATCGCTCAATGCGCAACTTTGCTTTTAAAAAAAAAAAAAAAAAAACTCACCTTTTCCATTACCGAGGTCGCTGAACACAGCGTCCAACCATTCTGTCAAAACGGGATAGTGAAGAAACCCGCTTTAGGGGACTGAGGCTGGCCCAATGCTCTGGCCTCTGTCCATTAGCCCGGCCTCAGTGGCGGCACGGACGACAGCAGCGCCTCGTTAATGCCGTGCGCTGGCCGGCGAGAGCGAGTCAGGCCTTCTACCCTCCTACTTTTAATTGGCTGGACTAGGAAGGTGACATCACCGGAACAGAGGGGGTGGGGTGAGACACGGACAGAAGGCCTGAGAAAATCTTTCCGCAGAGGTTATTCCAGAATACTTACGACCTTTGTCTTTAAATCCATTATGTTCTGCCGTTTCAAAAAAAAAGGGCCTAAAATTGTATTAAAAAACACGTCCGCGTTCAGTCGAGCATGCTACATTTGTTACTGTTCATTCTTTGGTGAGAATTTTACAAAAGGCTTTCATATATTCCTATAACATTAGGCAATTTCAAATTTAATTTCAATTTGAAATACAGCTTAATAAAAAAAAAAAATGCAGAATCACCCAAAATATATAGAATGAATATATGGAGGGGATGCCCGGGTAGGTAAATTTGACATTTGACAGGAGAAGGCTGATGTTAAGCTTCCTCGGGCTCGTTTGGAGCTCGTTAGGAACGTCCCTCGGGACGGCTGGCAGCTCTGCATCTTACCCAGCATGCCCCTGGCCTATACTCCCACAGAGCACTGGGCCAAGGTTTTGGTGACAGCCCGACAGGGAACGTTACCAAGTTTCTCCACACAATGTCATCAGGCGCAGAGATTGCGAAATTCCAAGTACTATCCGTTTTTTTATGATAAAAAAAAAAAATCTGTTTGTTCGTCCTTTGGCATTCACTTTTATACCTGAACACACACTCACTCACTCTCTCTCTCACACACACACACACACACACACACACACAGACCTCTGCCTGACACAGTATTTCCACGGCTGAAGAGCAGAGGGAACCTCTTCCATCTAAACGCCTACAGAAGGGATTAAAAAAAACAAAATAAAATTCCCTGGCATGACTGCGGCTTTCTGTCACGGGTCTGACGCCTCCCTGCTGACTCTGGGCCCGGCCTGAGCGCTCTGGGAATTCAATAAAGATCGCGACCGCGCTCCCATTTCACTGGGCTTCACCGGGAGGGGAACCTTCCTCCAGATCCGAAACGAGAATCAACACCGGGTCGTGCCGAGGGGCCCAGGCGCGGGGCTTTGCGTCAGACAGTACTGACAGCGGTGGGGCACGGCCGGATTAACAGACGCTAACCGAGCAGCCTTACAGCTTTAACGAGTTTACAAGAGCTTACTGAAGGGCGACTAGCAGGTAGGCAGACCGAGCAAATTACTCACACTACTGACAAATTTTTTAAAAATAAGGCGTGATAAAGATTAGGAATGCAGCCGAATGCTGAATGCTGGGCACACCAGGTGAGAAGCGACAATGGAGTTATTACAGTTACGTATGCAGTCTCAGGGCTGAGCCGGAGGATTGGAGAACTCGGGGTCTCCAGGATTGAAGAGAAGAAGAACCGCATGTGCAGGGAGAACCCATCCCAGGTCAAGATGGTGCTGCAATGTCCAGCAGCCACCCGAGCTCTCCAAACAGGTGGGGCTACATGTGCAGATCTTGGATGTCCCAGGAACAATGCAGTTCTTAGTTCTCCCTAGGCCTCCAGAGACATTGATAGAGACCCCCCCCCCCAAAATAAGCATCTTGCATCAACGCAACGAAGCTAACAAAGACAGGCCAGCGTCCCGCACCCGCCTGCAGGGAATGCCACTGCGGCCATGTGAGACTGCACAGACTAAACCTCATTCATCCTGCATTTGCAGACCTACGGCTGACGTAGAACAACAAACCATCTCGGCTGAAACGAAAATCGCTCGACCGATAATTGGTCCCAGACCCAGGCTCGTTAGCGACGGCGGCCCCCCCTGCATTATTGCCCCCCCCATGGATGACCTTGTGGTGACATGCCACATGACAGGATCGGGCATTATGGTGGGTGGGATACGCGGTTAGGGTAAACGACTCTAAAATAATGTGCAGCTCTCTCCTCAGACACCTTAACAGGACTGGAAAAGCCCGAGTTGTACCGGCTACTGCGGCAGAACACGTGGCTGCAAGCCATCGGCCCCGTCTCTCACACACGGGGCCCTAAGCAAACTGTTTGGGGGCCCAGGATTCCAGCACCTGCAACCAGAGCCCAGTCCACACACCTGCGCCCATCCGGAAGAGCCCTCCAACCCACAAAGAGAGCTCAGGAAGCTTCTACAGATGGTACATGGTAGCTTTTCTTCTGGTAAAACAATTCACAACAAAAAAAATTAATAAAAAGTTAAGCTACGCACTGGAAAACTCTCAGCTACACCGTAACGTGATTCCATACTAAATTTCGGGAGGTAAATCTGGACACAAACAAAAAATAGTGCCTGCAAAGGAAGAAGAACTCAAACCTGCATGGTTAGGACAAGCATGTGACAGAGCCCGAGTTACCCACGATCCTCCAGAGGGCATGACGGAGCCATGGAAACAGACAGTTCACATGCCTCCAACAGGTAGAGAGACTCGGGGGAAAAGTATGGAAATGGGGCGGGATCTCAGAGCGGGGACACGTGAGAGACGGGGGTGGGCGTTTGACAGCTTTTACGCCACACACCTTGCCATATGGACTGGCGCTCCCCAGCTGCGAGGGTGTGAAGTGACACTTAACCCTCGGGAACCGTCGCAGGAAGGACATCCTCCCAGAAGGCGGCCGCCCCTCAGACCGCGGACAAGAACCGCTGAGGGTAGCATGAACGAAGAGAGAAGCAAGCTTCGCATCTGTCACCCCACATCTGCTCCAACAACAAAAACAACAACAAACCCCCCCCCCATCCCAGACTTCCTCTTAGCAGCTGTTGTTTCTCCAAACGGCTCGAGCAGGCGTGTTTTCATTCACGTCTCCGCAGAGCCGCGGCCCGCCGTGAGCGTCTGGCTTGGGGTGTTCCCTCGCCCCTCTACGTCGACTCCAAACAGAGGCCTCCCGCAAAGAGGCGGCCAGCCACATAAATCTCCCACGCGGGGAACGACGCCGGCGATCGCCGTGACGACAGGGCCGGGCCGAGAGCCACATCTGAGGCCGCTGCACGTGTGGTGTCAGACCCCCTCATTTACCACCCATTTACCGTCTAAATGCCGAAACAACAAATCATAGTTTTATTTGATACAAAGCGATTTCACAGGCCAATGCCAGATACAGGGGAAATTATTTCCAAACCCAAGGAATCAAGTCCAGCATTACTACTGCTGGATAATAAGGCCTGTAAATGTCTTTGAGGAAATCAGATCGGAGTGTATATAGGAATGGAGGTCCCAGGGATACCAGCCCCAGCTGAAAGCCGACTAGTCCCCAGAGAAGGACCAGGTCCTCTATGAATTATGGCCCCCCTTATGTCCCCACCTTAAAAAATAAATAAACAATAATAAAAAATAAGAACAACATCATCCAAGATTCACACAGACAATAGCAGTGTCGAAATGAACGTGACTGGGTCATAGGGATAGTGGGTGAGGAGACAGACTGGGGGTGATCCAGATGACTGGGATCAAGTGGACTGGATACTGTCACAGACAGCTGCTCCTGCCAAACTGGATTGGGGGGGGGGGGGGGGGGTAGAGTGCAAACCAGTCCCAAGAGCTGTGCTGGTCACAGTGTGGTATAAAGGCTGGTGGCGAGAAGGAAAAACGCGGCATTAGAATCTGGACATCAGGACTTCAAAGGCGACCATCTCCCATTATGGAGGACTGCAGAGTCAAAGAGCGAAGCTTCAGACAAATGGCAAAGCTTCAGACAATCAGACGGCAACGCTTCTCCAGCTCTAGGCTGAGAGGCAGCCAAAGGAGGACTTTGGTCCGTGACCCCAAAACCAGGGCAATGTGGCCCCCATAAACTCGGCCGACACTCACTCTCTACGAGTGGCTGGTGAGAGGGAACAGCAAAGCCGATGAATTAGTGACACCAAATGCTCATATGACTGATATTGAGGAGCACCACCAATCAGCACCGCTCTACCAAATCACACTCAACATCCCCACCAATGGTGTCCTCACCATTCGGTACGGGCATGATCCCTACCTACTCCTCACCTTTTATGGCCCTGGAATCTCCCCTAAAAGGACACCGGTGGCCAGACCTCAGTAACCGCACTGTTAAAAGCACCAGAAGCCGATGGGGGCCCCCGGCGTGGGGGCATTTAGCGATGCCAGTCACCGCGGCGGCCGGAATAAAGACCGAGAGTCAGGAGACACCTTCACGTGGCTGGGAAGGTGAAGCGATTAAGCGGCGGTAATGGAAGCAAAGCCGCTCACCCCTCCAGCAGACTGATGGGGCAATTAAAAAATAATAAGCATGGCCCCGTTGCCCAAAATGCCGTAACTTCAGGCTGCCTCAGGCTACATCGTGCTGAGAAATTCTCTGTATGACAGCAGCCTTTCTAAGGCAAAGGGGCACTTGTAGGTACAGGAGTCACGTGCACGTTTAAAACGAAAGAGTGAAGAATAACAATGACGACCTTAATTAGCCCCGACCTTAAATAAAAAGGATCAAACAAAACACAAGACTGTTGGCATTTTTAGATTTTTGATTGAAATTTTTTTTTGTTTTATAAAAGTTCCCCCTTCCCCCAAAAAAATGGCCCCCGCATCAAAGTAAAAGGTCTTCATCTACATTTTGCCCCCACAATTAATACATACGTAACAAACACACACCGTAGAGTGAGGTGTGACAATCAATGTTCGCAGTCGCAAATCAGCGATGCTGCGGCGCTCCAATGCAGAATCGCTCCAATGCAGAATCGCATGCACGGCCACATTACAGGGTATGATGCGTCACGAAGGAACCCTGCCACCTTACCAGGAACAATGGGTCCACAAAGGGGGGGGGGGGGTTGCCAGTCTCCAGCCACGGGTAACCCAGCCGGGCGTTACAGCTAATGCACGTGCCTTACAGTCTGTGGACCCTGGTCCTTCGTACAAATTAAAGACAATTCTTTATTATGGGCATCACCTCAATGAGGCTTGTGGTAATAAGGAACATCACGGTATTAGACCCCCCCCCCTCCCCCATTTTTTGGCAAAACACTGCTGTGTTTGTGGAAATATCGTGGTAATACCACATGACAATTAAATATTGAATACCGTCAAGCCTAGAATAAAGTTCCACAAATTCAGTAACGAGATCGTAACAGCATACAAATACACAATATGTTGGCAGGCCTCTGCATCTATAAATTATATTTAACCAAATGAGGGCGACGAACGTAAATCTATGGGTCTACTTTCCCCGCGTGAAAATCGCCGCTCATAATTCAATAAAACAAGGCGGGGCCATCATTGGCTGGCTTCAAACCGGCTTTGCTGTCGGCCAGTAAATACGCCACGTAGTTTTGCAATATAAAAAAAACCCTAAACGTGACCCACCGCAGAAGCGGTCAGTTTAATTAGCAACCCGCTGGTGGTACGGCTGATATCATGTACTTCTTGATAGCGCCACAGGACAAGGTTATGAGAATGACAGATAAGTCTCAGGTTAGGGCTGACAAGCCAGCGTCACATACGAACGGGAAATTACACACCAAACTGACACACCTTTAAGGAAATGTTTGCATGCAGCTCATAGGACTGCAAAAGAGTATCCTTCTGTGTAGAAAGGGCACAGTGACATGAAAATTCATATTTCTGCATAAACCACATGACTGAGGGCTTATTAAAAGGGGGGGGAAACCCTTTTTAAAGTTTAGGTGCTTTTTCACTCACAGCTTCCGGGTCAGGTGCGAGTCGTGACATCATCTGCATGAAACTCCTTGGCACAAACGACTTGCCCGAAAGTGGCAGTTACATTACGAGCACATGTAGGTTTTGCTCAAACCGTCTATGGTTTCGTGACCTTCCCATAATTATACAATCATCCAAAAAAAAAAAAAAGTAATAATAATAATAAACAAAAACACTTTCACAAATTCTTTCAAACAAATTGAATTCTTTCTGGTGTATTCATCTTTACACCAATATCTGGAACAGATGCCCTTAAAATGATAAAAATTGCTGGAACCACAGAACCCACACCCCCCCCCCCCCAAACGAAACAGAAAAAGAAACTTAAAAAACCAGGAGTCATGAGTCGAAATAAAGCCTCGAGCCGGCACAGCTCTCAGGCCGCAAAGCAGCAGCTCAGCAGACCCATAATTATGAGGAAAACAGCTTTAATATCCTTTTGTTTGGTTTTATGGGGGGAGGGGGGGTTGTCTGCATTTTCAGGCTTTTAGAATTATACCACAAAGATTTTACACGTCTCTGAGGTCTCCCACCACCAACACATCCGGTACACGCCCCCCCCCTCCCCCGACACAATAAGCTGCACATGAGGAGATGCACAGACCGCCACGGCAGAGTTTTAATCAAGCTTCTGATTTGTGGTCTCTTCCTAACGGGACTGTTCCTCACTAATTAACCATAGCGGGGGTGGGGGGGGGGGGGGCAGTCTCTCCCCCCCTCCCAGCTGCAAACACAAGATGTTTGCAAGAGTCTCAGCAGTCTAACCCCTTAATTGGCACCATACTTGAGAGTGACATTCCAGCACGGCCCCTCATTAAAACACATTAGTGAGTTAGTGAGCGCTATTGCAGCCTGTTCTACTTCCTGTCGGAGATTTCATTTCCTGTGCAGGACAGTTTTTGGATTCGCGTCACAGAAATGCCAACATACAGCAAAGCAAAACAAAAAAAAAAACACACACACACACACACACACACACACACACACACACACACACACACACACACACACACACACACACACACACACACACACACACACACACACACACACACACACACACACACACACACACACCTGCGAAACGCCAGCGGGGCTTCCCACCTGTCAGCCAAGGCCCGGCAGGATCTCTCCAATCCCAGCAGCCCCCTGCGTTTTCACCTAGCGTGCCAAGCCCACGCACTCTGCAGTGACATGCGTGACATGCGACCCGAAACAGAACCAAGCTCACTTCGCACGAGACGATGGGCGACGCCACCTTCAGACCGTGCCAGACTTCCTCAGGGTCTCAGAAGGGCATCTGAAGGGACAGTTGGAAAGAGTGCCCCCCTCCCCAACACTACTTCTGGTTGGTGCCAAGACATGGGCTCCACTGAGCCTAAAAGGGGAGAGCTTCCATCAAACGCAGAGCCTTGTATCACAGGCTAGGCGTGTGGCGGCAAAGAAGTGTGACTGATGGAAAATACAATTCAAACACACACTCACAAAAATCTCCAGTAACATTCGGGGGGGGGGGGGGGGGGGGGCGGCGATATAAATCCCTAGAGCAATGGTCCAGCTGGTGAAAAAGCAGCATATTGGTCATCCCACCCCCATCAGGTCTACGGGACCCACATTCTGCCCAATCATGGTGCCAATCCCATCTACTCGCCAATCAGACGCTCTCTCATTGACGACTACTTCGTTATCACGCGCTACCCCCCCCCCCCCCCAACAGTGGACCTGCTATTTTGAAATCGCTTCCGTTGCCACGTGAATGAAGACTACTTATTAAAAAAAAAAATCTAAATTCTACTCGGGCACATTTCTGGACACCAAAGCCAAGATAAAATGATTAGCATAAAAGGGCTTTATTCAAGTGTGATGCACCAAGATGTACCAGAAGCTGACAGCCAGTATTGTCTACACATCCTTGGAGAAACATTCTACAAAAAAAAAAAAAAGAGGCCAATATCTAATTATGCATGGAAAAGTGATGGCAGAATTAACACCTTTTGGAGCCATTGAGTTTGAGGAGGGAACAGAAAGACAATAAAACTATGAATGCAAGACTTCCACCACAAAAGGCTTAACCCACACAGGAGAGCCTATCCAGCTGCTCAACGGTTAATTCCTGCCAAATCAGCAGGTAAGAAAATCATTCCAAATTGAGCTAGAGAGGGACAGGATCTGAACGCTGAGAGGCAGTGGGTGGATATTATGGTAGGTTCGGATAAACGGGTAAATTAAGCAGAATAATTAAAAATAAATAAATAAACAAAATAAATTTTTAAAATGTCATTGCCGTCTGGCTGGTTACTCCCTCCTTCGCAGGTAGAGCTGAAGATTCACAACGTTTGATCAAAAGGTAAACATCAGGAAGCTCTTACAAGCGCAGAGACCAAAAGGGCCCCCCCCATAACTCTGTCTCAGAAACGGCACTTCAAAATTGCCAGTGCGAAGCACACCGTCACAGCAAAGTTAGTGCTACCGTAAATCTCGCAAAGGAAGCTTCCCCACTGCAGACATGGCAGTGAAGCCCACTGGCAGCCGCAATCCATTCGCCAAAATTCATGAAATAGCTCCTCTGAAGCCTCACACACACCAAAGACAACATTAATATGCTGCAGAAGCCCGTAATGAGGGGCATAAACCTGGACTGCAGCATTGCGGCACTGAGGACGATGTTCGTGAGATTCCCGCTCGCAAGCCTGGCCCGCATCGTCGCAGCTTTCAGGGTAGTCCTCATCTGTAATGCACGACTAATCTTGGAAGTATGGGACCGTACTGGCTGACTTTCAGACACATTATGCTATAGGCAGAGGGCTGAGAACAGCCAGTCATTAAGGGAATCACAAAACAAGACCCAGTCATCAGGCACCCCCAGACAGTCCTCATTGTTATTCCGTCCACAGCTCCAAACACACCTGTACCAGTGTTCAGTGTTTTTCATTGCTTGGTCTAGGCTTGCCTGGGAGGGGGGCAAAAACACGGACAGCTTAGGGGTCCCTCCAATGACTGGGGTGTAAAACACTGGCCTAACCCCAATGTAGGAGGGGAGAAACTCATTCTGGTGATGAGTCGCCGTTGGCTTACTCACTGGGGGCTCTGGGTGAGGATGCTGTAAAGCGCTTTGAGACGATGTAATGTTGTGATAATGCGCTATACAAAAATACATTTGTTTGTTGTTTGTATGAGGATGGTATTTCTCCAAAAGCTCAAACTACGAGCCTTCCACCTACGGACAAATCTACTGCTCCCTATAAGCAAAATATCCAAACTGATGCAAAACCCACCCCAGACAAACCCAATCACTTGATCGAAAAAAAAAAAAAAGTTTGAATAATCACACAAAGTCTGACTGTGACATTTCGGAGGAGCGAAGGACGCAGAAAATTACGAGTGATTAAAGGCACCCCATGCACAGCATCCCCCCCCCAAAAGGGAAAAAAAAAAAAAAAAAAAAAAAAAGCCTAGCCACATCACAGAAGAAAGTCAACACCCTGTAGCTCAAGGCGGGAATGGCAAAAAGGTCGCAGAGAAGGACCCTGAGCACAAGGTCCCGTAATTAGACCGGGAGGAGGTGAGACTGCACACCTGCGCTGGGATGCTACCGTTAACGGTGGAAAAAAGCAAGGGAAGGTTTCGTTTTCCAGGATAACAGGCCAGTCGCCACACAAAGGACGCCGTCACTGACACTACTATTAACTCCATGCCAATGAAAGGAGGCTTTCATTACGGCTCACACCTACAGGGCAATGGCTATGATTATCAGTCTTAGCAGCCAGTTGAAAACTACTCATTTGGAAAGTTATGGCAAAATTAGCCGACAGGCAGACGTGGCTAGCAGCAGTCACACGAACAAGCAACAGCTATGGTTCATGTGACTTTGGCGGGGGGCGGGGAATCTGCTGATCCAGCATGGTGTCGCATCTAGCCGTATCTGTGTAAATCTGCGTGGCGTCGCAGTAATTCACATACAGCCTTGGCACATCACCTGGCATTCCCCCCCCGGCGGGTGACGGGCCACGAACATGACACTCAGCCCAAGTAACTTCTGGAATAAACGTGCAGGTCTGACACGGAGCCGCAGGGGTGCGAGATGCCGGGACGACGGAAGCGACAGGCCAGCGACGCGACCGTGGACAGTCGCGGTGACGCAGGCCTGCTTGCGACGGGACCGGCTCTCCCAGCAAACGCAGGGGCGCATGTCACCCTGCCAGTACAAGGCAGGACTTCAGAAAGGCTGGGTGAAAGGAAAAGGCAAGCGACTAACTCAACAAGACATTTATTTTAGCACTAGCACTCGTGATTTAACGCAAGTGAACTTTATTTAACGCTAGAGCTCACTGTCTTCCATATCTGTCTATTAACCCATCCATTCATCCAATCTTAAATACCACTCTGCTTACAATGGACAGTGATGGAGGTAGCATTCTATCAGTTTACGTTTACGCTGTATAATCTTGCCGCTCGCACACTGACGGCACAGCCTGTGAGAGTGGAGCCTGGTAAGAATCACTGCTCTTGCTTTACCGGCAGAGGGTGTGCCTTTCACAGGGTGCGAGCTAACGCTAACCACACTTGCTCCCACAGCCATCTTGGTTCCCACCTCTAGACAGAGGGAGAAAGCGGGGCCGAGGCTGTCCACCAATCAAGGTCACCCTTAAATGACTGACCAAATAGGAAAAACAAGTTCCTGATAAATAAGTTTGAATGCATGTTCTATCATTACCGTAAACTATGGAATTCACGTTCCGCTAAGATATTTTTGCCTTTCGACAGGTTTAACGCGGAAATGCATTTTAATGCAGTACACCTAACCTAACAAACATGAGCCTAGCCTAGCCTACCTTGAACTCAGACTTACATTAACCTTCAGTTGGGCAAAATCATTAACACAAAGCCTATTTTATAATTAAAGTGCCGAATCTCATGTAATTTGAGTAATGTACCGAGAGTGAAAACCATCGTAAAGTCAAAATATCGTAACATGGACCATCGTAACCCAGGGTGCGTCTGTACTACAAAAAAAGAGATTAAAAAAAAAATATATATTTTTTAAATCCTCAAATAGGTGCTGTTCAAATAACTGGTTTCCCTGCTCTGCTGCTCCGCCCACATTCATCCCATGTGTAATCTGGAATGTCCTCATTTAAAACGCCATAGTACTCGCTCCCCACACGGATCCTCCTCGTATCATTAGCCTTTTACTTACCGCACGGCCTTCGCCGATGACGCGCTTCCCAAAAACGCATGCTGCTGAAACAGACGACGGCAAATGAGATGGAACTCGCATAAAAATAAAACGGACAACACGCGGCGACCGGCAAATCCAAGCAGCGTTAACACGGGTGCTTAACGGGGGCGAGAAGTTTACCTCGCGCCAGGAAACCGAAACTTCGGCAAACGCTTATCTCAAATGTTTGCCCCCTCCCCAACTAAAAGGCCTTCATTTTCGCTTTAACACCCGTGCTCCCACAATTAAACAAACGTGTTCAACCAAAACCGTACTGGCAAACAGCGGAAATAGAACAACCATTAGAGTTATATATTACAGTTATAACCCATAAAAAGTGTCAATGGACTAAAATGTGTAACTAAAAATCTATGCCACTTCTTATGCTAGCACCCAAAAGAAATTGTACTTGGAGAAGTCATGCCAAATAAGATCACAATACCAAATTATCCATCCATCCACACGTCCCAGAGACAATGCCAAATTATCCATCCATCCACACGTCCCAGAGACAATGCCAAATTATCCATCCATCCACACGTCCCAGAGACAATGTCAAATTAACTCGCCCAATCTTTGTTTAGTGAATTTAACTAAGAGGTCTGTTTCTCTTTAAGTGTAGTTGCAATACATCTCATGATGTGCCGTTTGCACAACTACAGGTACACTGGAACGCTTCTTTGCGCATACGCCATCCTGCTCTCCATTGAGTCTGGGGTCCGACCGCAAGGTCAGCCATTCATCCAGCGCCCCTGCAGCAAGTGGGAATGCCGGCGCAGTAATTTGCCGACAGGTTTCAGGTCTCATTACATGGCGCCGTGCTTCACTAAAGCTCCCATACGGAGGAGAGCGCAGCGTGCCGAAGATACCCTTCGCTGCAGAGGCAGTAAAGGCTTTAGAAGACAATACTGAAGGCAGGTTTAACGTTTAGCTTTCCCGTTTAGTTTGACTTTCTTATTTTTTGTGGGGGAGGGGGGGTGTCATTTGGGGAAAAAAAAAAACCCCCCAGCCAACAGACAGGCCTTACAAGTCATGCTTCAGTAAATGGCTTCCTCCTCCTGCACCGCCGCCTCATTCATTCACAAAACCGGCCGAATGAGCGTTTATGGCCCAGTTCCTGTGCCAGGATTGGCCCTCGAGCCTGGCGGCCCACCCCCTTCCAATCTCTTTCAGGCCCGCTGGCCCCGCCCCCTCCTGGCCCCCTTTGTGCACCACCTATACAAGTAGGTATGATTTCTGGCGAGTCATAAAACAATTACAGGCAAATTCCTGCCCGAACCTTTGATGATTTGTTAGGGCTTTGAAGGGGAGGGAGTGCTGACACCCCCCCCCCTTCCCAAAATGTGGGGTGGGGGGCAGAGAGCGAGAGAGCGAGAGGGACATGCAGCAGTCCGCAGCTTTGGGTCGACGTGAATCCAGCTGCTTACAGGAAGCAACAGAGTGGAAACTCTCACCCAAGGAACCATTTCCTGCAGTGTTTTTTTTTTTTGGTTTATAAGAATGGGGCTGCCGTCTCCCCCCCCCCCCCTTCAAGGACACACCATTCGGGCCAGTAACCCCACCCCCCACCCCACACTCATCTTTGTTTCCCCAGCATGTGGATGGGGGCCCTAAAACACAGAGGACGGGTGTGTGTGTGTCTGTGTGTGTGGGGACAGTAAAACACAGAGGAGCCGTCGTTTATGGTGCGGTTTGCTGCGCCGCTGCAGCCCGTCCTGCATTGTGACACTTTTGACACAAGAGACTTCAAAGACTTGGGGATGAGCTTGTGACAAATGATTTACTAATGTGGCAGCCTGGCGCTCTGCCAACTCCCATGTCGCAACGCATCTCGCCAGGGACACACACGGCGATCCGTCTCCTGCGTACGGGGGCCCGGCCTGCCGGCACAATCCGAAAACACCAACGAGGCAAGTCGACGTCGAACGGATCGTCTTATGCTAATCTGACCGCTCCGCAAAATTGCTTGGACATATTTGCAATTCGGAGACGCCCAATCAGCACTAAAATTCGACACGAAATAATCCATAGTCATTCCAGCAACATTTGTTTGCAGTGTCGCATTTCATGCGATCTATTAGGCAATTCAGTGACCTCGGCTGCAGCCAACGAGCACTTTATAATGTTGGTCTGTCCAAGTGTACAACATTAGCCTTGAGTCTCAAACCAGCAGTCCCCAGCTGGACAGAAAGCCACCCAAACTATTGGTTTGTTACTATTAACCATTATTAACCACTGCAGCTGCTACAAAAGGGCACTCGCCTCCTCGTCTGTCACCCGCGAAGTCTGAAGGCTCGATTTTAAGAAAATAAATAAAAATCGCAAGCAGAGAAAAGGGCAGAGCGATCAGGAACAAGCTCTATTCATCGTCGAGTCTCGATGTCGCACTGCCGAACCATGACAACTACGCGGCGGATAATCGCGCCGGCAGATCGGGCGGCTAGACACGGCATTAACCACCACGTGCGATTAGGCGCCATGGAACGGTGAAGTCACGGCGGCGGACTTCAGAGGAGCGACCTCGCACCCGTAGGAAATTCGCCGTAATGGGGTCCTGCTCCAATGACACGGAGCCAGAGGACAAAAGAAAAAAGGTTCATCAGGAAATGAAAGGACGAGAAGAAGAAGTTGAGACTTAATTTTATTCCGACTTTCAAAGACTGTACCTAGGAGCCCCAAGGCTAACACACTGACCCAATCAGGAAGCCAAACGACGAAGGGGAAATGTACGCTGACCACGAGTAACAGAGTCTCTCAGCAACACAGGGAACCACATGCATATACAACAGCAGGAAGGAAAGCGGCTGAGCATAAATATAAACGCAGGCGGTAGAAGCACAGGTTCGAGAGACATTTCACCGCCCTCCAGCTCTTCATGTACCCCTCAGAAGTGCCGTCGGTGTGCTGGCAGAGTAGAAAAATTCACCTGGCCTTTACGGGTACCGCCGCTCAACCCTCACAGGAGCGGCGTTACCTCAGCACTGAAATAACAGTTAACGCAGCGCCACCAATTATACAGAATAAAGCCTGATATTAGTCATCAGAAGGAAACGCATTGAGAGACGCGGAGCCCGTCGATCAAACGGTGCCGTTATGCCAAGCCGTCTCCACGGAAACACCTGGAAGGTCGCTCTAATGAAGCGCCACACTGCCAACCGTGATGCTGATTTAGCGCGTGCCGAGGACTGGCATGTCTGCTGCATATTCACACAGGGGCACGTTTGCGTGCCAGGGAGCCCATCCACCGGGTGGGAAAAACAACAAGCGTTAGAGAAACGACCAAGAAGCAGCGCCTAGGCTCCACGGGCAACTAGAGTTGTTTTTTATATATAGTCTTTAATGGTGATGGTCTCTGATCGGCCAGAAATCCAACTGCAGCTATTGTTCAACCGTAAAAGGATGAAAATTCTGGTCAGATAAACAGAGCAGGGTTAGCGCCTGCAGTTCGCTTGCTGAAGGGTGTGAACCATCGGTCCACGTTGCCGTGGAGAAGCTCTGCCACATGAAAGCCAAAATCGGCAACATTATCCCGGCACGAGCTCCGGCTGTCGCAGACATTTATACATTTGGAGGACGTGCCCTTTTCACGGCAATACAGAAGTAGCTTGTCAACTAAACAAAAGATAGTGAAAAGGCGGAGTAACTACAGTTAGGGTGACCCAAAGGAGCGTCCAAACATACTACATGTTCGCAGCGGTCGTGCAAGCCCGTAAGCAACGACAGCCTCACGACCAGCTCACCAGGGCAAACGTCTAGTACAGTCACTACATTCCCAAGAAGAAAACTGTCCCGTAAACACTGAGCCAAGAGCAGCTTCAATAGAACAGCATCCTGGGATTATCTAGGCAGGCCTGGTACACAACCTTGGCAATTAAATCACTATGGAAACCATACGCAAAGAACCACAAGGCAACAAGTCAGAGGGTGTCCGACGAAGAGCACTGCATCTCACACACCCTCTGGGACAGGCGGCTTCAGCCACCCCCCAGAATGACACCACTGATGAGGAGTTGCACAAATCTCACTGCAAACACGTTTGGTCAGATAAACTGCGATTTCTGCATGTTGCCCCTCCCCCGTCTCAATTCACTGGCACATTCTGAGGTTTTTCCTGCTCGGCACAGAAAAGCGGTCACATCACCCGTGTGCCACTTTGTCATGAAGCGGGACGCACAACCCCCACCCCCCCCAAACACCCCCGCGCCTCAACCTACTGAAACGAACCAGGTGAAGACAAAGGGAGGGGGGGAGAAAGAGAAAAAAAAAAAAAAAAAAAAAAAGTGAAAGCTCGTGTTCCAACCCATTTATTCAGAAATTGTTCCCTGTCCCCCTCCCCAGTTCAAGCCCTAAATATCACGTTTCCAAGGATACACAGCATGCCAGCCAATCAGAGCTTTTTACTGGACATTTATTCCGTTCCGTTAAAACATGTCCCGCTGCTGATAATGCGCAAAATTGCGAGATTAAATCTGGAGGGTTTGCCCCCTCAAAGATAAGCCGAGATGGTTAAGGACCGAACTTGCGAGCCACGATGGTTAAAGATTACCGCCGTTCGTACTGCTGCCCCGAGAGTAAATGAATTAAAAAGCAGAGCACGCCTTTGTTATCTGAGGGACGCGCCGCGCTACAATGTTTAGATTTGACGCTGAAGGAGCGGGTTTGGGGGGGGAATATTCGCAGCCGCTTTCGGAGTAAGGTAAGCTAAACCGGGCCCTCCTCGAGCAGAGAGGAGCCACGAGCTTAATCCGAAACAGCTGGGAAATTAAGTACATTAAACAGTATAGACGCCCCAAAAAACGCAAAGGAAGTGACCTAATGCCGGGGCCATTGGCCCCGCATTGTGGGGCAGGGGGGCCGGCCGGCAGCTGTGGGGGGCACAGGCGCACTCGGCGAGACGCCGCTGGCATTAAGATGTCAAACACATGCAAGTCAGCATAGACCCCAGAGTCTCTCAGTCGACCCAGTTGAGGAGCGACCCCCCCCCCAACAGCACCTCACTCCTGCTGATCAAAGCCACGAGGGAAGTCCCCCCCCCCAGGCCCTCCCACTGCAGACAGCGGCATATAAAAACAATACGCCTTATTGTTTACTTTAACGCAGCGCGGTAAATTACATGAAGTGGGTGGAGGTATCGTCCCCGATCGATACGCAGTGTACTACGGTCATTCCGAATGCCGACATGGCCGCAGCCCCGGAAAATCAAGACCGCCATCGTCGCCAGTCGAACACTTATTCCGCTACAAAACAGACCATCCCCACTTTCATAAAGAAGCGACATTTACAAGCCCCAATCTTGTTCAGAGGAGTGATCTGCCGCTCATTTGGCAAACATCGCCAGAGGGAACAGCATGTGTCCTGCTGTACTGACACCCAAGAGCAACGTCTGACGTTTCACGGTGGTCAGGCCACGTTTATCCGCCAGAGGAATGACTGCCGCGATGCTTCTCCGTCAATCTGCCGACAAAACAGCACCGGCGACCGTTTGCAAGTCTACGGATTTGAGGAGTATTTCTGGAGCTTTCGGAGAATCAAGACGCGAATGCAGGCCGGCCTGTAACCACGGCACGTACATGAAGCGACGCTGAGCCGCTCAGAGATTTATTGGGAGTTGCGGCGCCCATCATGAGCGTGTCGTACCTCTTACTGTGCACCTTCAATCTCAGGGAACGTTTAGACACAGGACAGGATGAAAACAAGCTTCGCTCAGTGTCTCTTGTCAACCGTGGGCGCATTTCACGTCGCTCCCAAATGTGGGTCTGGGCTTGATTAATGGGACGTTTTATTGCATCAGGGAAAATAAACACTCAGGACGAATTTCCACGCAACGCTAATGCACACTCAGCTGCTTAAAGGACATTTTCCAAGCCTAAGTCCATCACTTCCACAGCCATGATTCAGCACCTGTCGACAGGATGCACTAAGGACCGACTAAACTGACCGCAACAGACCTGCGTCAAGAGTCAGGTGTTTTCGGTCTAAAGATGCTTTTCCATGCGTGCCAAGAATTCACAAGGAGCATTTGGAAACGTTAAGGGATAAGGGGAAAAAAAGAAAAAGTGCTGACCAATAAAACTCCAAAAAATATTTGAGTTATACCATTATTCATCTTTGCAGACGTTTCATTTTATTAAAGAATGCCGAAAATGAGAAGAATACGGCCATAATTTATATGTATTAGGGGTCATCAGTACAAGATTTGCACATCTTGAGATGAAACCTGCACGGCAGTACAATAGCCCAGATCCTTCCCCAATCCCCTGCGCACACAGGTGTCCGATTTTTTTTCGCACCACAAAGCTCAGACCTAAAGGCAGCTTTTCAGTGGAAAACGCAGATAAACGTCACACAACGCGCCATCGCAAGCTGTTCTTAGGCAGAGCCGGAACTCCACGGCAGCAGAAGATGCACTCAAATTACCCCGCTGACTTTGTGGGGAAAAAAAGGAAAAAAAAAAACCTCAAAATGCACCAAGTTCGGGCAGCAATGCATATCGGACCATCAAAAAAAAAGGGAGACCTCTGCAGGGTGACAGTGATTGTTATTTTAACAATGCATAGGAAGGCACACTTCCAGGACGTTTTACAAAAAACTGTCTCCCTGGCAACAGGGTTCCTCGAAAGAAAGTCAATTATCAACCTGAACTAGAAATGAACACATTTCAGACGGTAAGCCTGATATTCATGCCATCACATGGTGGAGGGGAAATAAGCAGGCACGGTATTGCGTTTTCATGCGCCTTTGATTTCCGATTTTTAACTGAGAGGTGTAGGAGTGATATGCATGATAAGTCGATACACAGTCCAGAACCTGTGGAAGCACGAAACGCGCAACATCTGTAGCTTTATCGATTCCAGTGGATAAAGACGAACATGCCCGATTTCAATCTTGGCATAAATTTCCATGTGTGATATAGGCCTATACACGTCATATGATTCGCGTTGACATTATTTTCATACAATTGATACCAATACTGGATTAGCCCACGTGGTATCCAGTACTTATAATTTTTACGCGTTTTGAGCCAAATTTAAGGAACGAAAAAAACTCGTTTTTCCCTATTTATCGGAACTAGTAATACGAATCTCAAAGTAGAAAGTACTCTTGTCTGCAGCTTGATAGCAAAATAACTTTGCATGTCAAAACCTGTTTAAAGCCCTGATTGAATGGTGATTTGCTGGACAACTTAACGCGTGGTGAATTTTATAGCTGGTCAGTTTTAATCTAGAGCAACTGAATCTAATTTGTAACCATCTTGGGTTAAAGTTGATACCATTAAAGTCCATTTTTGCTGGCTGGTCAAACTGCGTCACTTTTTACCTCGCCAGAATATTTTCCCTCGGTGAGTTAAACTGGAAATCGCCGAGGAAACACCGGGCGCTGACATAACTACGATCTGGGGTTTCGGGGGGTCCGGGGCGTCCGAGCGCCGGTCGGCGCCTCCCCGGCTATTCGGGACGGGGACCTGCGGGCATCGAGGAAACGCTGCTCCAAAGCGGAGACCAGCTTTCCCCCGGATCAGACTGCCATGCCATGCAATCCGGCGAGCCCTCTCCCAGGCACCAAGGCTGCCCGGCGACAATCCACGTCAGGGCGAACCCAAACCCACCAGCAACACCGGGAATGAATATCAACCCACACAGGCGAATATATTTCCGTACCAATGAATCCCGCATAATCACACGCTACGACGAAGCCCCTTTAATTCCTCTCCGCCACACATTCATTTCCTTTTCATTTTTTTTTAAATCACGACATAAAAAAAAAAAAAAAAACACAAATGTCACGCCACACCTAGCAACATGCGTTTCGATGCGGGACTCGCGTCCCCTGCGACTGCTGCCATTGTATGTGGCACAGAAACGGTCTTATGGGAGCCGGATACAAACGGGAGCCAACGCCGCCCGAAAAGCCGGTGCCAGCGGACTCCGCTGTATTTATCTCGCTAAAAAAACTGGTTGGACTGGAGCTTCCACAGATGTGACACCATTCAATGAATTAAACCTAAATCTCGTCGTTTCCCTCGGATCGCTTCCCAGTCCCTTTGATACACCGTCATGTTCACCTTCTTATTTCGCTATGCGCACCGCCATTCATAAAATCAGAAGTATCATGCAAAGGCCAGTGCTTCGATGCTGCCCATTTACATGAACATATCTCAATGAATATTCAGAGCATGCTACTATTATTACGAACAATTTCAGTAAACTTCGGAATGGCAGGGATTTTAACTCCCACCACCAGGCTAAGTCTCCCGTAGGCTACCCCGGGGTTTTGCTCAGGTGCTAAAATGAACAAATCTTAACACAATTCGCGCATTTTCCGCTGCCTGAAACTGCCCTGCCAAGCATTGTATTGCAATGACACACAAAACAAACCTTAAATCAGACGTCAACATATGCATAATAAATACAAGACGATACCTTTTGCGCGAACGAAATACGGTGAAGACCAGTTGCCCGCTCTCCGTATAGTATTGCATGAAATGTCTGAACAGAACGTTTTGAAGAGATTCTTAATGCACATTAGTTCTTACATTTAAGAAAAAACTAGTGGGGGGGGGAAATGAACTACCCACGGCAAACCAAAGATCGCACAATGCAACTACAGGCGATCTTTAACCTTTTTAATTAATACTGGAAGTGCGAATCTCAATTGCATCAACGTGCATTCAATTTCACCCTAAAGGGGGCTGCTTGGGGCTCCCACAAATCAGCATCAATTTTCAATACTAACGCGGGGTCTTTTTTTCATGCAGAACATCTATAGCACAAGCGCTTCGATTTTAAAGTAAAAAAACAGCCTTACCTCTTTTTGGTCTTGGGAAGCTTTCATGCAGGTGAAAAACTACTTTTTCCACAAAGTGCTGGATGTTGCTGTGCTCCGGTCCTCTGACGAACACCGTCCAGTCATGTGTAAAACCCTCCACGGTAGGTTTCTTTCTAACTTGGGCACGGTGACCAAGCTCTAATTTCACCTGAACTGCACCCTATAACATCCAGATAACAGAAGACGCTACTATTCAACAAGGACATGCTCTGATTGCATAGACTGCCCGCAAGAATTGTAAGCAACTACGCAATATTGCGATCTTCTCCTATGCTTACACGCATTCCCACTAAGACAGTAAGAGGTTCCGCGAGCGGCATGCAAGCGATCATAGATTTTACATTAAGTTATTCTAATAAAAATCTCTGACTAAGTCTCCCAACAAAGCATATGGAAATGTAGACCAATCGAGATTCTGGCTGTACCAACACAGAACATGACATTATTTTGGGGAACGCGAACACGTATTTCGTTATGAAAAATACCATTAATTCTTAAACGTCATTTGTCTGTATGTATTGGCATCGGCACTTTCTTCGCAGACATGCTCTAATGCGTGAGAAATGCGGCGCACTAGACGCGCTTCTCAGCTAAACTAGTTTCTACTGTACTTCTATGGAAATATGGCTGGATGTCTGCGGCACAAACGGACTTGAGCGCTACCACCCCTCCTTTAAGGCAGAAAACAGCATCGTGCGGCGCAGCCAGACGCAGGGCCGACGGCCGCGGCGTACTCACCGAGCTGGCCATGCTTGCGGCCGCGTGTTACTGTTATTTCATGGAGAATTTGGTATAAATGTGTAGACAGAGAAGCGCAGGAGGCTGATGGCGGACATGGTCTCTTAATTGAACTCAGTCCGAGTTTCAAAGGCTGAGGGGCTCGCAGCACGCATGCGCAGTCTCCCAGCTCCGACGAAGGAGCGAGCTACAGAACGGAGCGCAGGCGAGCCAATGAGACGGACTAAGCGTGCAGACAGCCAATGTCATGCAGCATCTAACTAGCCCACCTAGAAGCCACAACCTTATGAGGCTTACGGGAGGAGGAAAAAAAAGAAACTAAAACGGGGGGTGTCAGTTACAGGGGCATTATTCCTCCTCAGTTACAAAGGCGTGTAAAGTAAAGGGACGGAATTATATGCGATGCACAATTGCACACAAGGGCTCGCGCTTCTGGTGCGCGTTCGACTTTGCCAGGCGGAGGCATGTGCGCCTCGAGTGAATAATTCAGCTCCAAGATAAACTTCAAAACAGGCAAAGCTGTACTAGGTGCTCGGATTGATTCACAAATGCCATTATCTTATCTGCTGAAGCGGTACAGAAACGAGGTTTGTCCAAAGAGGATCTTTGAGCCGCTGTATATTTTTATGAAAAAAAATGAGAAATATAAAATAAACGTGGTTCTATTATAGTTTAGATACCTTATTATGGAAAATACAAAATAAGCTTTTCTAAATATATTTCATCATTTGGTGGAAGAAAAAGAGCGACAAAATAACAATGCACAAAATAAGTAGGTCTACATCAACCATTCCTTTTGGTCTAACTCTTGAATTTCACCTTTAACCTATTCACACTTCCAAATGATAAAATTCGTTATCGCAAAATGTCGGGACATATGGTCTATCAAAGTAGGCTGTGATGTATAATTCAAACACGGACTGTTCCGAATGGAAAATAACGTTTTTTTTTTCCACGATTCTAAAATAAACCAGTTTGGACATGTTCACCATCCACCGATCAATGGCTCACAGATCAGTTAACGGATGAAGTGAAGTGTACTTTGACAGTACTAAAGTAACCCAACACGACCGATAGGAGTTCGGCTAGCAGCTGGCACGTTGGAGATGGACACACGACACTGCTCCCTGCAACGCGTAAAACGAACTCCTGAAGTGTTATCTAGCTGTTGATTTGTATTCGGGCTGGCGATGTTCACTGTTGACAGGGACTAATTCCTATTGATTTTATTTCCTCATCCATTATAATATTGATTTTCCGGATTAGAAATTACTTTAAATGTTGTAGATTTTTGCCCTGCTAGCTCATTTGCAGAATCAAAGTTGATAGGGATTTTTAACATTTAATTGTTTTGTCAAGTCTTTTGTTTATTGTGGGAATAATACAGTAGAGCTTAACCTCCTGTGATAGTGCATCATATTGCCCAGTTATTTATTCTGTCGATTCAGCGTCCTACCATTCATTCTGGACAGAACACAGACACACTCATACGCTACAGGGCACACACAGAGACACACTCGTGCGCTACAGGGCAGGGAAGGGATTCAAACCCCCAACCTTGGAGGTGTGAGCCAAAAGTGCTACCCAATAAGCCATCCAATGTTTATTAAATACATACATACATGTACTCCGTGGTCAGTTTATTAGGCACACCTGCCAGCTAATGCAAACAGCCTGCTCCTACTAACAGCCAATCACGTGCCTGCAAGCAAACGCATGCAACATGCAGACGGGGTCAAGAGGTTCAGTAACCGTTTGACTAAGCAATGCAATGCCTTAGACGCCTCTCTAAGCGATTTTTGAATGTGGTGTGATTGCTGGTGCCAGACGTGGTGGTTCCGGCAGCAGAAGTAGTCACCCTCCTGGGATATTTTTTTGCACTGTGCTCTCTACAGTTTACAGGAAAGGCGTGTTGAATAAAAGAAAATCCAGTCGGTTGCATTTTTGTGGCGAAAAACATGGAGGCTTTGGTAAGGCGACGCATTTTTTGACAAGATACATTTCATGTCAATTTGCGTAGGTAAAATGACATTTTATTCACTGCAGCTATACAAGATGAATATGCAATGTTCTGAAGAAGCAGAGTGATATCTGGCAGTTCGCATGATTATGCATTTCAAATGTTGCTGGTATCCCATCCCCCTATTTCAGTCATTCTCAACCCAGTCCTCATGGACCCTGAGACAGTCCACGTTTTCGGTCCCACCCAGCACCCAGTACACCTGACTCCGGTATATGGAGTTCTTGATTGGCTAGGAGAGAGCAGAAATGCGGACTGTCTCGGGGTCATTGAGGACTGGGTTGAGAAGCAGTGCCCTATCTTGCGACCTGTGCTGCCACAACGACCCTGTACTATATATGAAGCTTAAACGTTCGCATTTTGAACATGTTTTCTATTGGAATATGTTAAAATATGTGTGAAAGATTCATGAAATATGGGTTTGATCGCATGATTGCTAGTTACATCTTTACAATTTAAAATAAACGTTGATAAATTATGTTTAGTTCAAATCATTCTCTCTACATCGAGGTTAATCGACAGATAATCACTATGTTTTCAGATTTCCACTCTTTACCACAATAAGATTTGGTGATATCTTCGATGTAAGCAATAATTATATAGGGTTGATATTCATTTTAATTTTATCCTTGAACATTCATATATGAGGAGAGCAACTCAGACCAAGGAAAGCGGGATGTAGATGGACGAATGATTGTATGAGTTTAAATGAGAAAAATATACATTTTTTTTAGATTCTAATATTTTCAGTACTATTAGAACGTAATTTTATGGCATGTAGCCAAAGGTAAAATTGTAATGGCATAGGTGTCTTTCCTTATGCCCTTACATTCTGGTGTTTGGTCAAAGTATTACAGCGAATTGTTGGAGCCTGTATGGCACAGTGTTCTGTATTTTTATATTTTACTTAGACAGATAACCCAACACGGATTAATAAACGTCATCGTGCATCATCGGGGGTACATTGTCAATAACGGAAATGCTGGACATTCAACTTCCCCTCTCATCGAAGGTAGAACCGCTGATGAGAACAAACCACTCCGCGTGCCATGACCTACATATATCAGGAAACTGTGACATTTTAGTGGCGCTTTGACACAATAACATGCGGTCATGTCATTAGGGAAAAACGGAGCTATAAGCGGTTTATTAACTAAAACAATAATATATAACTGTAGGGAACTGAACTTATTAGTCATTTCCGTATTTGTTTAAAAATGGCAACAATTCATAATAACGTAAAAATATATTTAAACAAAATGTTTTAAATGCATAATTTACTGTATATCTTATATATATTGTACTCCACAAACATCACAGATATATATGTAAATCGTTCGATCATAAAACATGTATTAAACTATATTAAATTAGTTTCAAAATAAGGCAGTATCGCTCTAGCGATCAAAAGAAAGCAAACGCGTAATTCTGGCCTTTTTTTCGAAGTTTGAGCCTATGGAGTTTCCGTACAGCAGTGCATGCTGTGCGGCTTTGGCTTGGAGGTACTGCCTCTGATAGTCTCTTACGAGTAAGTAAAGCTACATTTTCATCTTTTCACAGCATGTTTTGTTGGGGTTTACAAAATCTGACTTGTTTCACGTTTCACTATTGCCTGCAAAAAGAGTGATTTGCGCATTTTTGGCATCTCCCATAGATCAGAAGATGAATTAGCTAAGGCTAACTAACTTTCTGTAGGACTAACTCCAGCCAGATAAAGTTCTTCCCTTTCAGATTTGATTAAAGTCAGTAGCATTTTGTTTTTAGTTACAGTGGAGTCCTATATCGCATAGGTAGTACTTTTAATTGCTTGTATAAAACCTGTTTAATGGCAGCGGCTTGGCCTCTCTCTGAATCCACCCATCAGAAATAGTTTAGTTTTCATTATGCACATCTGCAAATATGATTATACTTGCTTATAACTACCGTTATAGTACCGTTAGCCCTAACAGCGAAAGAATACGAAATGCTGTTTACAATGACCGGATATGTTCACCGATACTGTTATCCGCAGGTTTTTAACACGGCCATCCTCATTGAAATGACACGGATAATCGCATCAATGATGCATTGTTAGCCAGACAAAACAGACCAGAGCTTAGCTCCACACCTTCACAGAATCCTCCGGAATATTTTAATTTACCTGCTGTGCTGACAAAGCGTGGTACAAACACAGTAATAGCACGTAAATATGTACAATATGCATGTGCATTACTCAACCTCTGTTTCATGTGATTAAAACACTGTAAGCCCGACTGTCCAAACAGAAGCAGTGATATTCTCTTCCAAATCACTTTCCTTGCAAATGTCAGGTTTTAAATGGGGAAAAGTACAACACTCAGGATTCTGTGTAGTTGGGCAGCACTGAAGCAACATTTTTTTAACATTCTTGCCTCCCAAAGTTTACAAGTCTCCTTGGACATATTGTCACAATACAATCAGTAGTGTTTTTTAACACAATTATTCAGCTTTTTTTAATTTATGAGAATTTCAGTGTTGTTAGAATGTTTCCTAAATGATACGAAAATGTCAGCCCCCCCAGTGGATCCCCCGCTGGCCGCGTGAGGTGGCCTTACCTTGTCCAAGGCCCCGCAGGCACTTCTGTGGTCACACCTTGGGGCAGGCGAGCTGTCACGGGAGGCTGCGAGGGCTGCAGTGCCAGTGGGCCGTACGGCAGCCTGTGCGTTACCGGCTCTAGTCGCGTGTGCTTCTCTCTGTGTCTGGGTGGGTGGGGGTGGGGTGTGACAGGCAGTGGGCGTGCGTTGTCTATCACACTCTCCATTTCGAGTGACCCAGCACATGTTAATCTGCCTTGGCGCTGTGCCGGCCCTGCCCTCATGGCAGCTGCTATGCCCGACTTCCCCACATTGTCGTACCTAAAAGCGGAACCCGAGAAGCAGAACGTCGGAACCCACCACCCCGGGCCTCCCCAGGTGACTTATCAATAATTAAATTTATGCGAAATTATCTGGGCCTCCTCAGTACGCGTAGGTTTTCTGTTTGGCTATTTAGCACCTAGTTTCCAGTATGAAGGAGAGGTTTTCTGGAGCAGGCGAATGGGGTGAAGTGATGATAGCCTCCACCCCCAACGTCCAGTGCATTCTTGATTGACTTGCATTCGTTTTCATTAAATCTGTTCCTTTTGTGTGTGTGTGTGTGTGTGTGTCTGTGCCAGCCACAGGTTTCTATGACAACCATGCATATTTTTACAAGCAGCTGTTTTAAAAGCCCTGTCAACATACTACACGAGTTTGTTTTTCGTTTTTTTGATTTCCTGAAAATTGAGTGAACAGTGAACTAGACAGACTTCACAGTCCTTTTTCTCCCCCTTACTGTTGCCTTTTTAGGCGTGTAGAGGAATCGGCCCTAAAGATAACTTGATGATTGACAGGAGTGTCCTCCGCCACGAGCGAATGGGAGAGCCCCGTACGCGGGGGGGGGGGGGGGGCGTGGTGCTTTGCCTGCACCGCAGTGATAAGGAATGAAAGGCGGGTAGCATGTTAGCTTCTATCTCTGGCCAACAACAGGGACATGCAGAGGAGTGGGTGGTCATTTCCTTTCACGATAACGGCCTATATTGGTACAATATGGCTTTACAGTATTGAAGTTTTTTTATTCGATCTCATGAAGTTCTCCTTCCTCAAGCCGTTTGGCTTTGGCACTGGGCTCCGTTTGGTAAATTTCGATTTTCGCTTCTTTTATCCACATATTATTTTGATGAGAATATGATTATAGTCAACTAGTTTAAAAAGAGAGAACTGATTTTTTTTTTTAGGATGTTACAAATGTATATTTACATTTATATATTAGTCGCTTTTATGCAAAGTGGCATACAGTTGAGAAGGCATGGTCAGTTCCTGGAGGTTAAGGCCCTTGCTCAGGGGTGACTCTGCTGACTCTGGGACTTGAACCAGCAGCATTCTGGTTGCACTGTCCCAGCCTGTTGAGCCACACACTGCATTTTCTGGATCTAATGTCTTGTAGTCCTGTTGAGGTTTCCCTTGCCACCAAGAACTGAGCTGTACCATGAACTCACAGTCTCCGCTGTAAGTTATATGAGCCGTATTTGCACTGACATGACTCTGCATGTTTTTAGGGTCGAAAGCGTGACCAAACTGAGCTGGATGCATCACTGCCATCTGACTAATTTGTTACTCTGTTAACCGTGGTAGCGTGCCCTGCCATGTCCCCTGAACGCAACAATGCAGACTCCGTGCTACTGTGACCCTAATGGGAGAAGAGGATGCTGGCAAATGGAATGATATGAACACTTTGTATCCCAGCACACTTTTCGGTAAAGCTAGAGTATGCAGACCTGATGGTACTTCTGTACCAGAAGGTGTGTTTCCATTTTAGTTTTTTATTCATTTATGTTACACTTTTATCCAAAGCGACTTGCAGTACACAGAAGGGTTACAATTTTTCCTTGCACCCTAGTATTTGAACCTCCAACCTTTCTGCTAGTACAATGCTCTATTTGTTGAGCTAGAGGAGCGTGTGTGTGTGTGTGTGTGTGTGTGTTTATTTGTTTTGTTTGTTTGTTTTATAATTTGAATAACGACCAGAGAATCAGTTTCCTTGTGTAGATTGTTTCCAGAGCTAATGATATAATGTTAAGGTGTTGTTATTGCTGACATTTACGGCGGGATTTCACGGCGCATTGGAAAATTCTTTCATCCATTTGGCTTCTGCCAAAGGGAAATCTGAGGGAGCAGTCAGGTTACCTGCCTGCAAAAGCAGCTCCGAGTTCCCGTCTGACAGGATAATCTGGAGTGAATGAGATGCTGGAGGAGATTGGAGCAGACAGACCCATCCATGCACGCAGACATGCGCACAAACACGCATGCACACGCAGACACAGACACATCCATGCACTCAGACACGCGCACAAACATGCATGCACACAGACAGACACATCCATGCACGCATGCACACACACAGACACACGCACAAACTCGCATGCACACACAGACCCAGTCAGACACACACACACGCATGGTGGCAACAACGATCCAGAACAGGTGATTGTAATTGCCATGCGGGATGTGTGGCGGGCAGGCGTCTCTTCAGGCCACAGCCGATTACCGCAGCTTCACAATGGTGCTCGGAAAGTACCGGAACCCGCCGCGGCGCAGCGCTCACCCCCTGCCTTTAACGTCCCGTCCGCAGCCTGAATTCTGCCCGTGATGCCACGCTGAGATGGCTGACGGCTGGAAGAACAGATTCGAGTTCCCCAGCCCCCTCGTTCAGGCCCAGGTAACATGCTGGCTCTCTCGCTGTCTTTCGTTTTTCTTTTTTTCTTTTTCATTTCAAATTGCGCCCCCCCCCCCCCCCATCCCTGACAAAAGCATGAAGAATCTCACACTCCTGTTTGTTTCTCCAGGCGGTCAGAAGCCTGCTGGCCGGCGTGCTCAAAGAGAAAGGTCGCAATGAGAAGATCGTCCCGTCGTCCAATCAGGTGGGTGTTATCATGCGTGCCGGACCGTCTGCTTGCGAATGAATGCACTTCATTCGTTTTTGCGTTTTCTCTGCCGTGTGAAAATCAGGAGGTAGGAGGGGTAATGGGGCGGGATGGAGCGAGCGCAGAGATGGGGGGGGGGGGGGTGACTTACCTTACCGACATCGAAGCCGCCGTACAAATGGCGCGAGAAAAAGAGAGCGACCCATGTGTGGGACTGAAGGCAGAGCTGCTAATTAGCGGGGCACGTCGTGGAGATGATGTCAGCAGCACAGCAACGCCGCTCTCCCCCACAGTGTGGAACTCGATAGGCTCCCCCCTGAACGCACACGCAGGTCGCCCCGGGGCTACCACCCTGCTTGGCCTTCTCCCAGTTAAGCCTTTGATCTTGCGTGTTCTACAAGACGAGATTTATTGACCAAAAGCAGCTGAAATGTTAACCATCTAAATAATCTGATTGGCCCTGGGGCATGATGTGAAAAAATGTCAAAAACATAAAGCCCCAGGACACACTTTAAATAAAACAGTTTTGCCAGTGATGCTTTTTTTTCTAGAAGATTCCACCTTTGGCGGTGATCCCCGTGCTCGCCTCGGAGCTAGTTAACGTATCGGCTACATTACATTTATCTGACACTTGTATCCAAAGCGAGGCACAGTAGAGGGAAGTGTTATAATTTATGTGTCCTTCCTGGGATTCAAGCCCACACCCTTTACATTGTTAGCAGAATGCTCTCCTTGTTGAGCTATGGGACAAGCCCCCTCCGGCTAACCCCTGCGCTCCCTGTCTTTTCAGAACCCGCTGTGGGAGTCCCTGTGGGAGCACTGCTCAGGCGAGGCTGGGGTCGTCCGCTCGGCCTGCTGCGACGCCCTGGTGCTGCTGGTGGAACAGGGCCACGCCGACCCGAAGCTGGTGCTCGCCGGCGTGCTAAACCTCGTGCCCTCTGCCAGGTACTCGCACCCTCTCAGCTCCACCTGCCCTACTGATTCCTGTTGCAGGTTGACCCCGTTTTACTTATTTAGCAGATGCTTCCATCCAAAGCAGCATAGATTTTTAAGGGAGCAGGGCCGCACAGTCCCTGGAGCTGTTGGAGGGATAAGGGCCTTACTCGGGGCCCAAAGGTGAAATGATTCTCCCCAACCTGGGATTTGAACCGACGACCTTCCGGATTACAGCCACAGTGTCCCGACCCAAACTAATGTGACTTTTATCAACATGATGTGGTACTTCACTGAGACCCTCTATCACTCCATTTTTTTTAATTGGGGGGGGGGGCAAGGGGCAGAGGATAGGACAGAACGCTTCATCCTCATGGTAGTACCTGAGCTCAGGGCCCCACAGCATTATTCTCCATGTGTTTTAATAAAATGTATTGTTTTGACTCCGCTGACTTCACCGGCATCGTCATCTGCCCGCTTAGCTTGCCCTTGGTGAGCCCCCCCCTGTTTCCCAGCATATAACAGGTAATCCCCACTCCTAAGAGTTCTTGGAACATTCGACAGGTTTGCCCACATTTCCCAGTGGTATGAACTGGTTCAGATTAAGGTCCCATTTAAGGCTCCTTTTAGCTACCAGGCTCCACCCCACCCCCCCCGTCTGCTCGCTGCACCCCACCAAAATCTCTGTGGTCCTTAATATCAGAAACATTGCATGTTTCGGGCCTTGAAGGAACTTCATGTTGCTGAAGGGACCCGACCCTATGACCACTCCCTGGTCCATCCTGCATATATTTCTCTGCCTCCCCCTCTCCCCCCCCATGTTTGGCAGGTACTTCTGTAACCTACATCACCGTGGTTTGAATCTAATCTCAGTCGCCATTCTTTTGCTTCTTTACCTGTCTGGCTGTGAATAGATGTACGATCGTTATTTATGGTGCGGATTAATCTGAATCGTTCGTTGGGGTAGGGCAGGGGGGGCGGCTGTGCGATTCCATGTGGCTGGGGGCTCAACTTCCCCCTTCCCAAACCTGCACTCGGCTCTCCGATGCCGAGAGTCATCTCTCCCACTCTGCTCTCGGTTAGTCGGTGCTGGGCGTTTATCTTACGCTTTTGTGAGATCGTTGGCACAGCTCCTCCACTGCTGCTGATACCTTAGGCGCTTGTCTTCCTGTAGAGGCACGGGGTGCAGTGCAGATCGTCGGCGTGTCTGTTTCCTGTGCGCAAACACGTACAGCAGCGCATCCCACGGGGGTGTAAATATGAACATGAAAGTGGTTCCCAAATATACTGCTGGGATTTACTTGATGCCTGTGGCCCTGTAAAGCGACGTGTTCAGCGGTTAAATATAATCGTAAGTTCAGAGACTGGGGAGGGGTGGGGGAGTGTGAGTACCCCCCCCCCACCGTGTGGATGAAAGTGTGGGAGATTAAAGTAGGCTCATGCCCACACTGACACACATAATTGATTTATAAAGCGTTACACCTTGTCAGGGAATGGGGGGGGGGGGGGGTACACACCTTGCCCGATTTTTTTCACGTTTGAGATTTGTTCGTACCGCGAGGGCGCTGCTGGTTCCGGAAGCATCTATGCCATACTGTGTGGTCTGGGCCCGTCTAATAAAACCAGGCGTGTACGAGTGCCCACACTTGCTTTCCTAATTTAGACGCTTTGCTGCGATTTTTATGCGGCTATGGTATCCGCCGCTCCTAGGGCTAATTTGCGCTCCCGCTCGGGGAGCGTGTTCAGCGGCTCGGAAAAGTGCCGCTTTATCTTCCGGAATCTGGAGCTCTTAATCGGTAATGGAAATAGATGGTGTTTAACATTCCAGCTGCATCCTCTGTTGTGCGGATTCTGTATCGCCCTCAAAATATATTATTATCTCTAGAGATGTTCTTTAATTTATAGCCTGGTGCGTAATTAGGAGAAACTCCTGTGTGAACCCAGAGACGTCCCAGGATTCCATCCCATGTCGGCCTTTTGTGGGTCGCAGGAGAAGATGGCACAAACGGCACCTAAATGCTGTTCATGGCATGAGCCCGAGGAGCACTAGAAGGGCGGTAATTCATACAGAAGGGCCGGCCTTGTCATTAGCCAATGAAATGTTTTGAATCAATGAATGACGGGAGGCAGCACTCTGGGAGCCAATCATCTTTCAGTGCTTCTCTGGCCCCACCTCTTTGTATGCCCTTAGGCTGCGGCTTTGGCTCGCATGTCTGTCCATCTTAATTCACACCTCCTCTTGACCTGAATTCCAAAAGATTTATTTTTTGTGTGACTCCTGTTACTTCAAGTGACAGCAGGATCAGCCAAACGGTGAATCCTGTCTCCGGAACTGAACAGTGCCTTGGCTGGGGCTCAGACATTCTTACGGGAAGGGGGACGCTTACCCAGGAGAGTGGCTCTGAGGTGACCTTGTCAGCTTCGCTGTGTCACTGTGTCGTCGCAGTCTGGTCCATCTACACTGGAGAGTGTCAGGCCTCCTGAGGGACTTGTGGTGCGGAGCAGGTCAACCTTTGGTCTGAAGGGAAATGCTGAAGTCGTTCTGCATAAATATGAGAGAAGGAAAAAGCTTTGGTGCCCTAAAACTAGGCTGATGGATGGATGGATGGATGGATGCTCTGTTTATCCGAAAGGAAATTGTGGGACACGCCAGGATTGAGAACCACCGATCTTCAGAAACTGATCAATATGAAAATCTGAGCCTGTGTGCAATAACTTGACGATACCTTGAATCGTTAATTCCCAGCGGAGTCCCGGCTGGAAATGTTATTTAGGTAGACTTAGTGGAGACTGGGCCTTCACTGAGATGATCTCCTGTCTGGACAGGAACGTACAGGGGCTGATGAAGGTGCTGAGTAAGCTGATGCAGATCCAGGTGGACCAGGACTTGAGAGGAGATGCCTTCACCTGTCCATACTCCATCAGGTGGGTTGCCCGGCGTCCTGCCGTATCCACACCCCCAAGCGCAGCACCCCAAGTGCATTTCTGTTTACTCAGTGATTGATCACAAGCATATATCCATCAAGGAACCAATTTAAGGCACTTTTTCACCGTACCAGGAACCATACGTTTGGTACTTTGCCGAATGCCAGCACCAGAAGTTCCAGTGTCGAAAGTGCCAAGCTGGGGCACTTCTTTGGTACTTCGGAACCTTGGGGTGGGATTTGAAACGCTTTCTTTGTTTTGATTGGTTATGCAAATATCCAGCCGCGGAAACACAATACAACTGCTGTCCTGGGGGGAAAAAAACAGAAATCGATGCTTAACAGAGTAAAAGACAAAAAGTAATGGATGCATGGACACGAGATCCCGGCTTTAATTGCGATCTGGCCGGAAGAACAGATACAAGATCAAAATAGCATGATAAGGAATAATAATAATAATAAAAAAGGTATTTTGTATGATGTACTAGGACAGCGTGGTTTCAAATGAGGGTCATTGTCTGCTTAATTCATTTCTCATGCGCAGTAGATACATGTTTAAATGATAAAGGGTGCTGTTCACTGTCTGCTTTCATCTTTTTAAAAAATTGCACCACTTTTATGGGTATTTGTTATGGAAGGGATTTTACAGGAGGTATGTTCTGCATCGCGTATGAAAAATGCTTAGAAATGCTTTACATTAAGGCGACTCCCCATGACAGTGAAGTCAGACTCGGCCTTATTGGGGTATTCATTGATCCGGGAGGTCGAAAGGCCCTTCGATTGGCCTATGAGCTCTCCTCAGGATTCGGCTGCCTCGGGATCACAGGAGACTGGTAATGGTTATAAGCATCACATTTGACTGATATGCAGATATCGGTCTCCGCAGATGGGCGATAAAGACCTCGGCCTGATTTAATTTCGTGGCACGGAAGAGAACTCGATTCCAGTGAGAGGTCTGCCCCTCCCATCTGAGAAGGGGGTCATGGCCGTGTCATGGACCTAGGATGGGTGTGTGTGTGTGTGGTGGGGGGGGGGGGGGGTGTACCTGTCCCGGTTTTGTTCTTTATTATTCCCTTACCCTCCCAAGGTGAAGCAGTGGTTCTTTTGGGAGACATCGCTAAATCGAATCACTAGCTCTCCAGTTCCCAGAGGTGCAGAAGCTAAACTCGGGGTTTAGGGTAAACTCGGGTTGACCCCAGAAGGTCAGGTGTTGCTGGTGAGGGATTGGGGTGGGTGCAGGTACAGTCATGATTATCCAGTAAGAATACTCTTTACCTAAATGCCTATTTGACAATCAGGATTGTCCAATAGGAATGCTCCTTATCTAACCTCCTATCGGACAACCATAACTTCTAGCTTAAGTTAACCCAGCTAGCCGAGAAATCCTGGGTGAAATTTGTTTGTTTGGTTGGATCTCAGCCTTCCAGGACAGATACATTTTTTTTTTTGAAAAACATCTTGCTAAGTTTCAAGTTACTGCAATCAGGTGTGAAACATCTGGAGGGGTCGCATTCCTCTCCAGGGCTGGTGACGGTGGCACCCCCACTTGGTGGGTGGATGTCTGTGACTTATTGGCGCCCTAGTAGTTAAAAAAAAGTTTGGGTTTTTTGTGTTTGGCTAATTTTTCCTTAAGGTTTATAATGTAAAGTGAAACTTTTTACAGCAGTTGTGGTTTTGGTGGGAAACAGCTTGTGTGTTTGTTTTGTAGGGGGGCATAGGTTGGGGTGGGGGGGGGGGGGGGCTTTCAGCCCATGGAGCTGTATACTGTCAATGTCATACGAATGTCTGATAACTTCATCTGTCCCCTAGGAAACACTTATTTGACGCAGATGTGGTTTATCCTGCCTCTAAGTCTGAGGCTGATTGCGGACGACCGAAGATATGCCCCCCTACTCCCCCCCGGGGGCACCCACCTTTGCTTCCTGAACTTGCCATTGAACCCCAGAGCAGGGTCAGGCTGTTAGACTGTGGGGTGGCTTTGTCTGGAGAGCGGTTAGGTGTTTGGCTCGGGTGGGGCGGTGTGATGGATGGCTACCAGGCTTCTGCTGGTGGTGGGAAACTTGAGGAGAGAGATGGCCAGAGAGATTTGGGGGGGCGGCTTTGTGTGTGAGACTGACAGCGGGGCCCCCGCTAAGGCCCTTGCTTTGTCCGCTGTCCTGTGGTCGTCTCACACATCAGCTTCGCGTTTGCAGGCAGGCGAATAAAGAAACGTAGCCGGAACTTTCCGTTTCAGGAATGTCTGTAGTCCGTGATGTATTTTATTATTGTTAGGATTATTATTATTATTATTATGATTATTATTTTAATCCCCCAAAGAAATCTGAGAGCAGATGGATGCTGGGGGGCCCGGAGGGGTCCGTGCTGGCCAAACGGGGGGTCCTTTCTGTCCGGCTGACCGTCATTGTTGGTCAGCCGGTTCCCACAAGCCCCGGGGCTGATGCCTGGACTGACCTCCGACTCAGCAGGGATGGCAAGATGGGCGGAGGCCAAGCAGCATTCGCTTTGGGTCTCTGTGTGCCGGGAAGATGGGGGGCCGCCATCCTTGATATGTCGCTAGATATTTTAGGCCCTATGAAAGCATATTACGTTGGGCCCCCAAACCAGAACAGTTAAAGTGTTCAAAATTTTAAAGGCTCCCTGTCACTTTGGGGGCCCTTGGAATCATCCTAAGTTTACCCCCCTCCCTTTGTAAACACCCCCACCCCGGAAGCCACCTCTGCATGCCAGACGGAGGGTAAACAGCGGAGTCCGCAGGTGACCCGTGACGCCACCTTCAGGTGGGGGGTGACCGGCTGGCCTTTTTCCTGACCTCCCCCCACTCCCACCGTCACCCCTCCCTCCCTCCTGACCGGTTTTCCTGGCTCTCCTTAGCAGGCTGCAGATGTGAGCATGTGACCGTCTCATTCCAGGAATCCCCCGCATCCCTTCATCACCGTGCTGGAGAACCGTCCTGACTGTTGGCCCTGGCTGCTGCAGGAGGTCGACGACTTTGTCCGGCGGGCCGCGCTCAGGTGGGCCGGGCCCCGCGGGCCCCGTGCTGGTGGCTGGTGGGGCCCCATTAAAGCCAACACCCTCCTGGTCACGAGACACGGCACTATGGCTGATGGGTCTGATCGACCATATTGTCTATGTGGCTGACCACATGATGGGAGGTCTGATGTATCCCTTAGTGCTTTGCTCTTCCTTCGGTCGCTGTGCCATTTCATGCAGATTAAAATGGCGGTTAACAGCCTCGTAGAGAATTTGGCGTCGTAACGGTTAAGGAACCCGCCTCGCACCGGGGGAGCAGGGGGTTGTGGTGGTGGGAGCCCTGCACACAGAGGTGGCCTTGTTATTGTTCCTGTAGGTAGGGCACTTAGCCTGAATATCCAGCTGTTAAAATGGGACAAGACTGAAATTTTTAAAGCGTTCTGGCCGCTGCTTAGCAACCGGGTTTCCGTGGCGTCCCGCCGTAGGAAGAAGCCTGCTTACGTCGCCATGCTGGTGCCCTTCCTGCGCTTCCTGTACTGCGGCGCGCTGCAGGCGCCCGAGCACGCTCTGCTGAGGCTCGGCCTGCTGAGGGCGCTGCTGCCAGCCCGACCGGACCCGGGCCGCGGAGGGGGTGAGGACAGCGGCCCAGGGAAGGGGGAGGCGGAGTCTCAAATGGCGCCTGTGACCCGCAGACTCATCCTCTGCCTGCTGGAGCTCGTGCCACACATGCAGGTGATGTGTGTGTGTGTGTGTGTGTGTGTGTGTGTGTGTGTGTGTGTGTGTGTGTGTGTGTGTGTGTGTGTGTGTATTAATGGTGCCCCCCCCTTCATGCAGGTGGACAGCATCACAGCCGTGCTGGAGCTGAGCCAGTTCATAGAGGCTCTGTGCCCCACGTTGCTCGCCGGCGAGGGGGGGTGGGGCCCCCAGTGTGCCCAGCTGGCCCTTCAGCTGCTCTGCGCCTGTCACCTCTGCCTGGAGCTGGGGGGCGACTGCAGCCCCCTCCTGCGCCTAATCCAGCGGCTCCTGCCGGCCTGCTCCGAGGCAAGTCCCTTTGGCCCTGGGTGGGGGGGGGGGGTCGGGCAGACAGACTGTGGCAGCTGCAGCAGCTGGGAGGAGGTTTGCGGCCAAACCTGCATGGGGGGGGGGGAGTCCTCGGTGTGATGGGTCTCGCTGTCGGCCCTCACCGGCTGATGCAGCGTGGGGGGGGGGGCGGGGGGGTGCTGTGGAGATGCTGGTTTTTAAACGTGGGTCTAGTTCTCTGGGGCCTTTAACGTGGTTCAGTGAAGGATAATTAATCACAAGGTCTGAAAAATGCACATTTACAATATATTGTTGTTATCTAATTAGGGTAGATAAAAGATAAAAGCACAAGAACCAGCTTTCTTAAACCAGCAGCCCCCAATGACAGACTGCAGGTAGGGAAAGCCCCTCCCACTAATGCAGGGACACAGGATCAGCTAAGGACTTGGGAGGGAGGAGGGTTCGGGCCTGATTTGGTCCCGATGCCCTTCATCCTTGACTGGCATAGACCAGTAATATACCCAGGTGGCACGTTGTACTTGCAGTATATCTCCAGTCATTCGTTTGCAAATGGATACAAACATCTGAAGATGATGGTATAAAGTTACTCAGGTTTGCTTATGGGTTTCTGGACATTCAGGTGAGAAGCAGTTTGACTGTTGCTTCATATCTTTGGCTGGGTTGCTGCAGCAGCCCCCCCCCCCCCCGTCTTGGAGGACTTAATCCGCATCCCGTAATCTTAACTACCCTAAATTCCTCATTTCCTTCCCGCCTCTGCAGGCGTTTCCGACGGAGCAGGTGATTGTGGGAGTCGCCCTGCTGCTGAGAAAAGCTCCCGCGAGTCAGCAGACAGCCATCCTTACCCTGGGTACGGAGGATCCGTTTCGATTGGACGGTTGATTTCACATCTGAGTGGATTTGATTGGCCGGTTCGATTCGTTTGGAGCGTTATTCTTGACCAGGTCTGTCCTGACCTTGGCAAACATGCCGACCGAATGTGTGGCCCCTTCAGCCTCGAAGGTGGTCTCCTCTGAAGCCGAGACGTGCCCCTCGCTGGCCCCAGTGCTGCTGCTGCCCCTGCTGGAAGTTCTGTCCTGTTCTGTGCTGACGGAGGCCCTGACCAACCCCGAGACTCGGGCTCAGAACCAGCAGTTGGCCCGCTCACTCTTGGAGGCCGTGCAGAAGCCGACCAGGGTCTCCAAGGAGGTGGGTGTGATCTGTTCCCCCATCCCCCGAAAAAGGCACGTGTGTTTGCAGGTGTGGGTGCGTTCAGGCGTCCCGATACCGGCAGGTGAATTCCTCCGCCATGTCCTGCCGGACACGCTCTGTCTGCCCGTTAATGCGACAGATTCTTAGCGGGAATGCTTGGTGACTACGTGGGTCTTTTGCGAATTTGTATTCGTTTACTTGTTATTGAGCCTCTCTCTCGTTACCCTTCCCAGGATGCCATGCGGCTGCCGCTGCCTCTGTGCGCCTGGTACAGCGAGCTGCTGGCCACCACCATGGTGGTGCGGCGGTTGGGTCACGACCCGGTGGCGGCCTGCGGGTGGCTCCGCGCCGCCTGCTCCGCCCTCCCCCTTTGCCGCCGCGTGCCGGACTCTCTGGCGCTGCTCCTGGCCTACCTTGTTGCCACCGGCAACGGGGACGACTGCAGGCTGGCCCTGGACGCCGTCGCCCTAGCGGCCCAAGCGGACCCTGCTCAGGTGGGCCGCCATGTGGCTGCAATGGGGTACTGCAGCCTGCGACGCATACAGAGTATTTAGCTGTTAGTGGGAGGCTACAAGAAGTGATGTTTTCAGTTGAGGCACTCAGTAGACCCCGTCAGGAGCTCACCTAGATGAAGAGGGAATCGATCCCAGACCTGGTAGAAGATGCTTCACCACATGGTTCAATGGACCCATTGCACTTCTGGTTCACAGTTTCATCAGCCAACCACCCACCTTTCTGAGGTATTTAAAAAGACCTGCTTCCGGGTCCAAATTGAGGTTATGGAATTACAGAGCCGTCCTAGAAGACAACAGGCTAGCCTGACTGTGAGAGATCGACAGGCGTCTCTGATTGGCCGTTAGGCAGGCAGCTGGGAGGGTGCTGTCCTGGGCCAGGTTCGGTCTGCCACTGAGCGACCGGGGATTGTTATTCAGTGTAGCGCTGTGTAGGGCGAGCGTCTGTCTGAGTTTCCCTGTTTAGACCCGGTAATAAGCAGGCAGGGAGTACACAGCGTCACAGAGAGCTGTTCCTCATAGATGGCACGTTCCGCCCTCTAATTACCGCCGATTCTTAAAAGTAATTGATGTTTCCCCGAAGCGAATTTACAAAATCAGGGCAGGCTGGCTTTTCGGAGTTCAGCCTCCAGGAAACGGGCTTTTTCGCATGTAGGCCGCCCCGTAGCCCCGGGACTGTTTAGTATGCGTCCTGACGCCTGGCCGTTTTACCAGGGCAGCCGTTCCGCCTGGCGGCTACCCACAATGCTCATGGGCTGGTCCTTAATGACCACCATCGCTCCAAACACCCAGGAAGAAGGTTCTCCTGGATCTGGCATGTGCCGCAGTAAATAAAACAATTTGCATGCGATGTGGGCCGGCGGGCCGCAATCTGAGTGCTCCTCACGCTCGCCCGGTCGCCCTTTCTGTTGGGGAGGGGGGCACATGCTGGTCCCTTAAGCCCCCGCGATGGGCCCAGTGAGACGCGCAGGTGCCGGTTCCTGCCCATTGCTATCCTGGTCGTTTTATTTTTGGGAAGCAGCAGAAAAGGCAGGAAGGACTCGACTTACTTGCTGATTCCGCCCCCCCCTCCTCGCCCCCCCCCCTCCTGGGACGATTAGCCATGCAGATGTTGGGGTTGCTAGGCAACACAGACCAGGGTGATAAGCTCTTTATGCAAATGGGGGCGCTGTCATCATTCGCTTGCGCCTCCTTTCCGCCTCGCTCCCCGGCGTCCCGCTCCCCGATAAATTATGTGACTTATTTATGGGTCTGGCTGGGTGATTTTATTTTAATCAAAAACGCCGTGAATAATGTATCCTCGCTCGCCGGGCTGGGACCCGGCTCTGCACAGCCGCCGGCCCCGCGGGTCCTCCTGCGAATTGGGGCTGTCCAGACTGGGCCCAAGATCTCTCACGGCTTGGGACTCTTCTCCGGAACATTCCCTCCCTGGCTTCCCGCGTCTTAGAGGTCCTCTCCAGGCGGCGGCCTCTGATTGGTCGCTGGGCTGTTGGATCCGCTGGGTTCTGCCTGCTGGTTTTCGTTTTCATTTGTTCGTTTGTGGGCCGAGCTGCCGGGTTCTGTCTCTTTGGTGGGACTCCGTGCCTTGGAGTCCGTTGGACCAATTAGCGAAAATGACAGTTAAAACGATACGTTCAGGTTCAGGCTATATTACTGCCCATGCGTATGTTTGTTTGGCAGCAGACGAGTTATCGTCCATCTTGACACATTTTACAAACACAGACAACTGACTCACACATTAAGAGCTGAAGGTTCCAGACCTTATCGAACCACTTAAAAGTAACGTTTATTTTTAAAGAATAAATCAATAAACAAACTACTCTGTATAGCAGCAAACTGTTACACCATTTTAATTTTCAAAATTTTTCCCCCAATAAAGCCTCAGGTATTTAAAATATATTTCCTGCAATTCACAGTATGGCCGGTGAGCCAAATCGCTGCTACAGTTTACCAAACTCTTCCCACCTGAACTAGATCCAGTGCAGTTGAACCGCTTCATTAAATGGTTTAAAATAAACAGCCTCCCCTAGGGGGAGAACCAGGGCTTGATGTAAATTCATACCAGCAGCCCTCTGTTCCTGACAAAACAACTTATTGCTTCCCTCTGGCACTGTGCCTGCATCCTGCCATCTGTTTCTTAATGTATATTGTGTTTAAATTTGGTGTATCCATATTGGTGGCTGCCCAGGCTGCTGAACTATACCTGTAACATACATACATGGTAGAGATGATAGATAAGCTCTAGTAAACCTCGAGGGAAATTAACATCAGACAAGGTAGAACCTTGCCAATCCCCAGGGGGGAATTTTTCTCTTCTAGCTGCAACGCAAAAAATAAATCCCAGAACAATAGTCTAACACCACCCCTCCCAAAAGGAACGGATAACAAGAACATGTTTATAGTATGGTGTTACAGGTGTGGTAGGGAGAGCAGGCCCTGTAAACATGAACGGTGTTGGGGTTGGGCATCGGTGGAGCTCAGTAGGTTGGGATTTTAGTGTAGGACTCGTAGTGTTGAGTCAGTGTACACCAAGCTGGGTGGTGTTAGGGGCAGGGAGGCTAAATGCACTGAACAGACAAACAGCAGGAGCCTCTAAGAAGGATCTGAGGTGCTCAGGTGTGCATCTAGCTTATGGTTTGGGGTGGTACTCAACTGAGAAAATGGGTTTCCGAAGATACCAGCGAATGGTCTAACCCAGGCGTTTCCAACCCTGATCCTGGAGAGCTACTAGGTTTTCTATCCCAACTGGCTTCCGATGAGCTACACCTATTCCTGGTACTTTCCCCGGGAACAGATATGGTTCATCAGAAGCCCAGTAGGAGAGAAAAGCTACCAGACAGTAGGTCTCCGGAGTTGGAGAGCCCTGGTCTAACCAAAAGGTTTTCCGGAAGAGAGCCAGAAAAATCCTTAGTGTCTTCGTTAGATTTGGATTTGCGCAGACTGATGACCCTCAGAGTACAGTAGGTGTGTAGGGACTCTTATCCTGGCCCACCCTCACAGTAATTTCTGAATCTTGCTTCTAAGTAATTGGCCGTCCCATTGAGGGACTCTTACCTCCATATTCATATCCGGTACGGTCCATGTTGGGTGGAGAGTGCCCCTGTGAGTCACTGCGGGGGAAGTGTTACTCCTCTCCCTGTCCCAGAACTTCGGTTATGTCGTCATTTACTCATGTCAGCAATGGGGTTAATATGCTTCAAGACAAGTCCGTCTGCAGATCGTTTAGCATAACGGTGGTTGCATTGTGGGTAGGTCATGTGTGTATCTGAGTGAACCAGTGGTGACCGCGTTTAGGGAAATGAATGGTAGGAAGCCAGTCGGAGAGCAGAGGAATAGATTAACGGCCATATGTGTCCTGTTTCCATACCATGTTGTGTCCCACAAACCTACATGTCAGGATTATGTAGGGAAATCTGGTTTACAGCTGCTGTCCCAGCTCCCTGCAAGGCTTCCCACGCCCGTCCACTAGCCCGTGATCCCCGCACACACGCTTAATCGACGGCCTCGGTCCCCCTCGCACCACCCTGAGGACGTGGGGTTTCAGTTTCCTGGCTCTCCGTCAGGTCCCGGGCCTCCTGCTGGTGCTGATGCTGAAGCTGGGAAGGGCATCGGACCCCGAGCTGTCCCACGCCGTGCTCTACACGCTGCCCAAGCTGGGCACCCATAAGGTGAGCGTCCTCCACATTCCCAGCTGCCGCTGCTCCCGCTTCCCGCCACGGGATAAGCGACGGGGCCACCTCTGCTCCTTCCTTTCTTTCACGGAAACTCGCGAATTGGGGCGTATTATCCCAGTGGAATAAATTTGCCTGAAATCGATCTTGCTCCCATTAGTCTGAATAACTAATCGACGAGCCAATGGGATTTTAATTGACACGTTTACATATTAACACTCATTAAATATTAAATTATGAATGAGCCAGAGTGCATTAGCATATTTATGACTCATTCGGTGGTACTAATAGCCGAAGGTTTGCCTGTCGTTAGCAAATGGGTCGCGTCAGAAACGGCTTTGTGAGGCATGGTGGACAATGTAGGGTTTCCTGAGATCATCTGTTTATTTAAGGATGTGATAATGTGCAGATGTTCAATGATATTTGAGATTTGGCTCCTCTTTTTGCTGCCGTTGTTTCTGATTGGTCGAGGGTGTTTTGGGGGCGTGGCTTGTTGTTAAAGGGCCAGTTGAGGGCTGCGCTAACCACTGACGTCTTCCCCTGTACTGGGTCAGTTCTGTGTTCCTCAGCTGCTGCAGGCCATGCAGATGCTGTCCAGTGCCCCCAAGCTGAGAGCTGTGGCCCTGCGCCTCATGACGGCCTTCTGGGAGAAACAGGTGCGCATGTCTGAGGGGGGGGCGTGCCCTTCTCTTTACTCCGCCCATCTGTCTCCATCTGTCCATTCGGGTCCTGCCCAGTCTTACAGTGTTTATGGTGCCATTGAGGCATGGAATAGGACTGTAATTAAATTACGAAGATAGTGGCCCAAACTTGCGGTCTTCTGCCATGCAGGACCGTGTGTACCCCCAGCTGCTGAGGTTGATGGCCCAGACGGAGCAGACCTCCACAGTGGTCCTGGGGAAGGAGGACCAGTGGGAGCAGATTTTGGCCCGCGCCGCCTGTGTCCGAGACGTCTGCAGGGAGAGGTCAGGGAGAAGTGAGGAGGCCCCTAGAACAGGGGTCAGGAGGGGCAGGGTTTCAAAATGACCTGTAGGTGGCAGTAGAGAGAGCAAAGCTGGACTGTGTAACCAGTCGGTTGTTCCTGAAATGGACATGAGCACTGATGAACGTGGGGCTCTGTGTAGTGCCTATTTTAGGGGTGCTTTAAGATTCTACCATTTTGGGGGGGGCGCATGGGGGGGATGCTTTGTCAATGTGCTTCACTGGTGCTTTTTTTAATCCTCCTCAGTGTCCTCGCTGCCCACCGGCACTTTCCGTGAGCATCTTTAGTCTGGCTTTTCCTGGGTGATAGTGAGCAGTCTGTCTGTCTCATGGCCTTTCCTGTTTGTCCCCCTCCTCCCCCCCCCAGGCCGTACCAGCATGGGGGCGACATGCTGGCGGCCATCACAGACACCATCACGCAGTGCAGCGGAGGCCAGCAGGCTGCCCCTGTGGCTCTGGCGCTGCAGGGGCTGCGAGAGCTCTGCCGGGCCGAGGTCAGTGCCCCCCTCTCCATACACACTTTAGCATCGCTCAATGTCAATGGTGTCACCCTCCCGATGTAAGCGCCCCCCCCTCCTGCCATCTGCTGCCAGGTAGTGGACATCCGTTCCACCTGGGCCGCCCTCTCCCCCCGTCTGGCCTGCGACTCTCGCCCCCTGGTGGCCAAGGGCCTGGCGGAGCTCTTCTCCCTGGTGCCCCTGCTGTCCGTGAAGACGGAGGACTACGAGGTACCAGCCCATCGCCACCCCCTGTCCCCCCCATCCCCTCTCTCTCTCCCATCCATGGTGGGTCGCAGGTGAGGCCTTGTCAGCATGCGATCCGGTCAAGGCCCAGGAGAAGCCCAGTAATTAGCTCATTAACATTAATTAAGTGTCACGCTGTGTAAATGAATAATATAAAACTGTAATTATTATTCTCTATTTGTAAAAATGAGGCAATTATGATTGGGATCATATAGTGACTGGACCTTTAATGGTTTGGCGCCCCATCCTGGGTTGTTCCCTGCCTTGCGGCCTCACGATGGATGGATGGATGGTGGCTGGAATAGGAAGCACTGATGGTTAAAAGTTCATCTATCTACTGTCCGCAAACGCCTTTTCTTCCCCTATACACCCTGAAATGTTCTGTTTTTATGTTCCTCAGAAATTCAAAGCACAGATAGTGAGCATCCTGTGGGCGTACGCGCTCGATAAGGTAAGAGTCTTAATTCCTTTCCGGAGCGTGTAGTAAGAGTGGTTTCAGTATCCTGTTATTCTAAGAGGAGTGGAACAGACAATGCAGCCTCCTCCTGTTTTCTCAAAACTACCTGTCGGTTTTTTTTTTTTTTTTTTATAAACTCGTCGTAAAATTACAGTTCATTGATGTTGAGGCTGGTTTATTAGCGGCAGCCCCAGAGCCCAGCAGAAAGTAACGACGAACACCGGGGGTTCTCTGCGGGTAAAAGTACGGGCTGCCGTTATCCAAATACACATCTGTGGCTATTAGCAAGCACAAGGCCTCTCTGTGGTCTGGTGTTTAAAGAGATCGTTTGAGGTCATGGGAGTTTGGAAAGTCACCACAAGGGGGCGCTTTGTTCCAGAACCCGGAGGTGGCGAGTGCTGGCTACAGGGCCCTCGCGGAGTTCCCGGAAAATGACCACACCGTCCTGCACCTACCTGAGCCGGTAACGACATTTCCATAACATTTACCGCGACGCTCACGTACTGTGGTCCAAATCAATTGGTCCACCACTAAATATAATAGCCTTGTTGTGTAACATGGAGTATAGGAAGGAGTGAAGTCCAGCAGGAATTTATCGGGAATATCTCCTGCCGACAGTGACTTACCGTTAACTTGTCGTCGTATGAAAATTCCTCTCAGTGGGAATTTTGAATCCAGCAGCGTGGTGTTCATCTGCCAGGTCTTATTTCACCCATACATTCCTTCTCCTCTTCCTCCTTCTGCCACTGCACTGATAATGTCATGGCTGCGATTTTTATGTATATAGCATTTTATTACTGTACCCTCGAGAGCCATTAGCACCCAGACGTTTATTAGCCAGGTGGCTGCTGATGATTCAGGCTCAGGACGCTGGGTGTGTGTGCTGCCGCTTTTGGGGGCTTTCGACTGTTTCGCACCTCGAAGTGCGGTGGCGTCTTTCCCGGACCTAACCCGGCTCGATCCGGGCTGACGGATCCAGACGGGGTTGCCGGTCTCCCAGCGGCCGGGATTCTGCACGGGAAAGCCTTCTTCCGGTGTCTTGCCGGTGAATCTCAAAGCGGCGATTGTCAGGAAACGGCGAAAGAGGCTGTTCGGGATCTCCACCCCCCTCCCTCCCCCCGGGCTTCCCGAGCAGACTGTCCGGCTCTGCTGGAAAAAATTATTGAAAGCTTTGCGGTGAAAGTGCTCACTGAGGACACAGTTCTGATAGGGTCACCTCCAGAGAAAGAAGGCCTGACTCTCCAGAGCTTCGAAGCGCTGGTCATTAGGCCTGAAGGATACTCTGCTGATGCTTCACCGGCTCCTGAGTCCGTCCCACTGTCAGCGGCTCCAGGGCTTAGTAAGAGTGAGAGATATCATGTGCTGTTGTAACCAGTTAGGGTTCACGTTGATTTAATCATAATTCATCTCTCACAGGCAAGGCCGCCCAAGCCAGAACCTACCAGCGAAGAGGAAGAGGACGAAGGCGACAAGGAGGAAGACCTGTCAGTGCCAGGGCCATCCTACGTCAAGCTGCTGCTCCTCAGCCCCATGACGGTTCACTCAGGTCTGCTGGCCGCAGCTGAAAGTGCTTCTCCAATCAGAAGACGTTTACCTGTGTGGTTTACTGGGGAAATGCCAATTACCCGTCTCCATGCTGACCAGCATTCGGCCACGCGTCCCCATCGGGTGGCCATAAATCACAGACCATGCTGATAGGTGGATTGGTGTCGTCATGGTAATGCTGGAGTGGGTGTAGGGGGGGGGCGCAGATAGTATAGAATCGGATGTAAGGGGCTGTTTACCTTGGATGTTTTACCCGGTGATCAGCAAATAGTAAGATCCTGATTGGAGGAATAGGTGTGCAAGCGATGACATCATGGATTTGCACTGGGATGTGCGCTTGGTACCTCTGAACGTGCAGCCTGCTTTGTTAAGCTGAATGCCAGAGTAGTGGCCGACGCTTGAGGGTGAAGCTGGACACCATTTCATAGCTTCCCCCACTGTCCCGCTGCATGTCGTACACGACAACGCTCCATTGTCCACCAGCAGGGGGCATCAGAGCAGTCAGGGGCATGGAGACCCTGGCAGATTCTGCGTGCCCAACACTTTATAGGGACCCTAAAATGTACCCTAACTGGTTGATTTTGTCGGGGGGGGGGAGGGACCCTGAACTTCTGGCCACGCCCCTTGGTTCAGCACACAGGTGGTGTTGTGTTTTTGGCATTTAGATGTGCCATATCGCTGGGCGGAGTGTTAATTACACTCGGGGGAGGGGGATACCCTTTCTTCCTCGTTGCCTCCTGGGTGCACCTTTCGGGGGGGGGGGGGGCGGAATGCCGTGGGGGCTTTGGAGAGACTCCTCGTGTCCCCATTTCTCCCTATGCTGAAAGCTAACACCGTAACACGCAGGCTGGACTGACGTGACTGCTCTGCACCCCACCCCGGGGAAACTAGGGAGCAGGGGGCTCAGGTGAATCTCGACGTACGCTGACAAACGCCGTCCCTTTATGTCGCAGCGTTGTGGCACAGGACCCTGGGTTTCTGTTAACGTCTGTCAGGTGATAAGGCAAGTGCAGTGTGTGTTTACAGAGCGGCCTTCCTATTGTTCTGTCCGCGGTCGCCCCCCCCCCTCACCATCTCCTGAAATCACCATCTGTGGATGTCCGTCCATCCATCTAGTTAAGGCGGAGGTGGGGTGTGCCCCCCTAGTGGTGCGCGAAGGAATTGCAGACGGGAAAACGACTAAACCTTGTGACAGGATTTGAGCTGGGGTCAGATCTATTTTACAATCGTGCCTTTCAGAAATATAAAAAAAAATAATGTGAGCACATGAAATGCCTGCACACGTTATGGGGCATAAACAAATTAGCATAATTGAAATGTGCAAGACAGACAGACTCCATTGTTCTGTTATGACTCGTAACATAATGATAGTTTACGGTGGGGAAAGTTGCTCTCTTAATGCTTGCCGGAACCATGGAGAAATTTCTAGCTGCTAGCGGTGAAAGAAAATGCGAAGAAGAAGAAACCGGAAAGGATGACGCCTGTCTGGAAAACCGTGGGGTGTCTGTGTGTGTTGGGGGGGTCAGGACAAACACATCAGCCGTCTGAGATCCCCCTCGTTACCCGCAGCTTCCTGACCCCTCGGGGGGGGGGGGGCTGCATTCGTACCCCTGGGGAAAGGACGTCAGACATAAGGCTCCGTGCCTCGAACGACACGCGGCGTCCCCCAGAGCCCCCACCCAATCAAAGCTTATCGTTACTAAGGGATCCATTCTAATTTGTGATATTTCTGCTGGTGATGGTAATAGGCAGCTGTGTAAATAAAGAGTGAAAGATCCGGCTTTGTGGGGGGAGTATTATCAGCTCTCGGGGGGGGGGGGGGCGCATGTTTATCTCCCAGCAAGGTCAGTCCTGTCAACACGGAGATCCCCCCCCCCCCCGAACAATGGGCCCGCTCACCCCTATCCAGCGCAGTCTGCCTTCCAGCCATGTGCCCCCCCCCCCCCCTTAACAACATGCCCCCCCCTGACCAAACCTAGCCTGATCCTGACCTGGGGTCAGCATCTTGGCGGGAGATTAACTTTGAACTTGCTGGGACCGGGGCTGCCCTCTGACTGGGGGGCATCCTCATTACAGGATGGGGGGGGGGAATGGTTTACAGCTGTGCCCCCCACTTTTGGCAATCTCTGCCATCTGTGTCGGCGGAGCTCGCCAGCACAGCACCGGGCCCGTGTCCAGTGGCTGATCCACTTCGTACGAGTCCCTGGGCACGCCCCCCCCCCCCCCCCCCCCCCCCCCCCGTCCTCTGGCTGAACCTCAGGCCCCACCCACCCCTCTCGCCCTCACCTCCCTGCATCTGCTGTCGCCTTCACTCTACACAGTGTGCTTTGTCCACGCTTCGCCCGTGACATCAATTTTGCATGTTTGGATCTCGTTGTGACACATTCTGTTATAGTTGCACGGGCTGTAGATTAATTCGCCGCGATACGGAATTATGTTTCCTGTCAGTTATGCTCCGACCGCCCTCGGGAGGTTGCGTGTGGTCATGAAGTCGGAGGTGAGCCTGACCTTTGACCCTTAACGCGATCACTCCACACAGCTCTGGAGGGCTTCCTGACGTCCCTGGTGAGGCAGGAGATGGCCCAGATGCCGCGTGGGGTGTACCACTCCGTCCTGAGGGGGGGCGGCTCGCTCCGCTCGAACCAGGGGAAGGCGGTGGCCGGGATTCCCGGCTTCATGCTGAAGACCCACGAGAGGAACAAGCAGCCTGGGCTGAAGTCTGGCCTCGCTGGTGAGAACCACTGACTCGCGCTCACAGCTGCCCCCCCCCCCCCAGACCTAGTGGAGGGGGCTAGTTGTAGATTTTAATCGGGCATCTGCACAAATTTATCTGATTCTTTCTGGAGAATTTATGGGAAAGGTGTTATTATAGTTTTAAGTATCTAGTTGTCCTTATTTCTGCAGTATATATCAAGGTTTTTCAAATCTGGGCCTCGATCCCAAATCCAGGCCGTGTTTTCAGTTCTCCCAGGTAGTTAGACTAATAATTACTGATTCTGATTGGCCAGAGGCTTCACACCCAGCTCACAGGTAAAGGAAGGCTGGAAAACCAGCAGGGCTCAGACATTGAGGACCGTGATTTGAGCTGCTCCGGTAGACTTTTAGATGCCCAACCTGGGCAATCAGTTGAAATAAAATAAAAAACTAAACGTTTTTATGATCGATGGAACGCTTCTAGGAGGGGCAAAAGGAAATTCTCTGGGGAGGGGCCTGCCTGTACCTGCTGGATATGGTCGTTATTAATTTCATACCCCACTGAAATGGGACTTCGCTGCCCGCAGCAGTCATTGGTACTGGATGCTTTGCACCTCCTTCCCCTGGTTGTAGCTTGGGTTCTGTTTGGGTTGGGCTGTGCTGCCAGCGAGTTTGCAGCAGTCATTCCTGCCTCTTCGCGCTTCGCTCTCCCATCAGCCTCTATAATGGGAAAGATCTCGATTTGACTTTAAAAACAGCTGTTAAGTAAGACTCCCAGGCAGAAACCTTCACGCCAGTAGGAATGCAATGGAAATGGGCCTCTTTGGTGTGAAAGGGGAAGAGAATGGCTGCGAGCTTTCAAGCGCGTCCTTTGTTAGCCAGGTGGTGGCACAGCCTGGCCTCTGTTACGCATTAGGCCGTGCAGACGGAGAGAGGCGCGTCCCCTGGGGGGCTTTTTGGCAGCACCCGTGTCCTTGTGCGTTGCAGCCGGCCTGCTGCTCTGCTACGAGCTGCCCGTGCAGACCGACCGGGACGGGCGACCAATCAGCCGCTTCCTGGTCAGCCGGGGGCGGAGCTACCAGCAGATGTTGGCGACGCTGATCCACGAGGTAAGCTCCTCTTCCTTCCCTCCCCCGCCACACAAAAAAGATCCCTGGGAAATGTTTAGCGCTCCCCGTCTCCCAATGTGCCCCCCGCCCACCCGCCTCCCCCGCCCCCTTCCTGGCCCAATTCCCCAAGGCCAGTTTGCATCCAAAGCCAATGGCAGCCTTCAGAAGAGACGCTCTCCCGGAACGGTCCCGATAACCCCTTCCTTCCTAGGCTGCTTCCTTCTTGGCTGGAGTCCTGTCACAAGAGTAATGGAGAGGGACCAGGTTAATGTCCCCCACATTAGTCTCTGTCGGAAGAAGCCGCTGTCTGCCTCTTTTCCGCTCTTTAGGGGCCGTGAGGTTTCAGTTGGCCGTCAGGCCATTTTTCATAGCGGGAGGGAGGGAGAGGCAGGGCCAGCAGCCGCCGTGGGCGACAGGCTGTACACGTCTGTGTTTGTCGCTCTCTGGGATTATTTACTGTAAATACTGTGGCGGTGCTCAACGTCGCCGCCCTCCTGGACACACGGCAGCTTCCTAGCTTGCCAAGGCACGTCGGCATAAGTAACCAGGATGGTTACTGTCACGTTTAAGCCCGGCTAACCGTTTCTCAGATCTGGTGGCGTCAGATGGCCGCGTGCACCGATAGCCAAACGCGGAGCAACTCGTAAATGCCTTCTGCTTCGCTGCCGAGTTGCACCGACGCGTCGCCTTTTTGTCTGGTTTTCGGCCAACATATGGGGGCAACGGCGAGGCAGGCCCGTCTGCTCCGGGGAGCACGGAGAGCTCCAGAAGGATGGGCCGGCCAGTGGCCACTGGGGCTCGTCCTCTTTGTCCGTGTGCAGCGGATACGCGAAAAAACCTGCGCTCCGAAAGCTCGACTGGGCCCGGCCTGCTCTGAGCCACTTAGCCTGGAATTCTAGGGCTCTTTCTGGAGGGGGGGGGGTTATTATTGAGGATGTCCTATTTTCCTGCCCCTTTGACAGGATATGACTGGACAGTATGAGATGGCATCAGGTTTCTGAGCCCTGGGCCACGTTCAGACTCCCATCTATATCTATAGATGTTTCCCAAATGTGTTTACGCTATGCTACATTTTGACATATCTCCATCTTCTTTAAACTTTCCACCGTTTGTAAAAGGAATTATGATTCGCGATGGCCCGCAGCCTGCGTTTTGTCACGCCCGGCGATGGTATCTCTCTTGTAGTGAGAAGTGAGAGGTGCCACCTGGTGGCATGTTGTGGTGTTGGCACCTTTGGAACTCTTAATTAATCGGGTCGTCACGTGTGTCCCCCAAGGTGAACATCCAGCCGTCCGAATGGCACCGTTCCCTGCTCCTCCCCCAGGCCTGGCTCGGGTTTATGGGCAGGACCTACCATGCCGTATTACAGGTAATTACCGGGAAGGGTAGGGTGGGGGCACATAGTATTAAGCCTTCTCCTCAAAGGGCAGCTTTTAAATTACTTTCTACTGGCATTTTTCTGCTTTATATCCATAAAAGTACAAGCCTTTTGTGGCTCATTAAGTAACACTAACGGCTAAGTGTTGCAGTCATGTGCTTGTGAACCACGTTGGGTGGAATAATGGAAAGTTCCGGATTTCACAGTAATCCTGACACAATGGTTTGACAGGGCCGACGGGCAGAGCTGGAGATGCTGCAGAAGCAGGGTAAGGGCAGCCTTGAGGAGCTGCAGGTGGAGCACCACAACGCCTGGCTGTGGTAAGATACTGGCTTCCAGCACCAGTACTATGTACTAAATCCAGGCAGTACTAGGGACTGTTGCATTCTGTACTAAACCCCGGCTCCCAGAACCAGGCTCTCCATCACTCTGTACTAAACCCGGCTCCCAGAACCAGGCTCTCCATCACTCTGTACTAAACCCCAGCTCCCAGAACCAGGCTCTCCATCACTCTGTACTAAACCCCAGCTCCCAGAACCAGGCTCTCCTTCACTCTGTACTAAACCCCGGCTCCCAGAACCAGGCTCCCCATCACTCTGTACTAAACCCCAGCTCCCAAAACCAGGGTCTTCATCACTCTGTACTAAACCCCGGCTCCCAGAACCAGGCTCTCCATCACTCTGTACTAAACCCGGCTCCCAGAACCAGGCTCTCCATCACTCTGTACTAAACCTCAGCTCCCAAAACCAGGGTCTTCATCAGTCTGTACTAAACCCCGGCTCCCAGAACCAGGCTCTCCATCACGCTGTACAAAACCCCGGCTCCCAGAACCAGGCTCTCCATCACTCTGTACTAAACCCCGGCTCCCAGAACCAGGCTCTCCATCACTCTGTACTAAACCCCGGCTCCCAGAACCAGGCTCTCCACCACTCTGTACTAAACCCCGGCTCCCAGAACCAGGCTCTCCATCACGCTGTACTAAACCCCAGCTCCCAGAACCAGGCTCTCCATCACTCTGTACTAAACCCCAGCTCCCAAAACCAGGGTCTTCATCACTCTGTACTAAACCCCGGCTCCCAGAACCAGGCTCTCCATCACTCTGTACTAAACCCGGCTCCCAGAACCAGGCTCTCCATCACTCTGTACTAAACCCCAGCTCCCAAAACCAGGGTCTTCATCACTCTGTACTAAACCCCGGCTCCCAGAACCAGGCTCTCCATCACTCTGTACTAAACCCCAGCTCCCAGAACCAGGCTCTCCATCACGCTGTACTAAACCATGCCTCCAAGAACCCCCTAAGCCTTGAGCATATTTAGGCAGGATGCCATATGTAAGCTCACTGTTGAAATGTACAGGCATCCAGCCCCTCCTTTTTCAGACTCATGGTGCCACAGGGAAGCTCCAGCTAGCTTTGCGATTGGAGGTTTGGCTGAGCTGACCTTCAGGCCTTCATTTGTCCAGCAGCGCCTCCTGTCAGCGTAGCACAGCCAACAGGGCTAACAAGTGGAGTGTGACCCCACGCCCATCTTAAATGAGGCCCTGACTCAACGCCCTGTAGCTTCTCACTCCGTCCCTCCCTGTGCCCCCGACTTCTCCCATCCGGTCTTCCTCTGCTTTCCTCCCTAGCGTACACTGGCCCTGCCTCATAATTCATCCCGGGGTCATAATTCATCCCGGGGTCCTCTCATCTAAGCCGGGCACTCGTGAAATACTGGCCGACCGGGATATGCGCAAGGATCAGTTAGGGTGGGGTCTGGGCAGTCCCCGTGACCAGTGACCGGTCATAGTGGGATGAAGAATCGCCCCCCCTCCCACCCCGTCTGGTTTAGCCACACTGAATCACTGCTTTCCTCCCATCTTTGCCCTGCTTAGGGTCCGGGACCAGCTGATGGATGTTCTCAAGTCTGCAGCAAAGTGAGTGCTTTGGTGCCCCTTAGACCCCCCCCCCCCCGCATGAGGCATGTCAGTCTTTGGAGCATTTTTATCTAGTTTGCAATACAGTACCTGTCTGGTCCACAAAGGCCATGATATTTTCACAGGGGTGTAACACAGATTTGAATGTAACCAAACGATATACACATGCACTCATTTGGCCGTACTTGCTGGGTTAGTACCCTGTCCTGTGCGTGTACCATTAATGCAGGATTTAGCGCCGAAGGACTTTCGCTGGATATTGCGGGTTATGGGGTGTTAACCGTAGGTGTGGTGGCTCCCCATCTGCCCACAGGGACGGTCCTGTGGTCCAGGGGAACTCCATCCTGGCCCTGAGTGGCCTGGCAGCCACGCTGGCCAAGTATGAGAGCACCCTCCCCATTGACCCGGATGGTGACCCTAAGGTGAGTCCCAGAGCGCCGCCCTGCTGGATTATCCTGGGTACAGCGACTTCTCCTTTCTGCCGTGCCCAGCGTCCCAGAGAATGGCTGCAAGACTTCCAGTCTTTTGTTGAAATATCCAGTTGATGATAATGTTGCAGTACCCAAGGCCTGCTTGATGCACACTTTCTTTTGTTTTCTTGGATGTTTGCTGTTGTCGTCTTACCGGTGTGAGAATCTCCATGTCTGGGGTCTCTCTTGCTGCTCCAGATGGGCTCTGAGTTCCTGCCCGCCAGACTCTGGATGTCCATGGTGCTGGAGACTTTGTGGAGTGTGGTAAGCAGCAGATACCAGCCCCGCGCCAACGTCTTCCCCTGGTTCCAGCACGTGAGTACACACAGGCTCCTCCTCCTGTTCCTCTCGCAGGGTCGTGTCCAAGCTGGACAATGTAAGGTGTTGACCAAAGGTAGCTACGCTGTGATTCCTAGAGAATGTTTTTTTTTTCCCCCTCTGCCTGGAATTATTTGCAGGTGCTGTGCAGAGAATCGTTATATTTAGTTGGGGATTTTTCAGGGCGACCGTTTTCAGTTTCGATAGCATCGCTAACCTCACGTCCGACTGCCATTTGAGACCAGCCCAGTTCCTCCCAGGAGATTCCGAGAACCTGCCGCCGACGCCTGTGTTCTGTATGCCCTGTACGCCTGTGTTCTGTATGCCCTGTACGCCTGTGTTCTGTATGCCCTGTACGCCTGTGTTCTGTATGCCCTGTACGCCTGTGTTCTGTATGCCCTGTACGCCTGTGTTCTGTATGCCCTGTACGCCTGTGTTCTGTATGCCCTGTACGCCTGTGTTCTGTATGCCCTGTACGCCTGTGTTCTGTATGCCCTGTACGCCTGTGTTCTGTATGCCCTGTACGCCTGTGTTCTGTATGCCCTGTACGCCTGTGCTCTAACCCAGTGTCTCTGAAACCGGTCCTCGAGGACCCCGAATGTAGACTGTCTGGCAGGGAGCTGGGAGCGAGCAAATTTAGCTTCCAGCTACTGGGAGACAGAATTCCGGCCACGCAAGGCCACACAAAGGCTGCCACTGATTCTGACAGCTTCGTGGCTGAGACAGGGGCTTGCATGTCAGTCGGTGCACCTTGAGGAGGAACCCGAACCAGTTCAGTAAAAACACCCAGCTCTGAAACTGCAAAGCCGTTCATTCGGAATCAACAGCTTTTAAATGAAATGGAACTAAGCTGGGGAGTTGACGACTCGGCCAGGTGTAATTAGTGCCTGGTACCGGGCCGCACTGCCGCTTGCTGGTTAATTGGAGATGAGGGCCGTCCTTCTGTGCCGTGTCTCTCAGAGGTCCTACACCGGGGGAAACACCGCTGGCACCATCGCCCGGTCCTGTGCCTCCCTTGGCCTGTCGCTGCTGGTCCCCGTGCTGCTCTCCTCCCAGAGGGACACCGCGCTCGAGGTCTTGGGCACCCTGGAGTCAGGTCTGCCGGGGGGTCCGGCCGCCGACGAATCCCAGGCAGTCCAATTCCACACAGGCCTCGCGCTGGGGATGTTCCTGTGCCACCTGCATGAGGAGGGGGTCAGGTGTGTGTGTGTGTGTGTGTGTGTGTGTGTTGCATTGCATTTTGGAGACCAAATGTCCCTATGATCCGATTTAAAACCTGCTATTGCTCAATTTCCAAACCTGTGACCGCAATGAAACAACTAAAACTCTCTAACTCAAAAGCCTGGTATTTCGTTTGGTTACTTATGGTTAAGGTTGGGGCTGCGTAGGGGTTAGGGTCGTCATTGTTGGGGTTGGGGTTGTGCCCATAGAAATGAATGGACGGTCTACATAAATATATGGATACAAATGTGTCCATAACCAACTGTTTGGCCTGGCTGCTATTAAATTTTTATACTGTCATAACATTCAGACTTTGTACTGCGGTATACAGCAATGGAAGCTTTATAATACCACGGTATATACCTGAAATGCTGTGGTACATACCCAGAATTCTGTGGTATACCATATTACCATAACACTGCCTAAGCCTACCCTTACAGAAGCTTATCAGGCTAGTCTGGCTAATTATCTGCTTGTCTTTTGCTTTAAGGAGCTGCCTGGTTGTTTTATTAACTTTCCTTTTTCTCTGTGTCTGTTGCTTCCCGTGTATTGCCATGTGTCATGTCTCCATGGTGACCCCCCCCACCCCGCCAATTGTAGTGAAGTCTCAGGGCAGAAGCTGGCCCAGCTGCTGATGAGCTCCCTGGACACCCTGGAGGCCCGTTGCTTTGACAGCAGCCTGGAGTACAAGTGCGTTTCTATCCCCTAGCTGATGTTCGCAGTACAGGCTAAGTGCTGCCCCCCAGTGGTGGTAGCCGTACAGTCCGTTATGTTCAGTCCATGCCTTTGTGGTGCAGTGCATTTGAAGCGGGTGCTAACGTGAGATGTAGCATTCGTCCCCTGAACTCCCTCATATCTTCTCTCTCTCTCTCTGTCTGTCACCTGCCTGCTCGCAGCACGGGATGCATTCTGGGAGTGGGCCTGGTTCTGTCCAGCCTGACCAAAAGCGGCCGGCCCGAGGATCGATCACGCGTGGTGCTGGGGCTGGAGCGGCTGAGGCGGGAGCTGGCGGACAGCGAGAGTCGCGGGCGTATGGTGCAAGAGGTGCTGTCTAACCCCCCCTCCCCCCCCCACTCCGCTTTGCTCTGTGACATCAGCATCTCTTTGCTTTGTGTGAATATGAAGGCCATCTTCCTCTGCGTGTACTGGATCGTTTTCTGACCTGTTCATTCATTAAAAACAGACCTCGCTGGCATGTACCCTACAGGTGCACATTCTATCGCCCTGCTTAGCTGATTCTCCTCCTTAACATTGCCGGTTTATTTCAGCTTCTCAGTGTTACGGACACAGTATTAATTGGTCGCTGTTAGGCCCGCCATTAGGACCTGTGCCCTTCAGCTGGGCTTTAAGTGCTTCCTCTCCTCTTCCTCGTGCTCTTCCTCACTTCCTGGACACTGCCAACGCGCCCTCCCAGGTCTTGGCCTATGCGGTGGCCTGCACGGCGGTGTCTGCCTTCAACACTGGGCTCATCGACGGCGCCGTGGCGGAGGAGACGATGAACGGCCTGCGACAGATCACCGAGGAAAGCCAGCAGGTGAGTCCCTCCCCCCGGAATAGTGAAGTGCCCCCGCGGCCGGGCAGGCTGCCCGGGGGCGACGGCCTGGTTAATCACGCTAATCCAGTATCAAAGAGCCCCGTGGCACGCTTTAAAGACGCAGCCGTAAAAGCATCTGCCCCGATATCCCTGGGATCCGCTGACATCTGGAGGAGGCAGGGGCCAGGGGGCTACGGGCGTCTCTGCAAAGGGAGCAATGTTGCAATTACGAACGCTGCAGTCGTTTCCTCAACGGCCGGCGTGTTCTAGAGTTCCAAATTCTGAAAATTCCGAATCCAATTATGGGAAGTTTGCTTTTGGCCCCACCTTAGGTTTGCGGCAGTAGGAAGTGATTATCAGGGCTTTAACGACGCACCGATTCACGGTGGAACATCAATGCGCCAGTGACGATTCGCTTGGCATGAAAGCGGCTTAACATCTTACAGATGAAGTTGTTATTGCGCTAAAAGCTCTCCAGGCTGCGTGCGTCATCCTTCAAAATATTATTTCGTTTTAACTAACTGGACTGGAACCTTTCCAGTAACGCATCCAGGCAAAGCGAGGTGTCCCGCAGTGGGGATCAGCGCTCGATGCCCCGTCGTGCTACATTTGTGGTCTCGACCAATAAGATCCCCCCCAAATCCCATAATCTGTGTATAAGCTCTAATATTTAAACGGTGGTGGGTTCTAGTGTTTATGGCTTACAAAGCACTCTCCAGCTCTATGTTTAAAAGAGGGAGCCCCCACTGGGATACCTGAATGTTGCTCTATGTTGAAACGGCGCATGAAATCGAGAAACTGCAGTGTGCATGCATTACCTGTAGGGGGGCACTGTTTGTCTTTCTGTAATTCATCATAAGATGAACTTTATACAGCTACTTATAAGCCTTTTTTCCCCATGTTCTAGACACCAGGCTTTGCTCTGGCTCTGGGCCTCACCGTTCACGGTCTGTCCACCTGCGGTCACGGCAAGGCGGAGGACCTGCACGGCCGCCTGCTGGCCGCCTGGATCAAGATCCTGCTTGCAGAGGTGCGCCGACCTTTGACCTCGACCTTGCACAGTGCTGGTGATTTGATTGGCTGTCATCGCTCCTCTGTCACCTTGGTTGTTCGCCATGGTTGCCATGGTCCTCGACTGCCGGGAACACGGTTCGGTTAAACTTTTCCAGCTCCGATTCAAGGGTGTAAGACCAAAATATTATGACCTTAGTTCCTTGTTTCTGTGCTGCCATCTGCTGGTCTAATGGGGGCAGTGTTTCTTGAACAGGGCTGTCCGACCATGCAGCGCCTAGCCGCGGCGAACGGGCTGGTGGCGCTAGCCGGCTCGGAGAGCATCCTCATCCAGGTACGTTACTGTGCGCCTCTGACTGTCCTAGGCCAGCCCCACACCCCCGTGCCCCTTGCCCCCGAGTCACAAACACATGCTGGCGCTGCGCATTACACACTGTTTGCAGGCGGTTTCTTCTTATGCTTTGATTTTAAAACGTCTAGAACATTTAAAGATGCTTGTTGAGAGAAGTTTGAAAAATTGAAAAGTGAAAGGCTGTAAAGTCTTGAATGAGAACCATCACCATCTTATTGCCGAGTGATTATCCGAACATGGAATTTTAAAAGATGCTACGCGAAGCCTGTCCCCTCCCTCCAACGCTTTAGGGATTTCAGTGGCTGCTTGCCGCAGTCAGACAGGTCAGTCTAAGCAGTGATGTAAAGCAGTGATTCCCAACCGGGGGTACGCGTACCCCTAGTGGTACGCGAGCACATTACAGGGGGTACGTGGAAAATATGTGTGAGGTGACCTTCTCAGCTTTGACACACATCAAAACCAAGCAGAGGAATAGACTGGATGTGGAGAACAGCCTGGTAACAGCTGTTTCCACACTGCCCCCAGATCTATCAGAGCTTATCAAAGATAAGCAAGCTCAGGTGTCTCATTAAACTAAACTAAGTTGAATGATGAAAACAAAGTAAAACTGATATGGTTATTTATTTTAGTGTTTTGCTCCTGATGTTCTAAGTTTAAATGTCTGTTTAAAGGGGACTCATTCAGCTTTTGTTATAACAAAGGGAGGTTTATTTACTTTTTTTTAAATTTAGTATTTATTTTCAGATTTATCATTCACTTTCGTGGCAACATATATATTTATGTTAATTTTAAACTGAAAAGAATAAAATGCCCAATAATTAAATGTTCAAGTTATGGAGATTTAATAAAATGTTTTAAATTTGATAATCAGTTGTACGTTCTACTTTTATTGAATCATCAACACATTTGACAAAGGGGGTACTTGTGGTATGAGAAAATCTCTCAGGGGGTACACAATTCAAAAAAGGTTGGGAAACACTGATGTAAAGACTGAAAAATCAGGTTGGGTGGGTGGTGATGGTGGCATATGCAGTACACCTGTTTGGCCACAGGGGGGCGAACTTTTATCAGCTATGTGTTCTGCGGATCTAGTGCTAGATTATTTCTTGGTACTTTTAGGTGTGTTTTTGAGCATGCTTCTTGATGCCTGTGCACTGCCCCCGTGAGGTTACCCTGATGAAAGGGAGTTTATTTATAGTTGACTATGTTCATAGAACTTTTCTTGCAGGCTGCAGGCATGCTTGAGACGTGCTGGTGGGAGGTGGAATTGCAGAGTGTTCAAAATCGCAGTCCTGGGCCTCCTGTAGTAGTTATGGGGTTAGTTTGCGTGTCAGTCAGAGTCAGCTGTGTCTGTCTGCTCCCCTGTACAGCTGAAGTGTGAGTCGGGGGAGTCTTCCCAGCATCAGGCCAGGCTGAACGAGGTCATCAGGGCTGTCACTCAGGTGAGGTGCATCGTGGGGGAACACAGGGAGGCTGTGCGGCTGGCCTGTGCAACTTAGCCTACCTGGTTGATACTGTGCGATATCCTTCCCCACCCCAACCTCCACCACCAGATCGTCACATATTCCAGTGCGATTGGGCTGCAGTGTAACGCCTCATGCCTGCTGGGACATCTGCATCTGACCCAGGTGTCAGCCAATCATAACAGGGCAGGAGGTGAGTCCCCGCCCCGCTTCTGCTGCAATGCATCCCAAAAGTAAACGTTGATATTTACCCCAATAAACTGAACAGTAGGGGTCACTGTCAGTGAGCGTGTGACTGTGGACATGGATCTAATAGGGATGATTGTGACAAGCACATGTCTTTAACCCTTGGGGGGGGGGGGGTAATGTTCGCAGATTCCAGCCTTGGGGGTGGGTGGGGTTATTTCTCACCTGAGCTGCAAATGCTGCTGTCAAGTTATAATAGAGCTTGAATTTGCGGCCAATTCCGATTCATGGGAAAAGTAGTTTTCCTTTTGTGGCTGCAATCTCTTCCTTTCTTAAGAAATTTTCAGGAAGGTGGCTGATTGTTCACGGGTGATGGATTGCATTGATGTTAAGCAGCATGGGAAAGACCTGTGTTTTTTTTTGGTGGTACACGGCTGCTGTAGACAGGTGTGTCCAGAGACAACTTGCTGATGTAAATCATCTTCTTCACCGCCCTTCGCAGTTCCCCCGGATTTCGGATATCTCCCGGAGAGGAGTGTCATTCGAGCGACTGTGGATTACATCTCAGACGCAGGAAAAAAAGGTGATATTGGCGTCAGATGAGCAGGAAGGAAACTGGCCAAAAGAACATTTTTGGCTAAAAAACTATAAATGCTGCTAATGTCTCAGATTAGCCGCTGCTAATGTCTCAGATTAGCATTTTATTGGTAATTTAAATCCCAGAAGGATAATCTCTGCATTAATTTCATATGTTGATAGACTGTTCACCTTAGGAAGGATTCAATTATTTGAAGTATTTTTTACGATAAACTGCTCTCCAGAGTAATGTGTGAATACCGTTGGTGTGGCGCTGGGTGCCTTTCAGCCAGTCTTGGTTTAGGCTGCTTGACACTGCGATGACGAAAAGAATTGAAAGAAAATATATGTTAAACACTGCAGAGATCTCTGCCTCGATTCCAAAGTTCTAAAGTACAAAGGATGTTTAGTGAAATCGTAAGTGTACCAAAGTGACCCTTGATGCGGCGTTTCTGTCATGAAAATTCACAAAATGTAACTGTGATTTAACTCATTTGACAGACAGCCCCCAGCTATCAGCACGCACCGTACCAGGCACTCGGTGTTCTTGCTCGGGAAGGAGCAAAAATGTGGACTGTCTGGAGGGAGGGGGGAGGGGATCCCTGAAGACTGGGTTGGGAAGCACTGGTGTAAATGATTGGCTGAATGGAGCTGTCACATGCCCAGTAAAACTGATGGCCACCCAGTGCCCCTGATGAAGGGGCTTAGGAACTGAGGGGGAAGATGTACCCCCCAGTATTTAATTTGGATTCATTGATCTTTCTCCAATAAATACACCTTAGCATTTCTACGAAGTTGTGCCCCCCCCCAACCCCAAACTGTCTGCTACATTGTTGCCCTCAGGCCCAGAGTTCGCCCATCCCAAGCTGGTGAAGGTGGCACTGGGACCCTTGGTGTCCGTGGGCGCCAGCTTCCAGTACCCACCTGTCAACTGGAGCACTCTGCTCGCCCCACTCATGAGGCTTAACTTTGGTAAATCGACACCCGGCCGTGCCGAACCGTCTGTGGGGTCCTCCGGGGGCTGGGAATGGCAGATACGGGTACGGGTAGGGGGAGGGGAGGGAATTTCCAGGCATTGTGAAAGTGCAACCGCAAAACCCTGTACTTGACACTGCGGTAGTCGTGTAAGTGATTCTGAAACTTACCTTCTTGGTGACAGGCCTCGTATTAATTATTCTCAGAGTAGAATGTCTTGATTGTCATGTGCAATGAAATTCCTAATATTGTCATGAATCGTAATTTCAGATGTGCTTCGACTCTTATTTCGGAATTGGTTGGGTTGAGACGTTTTGGGGTGACTCTATGAGGATTGTCGTGCTGTCCTCAGTGGCACAAATGAGATGAAATGCAGCCCCTCATCTCTTCCCGAAAGAACGACATTATCTATCCCATTGCCGCCACGCAGGGGAAGATGTTCAGCACCACTGCATCGAGCTGGCTGTCGGCCAGAGCCAGACTTCCCAGAGTGCCGCACTCTTCCTGGGCACATGGCTGAGCCCGCCATTGGTCCACAGTCTGAGCGTAAGTGTGAACCGATTGGCTGAGGTTGAGCCGGTGTTTTCCAGTGAAAGATACAGGAATAATACAATGGGTGTGAGGTGGGATTTACAGGTTGAGGCATAAGCTAAGTGTAAAAAAAAAAAAAAAAAAACTTGAATGATTTTACTTATCCTGTAGTTATAACATGCTTTTATGGAAATTACCTGAGGCAAGTCAGGATTCGAGATGCGTATTTACCTTCTGGTTCAAAGAGGCTGTGTCCATGTTGATATTTTTAATCCACTCATACATAGCTGCAGGAACTGAATTGTAATGTTATCAGGTCCAAGTCAGGCTTCGAATCACGACGTGTCGTAACAGCTCTGTGTGAAAACCTGAGGGGAAGCATGTTGGCTAATGATGAAATGGACTTGGGGAGCTGCCTGACAGTGATGTGGTAACCCCCCCCCCCCGCCCTCCACGCAGCCACATACCAGGGGTCACCTGTACCGCTCGTTACCCCTCTGGATGAAGCACGTGCCGGCAGAAAAACTGCAGAGCTACGTGAGCATACTGGGCGTGCAGCAGGTCGGCCAGCGGGACCTTCCTGGGCGGGGCGAGCTCTGCCGGGCCGTACTGGAGGGCCTCGCCCAGGCCATGGCCCTGCCGGACCCCACCCAAGACAGCTGGGCCATCCTCCGCTCCACCACGGAGGCCATCTTCCAGCTCCTGCCCGAGCAGATTCAGGTAGCTAGATTACAGAGGGCCTGCCAGTGTAGCCGCCATCTTTATCGTTCAGCTTTTTCTGCTACACAACAGTCTAGGGTGAGGCCCCCTCCCCTGCCTGCCTGCCTGCGAGTTGGTTCCCATTTTTAGTGTGACAAAGTTTAGCACAAAGCTTGGCCCCCATCACCTGCAAACCTGCCTGCCGTTTTCTGCTGTGTTTGTGAAATCATCAGCGATTTTTCTCTGCCCGGGTTCTGTGTGGGGGGGGAGGGTGTTGTTAAGCCGTGACCATATTTGGTAATGCAGTACTTCAAAACATGTCACAGGAGCATGTTTATGTCGATGCAGGGTCACTAACCTGCCATACGCTACCAGTCAAACGCTCCTGCACACCACAGGTTTCTTAAACTGCAGAATTTTTGTTCTTTTGAAGCACTGGTGAGTTGAGGGAACAGCAATAAGTGAAAATATAAGTCAAATAAAACAGCTTTCCTTTATAACACGGAAAGAGTATGTAACAGTGCATGTCTGACATCCTGTTAGCTGGTTATGTGGTGATGGCATAGTCAAATTCTAGGCTGCCCTTTAACTTTAGATGCACTAGTTAACAGTTTCATCCAATGAAACCGAACAATATTTAATGTCCCTTATGGAAAAAATGCCTTGGATTTTTTCTGCTGTTATAACTGCTAGAGGGGGTTACTTTGAATGAAAGATATGACATTATCTTGCTAATAAAGGTACTTTTAATGGTACTGTAAATTTATTTGTTAGCAAAGAATGTCGAGTGTATTTTTAATGAATGTTAAGTGAGTAACATGCAAATGTAGAAAATCTTAGTGTGCAAAAGCTTTTTGACGGGTGGTCCTGTGGGTGGAATTTCACAATTGTTGCTTAATTTCATTATAGTTATATTTAGCATTTTTAATGATAAATTTAGTCTGTTTACTTAGTCTATCCAAGATATACTTACTGTAGTTCTCCGCAACCTTTTTGTAACACTCATAAAATCTATGCAGTTTATTAACTTTAATTTTCTTGCTTTTTCAGTGTTTCCTGAATTAATTACTCCAGCATGATTCATTATTCGTCATATTTTGTTCAGTACAGTTTTGGGTTGCGTTCTGTCTGTTTGAAAATTGTACTTATTCTGAAGAGAGGAAGAGAAGGGAGTTCATGGAGTTTAAAATCATTGTTAATGTCCATCTTGTTAATTTTTTTTTCTTTTTGTAGGAAAGTGAAGCTGATTTGTATGTGGGCATTTCTAAGTGTCTCTCCGAAATGAAGGATACGGAGATTGAGAGGATAACTCGTGTCACTGAGGTAAACCGATTCTTTTTGTTGTACACGCAGCTATTATGCTGGGGATAACGTGTTCTGTGTGCCCTTATGGCCTGTATCTCATTCGAGTCTCAGCCTCTGTCATGAGCTTACAGACACTAAGGGATCTCCCTGTCTGACTAGCTATTTACTTACAACTGATTGCGTATAGAAAGGCACGCTAACATCCAGTAGACACTTCATAGGTGAGTTGTTTAACTTACAATAGCCCATTGAGAGTCTTTCTGGTGTGAAGCTCTGTATTCACAGATTATAGTAGCATCAGTCACGGTTGTGGCAAGTAATTTGAGGTTCAGTTACTGGCACGAATAAGTGCTACATCTTAAAGCGGTGGGTTACGAAGGTGAAATTGTGATGTGTTCCATTTGCCCTCGGAACTTGGATTCTGAGTCTGATTCCGAGTTTTGAAGCTGGAAGTGACGACATGCGTGCTCCCGTTTCTCGGAGCAGCATAGAGGATCCAGAGTTCAGAATCCAAGATGGCTGCGGCCTTTCTCAACAGAAGGGAAAATTTGTAGTTTTATACTGTTTAAGCACTATTTCTCATTTGTGGCTCATTAAATCGGACACACACTATACCATCCAACTTATCCGTGGACGTGTAGCTACGGAGTTTTATACGTAAAGCGCCGCGCGTGATGTGTTATCAACTGATATTGCTAACACTGGCTAACAACCAGGCTAGAATTGGATTTGATGATAGTCGTAGTATTTGTCGGATTTACGGTAGTTCAGACTAATTGTAAATGAACGAAGATAAAGGCCGTTTAAACTGAGGTACCTTAAATCCGACAAGTTGTCCGGCTAAGCAAAAAATCATGCTTTTTCTTATGGGTCCATGGTATTGCTACTTCTGCGGCTAATGGAATGCATCCGACTCCCCGAATTTTTATCAGATGTGACGTAATCTCGGAATCCGAAAATCGGATCCCAGGGCAAATGGAACGCACCATTGGGTCTAAATGTCTACCACGCTCCACCTGCAGGCTAACCTGGAGAAGACAGGCTTCGTCTTGGCCTACTTGTGCTCTCAAGGCCACGTGCCCCTGCTGGCCCTCAATGACGTCATTGCCACTGCGTTGCCGGGGCACCGGCAGGATGAAGTCACCTGGATGCTCACGCAGAGTTTCTACCAGTGTTGCCTGGCTTCCAACCCCAACACAGGTTAGTCCACAGTCTTCAAGGTCACGGTCGAGGCCATTGACCCACCAGATGTGTGCTTCTGAAGGCCCGTGGCTCTTATGGAGGCTGTGTACCTAAAACCAAATCAACGCGATCAATTTCGTTATAGCAATTCAATGTCGTATGAGCCGTAATCGTCATGGGGACCGCCACCCGTGCAGGGTCCCCAGGGTGAACGTTCCCTTTTGTTCTGATCCCACCCACTGTCCACAATTGGCTGACATAAATGCGATGCTACCGGATCGGTCAGCAGGACTAATTATGCGGTTACCAGCATGCTTTGCACTGCATTGCACTTTAAATAGTGCACATTAATATGTGTAGTTGAGTATTTGGGTTAATAGTAAATTGTAAATGTCGAAGCCGTGTAATGGTTGCTGTGGAATGCGTGCGTTTCTCTAGCTTGTAACTGTGTCGTGTAAATTGTTGGCTATCCCAGTCTGTGCTGCTGCTAGTATTAAACAAATACCAGTTGTTAAGAAACAGCAACTTGTACTCAACAGTACAGAAAAACAGAAAAGATACATCTACAAAAAAAATACAAAGTCCATCTCCAGAAACATTAGGATATTTTCTAAAACGGAATAAAGACAAAAATCTGTGATTTGCTAATTCGCATTAACCTTTAGTTAACTGACGGGTCCAAAGAGAAGATTCACTGACCAACACAATTGTAAAAATGTACCCAAAGTTAGAATTTGCTGGCTGCAACACGCTCAGCAAAAGTTGTTTAACATTCTGTTACGTCACCTTTCCTTTTACTACCACTTTTTAATTGGAACTGCAGATACTAATTGCAGTGATGTTGCAACTGGAAATTTTGCCCATTCTTGCGTGATACAAGACTTGCTGCTCAAGTCTGTGGTCGCCGTTGACTGATTCTCCTCTTCATGATGCGCCATACGTTTCCTGTCAGAGATAGATATGAACTGGCAGCAGGCCAGTCAGGTTCACGCACTGTGTCTACAAGGCATGTGGCTGTAGCCTGTGCAGTATGCGGTCTGGCATTGGCCTGCTGAAATAAGCATGGATGTCCCCGGGAGAGACGTTGCCTTGATGGCAATATATGTCTCTCTAAAAGCCTAATATATGGCTACTCACCCGTGCTGTGAGCGCTGACACACCCCCATACAGATATATTACAGGTGCTGCCTTTTACACCCTTTGCTGATAGCTATCTGGATGGTCGCTTTCGTCTTCGGCACAGAGCACTCGACGCCCGTTTTTCCCGAAAAGCTGAAATGTGGCCTCATCTGACCACAGCGCACGGTTCCACAGTCTTTCGGTCCATCTGAGATGAGCTCGGGTCCAGAGGACCCGCCGGCGTTCCTGCGTAGAGTTGATGTAGGGCTTCCTCCTTGCATAATAGTGTTTCAAGTTGCATTTCTGGGTGCAGCGACGGACTGTGTTAAGTGGCAAGGGATTTCCGAAGCACTCCCGAGGCCAGGCGGCTGCATTTGTCACAGTAGCGTTAGGGTTTCTTAGGCAGCGCTGCCTGAGGGCTCGAAGATCACGCGCATTCAACAGTGGTTTCCACCTTTGCCCTTGATGCACTGAGATGTCTCTGCATTCGCTTAATCTTTTCAAAATATTATGTAGATGTTCCAAGTGCCAATTGCTTTGCAGTCTTGCATTGAGGAATGTTCCTTTTGTACCGACTAACAATTCTCTCACGAATTTTTGCACAAAGGCGTGAGCCATGACCCCATCCTTCCAAACTGGTATTACTAGTCTTTCAAACTGGTATTGCTGGAAAATTTTGTGCACTTTTCAGTGTTATTTTAATACGGTCCCGATTTTTATTGACTGTATTGCAGCTATCAAATTCTAACTTTGCATGTACAGTGCCCTCCATGATGTTTGGGGCAAAGACACATTTTTCCTTGAGTTACCCCTCTGCTCCACAGTTTAAAATTTCAAATCAAACAATTCAGACATGATTGAAGTGCACGATCCAGACTTTAGTTTAGTTTAAAGTTATTTGCATGCATTTTGGTTTCACCATGTAGAAATTACAACCCTTTTTATACAGATCCCTTCCAATTCAGAGCACCATAATGTTTGGGACATAGCAATGTATTACAACAGTAATGTTTAGTACTTTATTGCATAACCTTTGCATGCAATGACTGCTTGAAGTCTGCGATTCACAGACATCGCCAGGTGCTGAGTATCTTCTCCAATGATGCTCTGCCAGGTCTCCAATGCAGCCACCTTCAGCTCCTGCTTCTCCTGGGGTCTTGTCCCCTTAAGTTTCCTCTTCGGCACATGGATGACATGTGACATTTGGATTCAAATGGGGTAACTGGCTTGGTTTGGGATCAGCATCTTATTGCAGGATTTAGCGCCGTCAAGTGAGTTTGGAGGCATGTGCTGGAACTTCAGCAGATGAGATGTTTCCACAGACCTCAGAGTTCTTTGTGTTACTGCCATCAGCATTTCCATCATCAGTGAAGATAAGTGTGTCAGTACCAGAGGCATCCCAATAGCGCCCAGACCATAACATCCACGCCGCCACGTTTAACAGATGAGCTGGTACGCTTTGGATCTTGGGCAGTTGCTTTTCATCTCCACACTTTCCTCTTGCCGCCACTCAGATGCAGGTTAATCTTGGTCTCGTCTGAGGGGTAAATCAAGGAAAAATCTGTCTTTCAAACATTATGGAGGGGACTGTATTTCCAAAATACAATTAAGTCGGACAAAACAATCTTTTCTTTGTACAGACGCTCCTCTACTTAGGAACTTTCAGACATACGAACGAAGAGGACCGTAAGTCCAAATTGTGTTCACTGGGCTCCCGTTTCCTGTCCACAACATCAATCTTTTTTTTCTGTGCGCTAATTCCGCCTAGTCCGACTTCTGTCCACTACTCGTGCCGCGCAGCAGCGTAGCGAGCGTACTCCCAAAACTTTTTTCTGGAAATGGAGTTTGTTATATAAAATACAAAAGACATATTAAACATAAACAGACAGGACACAAACAAACTGCAATTGAATGGAGTAACAGGTTACAGTGCATTTGTGAATATAAACACTGACTGCAATAGTGAAAAATGGGAAGGTTCCTTCTGGATCATGGCATGGCATAGGAAAGACAAAGCATATGGGTCAAGGAGGAGATTTGAAGTAAAACTCTCATTGGGGGGTGATTAGGTTTTATTTTGGCTTGTTTTAACATTGATCCCAGTCCTCCATGGCAGCATCACAGCGTCCCAGTGAACGAGCCTCCCTACCTGATCGAAGGGCCGTATCATAGACCATACACACTGTTTGTCAGTTCAATGAACTGCATTAGACAGGCATCAGGAGCATTTTGAATGGGGGGGGGGGCGCACACTGGCATAAAACTATTTTATGTTAAATGTGGGGGGGTCTAAACGAATAATTATGAAATGTGAAGGGGGACACGTTCCCCTCAGATTTAATGGCGGAGACGCCCAATGCTATTAGAAGTTCCTGTTTTGGCAGGAAGGATTAAAAACACCAGATAAACTTACAGTTTGTGTGAAGATCCAGCCACTTTGGGTGCCACTTAATCTTTTTCAGTTTTTTGGGTCCCAGTTGGCCTTTTTAAATGAATTTGATCCAATTTCTTTGGTAACCGGATTCTTGCTTACTTGATTTAATGCGCGATATCCTTTTAAGCAGATGTTTGTAAGCAGATGAAGACTTAAAAAGTTTAATCTGTCAGTCTGCTCTTTTGCAGAACTGTTATTCATTTGAATTGTAATGACAAATTGCAGCAAAATTCTGATTAAGTAAAGGGGCTGCTCACCCCAAAATTGAGAAAAGACGTGTTTTACAGGGACTTCAGCGCTATCTATCCACCTACTTTGTCCTGCTGGGAGTTGCCTTGTTTTGGAGATATCGGCCGTAGAAATGTCTGTCTTCTCTCAAGTATAATGGGACTGAATGTTATTCCATCTGTGGTGTTTAAAGCACCAAAAAATATATATATACATTTGGAAAGTGCAACAACAACGTCTCTTACCAGATATCATGACCCAGTTATTGAAGATAATCCACAGACTTTTTTGCGGTGAGCAATTTAATGTAGGAAGTATTTTCTTCTACCGAACTCCACACACGAATCGTATCACTGCGCAGAAGATACCTGGGGCGCACTCAAGCCCCTCTGAAACAAACATGTATTTTTTTTTTTCAGTTTTGGGATGAACTGCCACTTTAAGTAACTGAATGAATCTTCATCCATTGTCCAGCCTCTTTTCCTTGCCTGGGGGGTGGGGCTCCTAGCCTGTCCTGGGCTGTACAGAGTGCATAGCAGTTACACCCTGAACAGAATGTCAGTTGTAATGAAATTTTAAATTGGATCCAGACTTGCAACTTAAATTAGACTGTTTTATGTGAACTAACAGATCTGAGATTTCTTAATAACTGTCTGACTGTCAGTTGGTATGACGTCTGAATGGGTTTGATGTATTTTTTTTTAATAACAGCCAAGCCTAACACTGCAGCCTGCGTGTAACGAGGGCGGAGCACTTCGACAGAGGAGTTTGGAAGTGCTTCTTTAAATCCCGGGAACGCTGTTGAAACCGTCCTGGCTCTGTGTCTGCAGATGTGCTGAGGAGGATGGAATGGCTGCTGGAGCTGATGGGCCTGATCCGGAACGTGGCCTACGGAACAACCTCTGTGAATCACGGGGAGCCCAAGCAGGTGCAGTGGCCCCCAGGCGCATGCTGATGCATGTCAAGTGACCAGGTGGCTCATGGGAGTTTCACTTATATAAAAATGTTCCGAGGGCAGAAGGAATGATGATTGGTTCAGAGAGATAACCAATCAGATTGTAGAGGAGGTGGATCAAAACAACTAGAGGAGGCAAGACCAAGACATCTGATTGGTTATCTCTCTGAACCAGTCATTTTTCCTTCTGCCCTCAGTACGTTTTTGTGTAAGTAAAACTCCCATGTGCAAGCGAGTGTGTGTCTATGAATGTCCTTTAAGGAACCAAGGTAACATGTTATCCCGTCCTGTAAAATGATTGGCCAGATCCTGGAGGGTAGGGCTGTCCCTAGCAGTGACTCCTGCCAGCATTTTGCACATGTGAGTGTAATCTTATTGAAAATGTCTCCGTCACATGGACCAAACTTTTTCTGGAAATTTAAGGGGCAGGCTGCCATTTGCATAGCGTGCAAAAAGTGCGACTGAATGGGAGCCTCGTGGCTCAGAAATTCGCCTGTGGCCAAGTGGGGGCCAGCCATTATCTGATATCAGCTAAACCACACTGATGGGGAGATATGTGGCAGGGGGTGGGGTGTCTGTGTGTATTGCTGGGTAACCGGGCCCCCGACTTCCTGTGTAGGCCACAGGCTTCCTGCTGCGAGTTTTCAGCGCCGCCGTGCTTACCTGGGCAGACCATGCCATGCCGCTGCTCCAGGGAGTTGGGGCGATCTGGGCGCCGCGGAGAGAGGACCCAGAAGTGGGGCGGGCCGACTCGTTCTGCGGGGTGCTGCCCAGCCCGGGGCGGCCCGTCTTCCGGGCCCTACTGGCACTTCCCCATAGCCTCCAGCTGCTGCTGACCAAGGAGCCTTGGAAAGGACAGACTCAAAAAGTGCGTCCCACTTTATTTTACTAACTTTTTTTATTTTATCAATAATTGTGCATATTTTAATTCTCAGCTCGCGTTCTCCCCCATCTACAAAGCCCCTGTCCACTTACAGCTCTTCTTTTATCCAGTTCTAAACATGACCCACAGAAGGTTGATGACACACTGCATATACAACATAATCGGCCCTCACCATCTCTGGCTATATTACACCCCGCCCCCCCCCCCCCCCACCATTTTTGGTGTCATTCTGCAGAATGCCGTGAGCTGGTCACCCCGCAGCAGACCCACAGCTGGTTGAGTGGTGTATCTTTTGTTTATCTTTTGTTTATCTGCAATGGCAGGAAATGCAGCCAGCAGGACTGCAGGAAATGCACAGCCGCCATGCCTGTGGACGCGCTGCAGCGGCGCCCGCCACTTCCCTCCTCCTTCGGTTTCGGCCAATTAAATCGTCGAGTTTACAAAAGCGTTTCCCCCAGCAGGGTATAGATTAAAACCACAGCTGCCAGGTTGGGAGCTGCCAGGTTGCCAGATTATTTTTATGAAGTCTGAGCGGACTGCAGGATGACCTTGCCTTCTGCAGAAGTGTACACCCCAACCCTCGTCACATCGCATTAAACATGAACCCACTTGCAAAGATGACAAACGTTGATTACTGACAGTTGAACAAACAAATCTTAAGTTGTTTATTTCCTATTTTCACATGAACCCAGCTGCCGACTGGAACAGAGCTTAACTGGTTTTGGGGGCAGTTAAAATTAACCAGGGACTGTCACCCCTGTAGTTTTTAGACTGGCTCTTCAGCATCGCTGAGGGCCCGACCCAGAGCTTATCCGAGTCGTCCGTCTCCGCTGCCAAAGGTGAGTCCCTGTATCCCTGGGTCGCTTCCTGGTATCTCCACAACGCTTCAGAGTTGCGCTGTTGACATGTGGGCGTTGAGAACTCGTGTTTGGGTGGAACGTCCCAACAAGCTGCCTTTCCGTCCTTTTCGGAAACAGCCGCCATCGCCGCATTGAGGAACTTCCCCGAATTCCGGAAGAAGGCCGTCTGGGCGCGAGCTTATGGCTGGTAGATCCAAACTGGCGTCCTGACAGCTTGGCTGGAGCAACCCGAAGAGGGTGGAGGTGACAGGACCCTGCAGAAGTGTCCTGGAGACTTGCCCGGCCCCCATCCAGTGATCTTCATGTGACGATACCGCCGAACAGTACAGCTTAGCACCATTATTTCCTCAGATTGGCATGGAGTGAGTCAAGTCACATGGTGGGGCATGATCATTTTGCGCACCAATAGGCTGTGATTATGTCGCCCGCGGCTGTAGCGTGAATTCAGCACATCTGTAAATGACAAAGCTAGTAGTGTGAGACGTGATTTAATTCTACCGTGCTGCTTGTCATTGATATGCGTGCAGTGTTTGCGTAACGGAGGAACGGGCGCGCAGTGTTGCTGTGGGAGGGGCGCGGTGAATGACGTTCAGGGTGGCCTCGCCCTGATGCTCTCTGCGCCCTAGACCGTGACCGTGTATTAAAGAAGTGCTATAAACAAACAGCCTTGTGTCTTATCTGTCCTGCACCAGCAGTGTGGGAATTTCTGTGTTCCTGGCATGGGGGCGGAATAACGGTTAAGTGGGATTCATCGTAAAAGGCTTTCAAACACTGCTTAGCAAATCCCACCCCCCCCCCCCCCCAGCAAGGAGGCGGGCCTGAAGCTTCACTTCCTTTTCATTTTTTTGCTCCAACCTTCCAGCTGCTGTTTTCGCTCCCTCAGCAACCGCCACTCGGTGAAACAGGCCCCTGCAGTCGGAGGAACACGGCAACAGAATGAGCAGCAGTTCGCAGAAAATCCCGATGAGTGACAGACTCTCTGCTGGCAGAATGTCTGCTTAAAGTTTACAGCTCTTTTGTAATGCATTTCCACCCTGGTGTTTATATACGGAACTATAATCAGAAGCATAAACTTGCTTCCTGCCGTTTCAAGAAAAACAAACTCGCATTTAACCCGCGCCTTGATATTATAACTGTTTAGGTGAAATGTGTTGCACTGCAAGAATCAGACACTTGAACTGGCAGCTGTGTCCTTAACCATTACGCCATCTGCTGCCGGTGTTTGATATGACCAAAGCACGTGAGCCTCAGAAATGGTGTTACTGTGGAGGTGTTGAGAAGAGGCGACCTGGACGGTACTTGCCGACGACAAGCAGGGGCAGGTAGCCCTGGAGGATGTAGGGGAGATGGACGTAGGCAGAGACCGAATGCCCCACTTGGGACGAGAATGTTCTCAGTGCTTCACAAACAGTCAGCCCTGCAGGTACCAGAAATGTTTCTTAAAAAAAGGAGGGAAACATTCTTTCTCATACCTCTACCCCTACGATCCCCTATAAGAGCTGGCTCTCTTCCCCGGCTTAAGGGTGTTTTTTTGCCCACCTCCCACTTAGTCGTGTTTTAAAGGAAGCCCAGCCCCCTTCCCCAGATCGTCTCCCACATCCTGGCCTCTTAGAACGGTCCTGTATCAACCCATGACACTGTGTTATCAAACCGAAGCAGGAGTTACAGGATACCAAGCGGACGTGTTTATTTTTTGGCATTCTGCAGTTTAATGGCTGTGCCAGAAGATGGAATCTGAGTAGGGGTGGGAGTACCTTCTGCCAGCACCGAGAGGGGGTACACTGGAATCCAGAGGGTGTGGTGGGCCCACAGCATGTTCCAGGATGGAGTGTTGATGAGGGTCAGGAGTCCGTGGGGATATCTGCGCATAGTGCAGAACCATGTTTGTGTTGAGAGAGAAATTGGGAGCTCATCACCGGAACCAGCCCATGATGTAACCCAACTGCTGTACGAACAAACTTACCAGGCATCAGGGGGCGGGGAGGACTTTGGAAGTACCTCCAAGAGCCATTATTGATAACCAACTATTACGAAAACTAGGGGTACCCTCACCCCCCACCAATTGGCAAAATATACTCCAGAGGACCCTCCTCGACGCTAAGTTGGAAAAATATACCACCATCCCCCACAGCATATGCCCCTGAAAAACTCACAGCAGTGAAACATAACAGGACATATCAAGCAGATTATCATACATTCTCCTCGCCTGTAGGACCACGTATACACCACTGGGGACAGGTAAGCCAAAGGGCAACGTACCGCAGCAAACCGAGAATATTCCACAGGTAAAACAAGCCACAGACTATGGCTTTACTCTGAATGTTTTCTTGGGTGGCGATCACAAACAACAGGAAAATCCTCTCTGTAACCTGCGAACACACATACACACACACACACACAAACACGTTTTCCTGCTGCCGAAGTGAGAAACGTATCGTCACACCAAGCGCTATATTAGAAGTTCTTCTGCACAGCGTGTGTGGGCCTTGTAACTTAAAGCTACTTCCTAAATTATTTAAGCGTGATAAATAAACAACAAAGTTATCAACAAGTGCCTTCATCAACCCTGCTAAACCTGCTATAAAGGCGAGCTGCTACCGTTATCGGCAGCAGGCACGGGCGCGCCGCTGGCAGTGGGCGGGAGGCACGTACTTGCACGAACCGAGGCAGGAGCGCTCCTTTCTCTATCCCGTCTGCGATGTGGAAGAGCTCCAGCACCGACAGCAGCTGACAGAGGCTCATGGCCACACCGACCGAGTAGAAGGTATCGGCCAGGGCGTCTAAGAGAGGAGCAGATTTCAGCAGGGACGCGTCACGGCCCCATCAGAAACAGCCAGGGATCAGTCACTACTGACGTACGCAAACTCCTGACGAAATAACATGCAACTGCATGAGAGAAGAACGGAAACTCTTGAAATTTAAGTGTTTTTAATGATCAACATTTTGATGAATTTCTCAAAGCCAAACTGCAGGTACATGATCTCAAGGGTAACTTTAGGTTGAGCGTTGGGGGATTGAGGTCTCCGGCCATTTAATTAAGGGGGTCCAGGAGGTTGCATTAGCTGGTTTCGATTACTAGGGGGAGCTACAAACCCCACATTGCCCCATAATTTATGCCCATGCATGAACTCAGTCAATATTTCACGTATCTTCCCACACCCACACACGTTTACATATGAAATGCCAGCACCAACGGAAAGACCGGTGAGGTTTACCTTACCTCCACCAAAAGATAAGAATCTGGCCGTCAGGTTGGCAAAAATCCATGTGTGACCGCAAAACTGAAGCAGATTATACAGGATAAGATAGGCAAGTCTGATACTGCACCTTACGGGAAAAGATCATGCAAACGAAAAGCATTAGTTCTACACTCTGCGCACAGTGCGTTTTATTTATGGTTCCGCAACCATAAGGCTTTAATGCAGTTTTAATAATGCAAATAATAAAGTAAAAACACACAAAATGCCTGTGTGATTCCTTCCAGGGAAATCAGCAGAACTATCTGTGCAAAACTGTCCAAAATGTGTTGATGGGGGGGACTGCGGAATACAACTGACAAAGTCATGTAACAAAACGAAAGTAGATATATTTCTTGCACGCCTTATTAATTACACTGTAACTCGGGCTCATATGTGCTGTACCAAACAAAACGCAGTCTTTAAGGAAATTAAAAATTACAGTTAATGCCAAGTACAGTCCTGCAGGCACCCTAACGGTATACGCAGAGTACTTCGAGCAGGTATTGCTTACCTCATTTGTTTGCTTTTTGTTTAATCAGATCTGTAATCGATCTGTTTGCGAGGCGTTTCTTGAAAGTCAAGCGTAAAATTGCTCATTTCAGGAAGTTCAAATTTTCGGATACGTTCTGACGTCACTCGCGCTTTTCCTCGTTGGAGCCAAATTGCGGTGGCGCCCATTTGCAGCCTAATATGAAGAAGCATATATAGCAAGTATAGTGTTTGTAGCCTATACGTTGTAATTATCATATATGTATGCTTTGCATAAATGATCAATTATCTGCCGACTAATTTTGGTTTTAGAAAGAACATAAATAGACGAAAAGATTAATCTTGAACCATGTGTTTGATTGATACCCCATGTTGATAGTTTCTTTTGATTTTTATTTATTACAGTGATTGCATTTATACCGCTGATAATGTACCTCACGTTTCATTTGCAGTCCTGTTTTCGCGCAGTGTTTCATAGTTACATATTTTCATAGTGCCAGTTGATTTACAGTGGTTTAAGTACAGCGCTCTGATCTTTTCCGTCAGCTAGTATCCGCCATGTAGGTACTCATCATATCATGAGTTACGATGCTGTTTACGTCAATGATTTGCAGTCAGTATCGGAGCTCGTAGGATAAATGAGATTTTCCCTGTTGATTTAGTTCTGCTACTGTGAAGTTAGTCCTTCAAGTGGGCGGTTTCTCCTGCGGCGGATTGGCGGCCCGTTCTTCGCCTCGCGAACAGTTTCCGGGATCGTCTACGCAACCCCGCATAAGACAAGGGGTGAAGTTGATGGACGGATGGATGGATGGATGGATGGATGGATGGATGAATGGGTTCTTTGACGTTTTCTGTCATTCTTGTGACACCTAGTGGAAATCGGAAGCATTTGCTGAAGGTTATTTAAATTATACATCACGATGGCAGACGTTTGTAGGTCTAAATGAATAAATTACACTTTTTTTTCTTCCATATATTAAGGTTTAACAGACAGTGAACTAAAATATGAAACACATTCATTACACTAAACTCATTACACTATGAGAGGAGAGAAGGCAACTGTGTTGTTTTACTTGTGAAACGTGGATTGGTTTGTCACTGTTATTTGCTGGTTTAGCATGAACTCTATCCAAAGTATCTGTCTTTAATGCGCTGTTACACCCTGATTGTCTTATTCCAGAAAACTGCCGTTCAGATTATGACTCGGCACCACTCCAGCCCAGAATCTTAATTAACCTTTATGATGCTACTACTTGCCTTGATTAATTACATGTACAGAAATTCAAAACGTTGCACCTTCCTGGTATGCCTTTTGCCATTTTGTTCACATTCTTATTAAAAATAATTAAATAATTCTTGGTTTTCAGTACATTGCACCGTACATTAAACATACCAATTCCAAATCAGGCTGATACAACATTGTAGCATTGGAGTTAAGCACTGTGGGGTGGGGGGGTTGAGGTTTCCATCCAGTTTGTGATTATGGGGGGGGGGGGGTTGTATTGAGCAGTTTTGATTATTGGGGGGTTACAATCTCCTTGCCACCCCCATCCCCTGGAATTTACGCCTGTGAGCTGGGACATAATTTCATTTTTAATATAAAATGTTGCAGGGTTGCAGTGGTTTGCACTGTCACTTTGTGCCTCTGGGACCCGGGTTTGAGTCTTCCCCTGGGTTCCATGTGTGTGGAGTTTGCATGTTCTCCCCATGTCGTCGTGGGGTTTCCTCTGGGTACTCCAGTCTCCCCCCACAGTCCAAAAACATGCTGAGGCTAATTGGAGTTAACAGATTCCCCATAGTTGTGCATGTGTGAGTGACTGGTGTGTGAGTGACTGGTGTGTGAGTGAATGAGGTGTGAGTGACTGGTGTGTGAGTGAATGGTGTGTGAGTGACTGGTGTGTGAGTGAATGGTGTGTGAGTGAATGGTGTGTGAGTGACTGGTGTGTGAGTGACTGGTGTGTGAGTGAATGGTGTGTGAGTGTCTGGTGTGTGAGTGAATGGTGTGTGAGTGACTGGTGTGTGAGTGTGCCTTGTGACGGGTTGGCAGCCCATCCTGGGTTATTTCCTGCCTTGCGCCTGTAGCCTGTGGGATAGGCTCAGGAACCCCCATGTCCTTGAATAGAATAAGCAGTTTCAGAAAATGGATGGCATAGTGTCATCTTCTTCTTCAGTCCTTCGAAACGGTGATAACACCATATTTATTGTTACTAATCCTGAATAGAGACAGGAGTAGTTTAAGCATTGTGATTGTAAGGATACTTGTGTTAAACAAAGGCCCATATAAACAAAAAAATTCAAATAAATCTCTCCCCACCCTGGGTCTATGTAGCGTATTACCTAGGAATTTGCTCCAATTACAATATACGAATAAGGTTTTCTGATCTGTTGCTGCCCGTCCATTCATTAATTACCAGGGAGTGCTCCATGATGATGATAGCCTAGCGTGAGCAGCGTGGGTAATCACGTGGCATGTACACGCATGCTGTGAAGCAACAGTGCTACTCACTGAGCTACCCGTATTAAAAAGCTTTCTTTAACTTTCATGTACTCGGGGGCGGAGTTACTTTTCCGGAGGCCTCTTAAGTGGGACGCTTTGAGCTTTTAATTAAGAACGATGGAACACCAGTAACATGCTAATCAAAGCCTGGGGTCCCAGCGGTAAAACTCATCGATCAGGATGGGGGTGGGAGTGCTGTCAAAAATTCACCGGTGGGGGAGTGCGGGGTGGCTATAACGCCGGCGGACCGATCGGCCAAATTTAAAACGTTTAACTGCTCCCTCTTTCGAATTTTTGCGTACTCTCGTTTCATTGTGTTATTTGCAGCTCCGGTCACAGTTTTTAACCACCACTCTAGCGGGAGAGTATCAAAGATACGGGAGATGTAATGTTACTCTTGTATGTTTGCACCGTTTTCTTCTTCTGTTGGGCTACTGTGCCGGTTCACGGTAGAATAATCCATTACTGCCGAGATGGGGGGGCAACTTTATCCATCCGGGAACTTTTGCTAAACATGCAAATAACGACCATGTTGCTATCATTAAGTGATCATATTGTGTTATATCCTTAAAGTAACTGACCTTAAGGTAACTGAAAATTCTCCCTTTAAGGGGCCCAGTCTCCGAGGTCCCCAGTCTCCGAGGGCCCCAGATGGCTGCCTACCTTGCCTTGTCATCCAGATAAGAGTTATTTTGGGTGACCAGAGGTACTAACACTACTTAAACATAATCTTTTAAGTTGTAAACACCTCTAGAGGAATGTCATCCCTTTTTATTGTAGTAATTACATTGTCAATATAAATTGATTGTATATGCCAGCTTGCATAAAACCTGTTTAATATTTGTTGTTGTTATGTTGGAGTGATAATTCCCAACATTAGGCATATTTGAAGTATGTAGCTTGTTCTCTTTTTACAGCAACTTTTAAATAATAATATCTGACATCAGTTATGATTTTAAAATAAATTCATTTCTGTGCAATACAGTTTTACACGAACAACAAAGATTGCGGTGTGTCGACATGTTAGACATCCCCCCCCACTACCCATCCAGCCAACCATCCATCCGTCCATTTTCTGTGCCCCCTTGTGTACCCCCGAAGCAGGGTCATGGGGGTCGAGAACATATTTCAGGAGCTACGGGTGCAAGGGAATAACCCAGGATGGGGCGCCAACCAATTGAAGTCTTTAAATTGCATTAAATAATTTTCTTTAGACTTGATATTCCTAGAGTAGATATGAATTTTTTATTTTCACTTTCACTTTTAAGTATTCAGAATCAACTTTATTTCCTACATTTATGTACGAAGATTTTTTTTTAGTCAGGTCATGCGTATTTTGGCAACTATTCAAATATTTTGACTGTGATGATCCGTGTCGGGCGAGCAGGCAGGGAGCGGGGAATCGGGACGGGTATATTGTATTCCAGAACAAAGGGGGTTATTTGGGGCAAACGGGGAACCACACGGGACATACGTCAATGACAGACCTGGGGAAACAGACTTGAAACGGACTAAATGCACAGGACTGACTAGATCAAAACGGAAACAGTTGGTAACAAGCGGGATTCACATGAGGGTAACGAGGTGAGCGTGGTCATGACATTGACTTACATACATAGTAAATTTTACAATAGCTTTTTACAAAACACCGGTTGCACAAAACACAAGAATTTTCACCAAGTTATGGTTTCCTTAAAATAAAGTTGGTTGCACAAAACCCTTAAGTCTTCTCCTTACGGTTTCCTTAAAATGTTCACTTAAGTTTTTCCCATTATCTTGATCTTATACTTAAGGAATCACTTCAAGTTCCCTAAACGGTTGCACGAAAGACCTTGACAGTCAAATTAAGTAAAAAACTTAAGGTACTTCTGATTGTATTTAAACGGCAGCATGGCTGAGTTTATGTTGACGAATGAGGAAAATCAACGCATCCTGAGAAGTGTCATGTGACTGGAAGTACCCAATGAATACAGTTAATGATGATCAATTGATTTGACCTGACTAACAGTAAATTTATGATTTTATTTATATGGCCTGCAACATGTTTATAATCCATTATTAAATCTGCCTAGCAGATCGATCTTTCAGTTTCAAAGAATACAAAATGGTGTAATGTTATCTCGGTAATAAGTGCTGGCGAGTTTCACCCTGGGCACTGGCCATAATATCCAGAACTACATCATTTATGGAATGAATTTTCCTACGCAGAAATATGAAGACGCATGCAAAAATGCATTTAATGTATCTGAGATACAACAATAATTCTATCTGCTCAGTCTTTCCTCCACTATTGCTCTTTTCCCAGTATTCAAGTGAATCTAACAAGTTAGCGCTGGTGCTTGACGTCAAGTATTCAGAAAAATTATCGCTATATGTTCTACTAAGTTGTTCTTTTTCAAGTAAAAAGTACCTAGTTGTAGTGAACACAGTACAGCTGAGGGAACAGTCTACTTTTTCAGCATGATGCAGTGGGGACAAAATCCAGCTTTTAAATTGTATTTATATTCGTCAGACAAATAATATGTTTCATTTCGGCATTGTCATTAAACGCATATTTAAATCATGTTTTTGTTTTAATTATCATCACACAAAAACCATCAACATTTCTGTCAATGAAATTAACACTGGAGGCTGACGAGCCGGCATGAGGTCAAGCAATTAAATGATCTCCGTGGAAACTACAATTTTACTGTCAATTTTAATATTTCGTAAAATGTCTTTCAATGCCAGAAATCCCCTGGATTTTTCCTTATGGAAACTTTTTAAGTTAAATAAATCCCTCAGCTAAGGAGAACTGAAACCTTAAGTGTCACACTTAAGGGGGAAAAAGGTGTTTTGTGCAACTGGACCCTGAAATTTGGTGAATTTAATTTCACCAGTTACCTTCCATGCCCTTGAAAAGTGTCATGTGGTGCAACAGTGATTTATCTTAAAAAATAATTTACTTCCTTAGTTTCCTTCCATGATATCATTGGTGATATTATGATTGACTGACCTATTTTCCCCCCAAAAACCCGTATAATTTATGAAAAAGGTATAACAATGCTATCCATATATCAGCGATATTTCACCCGAGGAAAGTACATTTGGATGAACTTCAGCTCCTTCCATTTTGTGTCACACCACATGACTATATGTTCACGCCAATAATTACACAACAAACTCTAAAATTCACGAAACACATTCTACGCAACAAATGTGACATTTTTATTAGCTCGTTAAGTTCTGAATATCAGTAAGGTCCAAGTAAATTTACACACAAAAACATTTTATAGACAGTTCAGATATAATATTTAAAAGTATTTCATTGATAAATGCAAAACACCTCAAAAAACTTAACAGTGAAGGGTAATGCAGCTCATGCAGAGAAGACTGGTGAAAGCAAAGGAGTAACTCCAGTCACCTCTGAACTTCACCAGTCTGGACTGGTCAACTTAAAAACACTGGCAGTTTTCCTCTCCCAGTAACTGCAGGAAGCAGGTCATAATTTCTCCCTTCTTCTCTTTCTCCCAGGGCTCACTTAGCTTGCAGTGTTTAATCTCTCCCTTCTGCTTAGCTGGATAGCTTGTCCTATTTAAGGTAACCCATAATAACTGGACTCTTCGTCCACTTACATTTAGCCCAGACTACCTTAAATCCGGCAAGGTAACCAGCTATGCAAGAAACCCTGTTTCATTATACAGGCTCCTAGTATCTAAAAAAACTGCTGTCGTGGGTTCAGTCTGTGTCAGTGGTGCACAACAGAACGTTGGATTTGTTACAGAAACAAACTAAGAAAATACCAGGTAATTGCTATTATACCACAACCATGTTGTGATGTCTTGAAGTCAGGTTTCAGTTATCCTTTTGTTCCAGGGTTTGCAGTAACGCACTGCCTATGGGGCAGTGATTTCTCAATACTTGTTAAGTTACTCTTAACAAGGCTACAATGGTGATAAAATGTGTCACAAGCATGAAATGTTTGTATAATCACTGCTGTAAATTTCATTCTTTCAACTATTTTAGGATGTGCATTAATTATTACGTAAAGCATGAACCTATGAATGAAAAATGTATCGAAATTGGCTTGATTGAGACTCCCCAGCATAAAAACTAAACCTTGGACTCAGTATCTCAGCCTTATCTCATCTCATGTTTGGTCTCCTCACCCCATTCTCTTCATGTTATGATATAAATATTTCAGCAGAACAGCTCTTTTCTACCACACATTTATATTGTACTGAGCTTAGCCAAATGTGTTTTTTTTTGTTTTTTTTTGCAGAAATACTTGCCCTCCCCACTTTTGTTTCAACCATGGCTGTTACGTCACAAAAGAAGCTCCAGTTAACCTCTATATCTTACATCTACTTACCTACACTCAGGAAACCTTACACACTCTGCGCTCCACGTTCTACACCTTCAACTCCACACTCTACATTCAAGCAGACCTGCAAGACCCTCTACACTCTATAATCCACAAACCCGAAACGCTACGTTCTACATACTTGCAGCTGTAAGCCCTTGAATTTTAGAACTTTGATGTCTTGTGAGAAACAGTTCTGTGGAAGCACCTCATAAAACTTGGACCCAGATTGGTCTTGTCAGCTCTCCTTCTTGCTCTGGTATCCTGCAGCAGCAATGGGAACGGAAAGGTGGCAACTTGAAGGCATAGCAGGCCCCTAAAATTAACAGCTATGCCAACATCTTGCCAGCTTCCCTCTTCCTACCCTTCTCTCCCATTCCTGTTGGAGCAGCAGGCTCCACCAGCCCCCAGGTGTAGGCCCTAGGAATAACAGAGGAAAAACAAGGTGAGCTGCTCTTGGGAGTTTCATTTACACAAAAAATTATCTGAGGGCGGAACAAAAAATGATTGATTCAGAGAGATAACCAATCAGATTGCAAAGGACGTGGGTCCAAGCAAATAGAGAAGGCGGGAACAAGACATTTGATTGGTTGGTCCTGCCTCTTCAAATCACTTGGACCCACCTCCTATTTTGGAAATATTTTGAAAATGGGTTTTCTTTTTGTTGTGGATCACTCATCAAGTTATGGAATCACCATGTCACTCAGCATTCAAGGCAGAAGTGAACATAGCCTGTAATTGTTGTTTTGGTACAAGGAATATATCTGCACAAGATTAACTGTTTGATTACTATATTGGCAGTATTTCATTTTAATGTATTTAAAATACATATTTAATTTTTAAGTATTTCGTAATTTATATTTTGCTGAACGGAAAAAAATCAGATGTACTTTGTACATAAAATACACACATAATTATTTGAGTTAAAAGACTTAATAGAATTTTGTTTTGCTATTTATTTTCTCTCATTTTATGAAACTTCATCACTGGGCTAGATGCAAGCAAATCACGCAATAGGTCCTGTTGAAATCTTGCTTGTTGTAAACTTCATCGGTGCTCCAGCCACCGGAAGAACTTCACACTGTTCCATTCCACTTGAATCAGTGTGGTGCCGAGGTATGACCCGGCACACAGCTGCACCTGGGTTCCCATCCCTAAGGTGGATTGGAATGTAGTTTGTGCATCAACACAGTGTAATCAGCTCATGTTCCTTACCCCTCTCTCTTTGAAATTACAAATAGCCCACAAGTTACAATTGATGTGCAAGTAACAAAATACGTTTTGGTGTATTTCTGCCTATCTCTGAGTACATTTCTTCAGTTTTACGGAAGGAGGGGAACTGGAGATAAACACAGTAAGTTACCTTACTTTCCAACAGGGTGATTAACGTATTTTAATGAACTATTTAAAAAATTTTGATGAAAATAAATCAGCTTTAGAGGTTAAGCATGTATGTTCCCACCAACTAGAAAATCCCGGTATCTGTTATAATTATGATGCATTATTAACATTTTATTATTTTTCATAAAATACATGGCGACCATCAGCTCTTTGATTAGCAAAGTAAGCAAATATTATAGACGACCTTTACATTGACGAATGATTAAATGTGCTGATATTTTAAAATTTGAGCATACAATGTGTTCATATATTACGTGGAACGTGGTATTTAAATATTTAACGATACATAAGATTGAGGCGAAATACAAGTGTTTATGGACACTGAAAGTACAGAAAACGTTTATAACAAGAACTGTAATGAACTGTAAATAGCGGTAATGGTATCATGTTCATGTAAATAAATAAAACATAAATATTTGTGAATAAGCTCGCCTTTGGCTGATGGAATTGCTGCATCAGGTGCAACACGCATGCGTATACAGCACTGTGCAAAAGTCTCGGGCAGTTGAAGAAATTGTCTATAGCCAATTATCTGAGTAGTAAATGTATATTCTTTTAGAAAAAGTTATCACTGGAATATATGGAAATTAATAACTAAAAAGAACTTCTTCTGTTCTCCAAAACATTTCTGGATTCTGGTTGGATGGCTATAGGGACACAGCTTTATGTCCCAAACCTCTCCTCAAGGGCACCTCAGCCGTTCCACGTATTTGTTAAATTCCACCAACAGCTCAGTCGATCCATTGAATTAAACAAAGTCAGTGATGTTGATTAGCCCAGTACGGTGTGCTGGTAGTCGAATCAAAATATACACTGGTGTACTGGACGGCTGATGCAAATTCTGGGGTGACTTTAGGAGAGGTTTTGAGATTTCTAACACACTTGGACAAACGTAAAATCGTAGTTTTACACCGATATGATCATTAATTTAAACATTTTCTTGGAGTGCCTAAGACTTGCACAGTAGTATATATTATACATTTATCTCTTGCGGTTTTTTTTTGTTTACTTTCTGGGTGATGCCTAGGTAGTTCAATATTAATTAAACAGAAAGTATTGAGGAAAATACGGACCAAATCGCTTTATTCAATTTATAAATACACAGTTATAAATTTTTGTTTAATAAGTTTAACACCATATGTGGTAAATACATCGTATTATTAGTGTATATTCAGTCACACATCAATACATCCATAGGCCTTATTACTCATAAATGAAAATGAGATTATCGCTTGATATGAAGGCGTGTTACTATACATAAGTATTACGTGTCAAATATTCGAAATACTTAAATGATTCAAAGTTTTACGAACGTACAGTTCCAAAGACGAACGTATGCCTGCGGAAGACCTCCTACCTGTTGATCCTCGAGTCGGTCGTTCAGGTGGCTTTGTGTCCTCCGACAAAACAATCCGTTGAGATTCTGGGGGGTACACGTTTTATAGGCAATAAAAGTGCCGGGAGTTCCTCAGAAAAGCGCGATGCAGGCGGCGATGAGAAAAGTCTGACTCAGCGCAGTTCTCAGGAACGCAGAGGCGTAGGTTTGCAAGAAAGCTCCGGGCGTCGCTGGTGGGTTTTGCCGCAAAAAGCCCCAAGATTATCCAAAATCACTCCATGCCTGGGTGCACTAACACCAGGGAACTCTCAGGCATATCTCGGGTCTATTAGAGATTAAATTCCTCGGCTAAATTATTCCTAAAGGTGCGTTGATAAGCAGGGAATCCCATAAAAGAGTCTATCGGTTCGTTCCGAAAGCGGCAGAGGACAATGTACATTGAATTTTTCAACGACGCCTCGCATGCGAAATGATATTTAACACACACCCATATAAGTGCTCGCGGTTGTGCACGACCAGTACTTTAAGAAAATTAGTGTGCATAGTTTAAGTGGAACTGCATGTGGATGAATGAAAAAAGACTCAGAAAATACAACATTCTGATTATATTCTGATGATTTTTGAGGTGCCACAGGAAATCATTGGTAACTAAAAGTAGTAAACATTCCTTAACCTCATTTAAAAAGAAAGAAAACCTTTCAAATGGATCTTTAAATATAAACCTTGCGTTTCGCCTTGTTACTTAGTTACCCAGTCCGGTACATGGGGGTGCTGCCAAAGTAGATAAGAGAAGGGGGTAATTAGGGTCACTTCGAGTGTTTTATAAGTAAGTTTATTTCATATCAGACAACAAAGGTCCACACCAAAAAACACACAAAATAAATATAAATAAATAATAAATAAAGAAATACAGATATACAAGCCACATTAAAAAAAACATATGAACCCCCAAGCTACCTGGAATTTCTGACCTTTCTGTACAGGTGTAAGCTTGCACTGTGACTGCTCCAGGGAAATACATACAAAAACGGAACCCCCCCCACCCCATGTTTGCCGATTCATTCACCATAGTCATGCATGCGGGGGACAGTGGTGGGCGGCTTTGAGGGTCCAGACCGCGGCTGAGTCCGCAAAGCCCAGACCTGCCCCCCCCCCCCCCCCTCCCCGGGATTTATTTTGAAACATGAAAGTAAAATTCTACATTGATGTCTCCGCGTCGGGCTTCGTAATATATGAATCATACGCTCAAGTAAAATCGCCTCGACCTCGGCGGACTAAATCAGATCGACTTCATATATGGCTGGTCACTTGACAACTTTCGTGAAAACTAACTCGAGTGACCGACGTGTTGGGGGAGGGGGCACAGAAAATTGCTATTAAATATTTACGCCGGAAAGGAACTTGGTGACTTCTAAGCATGATTGAGACCAGGCCTAAGTAAATAATTATTATCACTAAGATCATTTCCATTGTAGGCTAACTAAGGGGAGAATGGACCCCGTTTCAACTGTGTTAATCTAGGCTGGACATGTTCGACATCTTTCCGCCTTTTTCTTTCTAAATTTGTTCCAACATTTGTTGGATTGCGTATGTCTGTTGTATTTATTGCCTTTGATGAATTTTGGAACAGATTAGGAGGCTGTGTCTCCAGCTAGCAAACTGAGAAACATTTTTTTAAACCACAGTACAACCACTGCAGTCAGGTGATTCTGTTTTTTTACATAAATGCCAAACTGCTCGCAAATATTTATATGATCAAAATATGTAATAATTCATAGTAATAATATTAATGACTAGACCATGACGCATTTGCGTTACGAGTTAAAGGAAATTCCACTCCCGTGAGGACATTTTAATTGCCAGCAATGTTTACCTTATGCGTAGGCCTTAGAATATTTTCAGATAAAGGCAATTTTTGGTTGATTTACCCAGTCTGCCACACCTAAACTGCAAATAGTTAATTCAGTAGGACACCTGACCAAGTAGAACGACTAAGAATCCATTCACCATAATTGACAGCTTCGGCGCATAAAAAGGAAGCGCTTCACCAAAAATGTGCTTCTATTAACGAATCCAGCATTCACGGGTATGTTTTAATGCGCCTATTTCATATAACAAAAATCAAAGATAATAAACGTGCATCTTACTGACTGAGGCAGAGGAGGTTTTAAAATGACAATGTCCACATGTTTAATAGTAGTGGCTGAAAAAGCACAACCAGACATTGCTTTATGTGTTACTGTACTTGTAAATTCACAGATAAACCTGTTCACAAGCGCTTATTTAGTTTGAGATTCGCACAATTAATTATGTTGACAGTTACAGTACGTTATGAGTACTATCTTTGTGAGACTGCAATATATATTATTTTCTCCATTTCTATGCATAAGTCTATTTCGTTTCTTCTGAGGAACTTAAATATAAAAACCCTTTTTGGAAGAGTACTGGAGGTAATGCACTCAAAGCTCAGTCATACTTGGACATCATAACCTTACTCATGTGAATTTGGTTATTCAGAGAAAAGCGTGACGTGTGTGAGGCGCCGCGATGAGACGTCCGGCTGGTTATGAGTCATCGGAGACCCTGCTTCTTCGTGAGGTATCGTACTGAGAAAATAAGAAAAGCGGAAAGTGCTGATTATCCCTTAATGACGCATGCTTTTTCGGAGGTGACTGTTCCCACTGCCCCTGGTAGGGTTGGACTGGCCATCTGACACACTGGGTATATTCCCAGTGCGGCAATGGGTATGGACCCTACTCCGATTGGCAAAATATATTGCTCGGGAAAAGTTTTCATTCATGGGTGACCCCAAAGTCTGGGCCTGCTGCCTGACGAGTCGCCATTAGCTCGTGACAGGCAGTCGTGGCTTTCAGTTGACGTGGGCGTTTCGCTGAGTCAACCGAGAGGGTGTCCGGGCGATGTCACAGGGCAGAGTCTGCAGGCTCGACTCCTGGACGGCTTCCCTGGCCCCGGCGCCGACGCAGGACCATGTGGCTCCCATTAGCACGTGGAGGATGAGTTACGGAGCAGGAGCGGGACGCGGAAAGTCCCAGCCGAGCCGGCCAGCGTGGCTGAATCATAGGACGGCTTGTCCTGGCACTTCCCCCCTGATTATTAAGAAGTAGGGTTGACTCGAGTTCTAACTTTTTCACTCCTGTCAGTCCTGTAAGGTCCACCGGAGTATATCAGTGACCTTTACCACGAAATGGTGACCGACTTTGTTTCCCACCAGAGGATTCGTGCATTTCCTCAGCGTCACGTGACATTATGAGGTGGTAAGAAGGGGAACGTCGGCTGGTGATTCAGACCACCCAGTCCTTGTTTCATTAAGCCTTGGAGGGGTTTTCCTTCTCACATCCATTAAACCTGCCAAGATTCAGTGACCTATCAATGTGAATATTATTCATTTTTATTGGTTTGTCATTATTGCTAAAAGGACTATTTTCTCCCCTTGTTGATGTCATTCTGTCCATCTTCCCCCATCACCAGAAAAACAGCCAAGTTCCTTCCCCATTCGTGGGGTTATATTCTCTGTCCTGTCCGGGCAGATTGTCACATGCTTGCACTTTACAAGGAAAATGGCTTAGGTTCAAGGGGTGAACTCTCTGATACAACAACACCTCTGTGTTTCAATGTTTTTGAAGATTGGTAGTGCAATTAACCTCTGAGTCCGGCGTTCGAGTCTCCACCAGGGTTCTGTGTGTGGAGTTTGCATGTTCTCCCCATGTCGTCGTGGGGTTTCCTCCAGGTACTCTGGCTTCCCCCCCACAGTCCAAAAACATGCTGAGGCTACCTGGAGTTGCTAAATTGCCCATAGGTGTGCACGTGTAAGTGAATGGTGTGTGAGTGTGCCCTGCGATGGGCTGGTTGGTGTCCCATCGTAGGGTGGTCCCCTGCCTTGCACCCATAGGCTCCGGACCCCCTGCAGCCTTGAATAGGACAAGCGGTTACAGAAAATGGATTTTTCCTAAGAGTAAATTTATTAAATTTGCATATTAATGGATTTTTTCCCCTGCCTGCTATATCCATTCCTAATTGTGGTGTATCAGTTGATTTTGAAAATCAAGGGTTACATTTTGAAAAAAAAAAATACTGTACCCTGAGTATAATGATATTTACACAAAAAAGTGGCCGGTTTCACTATTCCTCTCATTTTTATTTTTTATTTTCCCGTGAGTCCTTGGTGGTATGAGAGGTAGTAATGAAATGGAGTTTTATAATGCACCATTAAAGTAGATAAATACTAGCTTTATCTTTCAAATAAAACAGCAGTCATGTTTGGTCTGCACCTGTATAAGTTTTCCGGTCTTTGCCAGAAATCCCAGAAAACATCCAAAATGCTTCCTGTTGATTTTGATAAAAAAAAATTTGTGTTGATACAGAATAATAAAACTGAGTTTGCCATTGCTTTATTAACTGAAACACAAATGTGGAATGTGTGTATAGCGCTACCACAGCCCACTATGAAAACATTAATGCAGATGCAGGATTATGGAACCTCATTAAATAATAAAACTGGGACTTCTTTGATGTCAGGAACTGTGCGGCCAACTTTCCATACTGATTTCACACTAAGCACTAATCAGCATTGTTCAAGATATGACCAAGTTTTTAAAAAATGTAAAATGAGCAGCCATTGGCTGCAGAGACGCATGTGGCTTGTAAGGAACAAAACGATTGGCTGTGAGATCTAAGGCAAAAGGCTAGAAGATAAAGAGAGTTTAACGTGAGAAAGTGTAACGTGGCTGATTAAGCACGTTTATTTTGTTTAGGGTTCCTTCCTGCACACCTGAGAAAAGTATTCGAAAGCATTTAAAATCATCTCCTAACTGGAACTGATTGAATCCATCCATCCCTTAATCATCTTCAAACTGCTGAAACATGAATTGAGGAGCACTGCTACCAAAACGTACTGGAGAAGTGCAACAGGTAGTATGTGAAATATTCAGATAATCTATTTAAACTGCTTTCTGATTCCAAATCACAGTTTACCAGTGTTTATAAACTAAGCATGTCCACAACATTAAGACCTTCTGAATCCTCAATACTATGCAAGACTCAATCATGTAGCAATAAATCAGTTGCCTCACCTGTCCCTTTACACAGCTCTGGAAAAAAATTAAGGGACCACAGCAAAGTTAAGTTTCACATCTTCTCTGTTTATGGGTGTGCATCTGTAAAACATACATCTTTTTTTGCAAACTCCAGCCTGGGTCTTCCCTGCTTCTCATTAATGAAGAGCTTCTTCCTTGCTTTATGGATCTTCAGTCCTGCTTCTAGGAGCCTGATACGAACTGTCCTAGCCGTGCAATTCACACCACTTAATGCTCCCCATTCTTTTTGAAGGTAACTTGAGGTCATCCTCCAATTTATGAGGCACTGCCTGATAAGTTGATGGTCGTCTCTGGCATTAGGAAGTTGCTTCTGTCCTCTACCTGGCTCTTTGCCAGTGTCTCCTGCTTCACCTTGTTCTTGAGTACTGCTGTTTTGGAAACTATGATCCTGGCGGTGTAGCCTTCTGCCTGCAGAAGAACGATTAAATCAGGATTTAAAAATGATGAATTTGTTTTTTAAATCGAGTAGTATCTTAATTTCTCACAAAGCTGTGCATGTTGTACTTCTGTAGATACTTACAACTAGAGGTCAACGAGGTAAAACCAAAAATCAGACGTTTTGTCTGCGATGGGTTTACTTTTGTTTGCGTGTGTGCAATGACGTGTGTTTTCCCAAGGAATCCGTGAGTCATATGATGGAAACAGTTTACTTCCAGCAAATGAGTGGAAATGTTTGGGAGTCCTTCCGCACGCCTGGTTATGAAAAGTAAGACTGCACGATATATCAGATTCAAATCAATTAAATGGGCAAGTTTCGACATTTTTTTCTACTACTAAAATTCAAGGGAATTTACGGAGCCCGGAAGGGGACATGGGGGAAAAAAGATAAACATTTGCGAGATCTGTGCTGTGTAGTTTTGAAATACAAAAGATGGAGTTTTGGCATATTTATCGACTAATAAGTATAATCGTAAACGATACAGGACACAGGCATGTCCGGTTAAGTGTGCGTTAAGCATTACACTTTGGGGGACAATGGACACCATGTAACTTTCATGTTATGTGTTCTTATACTTATTAATTTATTAATAATTGCGCTATGTCCATTCGCTGCCAGTGACTGAAAGAAAGACAGCTGGGCTATTGATCATGAAGTGCACACACCACCATAGAAATTAATTAATTGACATTAAAAATTCGACCGTACATAAATCTGAAAAATGGATGTTGTTCGCTTTTGGTGAAAGATATGGCAGAAGGAAAACGATGCCTGTACCGTTTACGTTTATACATATTAAACGATAGATATGCCAAAATTCCATCTTTTGTATTTCAAACGGACACGGAACAGTTATTATTGTTTTGCGAGATTATCGCAAATGTTTATCTTTTTTTCCCCTCCCATGTCCCTTCGCGGGCTCCGTAGTAATTATCCTGCTACGGTAAATGCCGATGGGATGGAGTTCCCAGTTATACCAGTTCACGTTTATAATTGACGTCTGCGTCTATTTATAGCTATAGATACAATGGTACGCTAACTCATTCTCGGACTAAAAAAAACTTAATTACATACCTCTATACCTTAAAACGTGATTGTTTCACTTTAGTTTTCCCGTTCTTCTTTCCAGTCTTCTACAATAACAATAGTAAATGTCGTATTCACAGAGAAAACGAAAAACAATTGATTCTGTTCGTAGCACAAGGACAGAAAGAATCAAGTGAAGATGGACGCTATCAGGCATCGGGTTTTTAGAAGAAGAAGTCTTGTTAAGTAAATTATAGCAGGGTTAGTCTGTTGAGACTTAAGTTACTAAGAACAGGCATATGACATACGCTACCTAAATAATGCACCCAAAACGTCAGTTGGAGACTGTTTTATGTTTTTAAAGCATATTATAAAAAAAAAAAAAAAAAAAAAAACAGCAAATGAGACTGTGCTGTCAACGTATCCAAAAGATAAATAAGCTTATGTTTGTGAAAATTACTAAGAAATAACCTTTTAGTGTCTGCGGGGCGCTGTTCAGCTGTCATATCAAAAAGCAAAAATAGAAATCGAGTTTAGAGTTTGTGCACGTCTGACAGTTTTCTGTGGAATGTTTTATTTAAAACTAGTGATCCTTTTATCAGACACATTTAGAATAAATTTTATGCCTGGTATTTCACACCGGAAAAGAGCATTAGCTTTATGCATTAGAATGCTATATGTGTAATTATATTTTAAAATATGTTTTCTTAGAGTTTAGCTCTGAATGCTGAATAAATAATTACACATGTGCTGCACTCTTCTCCGTCTCCCCCTTGCAGCCCCCAATCCGTTTCCCCTTTGCTCCGGCCCTTGTGGCTCGATCCTGACTGCAAACGTGTCTGCTGCGTCTGAAGTCGTCCTCTTCCATTTTCTGGACAGTCTGTTTTAAGTCAGGTATCCAGGAGGTCTTCCAGCCCATATGATGAGTTACTATCTGCCTGAAATCAGATGCGTTTCATCGGAGTCGAAGAAAGGTAGAAACCCTGCTGGATACCGGCAATCCAAGATCAGTGTTGCCTGCCTCTGTTTTACGTCATTTTTGTATTGTTGTATGGTTTTGTTATTCAGTTATCTATTTGTCTTAATTCATATCTCGGAAACCTACAATTTAAACACAACGCTCACTGCAATGTAACTGTGTCCACTAGACCTGCATCCAGATCTACAATAAAATAACTATTTAAATATACCAGTAATACGGTGAATGGGGGGAAATTGGTACGAAAAGTATGCATAGAGACGGCAATCCAGTGATAAGCCTACTTTTACGAAATCCCTACATCTGTTTGTCAAATCACTAGATGGCGCCCGTAACCATGAGAAGGGAAAAATAATTAAAAAAAACTGGGTAATCACTTTTACCGCGTATACATCACATTATTCGGATTTGTAGAGTACTGTTCGAGTAAATAATTGATGGGTTCAGTCATGCAAAACATCATTGCGCAACATCTTTAATATAGTGCTCATGTCAGAAGATTGAGTAATTTGAATCTGAATCAAAGGACAGAAAAATACCAAGTAGGTGGATTACAAAAAAAAAAAAAAAAAAACAGGATAAAAAAATCTCTGAGCCATGTAATTAAGTAGGAATGTTGCTCTACCTATGGATAATCTAGGCAAGTCTTCGATGTGCCCTTGGGGGACAGTAAAAGTCTGGCACTCACCATGACTGTATTGATGGCAAGGTGCAGTCTCAATGTTAGCAAAGTGCAAACTAAGCCAGTTTTATTCCCTGCTCAGTCACAGTTTACTGACCGTAAATGCAGATCTCCTACCTCATTAGCTTGCCAAATAAAGGCGCCAATATCCTGATTCTGTGATGCTGTATTTCTAGACCAGTGACGCATTCTATACATCTCTGTGGCTATGGAATAGGTCTACGCGACGCAAGGATCATGTTGCCACCATGCCAGTAGATTGCACTGACGACGGAATAACGCTGACCCTGAGCGCTGAGATTGGGGTGACCGCGGAACTCGGCTGAAACCCGTCACCATCTTTTACCTCCGTATTTAGTCTTCTCCTCCGCACGTGCGCAGCACGTTGGTCATGGCTGCCTAATTGAGAGCAGGATACTTTCGGTTCTTGCTGCGTCTCCCCGCTTTGTGCCGATGGGAGCCTCTCACACTAGCCCCCATGCAGGGAGCGATGACTCTGTCACGTCAACTTCACTTTATTTCCGTGGTGCCTTTCTTGGGTCTTACAGGCAACCTGCAGCTCCTGTTAAATAAATGCCGTTGCGATTAAAATGGGATCTAATCTGCCAACATGACATTAACGTGGTGTCAACAACACCACCCAGCCCTTTATTTAAGTCAGATTATGATTAGGATCCTGACCAGAGCATATCTGTGCCGACTGATATCTCAGTTTATAAGAGGAGAATATGTGTATATATAGGCTGCTCTCCAAGTGCATCTCTCCTAGATTTCTGTGTCCCTGTTTTCTTCGACTTGTAGGATTTCCCTAGTTTTCTGTGACCTTGTATTGAATAGCCCTTCACACCAATTTTTGTCTGGCTCCTTTGGTTGAACTCTTGAGGTGCACTTCCACTGACACCCACTAGAGGCGCTGTTGGCAGTTGTTCACCTGCTCTGTATTGACAATTGAAATCTGCGTAGAATTGTCCATTCGCTCTCAATGGATTGGTTAAAAATCAATATGGCAGCTCATTCAAAGGGACTATTTATAGTCTCGCAGGCTGCAAGAGAGTGTCTCATGTGACTACAGTACACCCTGCCAGGTAAATGTCATAGTGTAGACTGCAGCTTCACATGAGACTTCGAGAGCAGTAATACCCCTTGGAGGAAAACGAAACTAATCGTCTTGTTGCGTATTGGACCGAAGTTTCGTCTGACTCATCCTGATCTCTTGCTTTTAGCCCCTCAGAGTAAATGCTTTAACACGGACCAAGAGTATCTGTAACAGACAAGTGATCAGAATCAGAATGAGCTTTATTGGCCACGTGTGTTTATGAACACCAGGAATTTGTCTCTGGTTTTCCGTCGTCCTCAGTATACTTCAACTGAACGGACGCACAAAACCAACAACAAAAAAAATCAGGACGACTAAAACCAATTAAGGTATGTACAGAAGGGCATAGTGCAACAGTGCATAGTGCAAAGATACTAGTGGCTATATATACGTGAGGCGCAGTGGATGCTTGGTGATAGCAGATATTGCACGAGAATTATACTTGACACTTAAGTGTTCATCAGAGTGATGTCCTGCGGAAAGACACTGTTCAACCGTCCTGCTGGCTTTATTAAAGCTTCTGGGATCAGTGCTGAAGTGACGGCGTTGGGAAAAGATGATGGCGCGGTGAATCATAAAGCCCCAGCACGAATCCATTGTTCTATCAGAACAGAGATTTTTTTTTTCACAGCAGGACTTTGTAATCTCTCGACTTCTTTTTCCTGACCGAAAATCGACGTGGTTAATGGTGAATTCATAGGTGCATAAACATTTCTGTCACCTATGCACAGATCTGGTGATAAGCAACTTTGCATTGAGGGTAGATGGGTCGGACATTCACAGTTTTTGACCTGGCCTTAATCCTCTGTGTTCAACATGCAGAATTTGTCTTAGATTACCGCTGCTTAATCCAGTTAGCTGGTTCCCTTACAGAGTGGTCACATGTCCGTCTCTCAGTCATCACCTGCACAGCTCCCATTCGGGAACCCCATGTCCCCCAATGATCCTCTTTTAAAGCATTTTTTCATTCATGATTTTATTGGAGAAAGTGAACATGCACATATTTTTTCCAGTGCATTTTATAGAAAAAGTACATACTTCAATCACAATTTACATAACTTCTATTTTTTGGAAATTTGTCATATTTTTTTACTAAAATATTAGCAGCAAAAAGAGCAAAAACAAACGCAACTATTTACACAATAAACAGAAGATAGTCATATAAAAACCTGGAAAATAGTAATAATAATCATCATCATAAAAATTACTTCAAACAGAATCAGAGGATGACAGGTCATTCAATTTCTAAAATCAACACCAGAACATTTAGTAATTTTGTATTTTTTTACAAAATCAGACATCAATGATTTAATATACCCATATATACCAATATTTAACAAATTTAGACACCCGTTGCTGAAGGGAGAATGTTAATTTTTCCATTTCATATATATTGTTTGCTATGTCGATCCAATCGTTCGTTGTTGGCGAATGAGGGAGGAGCCAATTTTATTTGCTGTGGTCCTTTTGCTGGCAGACAGTAGAGTACCTAGCGGACATCTCTGGAATACAGTCAGATCCGCATCTATTTCACCAAGTTACGAAAAAATCTAATGTAAATGGTAAATTCCTTCGAGGTCTCAAATATCCCTATCCAAAACTGTCTGACTTGAGGACAATCCCGAAATATTTGCCAGTGGGTGCATTTTTGGCTCCTGCATAATCTCCAACACTCGGTCTTTTCTCCTGACTGGTACAGTAACGCTTTCGGTGCTGGAGTAAGAGAAAAAAGACTGAATAATGTTCTTCTGACAGATTTCTGTCCATGACTGTAAATTGGTACAAGACCACTGAAGATCACAAGTTTTAAACTATTCATACCTGGTAATTTCACAGCTATTTTCTTTTTCCCGTTTATGTATGTAATCTGTGGCGTGTGTCTTGGTTTCCTAAGTCCCCACATAGCTTAGATGTCTTTACCCAGCGTTGACCAGTCAGCCTTTATGACTGCTTTTAGCATTGTTTTCTTAATAAGCAAATTCCCTTTTATAATATCCTTACAGTAATGGTGCATAACTTGAAGACATCAATAAAATCTATATTATTTAGCATCTGATCCTCATCCATTATTGTACAACGGGCCATAATTCCTCTTATAATACAATGCTGGAATTTGATGCATTTTTATTTTTCTCTACCGCGCCAGAATGCCCACATTCACTCAGGCCGAGTGGTTTTCTGGAAGCTTGGCTCATCAGAACTGAAAATGCCGACCAACCAGGGGAAAAACAAAAGGATGGATTTAGGTGGAGTCTGGTTTGGAACAGGGGGGGCGGGTGTAGAAAGGCCCGGGGGTGGTGGCGATGGATCCCTCCTGTTTTTGTTCAGATTTCCAACTGAATTCTGCTGCAGGTCATCAGTTCCCTGCGGGACATGCGCCCAGCGCTCTGACTCAGTCAAAAGAGCTGAATGGGATGCAGGCTGCAGCTGCGACAGCATCACATAGACCGACGGTGGTTTCCAACCTTTGTTGGGAAACACCAAACTCCCTGAATTAATGTGCACCATGTTTGCAAACGTTTCATCAGATCCAGAATAAAGGGCAAAACTTTGTCCCATTGTTTGTCATTGGGTCTGTACCCTTCTATTTGTACCTTTTAAGGTACATAAATGGACTGAGGAACATCCCAAAGGTACAAACAGCATCAATGTGCCATGAATGGTACAGGAATGTTCCTCAGAGTCCATTTATGTACCTGAAAAGGTACAATTGCCTACAGCTATAGGGTACAAATGGCAGACCCTTGAGGGTGCAGCTCCAGTGACAAGCTAAGGTACAAATTGGTACACTTTCTTTCTGGGAGTGTACATGCAGAAAAATATACCAGAGATGATTTTTCACTTGACTCTCATCAAGACTTTGATAACGACACGCAAGAAAACCAGTGTGTGAGCTATATTACATTTAAAGACCAAAACAAATAAAAAATATGAAAAAGCAGTTTTTGCATGTTTTTTTGTCCAGGGTCCTGGTCATTGCTTGAGGCAATTTTATTTTCAATTCTGAACAAATGCAATGTGGATGAAAGTAAGCTTGTCCCTAAACACACTGTCCCCCAAAGACAGGTACACCGAGGACTGTGAAGTGGACAGAACATTAAACCATGATGCTAAAATGGGCTTTAACATGTCAGTGGGAAGTTCAGCAGCGCATATGGCTCCCTGGCTTGCGTCCTCGCTCTCAGAATAACTGTGAATTGTCCTGCTTTCAGAAAAAGCACTCAAGAAAACAACACCTTTAAAAAAAAATGACTCTCCTTGTTTTGTTTTGTTTTTTGCGGTGGACCCCTGTCTGTCAAACTATTTCAGTGAACTGGAAAAAGTCTCAAAGGGGAATAGTTGCACCTACCTGTATGTCGTTCCTGTTTTGGCGAGGGATTTTAACTGTTACTTACTGCTGGACCGCGGGCAGAACTCGCATATCAGGATATATAAGTGAAGTGGAGCATTATCACCAGGGTGAAGTGCTGCTGTTATGGTTCAAAAAACCGCTGAGAGATCGAAGAGCTGTTGACCTCTATGGTACACAATGAAAAGTACAGGTTTCTCTCCTCAGCTACACATGGCGATGTTACATAAGCTTTTTCTTCTATGGTGCATTCAAAACATCATGTGTCACAGGGTAGCCGTGATAGGGTACCCATGCAGACTGTTGCCAGGTTTTTAACAGAACTTCAGGGCCTGAAATGTTCCATCCTTCGTAATCACTCTGCTTTCATAGATGTATGGCAAAGAAGGTGTGATGCATGATGGGATTGGCCCACTAGAAGCTATAGAGGACAACATGAAAAATGTGGAGGGAATTTCATGGAAATAAGAGTCTAATCAAGCTTTTCATTCCACCATACAGCCTCACAGCAGAACCTAATGTGGCATCCGGGTTTTTTTGTTTGAAATACGGCCTGCGGAACATATCCACTTCATAGGGAGAAGAAAGCAAGCTGTTTATGCTGACAGAGTGTGATTCTGTTGAAAATACTTTGGCAGAGTTCATCTTCTGGAAGCATCTAACTCGTCATGCTTTTATCAAACCACTGCTAAAGTTATTTTGATTCACTCATCGAAATCCTATAAAAAGATAAGGCGGAAAGAATTAGTTCGGGCACAGCGGAAAAAAATACATCACGAAAATCATGCAATGCCAGCTCGCAATAACACATCGGATGCAATTAAACTAGGAATCCCTTTGGGCGCTGGGCTTTAAGCATAAGTTTCGGATTACACACACTACTAAGGCCCGGACTCTTACAGTAACAAACTGTGACTTGCTGTGAGCACTGCAAACACCAGGGATTGATCTGTAAAGAGCACTACGGGCTTAATTAACTACGCGAAATTTGAATTCACCTGCAAGCCGGACACAACATTCAGGATTTAAGTTTTGTGCAAATCGACGATCTTTGCTTTGTCAGCCCTTTTTTGTTATTAGCTAGCGGAGGGAAAACGGAGGGAAAAAAGAAGCGAAATCGATAGCGTCTGTTAGGCGTTATTCGTGACTTGCTGAAGGAGCAGCGATGTCAGAGGCGCCGTGCTGCGGGAGCAGAATTGCGAGGCTATTCATTATTTGATCTGTGTAACATCACAATTAGGGACAGAAAACAGGGACGGGAATTGACTATTAGTGTGTAACTTTAAATAGAAATAAATAAAAGAAAAATCCATCAGCAAAAAATAATATTTAATAATAACTTAATAAGCTTAAGTCATTTTCCAACCGAAGGTAACATAATGAACTTGATACTGTATAAAAGCATAGGGCTCCATATTCAATTTAATCAATTATGCCTATGTGATTTAAACTTATATTACACATAAAAATCGCATGTATATTATTGTTCTTGTTGACATTGGTACCCTGCACCCCACAAATTAATGTACTTACAAGAAACGCGGTAGTTTTATTATGCAGCATGTTCAATATCGTCATTACATCTTCAGAGCTTACAGTAGTCCCAATGGCCTGTTTTATTTGGTGTCTGATTTTTATACTCCGGTATTTTGTAGCTCCATGTTATGTTTACCCTTCAATTTACCGTCAGCATTCCCTGGATAAGCGTTTAAATGGAGTATATATATATATATATATATATATATATATATATATATATATATATATATATATATATATATATATATATATATATATATATATAGCGAATGCAATATCAGGTTTCTCGATGGAACAACGAACTGGACTTCCTCGAATACGTTTAATACAGTGTTTACATATCAATTATACATATATGAAAAAAACCTAACAACTATAGACCACTAACCCAAAAATAACGGTAGGAGATGCTGTCTGCTCTCAGCGCCGACTTACTTTGGACATTATCTACGGCAGTATTATATTATCTGGAGATTATTTAAAACTGCTTGGACATCGTACCACATCAGCGCCATCATATTCCTATCAAATACCAGCGCCGGTGTAACCACGGCAACTCTCTTTTTACATAAAGCCCATCTTCAGCATCATTGTCTTATTCCGGGACGGTGCCGGCACAATGGTTACGTGCTGTCTGCTCCCCCCCCTCCCCAAGCCCCCCACCACCTCCTGTATAAATTAACTACCCGCTTCACGTGGTAAACCCAGCCCTGATCTTTCGGGTAGATTAGCAAAGATATTTTTTGACCGGTGGGATTTTGCGCCGAGGGAAGGGAGGGATAAGATCCCCATCCGTGGGTTGAATGCCAGCTTGCAGTCAGTCTCCCGGAGCTCCTCCTCTCCAGCCAGAGGCAATCGGCAACATCACATTTCAATGAGAGCAGGAGGGCACCAGGCAGGATCGCACTCTCCATTTCAGCCGACCTTCCCATCACCGATATCCCCGGCCTCTCCCAAGGTAAGGGCTGCAATCCACATGGTTTGCAGCGACACCTCAAACATCTGCCTTATTGCTTGTTTGCAAGCGCCTGGCGCTTTCTGATATCCAATTCAAAGGGTGGGCAACTTCAAACGTGACCATCAGCTTGTTTTTTTTGCCACCGTTGATAGTTTGCCTCATATTTTCCGGACAACGTCCATCACCTGTTTGCTTGCGGTATATCGTGCAGCATTATAACCCGGCGGAGAATTAATAGTTTTTATTCACGTGTTTTCCATTCTTAAAACGTTATTGCTTTGGCGTACGCGTAAGAGATATTCTGTTTTAATGCACATAGCCGTGGAAGTGGATTTATGTATTTATTTATTTATTTATTTATTTATTATTATGTAGCGAAAAGTATTAAGTAGGTTAATAGTCGCACGCATCACATGGCGCGAGGCTGAAGGAGATGAATAAGCTCATTTTCTGTGTCTGATTTGTGCGCTGCACAAAATTAACCCCCCCAAAAAAGAAATTTCAGCGGGGGAAAAGTCTCCGCAAACCGTTTCGCGACTATTTCTGTGCAGCCCATTACTTATTACAGCGAAAGTACAACTGATCTGTTTTAATTAAGATAATCTAATCTAATTATGTACTGAACCCGCCGCAGAAGTGCGTTTAGATAAATCGGAAATGTCATTTAAATCGCATCTTTATAGTAACAACGGTCTTTAAAAGGAACTATGTGAGGATATTTTAGTCTGACTATACACAATATAAGGAAATCTATGTTCCTGAAATATCGTACTTATGTACTACATTTTTTCCCCTTTCGCCTCAGCAGTATTTAAAAAGGTAGCGAATTTCACAACGTCTTATGGAGTGCGTACGTATTACTTTATAATAATATAAGTTTTATATTGTTTTAAAATAGCATAAATAACATATTAAATTATATCATAAATTATATATTAAATAATCACCCTAACACTGCCGTGCCCCAGTGAAAAGCGTATAGGGCCCCCAACCCAGATCAATCCAATTATGTTCCACATTGTTTAGGGTCCCTGAATAAGAGTGGCCCTTAGAATTGTCCTAACTTTCCACCCTTTTCTGATGCCCCTGCCCTAAATGCATGTACCACTGTATCATATTTATTGTGTTGCCTAAATATTTCTCTGTTAATTCCATTAGTATTGGGTGGTTTCTCCAATCAAGTCTATTAAAATGCAGTCTTGATCAGCTTTTCAATATTAGATTAGATTGGATAGATATTTCCGGTGAGGGTCTGATTCAAAAGGTATATAGGCTGCCTAAATGAACAGAAATATTAAACATGGTAACAGGACCTTGAACCTAAACCCGCAGTTACAAGGTGTGGATTGCTTAAAACAGAACAGAATGCACCAATTCGGTGAATGGGGCATAGTGTTTAAAACACTCTGTGTGTGTTGTTCGTTTCAGTCGTAGTGTGAATAGACAGATTGTACAACTGGCTCTTTCAGCCGCCAGGTTACAAATTTTCACACCACTTCTTCTGTCATCCTTTGATGTTTCTCCAGAGGCTGTTATGAAGAAGCTTTTCAGTGCGTTAGACCCTGGAACGCACCTGGGATCGCCCGTCGTTTTTTAAATTCGCAGGCAGCGCCATGCAGTGCATTGGATAAATCCAGTCTGGAAACCTTCCACCTGACTACTAAAACGACGACACGCGGCCATGGGTCTGAGACCCCCCAAAGTGACAACGAATGACCCTTTCCTGGAGACGGGATGCACCAGTCACTGTCGCCAGTATCTCCGGAAGAAGCTGAGGCCGGTGAGAGTGCTGGGATTTGTCTTGAGCCTTGTAGCAGTAAGTGCAGTTTGCTCTTCATTCGGTGCCTTGACATGGAGTCCGGGGTACAGGGCGGGGGCCCCGTTCTCGCCAAGTGGCCTGTCCGGACCGGTGCCACATCGAACTCTACTGACTGCCAAGCAAGATCATGCCCAGAATGTTTCTGCAGACACTCTGAGGGCATCGTCGGGTAACCACAGCCAGGGCGATTACCCTCAAGATCTCTTCAGCCTGGAGCAGAGGAGGCAAGGGGCTGTCATCTTGCACATGTTCGGGATGCTGTACATGTTCATATCTCTGGCTATTGTTTGCGACGAGTTCTTCGTTCCCGCCCTGACGGTTATCACCGAGAAGCTTACCATTTCTGACGATGTGGCCGGTGCCACCTTTATGGCCGCTGGTGGCTCTGCCCCAGAACTTTTCACCTCTGTGATTGGGGTCTTTATCTCCCACAGCAACGTGGGCATTGGGACAATCGTGGGCTCGGCGGTGTTCAACATCCTGTTTGTGATTGGGATGTGCGCGCTGTTTTCCAAGGAAATCCTGAACCTCACTTGGTGGCCACTCTTCCGGGATGTGTCCTTCTACATCCTGGACCTGATCATGCTCATCATTTTCTTCCTGGATAACTACATCAGCTATTGGGAAAGTTTGGCGCTGCTAACAGCCTACGCAAGCTATGTGATTTTCATGAAGTTTAATTCTACAGTAGAGGTTTTGGTGAAAAGCTTGATTATCAGGAACCAGGTGGTGGAAGTGGAAGTCCAACCGAAGGTGAGTTACCTGTCACTCTTGCCTCCTGACGGTGCTGCACTCATTCCATGTACTTCATTCAGGGATGGGCATGTAGCATTGCCGTGCTGGGTTGGCGCCCCATACTGGGTTGTTCCCTGCCTTGCACCTGTAGATTCTGGGATAGACTCCGGATCCCCCATGACCCTGATAAGCGGTTATGGAAAACTGATGTATGGATGGATGGATGGATGTGTCATTGTATCAGAACATCACTATAGGCTAGACCATACAGACCCTAGGGTTTGACACCATGGGGTATGGTCTGTACTTGGACAGCATCAAAATATGGTCTATAATATGTTGCTATGCAACAGATGCATGACACGGAGAACAGTGATTCAGCCTTGTGTGGCGGTTACTAAGGTGAAACTCATAGCAACTACTTTGAGTAAACGCTCATGGAAAATGTGTGCCAATGCCAGAACAGATAGCTGCTGATGTCAGAGAGGTAAGACAAGGTAGATATGGTGAACCGCTGCTGTTTGATGCACGTTTATCCACAGCACTATGTTTTACATAAAATGCAATTACATTTTTATAAGCTTTGTTGTGTTTAATATGACAAATGTTTATAGATTTCTGTTCCTGCTTCCAGTGACTTCTAAACTGGTTTTGAATAGATGTTGCGAGGATGTTGCCTTCACACCTTCACAGCCCGGTCTCAATACCTTGTCTCATGACTTTGTCTCATGACTTTGTCCAGGATACGTGGTTGGAAGATGGATTGAATGGTGAACCCAACATTCCAGTGATGAGCTGGTATGGTGTGAGGCCAAAGCAATGAGTGTCAGATGATGTGGTGGTTCAAGATTACAGCCTGAGACCAGAACTTTGTTGGTTCAAATCCCAGGATATCCCTGCTGCTCTATCAAGGGGCCTGCGGTGTAGAATAAAATAACACCAAAGGGTCTTAGAGGTCAGAATGTCTACTGGTAAATTTGAGAACACCTGGGGTCTGTACTACGAAGCGGGGTTACTGGCTTATCAGGGTAACTTGTCGGATTTAAGGTATCACAGTTTCAATGGACTTCATATTCACTCACTTACATTTTGCCCAGACTACCTTAAATCTGACAATTTACCCCGATAAGCCAGTAACCCCGCTTAGTAGTACAGGCCCCAGGTCTTTCAAAGCAGCACCTTTTTGTACTAAATATCTCAGCGGTTGGGGCCTCATTTAAAGGATTCAATGTTGTGTAAGCACAGGCAAAGCTGACTTGTCCAGAGCATTAATATCAGTCTTGTGCCACTTGATTGAGGCTCAAGATGCAATAATTTTATGGAAATTGCTGAGCCGATGAGCCCCACAACATTCAGCGTAGCCATCTGTGTTCAGGGCCCGCAGGCCAATAATCCAGACTTTCAAGTTAACCTGTCATTTCCTTTAACACTGTGAGTATGAAGGACACATGGCATGCAGCTTTTCACTGAAAATATTTTGGACTTCATGGGGAATGAAAAATATGTCAAATTTGGCCAAAAAACACAAACATTCTTGACACACTAAGCCCATCACTGTGAAAACATGGTTTTAGTTTTTGAAGGCATTAAGACTTTGTCCCTTGATATAAACGCCTAAGCCTGTAATATCGGATCTCATTTTCAAATGAATTAGCGATAATTTATTATGATGGTTGTTTTTAATCATCCTTAAATGTCAAACCACTCTAGATTGAAATGACTAATATGAAAAAATGTACCACCTTTTCCTCACAGTCAGAGTGCGGTTTGATTCAGTCCCTATTCTCCATCGCTTTCAGTCTACCTTGGCTTAAAAAAAATGAAGAATGCCTGAAAAATCGTCGAGCTGTTGGACGGACGTGAGCACAGACTGGCTGCAGACATGACAAGCATGTAATTTCTGCGGTTAATTGGTTTTTAAGAATCTGGAGTCTCATTCCGAGCTCAGTGATTTCATATTAAAATTAGTCGCGCTTTCATTCTTGTGTTTCCAAAGCTCCTGTATTCCTTGGAAGGATTAATACAACAACAAAATCCAACACTAGTGTCTGTCAAGGCTAAGCTGAGCAAATCGTGTCCTAGTTTGATGAATGAAATTGCAGGAAATTCCTGCAATGGAAGTCTGCCAGGTTTCCATAGCAGTGTTAGATCAGATAAGTTTGCAGATTGTTTCTCTAACCTTCAGGTAAGCCTGTAGGATACCGTGTTCCATCATTCTTACCATTTTATTTATAAGTTGGAAGATGCGGGAAAATTATGTTATATTACTTCATATGAGGATCAATGTCAGTGTTTTGCGCATTTTTAATGCAACAGTATACGGTTAGATTGTTCTGATGCATCATATAGAGAACGTTGACTTATTGGCCTGAAAATGTGACCTCTAACCTTTAAGGTAATGGCTGTCTGACTGCACAGAGCACATGCGCAGATCCGACAGCAGAGAAAGATTTATTGCCTCAATGTGAAAAACTTCAAAGTTTCAAGATGTAGTTTTAGATTAATGTATTTATGCATTTTGAATGTTTCATAACGTTTTAATTGCCTGAGAGTAGTGATTTTTATTTTGTGTTTTTGTAGGGTTTGTAATTAGTATTGGAACTACGTATAGATCAAGGTATTTAATAATAAACTTTTGATACATTTGGTACATATACCCATTCTTTGGTACATTTGGTACATAAACCCATTATTTGGTACATTTGGTACGTATACCCATGCTTTTGTATATTTGGTACACATATCCATTCTACTAAAGAAGTTTTGGGTAGAAGTTGCTGCTAATCAAGCAACCGACGTATGTGTTTAGAAAGTCAAGTCACTCAAAATGCATGGGAAGTAGCTGGATAGGTAAGCATTACTTATGTTATCGCATAACAGTCTTAACAGTCTTGTAAACGACAGGCTTTGTCTTGAAACATTTTGGACTAATGGTCTTTTGCTGAACGAATGTGTAAAATATTGTAAAAGATGGTATTTGTTGTACATGTCTAAAAGTGTTAAATGGTGCTAGCAGGACCCACTTTTGGTTGGAATGTGTACAGAAAGATTTTCATTGTCGTGTTACTGTAACTCCTGGTTTCAGGAGGCTTTCAGGAAGTTACAGTGACCTTGATTATGACCTGAGCCAGGAAATGCTTAGAAAACAAGCAAAAACCTTGCTGAGATGGCCCCGAGCAGTGATCCAGCAAGCTTGTTTTACCTGCCTCCCAGTGAACGGCTCACTGGATCAATTTATATCTCCATGTGTCCGGTTCTGTCTCTTTCCTCTAATGAGTCAAATTTCAAAACTCTCTGTCTGTGTTCTCAGTGGGGAGGACATCTCACTGATGCATTCTGAGAGCTCCTCTGCACGCTGTCCAGGCTTAGTCTGTGAACGTGTGCCGCGATCAGCCTTTGTGACAGCCCCCCTTTTCATTTCAGCTACTGCTCTTTTGTAATCCTCTGAGCACCTACAGAAATATGCAGCTCTGAAAAGGCGTGCGGAAGTGTAGCGGGAGTGGTCAATGAATCTCTTAAATCTCCAGAATTCTGTCCTGGCTTCAGAAAATTCCGTTTTGTGCAAATGAAAGGCTCTCACTCACCCTTAATACAATAAGCAGTGGGAGGATGGGTAGAAGAAAGTATGGATGGATGGATGGATGGATGAAAGTGTCATCATCAGGATGCAGCAAAAGACTGTATTATGTCATTGGAAGCATTAACAGGAAAGGACAGAATATATTTTTACAGTAAATTTGATCGGAGTAGAAGGTAGTGAGATATTTAAAGAACAGGTGACAGATGCAATAGTATGACCGTAAATGGATCTTGTTAGCGGTTCTATGGTATCAATTCAAATATTGCTTAGTAATGGAAATTGGCTTTTGTATATTTATGTAGGAAGTCATTGGGTTTGCTTGTTTGAAGGTCAGCCAGTGATACAGGATGGACTGGCTTTGGTGCAGAGCATCTCTGGTCAGCATCTCAGCGGCCGTCAAGTCGGCTGAAGCAGGCCCATGGGGTGCCCTCTGCCAGAGCACGAGGTGTACCTTTGGTGGAAGAGGCAGCCGCGTACCTCCCGCTTTCCCGCAACATCGGAGACTAATCCAAGTGAAAAGCCTTCAATCCAATTAGTGGAGTTACACACAGGAACTTGGTGCGGCTTCAGAGATGGAGGGACCCATCGCTGGTACCCCCCATCTTAGGGGTTTGGCGAAAATCATGTGTTCAGCGGCTGAAGGGCGAGTTGACCCTCAATGGTCACCATCATGGAGGGTGCGCAGAGATGTTTCAGGATGTCTCAGCAATGCCACACGATCCCTTACCTGCTCCTGACCCTAACCCTAACCCTGGCATGTATGGCAAAACGTGACTCCGCGATTGTTGCCTGCTTTTGACCTTTGAGCTGACATTCTTGATACAGTGACACAAATTTTTTAAAAAATTGTTCCGACGCGTGCTATTATGGTTCTGGGTCGTGACTTAGTTTGAGTTCAGGATCGTGTACTAGGTAAAATCCTCTCTCAGCAAGGCACTCCATCCAGATATCGTTCTAAAGCCAAAACTGTCCCCATCAAATTGGGGGTTTGACAGGGCGGCGCAGATGTGCAGCAGTAACTGAGATGGTCTGTTTTCTCTCGGCTTGCAGCTTCTCTTAATAAGATGTTTGCTGTTCTGTTCTCTGAAGTTCATCAACTCTGTCCCGAAAGTTTTCGAAACCCAGGCTATGCGCCTACAGCTAATTCTAATGCTAGAAACAAATAACATAATTGAAAATGCATTTAGGATGGTGTCTGTGTGTTGGCAGTTATACTTTTTCTGTAGGCCATATTCGTACCGAAGTTTGTTAAACTTAGGCTGTAGGGCTTTTGCAACAGACGTTTTCACCTGTGACCAGGTTTTCATTTGCATTTTTTTTGTGATTAAAATAGAGCTTAGATCTTGCAGTGTTTGAGAAAGCACTCCTTTCCATTAGCTCTGTGATGAGCCTTCACTTCGTGTAGGGCATGGAGAGATGGCAACCCAACGTTGAGTGTATTGATCCTTTCACTGAGAATGTAGAAGCATCAGTTAAGCTGAACTGCAAGGTTTTGGAGGTGGGAAGGCAGGGAAACCAGGTGCGAATTTGAGAAAACATGGGTAGAACATGCAAACTCAACACGCATGCCGTGCTAGGGGGATTCCTGTAGGTCTGAGGCTACAGCAATGTCCACTGACCACCGTACCATCCAGTTTGAGAGAAGACCTGCACCAGCGTCAGCTTTTTGATGGAAAGTTCTGGCAATGTCAAGGAGCTGAAAGTATCATATTTGTCAGGAACTATTATGCTTTGCACCCCGGTGCATTCCAGACTGTACTGAGTTCATCAGCTTTCTCAGTCTGCAAGGGACAAAAATAGCAAGTCAAAACAAGAAGTCGTAAATAGAGTACATCTTGCTTTGGCTTCAAGGATATGGTAGCAGAGGGAGTGACAGCATGGCCTGAGGTGGGAATTACTCTTCTAAATATGGTTATCCCTCTCAGTTAATCTCCTTAGGGTCTGCTCCCTCAACATCTTACGTGACCAGTCCTGACTCTTGCCCTGTTAGGCTGCATTTGACTACCGACCATCTGGATTGGTGATAAGCAGCATCAGGGGCGAGTGGAGTTGGATAGTAAGCGGCATGGGTGCTTTCAGGCCAGTTTGGATGTCTTAGCAATATGAATGGTTCACCTTGTATTGATTTGCATGGTAATTGATATGGGATGCATTTTAACCTTTACGGGCAGTGCTGGGTTGCTCCTGTGCTCCTGAACCCCTTGGTCCATATCATGAGCATAAAGTATGGGGGGGGTGGGGGGATTTGTGACCCCCCTCCCAACCAATAATGAAAACTGGCCAATACAACCCCACATCCCCCAAATAATCACAAAATGGATGGAGATCTCCAATCCCACAATCTTCACCCCAAAGTTAAGCCCTTGGTGCACAGTACATCATTTACGTTCTCTTCTGGTGGAGCCCAGGTATCCTCCCTGCTCTGCTCCCATACCATTGGCCAGGAATGCCCTGCCTCTCATGCTACCCAATGAGGAACCTTGATCTTAGATGGGATCCTTTGCAGCCTAGTAAATCCCTGCCCCAGGAATACATTGCTGCTCTTCCCTATGATGCAGTATGTGCCACGATTGAACAGCAGGGTTGGTAACATCCTGAGTTCAATGGTGGTGCAGTAGTTAGCACTGCTGCCTTACTCCTCTGGGACCAGGGTTCTATGTGTTTAGAGTTTTCACGTTCTGCTCGTGTCTTTATGGGGTGTCCTCCGAGTCCTCCAGTTTCCCTCCACCGTCCAGAACCATGCTGAGGTTAATTGGAGTTTCCAACCTGCTGGGTGTGCCCTGTGATGGGCTGCACCCATAGACTCCAGAACCCATGTGACCCGGATGAACCCGGATGAACCGACGAGGAGCATTCTTTCTGCCCTAGGAAAGTATGGTGTAAATTACATACAGGTCTCACAATCACGCAGAAGTGAAAGTAGCCCTCAAGGCCTTGTTTACATTAGACAAGTGTGAGCATCCCTCGGCCAATCCTGAGCACTCCCAGCAAGGTCGAGGCTCAAATTAATTTCACAGCTTTCGCAGGGTTGCCGGCCTCTTAAGACTGCTACTTGACTCCCTTGTTCCCTGTGCTCACTACACCTGTAGAGGGAAGTGTGAAAATAATCTCGCATGAAAAGACTCGAAGCTCTCCTTGGCCCATCCGCTCGGTGCCTCCTTTGATCACAGCATACATTCATTCAGGCCTGGCCTTCTCTCTGATTGGCTCCTGCTAAACGCAAGTATGCCAATCACACGCTCTGCCCAAGAATTCTATTTCCAAAATGGAGTTGAAAGGCATCCTTTCATTAGTGTTATTATTCACAGGCTTGTCAACACTAAGGCTGGATAGTTGTTGACACAGAAGACAACCAAGCAGTTCAGAGGTTTGTACTGTGAGTGGTCCTACTGCGTAACGATGGGTGACAATATTTGACAGTAAATACTGGATTCTTATTAAATTATTCTGAACCATATGAAATCATGTTAGGTTAATTATGTATGATATTGCATTGTGCTCTAGTATTAACGCAGAGTGATACAGATCTCATTCATTCATGATAGTGTGAATGATCCTTGTGCTCGCACCTGGAATCCAGTCAAAGGTGTATTTCAGTAACAGTTCTTATATTGATGTTTTGATTACAAAAAAGCAGACATTTTCATTTGTTCCTATGCTCGGTTAATTTTCGTCAGTGAATAATTCTGTTTTATTTTCAGCTGGCTATGCCTCAGTGTAGGATGGGGGGTGGATGTCCCACGGGAACTTAGCTGAAGCCATGTGCTGATCACATTCACTGGCTCCACCTGTGCCGTATTACTTGTGATATAAGTGCAGGATAGTTTTCTTTTTTCTCTCGGTGCCAATTCAATGCCCATCTTGGGTTTCTAGGCGCGGGCCTCTGCCCTGGCAGTGGTAGGGAGAGGAAAGCTGCCAGTTGCCCAATAATATATTTGTCTGTTTTGATAAGCCCCAAAAAACTGCTTCCTGCTGTCAACGTTCAAACGACTGTTCTGTTTGGAGCAAATCTTCAACAATTAGAACTATTCCATGGACTGAAGCTGAAAACATTTATATATCTTCAGATTATACCTTTGCTTGACCTCATGTTAAACTGCAAATGAAGGTTCCCTTAATTTCCTGACAACAGCATATCAGTGATGAATGTCACATGACAAACGGGCTGCGTCTCTGAGAGTCAGGACTATCTACCATAACACTATAAGGTTTTTGATAGTCATGGGGTCCCACCCACTCCCACTCGCATTTTAACGTTTGTCATTTTAACAGCTGCATGACCTCACTGCTCTTCTTGCTATGGGGTCAAGAGAAGAAATCACGCTTGTTGGAGTGTTACTTACACAAAAATGTTCTGAGGGCAGAGTGAAAAAAATTATTGGTTCAGAAAGATAACCAATCAGATTGTAGAGGGGGTGGGACCGAGCAACTAGGGGAGGTGGGACCAAGACATCTGAGCTCTTCTCGTTGCTTGTAGTTCTAGACCCAGAGGTGTGACCCCCGTCATGCAGCTAATATATAAACACAAGTGCAGGGCGTCTGCTTTTTTCTTTCTCGCATTGGGGGAGCCCAATGCTGATGCAGGCATTTCTGTGGGAGCACGCTGTCTTTATACTCATCTCTTGGGCACGCGGGGGGAACTTGGGCCCTTTTGGGTCGCTGCGGACGCACTGATTCCGAAAACGCACACGCCAGCAGGCCATGAGAGTAATCCCTGCCTGCAGAAAGAACATTCCGGATCATATCGATATTGCTATGACGCAGTTTCTAAATCCAGCCCGGAGGGTGAAGGGAGGTGGTGTCTGTACTTGCTGCAGTCTTTGAAAGGAAACGTGGCGCGTGTGATTGCTGGGGGTGTGTGTGGGGGGAGGGGTTTCTCTCTGGTTGCCAGCTGTGGCCACTGACAACACCTTGGCTGGGCTTTCTGCATCGTCATGTGGCTGCCGGTTCGCGATCTCTGCTGCTCCGCTGGTGCTGCAAATGAGCCCCCGAATGGTCCAGCCGGCCCCGTTTCCTTGCAGTTGCGGTTAGTCTGCGCTACATGGACCCATGAACGTGCCCCTGACACTGGCCAACACTTCTGCACTTTCCGTGATCCCTTCACTTTTAATTAGCTACAATTAAAGTAATCAGGCGCGTGTCTCTGGCTGATCTTTGAAGTTCACTGGCAGGGATCGTCTTTAAATGAGTCATTTGCACATCTGTTTGTGGGATCTAAGTCTTGTTTTTCACTCCCACTGTAGCGTCAGACATGTACTCCGTCATGAGGCAGAGACAGCAACTTGGCATATGGAAAATGGCAACATGGGCTTTTTGCTTTTTTGCGTGAGATGAATTTACTAGTGCATCGTGAGCACTGAACACGCGCTGACACATTCGAGTCGGCATAGATTTCGCAGGTCAGCGTTTTATCACTGGCTTCCGTCCGCTGCAGATGTATGCCAGCCGATTTAAAAAAAAATATATGTGGTGAAATACGCAGTTATTGATTCGAGCAGAAGAATGAAGTAGCTGAAGTGGAGCTTCTCTGTCCCTGACTTATTGCTACCCGAAATAACCTCTGTCGAGTTCCGTCTGTAGCAGTCGGCAGTCTTATCCTACTTCTGTTTCAGTGTGGCTGTTCTGATGCACCTTAACCTGAACTGTTATCACTGTGATTTATGGGAACTACATTTACTGGTGCATATGCCTGGATATTTTACTTGACTGATTTAGATTCAATGCATTACTCCCAGGGACTAAAACCGACAACCTTCCGGCTTATGTGGTTAAATTGGTGTCCTCATTGCGCTTGTTAATAAACCCAAGAAATAAACCCAAGCAGGGTCTTTGTGTATGTGTGTGTGTGTGAATTATGTTTATATTACATTGTGGGGACCAAATGTATTTTGTTTGGTTACTCATGGTTAAGGTAAGGGCTGGGTAGGGGTTAGGGTCATCATGTTGGGATTAGAGCTTTCCCCATAGAAATGAATGGAGAGTCCCCACAAAGGTATACTTACAAACCTGTGTGTGTGTCTTTAATTGCTGTAGAATCTGCTCATCAGATGGCAACTGGCCGCGGTTCTGCAGGCCGGACATCTCACCACTATCCCCACCTGTCGTTATCCTCGTCATGCTGGGCGGCTCTCGGCTGGAAGGCGGGCTTCCCTTGAGGCCAGGCAGTGACTGCGTTTATGGGGGCTCGTGATGCGGTATGGGGTGGGGTGGCCGGATTTCGCCAGGCCACATTTTCAGGGAGGCCCCGGACTTCATGCCCTTGGAGTCCGAACCTTTTCCTTGTGGAAATGGCATTTTTTTTTAAATGTTATAACCACGATTCACTCCGGAGGCCTTAAGAATGGACACTGAGACCTTTGCAATTGTCATGGAAGCTGTGAACACAGCAGTGTTCAGAGCGCTGTCACCGTCATTAAAAGAAAACTACAAAAACATTAGGTTTCTCTGCACAGACTAAATATGTAACTCTGGGTTCCTCTGGGACGAGTGGGCAAGGCTTGCGATACCAGGTCTGACTTACTTGTTTTTTTGCATGTGGAGATGTGTTACATCATACATCAGCTGGGATGTTCATTCATACATTGTAAAATCATGTCTTTTTCTTTGATACCTTTAATTCCGTCTGCTATTCCTGGTTCAGAAATAACTATTATAACACCTGTTATTAGTCGATTGAATCTGATTATGGAGGATGTGAAGGTCATGATGAAGGTGAGGGAGGTGAGGTTCGTAAGTGTGTTTTTAAACCTGTCCGCGCCGCCTGCTTCACAGTGACGATACATTTGTCTGTCTGTGTGACATTCAGAATGTTGAATGAAGGCTTAGGAAACGAATGGCTCAACGCTTAGAGAAAGAAGGTTTATTTTTCATGGAGACGGGGTTCATGTCCGCTCCTGCGTGCTCCAACTCCAGCTGCATCTGTGGTGTTGGTGGGGGAGGGGGGGGGTTATGCAAATGCAGGTGACAGGTGTGTCTGGGGGGTGGGACCGCGGCATACAGCACGGGCCAAGTGACAGATGCTCAAGGTAGACAGACGGTGTCCTTCAACTGCACTTCTTAGTCATGGTAAATGGCAACAAGCAGCGGGGGGGGTTAGGACTGGGCCTAGAGCAGAACTTGTCAAGTTGTCATCACTTCCTCCCCCACTTCCTGTCATGCCCACTAGGGCTGCCATGATTAGTCGACGCAGTCGATGACGTTGATGCTGAAAATGCATCATCATCAACATTTTAAATTAGCATATTGATTTTTTTCTCAAATTATTTAATGAAATTACCTTTTTGATTACTAAAACACTTCAATTCATTATAACAAATCTGGTTTTACACTGTGCAAAGCTCGGTGGCATACTACAGGGGCAGTAGCGCTACGTACGAGCACCTGAAGAGAAAATGCACAGGCACTATTCTGAATTGCCAAAATAAGCAAACCCACTGTAAGTGTTGTCTGTTCATGTTTATTAAATTACTATTAGTACAGACAGTTTTTCAGTATCTTTTGTACTTGTAGCTGCTAAATACACTCATTATTAAAGCCATAGCTTCCATTATAGTTTCCATTAAAATTTCTAATGAATAAGTGTTTGAGAAAATGTTTAGAATAGAATCTGCGCTTATTATCTTGTGTGCTTTTGTTAATATGATGTGTGTGTTTGTAAACGTAGGGCTACTCGGGCCCAGTGCTATTATTGTAATCTATAACTGAAATGAAAACAGACACCAAATAAAATTATTTGTGAAATGAAATAAAAATGAAAACTCTATTTACAAAAAAAAAAAAGTCTGGCTTCAAACTGAAAAAAGGCAACAGCACACCACCAACCATCTTCGTACCTTCACAATATCTCCTCTTTCAATAGATGTTGTGGCTGTTCGGCTGTCCGTTTCTTCACCACAACTTCAGTGCTTATCGCTTCCGTGATTTACCAAACCAGTAGCGCGTGGTGTGCTTCGTTAACGGAATTTAATAAGCCGAAGGATATTCGGAATTCATACAGATTACTAACTTTTGGGCATCACCGTATGCCCCTCATTAATATTTTAGGCGCACTACTAATCTGCTTTACAAATTGCGGCCGTAATTAAGGTCTGTATAGTGCCGACAATCTGGCATCCATTCTCTAAAGCCCCGCAATGACATACAGTTTGTTGTTGTCAAAATAAAATTAACTAATGAACTTAATTTAAATAAATTGTTTAGGTTAAACGACTAATCGGTAAAATAGTTGATAGATTAATGGAGAGATAGATTAATGGAGGCTTCGTGCCCACAGCAGCTCCGGTGCATCGCTGTGCCTAAACAGGATGGGCAGCCCAGCGGTGCGCTCTCAATTAATTACATCGAATAAGAATAAATGTTTGAATGTTCTTCTCATTTCCATTTTAAGTGACTATTGTGTGTGTGTATTTTGCCGCCGTCCCCTCTGCCTGCTGAGAGTCCCCCTTAGCGACCCACTCTCGGCCTCTTTAGCGCCATGCTTGGCCTTGTCCGAGGCCTTGTCACATAGCTTTTGTCATTCAGATGGATTTGTCACCATATCACAGCATCAAAGCCTCCTCTCCACTGCGTGAAGTAGGGCAGTTAATCGGAACTTTTTCAGTTAAATGCAAACCGCTTTGTCGGTGCTTGTTAGCCGATTTTACTTCTGTTTGCAAGCTTTGTATATTCAAGAACCTAGTGCAGTTTGCCTAAAGTGAACCATATAAGAAACGGGTGTCAAACTCCACTCCTGGGGGGCCAGAGCCCTTCACATTTTTGGGTTTCCCCTCATTTAACACACCTGATTCAAATCCTTGTGCTAATTACCACACAGCTCTTGAGCTGAATCATTTGTGGTGGAACAGGGAAAGAACTAAGCTACACAGGGCCCCGGCCCCCCAGGACTGGAGTTTGAGACCCCAGATATAGGAGTTTCTGTGTCGTTATGAGGATTGAGCTCCAGGCCTACTTCAGAACCATGGACAGCAACATGCTTGGCTTGGTGGTCGTGGTCCGTTTTTAGAGGGGACTGTGTGACTCGCAGGCAGCTGCTGGCTGGGCCTCAGCATGTTCCATGCCTGCTTTAAAAAGGGCCTGACGGGGACCCTCTTCCTTTGAAGCTCAACAATCATGTGGACGCTGAAGTGGCCGGCGAGCAAATGCCTTTCATGGAAGCGCCGGGCGCCGACTAAAGCCGTTTCCTTTCGCTGAAGGCTATTTCCATGCTGAGCCATTGTTGTGGCCGCCATTGTGCTTACAGGGGTTTTTTTTGGGACCCATGATGAACAAGCGGTTCATCAAACATGGCCGTCCTATTGTAGACTTTTAACCCGCGCATTGAGACAGTCGGTCATCATCTTTTGTGATTTGTTAGCTTCTGTTTGGCTATAGGATAGATTTCGGTTGATCCTGCCATTGGTTGTTCAACGGCTGTCCGTTTAGCGCAGAGACACTAGGCTGTACCTCTTGGTTGCTTACTTACCTTGACCTCGGAAGTGAAGGGAAGACCAGCTTTCTCAGATTTGGTTCTGCTAACTCTGTAGTTTGTAAGGTAATCCCCCCCCCCCCCCCCCCCACCATGGCTGAGAGAGAGCTGCGATCAACAGAAGCTCAAGGTGAGGGGTCATAAAGAATGAGAAATATGACACGCAATCAATGCGGGCTATTTTCGAGCTTTGCTGTTACCTAATGTATTAAGCGGTGTGAAACACCAAGGGCTCGCTAGTCCGAGGACGCGGCGATTTGCTGTAATGACGGGGCACTCGTCGTCCGTATATATTCACTTGCTCTCTCTGTCTGTTCCTGAGAAATGGCTTACAATGTAACTCACTTGCATTTTCATGCCTCCCCCTGTGGCCGTAAATTATTTCTTTGCTGCACGGGTATCGGAAGCAGCTCACGGATCCATCAGTGCATGTTGGTTGTTAACTGAACTTTATTTTGTTCAGCCAAGAACATGTCAAGAGTATTACGGCGGTTCACTGCCTGGGATTTAAAGCTGCACTTCATCCCTACTGTACTGGCTGTATCTCTTTGGCTGTTTGCAGATGCTGCTTATTGTGTCACTCTTGTCTTGCACTGTCTTGTATCTTATTGTCCCTCCATGCACCGGTCCCATCCTCTGCAACTGTTACGTCAGAATTATGCAGCATTCCTCGGAACGCCCATGACAATGAAATTTGAATGCAACTTTCTGATTAGTAGGGAAAGATCCTTATTCGCTGAATGGTATATCCCAGTTGCGGGGGCCTGATCGCTGAGCTGTGGGTCTCAAAACTTGATGCACCCTTAGGACTAGGACGTCCCTCATTTTGTTACAGGGAAAAATTGAGCCTTTTTTACTCTTGTCCCATCCCAAAATGCCTTTCTCTCAAACAGGGAATGTATTGGTTTAGGATAACCACAGTCTGCCTATTATATTTTAATGCTACAAATGTGTACATTTAATACCTAAAATGCTCACTGTCACATACCAAACTACACTCACTTTAGCAGTACTCAAAATGACCATTGGGTATTTTGTTAAGGGGGGGGGGGAACAACTCCTTAGATCACTGTGATTGCAGTCACGTTCCTGCTTACCGCGGCGATAGGGCTGACATCGGCCCCGAGGTGACTGCAGTGGGAGTGCACTGGCCTGTCAGGGATACGTGTATTAAAGTACATAAATAAATAGATGTGGTTCCTGGGGTGGAGTGGAGCTATGATTGTTGGTCATGGATGATGTTTCTCGTCAGTGTTAACTTTGAAAGATGCCTCTGCTGATTAAGGTGGGGGATACTTTTCAGATGATATGACAGAATTTCGCTGACGATGTTCTGAGGAAACCTCCCCCGCCCCCCCCCCCCCCATCTCCACTCACCCACAAATTCAGTCCAAAGGTGAGCCTGGATTGAAATGCAGTACTCTTCAATGTAGATCTTCCATGTATGACCCGCTGCCTTACCTCTGGTTGCCTGGCAATTGGAAGAAGACTCGGCTTCGGCATTGGCTTATCATCTTCCTTGCTCTCCAGTTATTTCCCAAATCTTATTGGGGACAATGTGACTTGGCCCATCTCTGGCACTTAACCATCTCTCTATTTGACTATCCCTGCCGGCCCCTGGAGGATGGGCTCCCCCTTTGAGTCTGGTCCCTCTCAAGGTTTCTTCCTTCTAGGGAGTTTTTCCTTGCCACTGTCACCTTTGGCTTACTCACTGGGGGCTTTGGGTGAGGATGCTGTAAAGCGCTTTGAGACGATGTAATGTTGTGATAATGCGCTATACAAAAATACATTTGTTGTTGTTGTTGTTGTTGTAGTGCGATGGCAGTCCTCATATTTTATGATTCACCTTTCCATCCATGCATTCATCCATCCATCCATCCATCCTTCCTTAAAATGTATCTCCTATGCCAGGCAACACAGAGCAAGGGCAGATTTATTTATAATGATCAGCCATAACATTAAAACCACTGACAAGTGAAGTGAATAGCACTGATTATCTCGTTACAATGTCATGGGTGCCATTATATATTAGGCAAGTGAACAGTCAGCTCTTGAAGTTGAGGTGAAAATTGGCCAAACTTAAGGATCTGAGTAAGTTTGACAAGGGCCAGATTGTGATAGCTAGATGGCTGGGTTAGAGCATCTCTTGTGGGGTGCTCCCAATATGCAGTGGGTAGCACCTACCAAAAGGAAGGCCAACTGCTGAGCTGGTGACGGGGTCATGGGCACCCAAGGCTCACTGATGCGCGTGGGGAGTGACGGCTAGCCCGTTCGGTCCGATCTCACAGGAGAGCTACTGTAACACAAATTGCTGAGAAGGTTAATGCTGGCTATGATGTAAAGGTGCATCACAGCTTGCTGCGTATGGGGCTCTGTGGCCATAAACAGGTCAGATAAACAGGCCATGCTGACCCCTGTCTGCCGCCGAAAGTGCCTACAATGGGCATGTGAGCGTCAGAACTGGACCATGGACCAATGGAAGAAGGTGGCCGGGTCTGATGAGTCACGTTTTCTGTTACATCATGTGGACAGCTGGGTGTGTGTGTTTTGTTCACCCGGGGAAGAAGTGGCACTAAAAGGCACAATGAGAAGAAGGCTGGCGGAGGCAATGTTCTGCTGGGAAACCTTGGGTCCTGGCATTCATGTGGAAGTTACTTTTACACGTAGCATCTACCTAAGCATCGTTGCAGACCAAGTACACCCCTTTATGGGAAGGATATTCCCTTAGCTGTGGCTACTTCCATCATCATAATGCGCCCTGCCACACCACAAAAATTGTTCAGGAGTGGTTTGAGGAACATGACAAAGAGTGCCTGGATGGGCCACAGCTGTTATGGCGGGGACAACGGGGACCTTTACAGTATTAACCAGGTGGTTTTAATGTCATGGCTAATTATCAGTGCTGAAAATCATCTTCCTTCTGTTGTGTTGAATAGTCTTTGCTTGATGCCCTGTACGCCGTGACACATTGGAGCACATTCACTAGGCATTCACCACAGCTGATAGTGAGCACACCACAAGCCTTGTTTCAGAGATGTTCTGACGCACTCTTGCGCTCACGATGATTCGGCCCTTGACAAAGTCACTCGGATCTCTACCCCTTGCCCACGTCTTCTGCATTCAACATGTTGACTACGAGTACCAAATGTCCATCAAATTTTACCATCTACTATGTCCCACACCTTGATACGCACAATTTTTAGGAGATAAGCTGAATAATATTAGTGATACTGCTGCTGAAAACCATCTTTGTGCGAATAATATTTAAGACTTTTGTTTTCTATTTTAGTTCTTTTAAAGTGATTTACTTCGCTCACATTAAAAAAAAAAAACATTTTTTTTTCCTCAGGTTGTTCCAGAATGAAACCGCATATCCACGTATTAAATGTGAATCTGCGGGATTTAGCTTGCTGGAGTGCTTTTGTGACCCTCTACACCAGCATCTGCGCTGGCATTCACCTCAAAGTACACAGCAGATTAATAAAACCCTCCGCACTGATCTCAGGCCTGGCATTCGAACCATATGCTAAAGGACTCGATTGTGAGTGCCTGGAGATTTTTCCCAGCCGGTGTGGGAGGAAGCGTTGCATGGTAATGTTCTGTTTTGGAAGGAAGGGGGTCTGATTGGTTAACAGATGGCCTAAATCTGGAATACTCGCCCCCAGATTTCCTATAAATACAAATTTAAGTTTCGACACACGCTCCATCACTACCTGAACGAGAGGAGAGCTTAACAGCTTATTGTAAATGCCTATGGTGTTTCTCTTCCCCAAAAACTATGTGTTTATACTTTGACTTTGAACAGACGTGTTGGTCAAACCTCATACTGTCACAAGTTCCATGGAACGCGAACAGTGTAGCCTCCATGCTTGTTTTCCTTCCAAGGTCACCCTCGCAGCGTTCGGTGCTGCTGAGTGGGCAGGAGCGGTGGGGGAAGTATGAATGAATGGCTGGAGATGCTTAATCATAAAGGGACATGCTGTGTGATCCACCGGATCAGCTGGCACCGGAGGACACTGTTTGCATCAGGCAGATGCTGCTTTTGCTTTGCAGCTAGTTTATAGCTCGGAAATGCTAAATAACACCCCCCCAATCACTTTTTTGGGCGACGGCCGACTCCTACTCATGGATCAGGCAGCAAAAGCAACTAACTTCTGTGGCAAAACTAATTAGAGTTAGCACTACAAACATTAAGGTGCAGAACTCCATGAATCTTTGTAGCTGTAGCTAGCTTAGTAAATAACACTGAGTTGTTGCACTTAATTAAACGTTTAATATTGTTAAGCACTGGTAGCCTGTGGAATTCCATTAGTCTTAGAACTAGTCAGGGATAAATAATTGTTTTGTGTGGGGCACAAACGTCTATGAAGAAGTGTTAGTTGCTTAGAGATTGAAGAGCTCTGCATTCCGGGGACATAGTAAGGCGAACATGTCTAGGAGATTAGTGGGTAAGCATTGAGCTGACAGCTTACCAGATACATCCTGTTCCTGTTAAAATTTCCAGTACAGCCTAAGATCTATAAATATTAGTTTTCGGAAGAAGTGTTTTTTTGGATAGCAACTGAGCAGTTGGGTTAATTAAACGTCTATTAAATGGTTCAGCCGTTACGTCAAATGAGAGTAGCTATGTTCTGTGATTTTAGTTTCTGGCCTGATTTTGAAACTTCGCTTAATTTTCCAGAATATAATTAAACGATTAGTGGTTTCTTTGGATTACCGAACATGACTGAACACATCTTCGATTGGTGATTATAAAAGCCACGAGCCATGAAGTAACCAATCATGAGTCAGATATGAAGCGTTTTTTTTGGTTCTTCTACAGAATTAGTATGTGAGTTTGATTGTGTTTTTGAAGGTTGGAGTACGTATTTTAGGTTTAGCGTCCAAAGCCGACGGCAAGTATTTTGAGTCAAGCTGCTCGTGCTTATCTCCAGGTGGGCGCGTCTCAGGGATTTCCAGGGGGAAATCAACGTTTTGGCAGCTCTCGTAATTAGTTCTGCTTCACTATTAAACAAAGGGGTTCGCTAATTAGCAAGCGGACGACTCGAGTCGCTCGTCTTGTCGCAGAAAGTCATTATTTCTGGAGGCGTGTGTGAGGGACGCTGAAAGGAGACGCCCCGTCGCTCGCTAAACTCACCGCCGTGCCTCACGTGATTGGCCCCTGTTCTAGGGGGAGGGGCAAGATGAGGGCTATAGACGGACACACGCATGACATAGCAGATCCTGTCAACCTTCCTAAGAGTAGGATCCAGTTGCAGTGCACTGACATCTCATTTGATGGCGGAGCAGCAGATAACAACATTGGATTGAAGACTGACTGCATTAGGCAAACAAGATTTAAAAGCGGAACCAGGCCCATATTTTTACTCTATCTCCGATGACAACTGTATACTCCCCCCCCCCCCCACAATGATTGTTAGGATTTAATAGTAATTAGCTGGATGACTTTGATTTAGTTATTGAAAGTTATTATTTTTGAAAGAGGGACTTGAGAGGTTAAGTGCATTTAACACTAACCTCTGTTTTGCAGTTAGGTAACTATCTTAGGTAATGAAAAGTTATGGATTGCAATTACTGACAGCCCAGTAAATCCTATTAATTATGTCTTAACTTCTGTAAGGGACTCTAATGTCTAATTTAAATTTCCCTCGGATGGAATGAAGTAAAAACTGAACCAGACTCAGATCCAGACTGCGTCTCAACCAGACTGTATGTAACAACTATCGTCTTTGAACCATGCACTTTATATTCTTAGAATTTTCATTTCTCTTTGAGAATAATTTTGTGACTTAAACAGGTACAGTAATATGTATAATGCATGAATTTAATGTTTTAGGACCTGGGAAATAGAAGTTTTTCCATGTGCAGCATTTCCTGAAATAAACTGAGAAAAATTACCACCTACAATGAAAAGGCACAAACCCCTATGTTTGCTGCTGTTAGGATTTGAAGGAGAGTTCAGCAAATGGTTTTTCTGCAAATGCAAGTTGGGTCAGATTCTCCTAAAAACAGGCTTTGTAAGGAAGACAGTTATTTAACATGATGCTTTTATAGTTCACATTAAATTATGGGGTCTGTTCCACTGTCTCTTAATTTCAGCTTTTCAGCTGTTTGCCAGACTAGCTCAAATCAGGTCAATGACAAAATCGCAGCCCTGCCACAGCCACACAATGGCGGCTGATGAGCTAAGAGTGTAATTGTCTTTACAATCACAATTAGTGTAATGATGAGCCAAGTGTGTAATTGTCATTGCAAGTACCATTAGTGTAACGGCAAGGGAAGTGTGTAATTGTCTTTACAGTTGCAAGAGGAGGATGTGCTGAGGGTTGTACAGTAGATTCGATTAAATGTTTCATGGTTGTTGTTCAGGGTTTACGCTGCCATGTCTGGCTGGAATGTCTCCTGAGCTTCTAGATGGCTCCGTGTGTCCAAGGGCTCTACAGATGTAGGACCCAGTTTGCCATCGATGCAGTCGGATTGGAAATGAACGGGAAGCAGTACAGAAAGGTGGTCCACAAAAATTAAGTTCATGAGACATGACCTCCACAAGTCAGATTTTGTTCTCCATCTGGCCACTGTTAATTGTGTCAAATTGAAAGCCTTTATGAAAGTTCAAAGATCGATAATTTAATACATAAAATGAAAATATGGAATTAAAATTAATCCCGTAAACTTTGAACTGTGAACAAATGCACATAGAAAGGAGGTAAGATACATACTTTCTTATTTACAGCTGAAAATAGGTCTGTTGGCTTTGCATATACATCATGAAGCCTCATTCAGAGTCTATCCGCTGATGTGGCATTCTTGCAGGCGGACAAATCCGCAGGACTTTGGACACGGCCAGTTGAGCTGCCTCTTTCAAAGCGGCCTTTTTATCAATGTGTAAATTTATCATAAGTCAAAGAGCGTTGCCATTGGTTGGGAGATGTGAACTGGGCGGGTCATAGGCCCCTTCCTTAGCAGCCATTAGCAGTGCTTCTAGTCTTCGCCGTTCTTACTTCTTAGTTTGGCTTGTTGCTTGTTTATCGCTATTCCAACTTCCTTCTTTGCAGTACCAAATTAGTATTTGTTATTGTTCATCTAACAATATGTCATGCGTCGCCCATCCAATCCTCCTGTTTCCTCCCTAGCGTGGAACGCCGATTACGTCTACATCTTCCCTGTCGTTCGTGCCCTTGTGTGATTCACTCCAACTGCCTCTTCTTTTTGCTCCCTCATTAGTCTTTGTATAAAAGTGCTTCCCAGTCCTGGAATTAACATCAATCCTGTCCATGGCCTGGCCTGTTCTGTACTCCCAGTTTTGCTCCCCATTGATCCTGTTTCTTTCTGTTTGGTCTTTTGGTTGGAAAAAAAAAAACCCATTTGTTTGCTCCGTCTCTGCTCCTGTGTGATGCAATGCACAGTTTGTTGGAAGCAACCACATTAAAGAATAGCTATTTTAATGTGATATTTCTAAGCATCACTAATACCCAACCAATACTTAGTGGTAAGTAAGTAACAGTTTCTAATCACATTACCACAGTGTCTTGATCAGAGCAAAACTGACCTAATAGGGAATGTCACAAAGAACCAGTCATGTTATGAGGATTATTGTAGGACTTTGAGCAACATCTGAATTTGTCACAAAACTGCTTCAAATGTAACCATATCTTACCTTCATGAGGTAGAACATATTCAGACTTGTGGAGGCAGGTTCTGATCAAGTTTAACTTTCATCATAGTCTTTTAGACCCACCCTAAAATACAGGTTAGTGAGAAAGTTAGACGAATGCTGATACAATGGCCTGTGTCTCACAGTTTCTCTGAGTCCAGTGAGGTTTTCTTTTTGTGGAGGTGATGAAAGGGCGATTGGCGCAGGTCGTTTCCCATTAATGAACCTGACGGACCATAACCTCCGTGACAATAACACCGTGCCGTCACCGAATGTGAAGAACGGTGAAAATCGCTCAGCTGAGACGTTCAAAGTACTTTGAAAAAGTTGCTATTCTTTCTGCAATTATCCTGTAGAATTAACCTTAAAAGGCGTATTCCAAGCACAGTGTATGCGGTGTGTAGAAATGTTCTTTCTCTCAGACCATAAGCGTTCTTTTCATTATGCTAAGGCTTCATTTCCATTAAAAAGGTTGCAGCTTCTCACTAAACAAGGACATAATTTTTGACATAATACACTGTGTGCAGAGAACCGTGGCAGTAAGGTTCTGATTGTATGGAAGAACCATAAGAGTTCAATTTGATGGTCTTTGCAATTTAAGGTGTTTTGACATAAATTATGGATGGGATGGCGGATTGTAACCCCTCCCCAATAACCAAAACTAGTCAATACAACCTCCTGGACCCCCTTAAATGGGTGGAGCCCCCCCCGTTTAAACACCCAAAATTGTGCGCTTACAGAAACCCCCAGCCCAGCAACGCGCGTCTCTAACTACGATGTATAAAATGATAGCTCTGCACCCTCATCCCGAGAGGCTCCTGTGTTGCCTCTCTCCAGTTACGGGGCAGATAGATTCCCCTGACTGGGCAATGTGCTCCCAGCCCGGTGTCTGTCCTGAATACAGATACAGCAGGTGGGTCTCAATGAGCGACATCTGAAAGTGCCAGGATGTGTTTAGCTTAATTACCACTGAAAATATGGCATGATGTCACATGCATTAACCCACACTGGGCAGTAAGACAGATCCTGGCAGATTCCATGTCTTCTGAGCATTTTGATGCCTGTCTGTGAGAGCTCTGACAATGACAGCAAGTAAAAATAGCAGGTAACTAATGCCAGAAAGATAGCACTTAAAAGAGCATTCTTTCGGTGACGAAGATTCCGTTTTGACTAAACCCCAAAATGATTTTGGCCACCAAAAATAGGCACATTTTCCACGTCCCGAGTCCAAAAATGATGTTTTTTTTGCGATTTTATCTATAAACACAGAAGGAACAGAACATGGGTGGAACATGAGACACACTGAAGGCTTTGGTCTTTGTTTTCTTTCACATCTCTTTTGGAGGTGCTCATATATTCCCGGAATAGTCTGGAGAAATGGAATGAAGAAAATTACTGAAGATGTGAGGGGTCTGTGAGTCACAGTATAACCATTAGTCATCTGTGTGGCAGTGTTTTTTTTTTTTGCACTTGGCCTGATTAGACTCCAAGCATGTTGCGATGTACACATCTTACTGTGCTTCGTCCCCACAAGCCATTAAAAAAACTGTATTCAATCGACACAGTACACCAGGTAAGTCAATGAGGGTAACTATGTGGTCAAGCCAGTGGAATACTGGATCAGTGCAGAAAAGCAGTCTTGTCTATCTCTATGGGTTTGTGTGGACCTGCCATTCTGTCTGACAGCAAATTCAGCAGGACGGGCCTGATAGGGATTTTTATAAAAAAAGGCCAGCCATTCAATCTCCATTTGCTAGGTCGTCACGGGAGGAAACTAGAATTGTGTATGAATATACAGGGGTTATGAATAAATTCATGCGCAAATCTGAAACATCCATTTTCACATGCATTGCCGCTACATCTACCCCTCTGTCAGTAAGACTCTGAGTAAATAAAAGAGTATCGTGATGTGATGCAAAATTAGGGGGCTGGGGGATGGGCTTGGATCCAATCTCCATATGATTATTTGTTCCTGTTGAGCATTAGTTATTAGACTAGTTCTCTTTGCCATGTTCATGGTGACATAATAAAATGGTCTGGACACTTCAATGGTGAAATCTGGCCTCCTGTCACCTTAGGTTGGCTGCATGGACGTCGCTCCCGCAACATATTGAGACCCTGTGGCCGTAAGGTGTGAATAGAATCTGACATTATAAATGTTTCTGGCTTGGACTCATGTACTGATTGGTGTTTGCCATTTGGTTTATTCAGCATTTCAGGTCCGGTAATAAAAGAGTAGATTTGATTTCATGAGCTTGGCCTTACTTTCCATGGAAATGCAGTCACGTGTGTACACACACACTTAAACTCCTTCCAAAAAAGCCAACGGTCCCTAACATCACGCCACAGACTTACAGTGATCTGGGCGAGCCAGAGAGACGGAAGTAAGATGTGTTAGTCTCAAGTAGGGGGTGGGGCCAGAGTCAGCAAGAGCGTGCGATTGGTTATGTAGCCTGCCAATCTTGAATCATCACCTTGATAGACTTTGAAGTGCTTTGCTGGGCTTCTGAAGTAAGACCAGCAGAGGAAATCCCACGAACCTTCTTTGAAGCGATTCACTTGCTCAGAACCTCAGCAAGGTCTTGCCATACCATGTCTTTGATGTGAAGCTACAAAAGGTTTGATATTTCTAAGCTGTGTAACCTGCGTGTCATATATTTGTGCAGATATGGGATTCACAAGCACGTGTCAGATAAGCACCGTGAATGGTGTTACTGTGTAATTGGTTGCAGGTTCTGCATGCGCGTTCCTCAGCACATGCGGAACACGGCCAGAGCAGAGCACCTTCACCCCGTCGGCCGTCCAGCCCCTCTGCCCTGTATCCTGCTGTCTGTCTGTCTGTCTGTCTGTCTGTGAGTGCATAGCTGTCTAAGGTCCGTTTCAACTCTGTGTCTCTTGTCTCTCTCTTTCTCTCTCTTCCTCTATGTCAAGGTGAGCCCTGAGCCTGCAGAGGATGGCAGCAAGCTGTCGGTAGGTCCTGTCCTTTCCCCCTGTGGTCCATTGTCATTCTGTGTGTTGTGCCGTGGAATTAGCCAGCTGAACGTTCAGCTTGACCGTAACTGTTCCCCCCGTTCCTGCCAATCAGAATACCCCTTACATCCCAATTCTTGAGTTGCGTGTTAATAGCCAGCTAGCTGTATATACGAGCTGTGTATCGATTCTGTGATATGGGAGGAAATAACATGTGCAAAATTGCCATCATTTATGGTCATCAGTGTGAATAGCACCATATATAAATAAACAGCCCCATCACATTACCGATAAATTTTCAAAGGCAGATGAAAGGCAAGCCGTGAGTTTAAGCAACCACAAATTCACTCTGGAGTCATGACAACATCGCCCTGATGGATTAATGGAGAGCGAATCAGTGTTTCCACACCAACAGCTACCAAAAATGAGCTCCATTCCGCTTAACGGCTCTTCCCGATTGCACCAACCCGTCCCCGGGGGGGGCAAAGGGCGGTGGGCGTGTTCAGAGGAGCTGACATCATTGCCAGGTGCCCTTTGCCACGCCCCCCAACTAAGAGCATCGCCGTACCCGAACATGTCCGCCCAGCTACTGTAGCCAAAGGGGTCACCTTGACCCCAAGTTGTTGAATGAGGCTGAGGTTAAACCTATTGCCCTCAAACGTTCCACTGCTACTTTTCATTGATAGTTTTTTTTGTGCCTGTTTTCACCCTTCATTAGCTTGAGTGGGTTCACCTTGTGTCAAGGCGACGGTGACGTCAACTATGACAGGATCTAATTAAACTTGTAATTGCACGTCCCAAACCGTGGTGCCTTTAAAGTGCCGCATTGTTGTTTGTGTAAGTGAAGAGCGTCCTCCTTACCACACACACGCACACACGCCTTTAGAACTTATTTTTCACGGCGAGTCACCTTGTTAGCACCTCAGAAATTCCAGCTTATCTCATTTATGGCGCGTGGCGAATCATCGTATGCTATCACGGGCGTTATTTCTGGACTTTGCCATTCCCCCCCCCCCCCCAAAGATTGCCTTCGCTATATGCTGGCTGCTTGGACTGATGAAGGCTACCCAAGCACATAGCTAGGGGGGGGGGGTGGATCAGAGGCAGCAGAGGCGATAGGACAGCCGCTGTCTGACCAGGGTTCTGACACAGAACAACGCCTTGAAGCTTAGGGGAGACGTGAGAAGGCAAAAACTGGGGGTGGGGGGCTGTGGATATGGGTCTGAATTAACACTGGGCAGCAACAGAGAGAGAGGGACCTCAAGAATTGAAGGCCGATAGCAATTCATATGAAAGATTTACGCACAAGCCCGATTTACGCACAAGCCCGATTTACGCACAAGCCCGATTTACGCACAAGCCCGATTTACGCACAAACCCGATTTACGCACAAGCCCGATTTACGCACGGGCCAGATTTCCATGCAAGCTAACCTGGTGACTTTAGCCCAACCCCCCTGTCCCACCAAATGTGGCCCCAGGTGGCTGGGTGAACAGTTCCATCCTTTTCTGATGCCCCTTTCTCCCCTCGCACCACAGGCCAAGCCTCGCCTCCAGAGAGGAGGAAGCTCCGCCTCCCTACATAACAGTCTGATGAGGAACAGCATTTTCCAGCTGATGATCCACACACTGGACCCACTCAGTGAAGGTAGGATCTGGAGGTAGCTCGCTCATGGCCACTGGGACACCCACACGAAAGGTCCATGCTATTGCCTATACAATAAAACAATGATATTTATATTGTACTCTTGAGCCAAAAATAAGTGCATTTTATAATATTTACATAGAATTTTTGGCAAACAGCCTTACCCAGATTGAATTCCGGTTGTTAACTGAAAAGACATTAAGTACTGTATTAAATGGAACTGAAAGGTAAAATCTGATCATTTCCTTTATACAGTACGTTGGTAATAGATGAAGAGCAGAGGATTTGAGCGTACATAGTGTGTTATAACATCAGCCGTCCTTATGCACACGCGCAGAGAAACTCCAGACATATCACAGTTCCTCTGCAGGGAAGTCGCGTGCCAGTGAATTAGTTTTTCACCTCTCAGCGTACCCAGAAGCAATATGAAACACTCTCCCGCTGGTGAACTCCCTCTCCCGCCCCCCCCCCACCCGGTCCCCCAAGTTGATAAACGGTCTGGAAAAAAATGAGGCCGCCGCGGGAACAGGCTTTGGAGCAGTCGCGGCACCCCTTTGCTGCGGCCGGCTGAACGGCCCGGTTCTTAGACCTGACGATATGCAGCTGCCATCCAGCTCTCTTTCTCGCTGTGGCCACTGCACTGCAAACCAGGGCGTTAAAAGCCCCTGCTCATTTGACTCAATATCCACAGGCAGATCTGGCAACCCCAGATCTGAACGTTCAGAATGTTCAACCTCTCAGAAAGGCATTTAATGACTCGGAAAATGCTTTAATCTTCGGCTATTAGCCTGTTTGTGTATCTTAATTTTTATTGTAACAGATTGAGTACCTTGCCCAGATTTTTAGTACCAGGTTTGCATGTAGGACTGGAACCTACATCCTTTTCGGTCCCATCCTACATAAGCTGATGGAAGAGCATCATCCCAGGATTGGGTGTGGAAAATGCTGAGCAGGAGTGACCAGCTAGCCAGTGGCTGGGATGCGAATGGCGAGGGGGGGGGGGTACCAGCCGGCACTGGAGGGCTAACTGAACGGGCTCTGTCCTGTCCGAGCCTCAAGCAGGCGTCCAGACCTGTGATCGATTCCAAGATGACTCACCTCATAACCTAGCAGCATTAAATTTAATATCACCCTCACACACTCTCTGGGCACAACATGTTTTATTATGTAATAAAACTAAAAAAATTATGTGTCAACGTTTCATGTCGGTGGTCACCTGATGAAGTACATGATACATAATGCAAAGGGAGTTCCCTTGAAAGCGAGATGGGAAAAACATGCTCTAATCGGGGATTCGAAGCTGCCTGCTTCTTACCCATGTGCCACCTGACTCTATTACATAAAGCGACTTACAGGAGAGGAAAAGGTAATCATTTCTAGTCCCTGAGATTTGAACCAACAACCTTTGTGTTATAAACACAACACTTAACTTGTTGACCTACACAGGAAAGTACACAGATAAATACTCATAAATGGCACTCTGACATGACTTCATCTGTTTTTTTTACACGGTGTAAGGGGATGCGGTTTTGTGAAAAGTGGAACACTTCATTGGTGTGTATGGTGTATAAGCTCAAATTTGCAAATGTGATTTCCTTCAGTTTATTTACGTGACGTTTCACCAGGGGACGGTGCCTTACGGTAAAAAAAACTGTTCCTCTTTCAGTGGGCTGATATTTCTGAGGGGGAAGGAAGGCAGAGTATAAAATCAGGTCAGGATGCCCCGTGCGGCTGCAGCGATCCCACGATTCTAGGCGATCTGACAGGTGCCGTCAGCCTTATGCTGGCCCCGTACGGCAGACTCGGTTAATCTCGTTAGCCGCTTTCCTGGCATATTTTGTGCTGGAATGCTCATTGTTCCCGCTGCTTAAATTTTGCCAACCTTGAACGGCTGCCTGCCTGCACCAAAGTGATGCCTGACGTCGGTATCGCTAACATAGTTACGGCCTTCCAATCACAATGAAGTGCTCCTCAATGACTACGATCGTCCCTTTAGATTGTACAGAGCATGTACAAGATGAAACTTCAGCTATATGTACCACTGCCCTCATGAATGACAGAGAGCTGAATACTTGTATCCACTGCAAAGGCCCATTAGAGGGACTGTGAAGTGACATGGCAGGTGGATTGCTTAAGTAATTCAGCAAATTTTAGTGCAGCGAATATGTTTCTCAGAAGCTTTGGGGCGCTCCCAACCGCCACTGAGCGAGAGTGAAACAACGTGTGTGCCAAAAATTTTAATGAGCCTGCTCACAGGAGCATGCAGGCGGATTCCTTGAGACCTTGGCCATCACAGCCGGAACGATGGAGCCAAATCGACAAGATTTGCATCCTGAAGCGCGCCAAGTTTGCTTCAATGGCCTTGGCTTTGAGTTGTCTCAAGAATGTCAAGGAAGCGGCGTCCATGTGATGTTCTGCTGAGAGTTGCAGGCCGAAATTACGATGACTTGTAAGTAGGAACGTTTAGGGACAGCCAATCAGCTGTCTGCCTCCTGTTGCTACAGAAGCACTACAGGGTGCATCCTTTTTAATGCGTCGATTTGTTGGCCACGTCGCCTTGTGTGAGCAAGCCCGTAGGTCCGCTGCGGCCGGATCCGCCTCCAGGAACTCCAGCCGTCGTACTCCATGATTCGGGAAAATCTTCTCAAAAAGTAGGGACATGTGAGTAATGCTGCACGACCAAGTTTAGGTTGTCCTGAATTCATCCATTGTAGTGGCAGCTATATTAACATCAACAGACATCCTGGTACAGGTGAAGGGAGTTCCCTGCTACCCGACACCATGCGTGCGACCAAATATGCCAGTCTGCCGTCCAATTACTTCTCTAGTACAGAAGCATGGGGTGGAGTCAGAGGTAGCGCAGGATTCCAAATGGGGGAACCCCCTGGAAAGGGATTGCGCAAGGGGGGGGGGGGGGGGGGCATATTCTTGCACAGCATGTGCAATTTAGAGAAGTCAGATCTGCCTAACTGCAGGTTTTTGGATTCAGTGCAGCCCCCACTGAGCCGCCATACTGCCCCAAAATCATTTGCTGTAAGTGACATACTGTCCTTTTTTAATACTAAAGAACCCTCCTTTTTGAAAATTATATGAAGATATCCCAGCCTCCACAAAAGATTCAAGGGCACCCCTGAGGCAGACACTGTGATACGTAACGCTAGAAGGCCGATCCAAATCCCCAGCGATGCTGACGGACGTGGCGTCTCTGCCTCGGCCTGTAATCCCAGACGCCGCTGCGTTTTACGTCTTTCCGCACAGGAAGGGATTATCAAAGTTAATATCGAGAAGTTAATAGAGTTGGGGAGAAGCGGATTCATTCTGGAAAGAACTGGTTTGTGTCCGTATTTCAGGCAAATGCTGCGGACACCTAAAGCTTTTCCTTTGACCTTAGATTGATGTGTAGGGCAAGTCGTTATATTTCGCTATGTTATTGTTCTGGGGCAGAGTGATCCGACTTTTCCTGATTAAGTAATGGTGAGAAAGTCTCATATTAACACGGCAAGTGCATGTAATTCGGTTGGATTGGATAGGAGGTGCGAGATTTACAGCCAGGATTCTGGCCAAGCTCCAGGGGCCTCCGTTGAGCCTCCTGGTAACTGTCTCGCACGTCCATCTTCGCTAATCACGGATACAGTGGTTTCCAGAGCAGGGTGTCTATCGTGCGGTCAGACACACTCTAGCCCCATTAAATGTCTGATGGGATCTGTAGACTATGCTGTGGTGGAAGACGACACACTTACTGTGTTTTTCGCAAGAGAACATTCCCCCCCCACCAGTGTGGCGCACATCACTTTAGATAAAAGCATGCGAAGAAATAAATAATGAAGCCAACACAGCAACCTTCCCCGGTGGGGGGTGGAGGGGGACAGGTGACGTTTATGTATAGTGACTTGACTTTCCCTTTTACTGGCAGGTATCTGTCACCATGCAGAGTGTGTTTGTGTCGACGTCGCCGTGGCGACTGGGGATTCTGGCTCACCCGCTGTTGTCTTCACACTGCTGTGTCTGTATGAGATCTGAACGCTGGGACCGGGGCGAGTGTTCCACTGCTCTGTACTGGGTGGACCGTGACTGGAGGGGTACAGACAGGCTAAGGGGGGGGGGCTCAGCCCCAGAACTCATTGGTTGTTTACCTTTCTTACAGTCCTAACCACACATGGACCTAGAGTAAAGGTCTCCTGTAGCAGTGAGTGATTCATTTAGCAGTATTTCTATTTTAGGTGACAGGCAATGTTCTGTATCACAATCATTAATTATTTTTTTCTGCAGTAAAGAAATAAAATCTGTCTTTCTGTCTGTCAGTTTGTTTTTCTATCTATCTATCTATCTATCTATCTATCTATCTATCTATCTATCTATCTATCTATCTATCTATCTATCTATCTATCGTGTCTGTCTTTCTGTGTGTTTTTCTATCTATCTATCTATCTATCTATCTATCTATCTATCTATCTATCTATCTATCTGTCTGTCTGTCTGTCTGTCTATCTTTCTATCTATCTGTCTGTGTGTCTGTCTATATGTCTGTCTGTCTATATATCTGTCTGTCTGTCTATCTATGCTTCATAGGCTAACTGCTTTGATAACAGTTTTAAAACATTTACAGTTTTTTCTCTGTTGGTTTGGCTTATTTCTTGAAACAGAAATTACATTCTTAAAACTATAAGATCATTTGGCCAAACAGTCTTACAGTTCTGCGCAACATTACAGCTCATTAGCAAAAGTTCATATCTCTCCCAAAACTGTTCACACATGCTTCAAAACTAGATTCCTTTCCCATATAAAGAGCCGGTACCATCAAAATTTCAAAGATCTTTCTCAATTGCTTTGGCTCCTCTGCATTCACTTAGTGCTTTTGCCAAAATAACCTGGATGGTTCAGCACAACACCATGGATCACCTGCAAAAGTTCATATCGCTCCCAAAAAGTTTACCCATGTGTCAAAACTAAATTCCTTTCTCATATAAGGAGTCAGTGCCCCCAAAATGCATCGTCCCTTTGGCATTGTGTGAGCACTGCAAGTCAAAATGCCTAGATGTTTTGTCACTATGGCAGAGGTCTAGCTAACAGAATACAATTATGTATAAAACTGAAAGAAGAAGTATTTTACAGTAAGAGCAGCCTCCAAAGTTTGACATCACACACACTGCACTCATACTGCCAAGGAAATTGTAACCATTTTTATTCACATACATAAAGTAACTTCCATACATTAGAGTACATAAAAAGAAAATGTATACAGTATTCTGTACATGTATGAAAAATAAACACAAACCAAAAACAAGAAAAATTATATCTAGCCTACAGTGCTATAAATAAAGTTTCACAACTACAGTAAGACTTTCACTGGTCGCTGTCGTCACCCTCCCTCTCCTGGCCACCATCTTCATCCTCCTGGCCACCATCTTCATCCTCCTGACCATCCACACGCTGCTTTCTGTCTGGCCATAGATTTTCATCCACATCACAGTGGATATTTTCCCTTGCGATGCAGCGAGGGAAGAAACGGCGCGAATGTCTCAACCATCCCCTACACTGATCCCCTGTTATGTCCTCGGACGCAGCATCCATTGTATGGAGCAGGGACCTCTGGTCTTGAGCCCAATGTTCATACACTCTCCACCTCCAAGCGGAAAAAAACTCCTCAATCCGATTGAGGAAAGGAGAGTATGATGGTAGTAGCTCCATGAGCATCCTTGGATGAGAAGTGTGGTAGGTGAGACCCTTCGAGACCTCTCTCATTTTCTGGGACCAGATCAGTATAAAGACGGTCCAAGAAAATAAGGAGGTTTTGAGTGTTGTATGGGCCTAAACTGGGGATGTGTGTGACCACACCATTCTCAGATATGGCAGCACACAGTTAAATTGCCCCCTCGTTGGCCTGGGACATCCACCGTGGCCCGCTGGCCAATGACGTTACGCCTCTGAGTACAAACCTGTTTTTCTTGCGAAAGGTATGGATGATGGGGGAGACTGTAGAGCGAGGCACGTTAGCCTGCACTCGGCAGCCTGCCTCTGCCATTGTGAGGTGACAGTTGACAACATGGTCTATAATTGTGGCCCGAATTTCATCGGGGACAGCATGGTGTCTTCGTGCTCCTCGGCCTCTTCCCCCTATACCACCACCATGCATCCTCACTCCTCCTCCTCTTCTTCCTCCTCCTCTTCCTCGAGCAGTCCAGCAGACTATTGTGCATATGATGACTTACAGAATGAAATCATGCTGACATGTTTTGGAGAGAACAACCATTAGACTGAGAATCAACTAATCAGTTTAGATCAGCAAGATCTATTTATTTGTAAAATCCGCTAAATGTGAGCTCACTGTGCTAACTGTAGGCTACTTGTACATAACCGTTTGCAAAGATGCACTGAGACACTTGAGACATGTACTAAGACGTTTGCAATTTGATGACATCAGTGAGAAATGCCATTCTGTTGTGAACAATTGCAAGGTGGTTTGGAGGTTTGTCCATGTTATTTTGAGAATGAATTTCTGTTTCAAGAAATGAGCCAAACCAATGGAGAAAAACTGTAATGTCCCAAACAAGGTAGGAGTCAAAAACACAGTCATTATTATTATTATTTAAAATTGTCAGAAGCTTCTGACAATTTACACACACAGCATGAAAGGTAGCAGTGGCTCTGTTTAAAGCAGACGCACTTCATGCATATTTTAGCTGACTTTTAGAAGGGAACAGATTTTTGAAAGAGCTTGTTTTTTTTTCTTGTTTCAACTCAACAGTGCACAGGGGCATGTTAGGTTACTGCTCTTCATGTCAATTCTCTCACCTCCGTTTAGTTTTGTGCTCGTCATCTGAAGTCGCAACAAATGACTGAGAGAGCACGTTACATTCAGTCACAAACGACCAAACAATTACAACCGCTGACAAGCTGTAACTTGGGTGGTTCTGAACTGACGTCGGATTGAATGGAATGGTGACGAAACTCTCCTCTACGATCTCGAGATAAGGGATGTGATACGAACCAGGTTTTACTTCAGAAAAGGAGGGATAGAATTATAATTCGTTTAACTTATAACTGACTATGTTTCCCTCACTCACTATAGAAATAAAAACCCAGCATTCTGTTAATGCTTAGAATAACTTAATGGTTAACCTCTGTTCCCTCAGCATGACGGAACCCTGTAGACTGATTCACAATGTCCAAAGGCTGTGATTCACAGGTTTAAGTGGTTTGCAGGCTGTTCTCTTATAGAGAGATGACAGCCAATGAGCAGGAAATGCCACTCGGTGTCACCTGTGTGGATTTATGTCACTTTTTTCGTTTCCTGTCCCTTTTTAATGGCCTGAAGTTTCCCAAAGAGTTCAGTAAGAGCTAAGAGGTCAGTGTTTAGAGTTGCCCCCTCTCCTCTAATTGTGTGTAATTGTGTGGTGGTCTTATCTGAGCGCTGTTGCTGTAACGGAGATGTCTGTCTTCACAGAGTTTAACAAACAGTTTGGTGTTATTACAAATGTTCAGTTATTGCAAGACTTCATTTTGCTTTGTATAATTTATGTATTTATAGCTGAAGTCTTGTACTGAGATATAATTGTAGTAGTACAATATTTTAAAAGTAGTCAATGACTCCAGGCATTTCCAGGTATCGGTGTGTTTTATTTTCTTTGAAGAGCCCACATGACACAGAAGGAGTGTTTCTGTGAGATCCAGTAATGTTTGTTTTCTCCTTTAACTACCATCTACTTTTGTTTCTCTCCCTTTATCCACCTCTTTATTGGTTCTGACCCTGTCTGTTTCCTCAGAATTTGCCGATTCTGGTGAGTTAAATGTTTGTTCTCTATGCCAAAGCTGTCCATTGTCATCGTGAATTGGAAGTGGCTTCCCACCCCCAAAAATCTATTCCTAAGGATTACATCATCTCCCCGTTCACGGTACCATGTGGAACCGTCCTGAGACAGTTCTGTCCCACGACATCTCTCCTCCAGAACGCACTGTTTTGAACTGGGCCCGTGTGCACATTGCATCATCTAGCTTTCTCTGTTCCAGTGTCCTGCGAGACTCTCCCTAACAGTCATATCTGCTCCTCACCCGTTACTAACAACGTCTTACGATGCTCGTTCATCTTTGGTCTTGTTTGACAGCAGTACTAAACTTCACAATATAATCATTATAGCATTTCACTGATGCTTAACGACATTTCACAGACGCTTAACTTATATACTGGAGTTATGATGTTTTGGGCAACATTGTTAGGTATGAAATTATGCTGGTGTTCAAATAAACAAAGTAGAAAATCGTACATTTTACAAGGCGAATGCAACAAATGGCTGCACTGGATCCAATCAATGTGTATAAATGAACAAGTAGCTGATGAGTGATGATTTGGACACATCCAGCAGCATAAACCTGATCTGTTCTATGACAATGTGAAAATGGTCAGACAGACCAGCTCCTCTCCCCCACGGATTGATGGCGCATCAGCGAGTAGTTTGCGGGACTCTCCCGTAGGGCACTAAGAATTTGCCGGAAGCTCGGATCTGGTCGCACACCTTCTGGAGGGATGGCCGCTCTGTATTTTTTTCTGCGTTGTTCCATCTGGACGAAGCCTATGGTTAACGATTCAAAGACTGCCAGTATCGGCTGATATGAAAGACCCACGAGGTGACCTTCAGAAGCAGAGCTCGTTTCGCTTCATCGTCTGGCACGGCAATGGATCTTTTTTTAGAAGGAAAAAAGAAAAAAATATATAGAAATTGACTGTTTTCCATCATTTTAGGGAAGTAAACAGGAAGACTGAGGATCCTAACCCTGTACTATCAAGACCCAGACTTTCTCTTATATGATCATTTTAAATAATACATTTCTTCCTAAATTGAATGACTTCCTTACTCATCCAAGAACACTGTCTAGCATTCCAAAGCGCTCAAAGGAATCCGGCTACAGTGTGAGCTGCACCAGGATGCCTGCTGCTGTCAGGTCCGACTGCACAAGGATGCGCAAAGGCGCTCGTGACTGGGCGAGTGCGGCGCACGTGCGGCTGGGAGGGACGGTCTGCTGAGAGCCGCGTGCCCGCATCCTAAAATAGCCGACCCCTCCCTGCTGGCGCCTAGCTCAAAAGCGGCCATTCGAGCGGAGGGAGCTTCATCACGCAGCCCAGCTTGCGACGGTCTGCTGTTCGCGATTAATTGGAAAAAGCTCCGCCGCTCGCAGCGTTCCGTCCGGTGTAATTAGGGGCGCGCGCATGTGAAGCGAGATGAGGACGTCGGGGGTAATTAAAATGAGAGCTCGGGGATGCCTATGAGTGCAAATAAGGGAACATCGATCGGGTGATTGACAGGAACCCCCCCGTGACAGGCAGTTGACCCCGGCCTGGATCCTTTCCCCTTCAGGATGATTTTCCAGTCGCTGGTTCCTGCTGAGGGTGTTAAATGGGATCCACCCACCGAGGGTCCTTGGTGGTTCTGACCGTGGCCTGTTACCTACACGAAATAACGATCCCACCACTCGCAATTGCATGCCTGACAGATCCAGCATTTTACTATAAAACCATTTGATGAACTGCTTCATAGCCCCCCCCCCCCCCCCCCTCCCCGTCTCTGTTATGCAAACCGACCTCTCCCGGTCCACGAGGACTGATCAATGTTAAAAGCTGTCCGCTAGTGTGCAGACCGTGACCGGAATCTTCATGAGGTCATGCAACAAGGTCACAGTCCAATTGGCAAACAGGTCAACTGCCTGAAGGCAGAAACTTTGTCATTTGTTTTTTTTTTTGTGATGGTATCCCACGTATAGATAGGTCAATTGTGCTTTTGTGGAATTCGGTATAAGTTTGAATATGGATCCTCTTTTGAGAGTTGTTTTCGAAGCGGGATGGTTCCTGACAACTTATATTACCGCACATGTCAAAGAGGAGCACATCTGTTACCCTTCTTCCTCAATGCTGCCCTGATTGCTCCTGCTTGCCTACATCGCAGGAAGAAAATCATCACTTGCAGAAGTGTTTCATTTTCGCTCCGGATTTTTAAATAGCAACACTGTGCTAAAATCCCCACACTGCCAGCAGTGCAGGTTTGGTGTGTGACAAAGTGCAGCCAAAATTGATCCCTTTTCTGGATTTTTATGCTTTTTTATGGCTTCTCTAACAGACGGCGATTTTTATCTTGCCTTGCCACGTGTTTCTGTCTTCGCCCGTGTTCATTTGCATTTCAAACGTGGCTCGATCGCCCCCCTGCCATGACAGCGCATTGTCACAAGACCCCAGAAGATGAGGGACGGCGGTGCAAAAAAAAAAACGACGTAGTGCCACCGGCACCTCCCGCAAACAGCTGAGCCGATCTGTTCCACGAACGGCAGCGTTTTCTTATTCCTCCCCCCAAGACAGATTTGGTGACACAAGAGCTAGAATGATGCACATGTTGCCGCCCGCATCACTCACCAGCATTATCACCGAATAAACCCGGTTTCCTTTTCCGTTTTTTTTTCCTCATTATCATAATAAAAATCTCTAAAGTGGGTAATTTGGTGCTTTTTGAAATTTCAAATAAAGTGCTTTAGAACATAATAGGCCAACTCTATGCAGACGTTATTATGTAATGTTCAAAAAATATGGCTCTTTTTCCCCGTTATTTATTAAATTGGTGTTTGTTGGATGGATTTCAGCAGCGCAGGCAATGAGCGCCAGTATTGTTGTATAATGGTGTCTTACACCAGTCTAACATGTGTTGCTAAAGTAGAATTGGGACAGAATAATTTTTCTCTGGCATTTTTATAATACGTTCATAATACGTTTCCATTTTCCGAAAATGCATATGTTAATTTCCATTGCTATTGCTTCTTTACTTATGTTGGTGGAGTCTTGCATTGAGAGAGAATAGTTTCTAGCAAAATGTATGTGATGTTAAAAATGTGCTCTTTTCTGTCATGTTGGGTTTTCCGTTGTTGTGTCTTGTTACCTTACACTTGTCTCCTGCTGTGATGTTGTAGAACTTGGGACATATGGAAAGCTAAAATATTATCACACAATGACTGAGGAAGGTAAGCGTTTATTCTTTCCCCCCTACACTCTCTGTGTCACTGCTGCATCGTACCGTTTTAACTTGATTTACGCCATCTTGCTTTAACCCTCATTTGTAGCACGTTCGATTTTTTTTGTCTAGTTTATTTCTCTCCTTGCAAGATTTCACTAACGTAAGTGCAAATCGTTGTCACACATCATTTTCGTCGTTTTTTTTTTTTTTGGCTTCTAATGGTTTTTATCAGTTGCGATCACGTTTAGCATTTTAACAGAGGATCACGACTGATTCATTTTTGATTGTGTATGTATTGCGTTGTTTTCTGTGCCTATTGTATTTATATTGTGCGTCCGTGTCGTGGACTTGCTGACTGTTCGCCTTGCTTTTTGAGTACAATGTGGCGGAATGAGGCTTTTGCTTGTGAGGCTTCTTGTTGGTGTGGAAAGAAACCTGCGCTGGTCCCTGTTTGTCACCCGGGAAGGTGGTGCCTCCTGAGACGGGCGGAGGGGGGCGGGGTCCCTGTAATTTGCCAGGCGCGAACTTTTCCAAGTGCTCCTTGGGGTGTTTGGGGGAAAGCCAGTAAAGCAGCGAGAAAGTGTACCTAAACCATTTGGAGAAATTAAAACATATCAGTACCAAGTACATGTGGAGATCATCCATTTTAAATCCACAACACACACACACACACACACACACACACACACACACACACACACACACACACACACAGGTAACAGTCTCCACCGTGCCAAAATAGCAAGTTTTGTTTTTAAAATCACAATTTGGGGACATTTAAAAACCCACACGCTCACATACACATGCATATTGCCCTATATATAGCGAGAGAGAGAGCATATATAGCTATTAATATAAACAAATGTCTGAATCAGATCGTTCAGTGCATCTTAAGGTGCGCATTATTTTACCTAACGGTGTATTATTCTATGAAAGTGTGCTGTTTTTTTCTGAGCATAAAGATGACACCGGAGACATTTAAATGAGTTTTTTAGACGCGCTGTTCGGATAGCCCTGGGCATCCTCTGATCTCGGGTTGCCCGGAGGAGACTGACGGTTGCCGCGCCCCGCTAGACTCGTGTCTTCGGCGGAGCTCCGAGACACTCGTGAGCAGCCGATTAACGTCAGGACTCCGTCCAAAAACAGATGAGTCATCGGCGCCGCACTTACATAACAAGAGGAGCCGGGAAACGTTATCATAAAAGGAGGGCAGTCCGTGGCACCACGCATGGAGAGGTCAAATCTGCAGTTTTTCTTAACTTGTTTTACTTATATTGATGCAAGATGAAGAGGTTTATAAAAATCAATTTTGTAAAAACCTTTTCAGCATGCACCGTTGTTTCTCTGACGCCATGGTGGTATTATTATAATGAAATAGTGTGAAATCTAGAATTGACATTTTAAATATTCAAGTACCATGTATTATTCACTTACAAGAAGGGTATAATTTGATTAATTAAAGCATGGGCTGGGTTTTATCTTTGAAGTATAATGCATAGTTTATCTTTGGTGCACCTCATACTAGAAACCTAGATGGGTTTCTGGGTTTCTCGTCCATCCATCCATCCCTCCTTTTTCTAACCTCTTCTTGTGGGCTCAGGAGCCTCTCCCAGGCAGCAGAACAAAATACAGTGACTGCACTCAACTTACAGTAATATGCCCTGGTGGTGAAATCTCTCTTGATAGGTCCTTACTTTGTATGGGTTCCATGTTGAAAATGTCTTTTTTATATTTTTAACTTAGTGGCCATTGATTTTGTCTGTCACAGGGGTTCAGCCCTCTGCCAAAATGATAAAAAGATCATCGTCGCTCATGCCAGACGCCCTCGATTTTGGTCTTCAGCAAAGCGAGGCTCCTCTAGCAGGAACCCCCCACCTAGTGTGCTCTGGAAAGCTCTGACTGACCTTAGGCCAGGGGCCAAGGTGAACTCTGCAGGATTGCGGGGGTTGTCCTGATCTACAACAGCGTGTCACGCAGATCAGGGCCAAGCTGCAGGCCACCGGTCACTTTGTCCGGCGGTCACAGATGTCACACGACTCAACGGGGTGGGGAGAGGGGGCAGGGTGGTTGGGCTCACCGATAGTGTCGATACTTCCCAGGACTCATTTACCCTGGCCGCTGCCCCGCTCTCCGACCAAACCTTCTACTCAAAACCATCCCCAAACAGACGCGAACATAAAATAAGCAAATGCTCTAAGACGAGCATGCAGCATGGCCAGAGTGGTGGGCAGACGTGACCACGTCCCCTCGCACGTGTCCGCCGCTGCTTCTGAGTGGGGGGGGCAGCAGAGGGACGCGGCAGCGACGGGACCAGAAGTCTTTTAATCTTGCCTAGACATGACAGCGCTTGTTCCATTAGCCAATTCTGCACAGAGCCGGCTTTGCGCCACTGTGGGGACTAAAAAGGGTGCTGATTAAAGGGGCGGACAGCAGCTCCTATGTGTCTCTGTTCTGTGATATTACCGTCATACTTAAAGGGGAATGACGTAACCGAAGTTACCCGAGGTGCCGAGCGAACCGCTGCTCCGCGCCCGATTATCCACTTTCTGTCTGTCACACGGGTCACCCTGAATTGGACCCTCCAGCGCAGAAGCTGGAACCACTCAGCACCGGCCCAGAACTGGAGATGATGCTTGTGTCGTCTGCTTCTGTGTTGGCTTCAGTCGCATTGTGTGCCTAATTAAGCAGTATGTGATATTACCTTGGGGTCTGGAGTAGCCTCGGCTAAAATTCTAAAATAATAATTACTCTACTGATTCATTTTATAGCTGGATTGAGTACTAAAATTTTAATAAATTAAAGAAATTGAAACTTTTATAGCCATTTAAACAGACAAATCTTATTTTCAAATATGTATTGATGTGATTTATGTTTGATACTCAGGCTCCATTTGTGCAGGTCACTTTTATCCCTGTAACAGTGTTTTCTTCCACCTCGCTGTTGAGTCTGACATAAAGGTCCAGTTTAGCTTCAGTTTACTCCCGGTGTCATTTCCTGTCCCTTCCAACGTGTCATTTCCTGTCCCTTCCAACGTGTCATTTCCTGTCCCTTCCAACGTATCATTTCCTGTCCTTTCCAACGTGTCAATTCCTGTCCCTTCCTGCAAGTCTGGCTTTCTCCTGCCTCGTCTGCCTGGCTCGTTAAATGCCCACTGCATCTTGCTGTGCACTGATGCATTTCAATCGATCCCTGTCCTTTTTTATTTATTTAGTTATTTATTTATTTTTACAGTTGAGGGTCACCCTTCCTGACACTTCCCGTACTTCATTTAATTACGTAATTGATCAATAAATCAATATATCAGTCAATCGAATTGCATTTAGCCTCGAGTGCCATAACAGGTCAGCTTTGTCACAGATCTCTTGACATGGACTTTTGTCAGATTTTTTAGTTAGTTTTTCAGAATCTAGATGCAGAAAACGGCAAAACGCTTGTATTGTTAAAAATGAAGGTTATTCTCCGACCTCTTAAAAAAAAAAAAAAGCTAACGTAGGTGCACTTCTGGAGAACAATGTCCGTAGAAAGTACAGATGACAAATGGCTCTAGCTGTTTGTTGCTGTTTGCTGAATATAGAGATGGGCAGTGACCTCCACGCCACCCTTAGGGCCCATAGCAGATAAGCTGTCCCCAAAAGATTAATCAGCGGTCCCATCTGCAGCTCACATTTTTCTGATAGCATTACCCCTTAAGACCTGGAGCTATAGCATTATTGACTTTCCTGAGCTGAATCAGGACACGAAGCAACACTGGGACCCTGAGTTTTATTCTATACCCTTTCAATCTCACGTTTATCCTGCGATGATTCCTGGGTAACTGGAAGATCCCACCTCCGTCTCTATTTTTGCTCGGTCAGACCTCTGAGTCCCCCCCCCCCCCCCAATGCTTGCCTCTGCAGGGAAATTCCGAGAGAAGGCGTCCATCCTGCACAAGATTGCCAAGAAGAAGTGCCAGGTGGAGGACTGTGAGAAGGCCAACGGGGCAGTGGGCGGAGCAGGTAGGCCGGCCGGGGAGCCTGGGACACGCTTGGGATGGCCGTGCGCTGTCACCAACGCGGGCATGTGTGCTCCACACGATACCCCCCCCCCCCCTTCCTCCTCAGGATATTAAAAACACAGCAAATGTCTTTAAATATCAATGCGACAGATACCCATAAAAACCATTGGAAAATAAGCAACAAAATATGCAAGTGTAATTAAAATGGGAATATTATTGCGCGTGTATCTAGAAAACAGGACACGTATGTCCTTAATGGTTAACTAGGGATCTTCTCTCAAGACTTACTCCGATGATGTGGATGCTGTAATCAGCATGGTGATGATATTACATGCTTTTCAGAGGCTTTGCAGTAGGGCAAGGAGCTTGTAGAGGCTAACAGATACAAGATGGCAGACAAGTTAACGGAAGGGATGGAATGACCCGGCATACGCATGACTCCGATCACCGAGGAAACCAAATCAAAGAAACAGACTTTATTTTGAGACATCTATGGACTATGAACTCGCACGGCTACCATAAACGTCACCCCGTCCCTCGGCGGGAATCCTCATAACCATCGCCGGTCCACGTCGGCATTTTTCTGAGGGCGGTTACCCCGAATTGCCGTGGACGGTATGTGTTTTAACTTGAAAGAGGCAAGCTTTCATGCGGACCTCAAAGGATGACATGGGCCTCCGTAACGAGGACCAGATTATGCTAACAGCCTCACTTTCCCGTATTAGCGCCTTTAAAGGACGCCAAGGCATCGCTCACTGCCCACTTTGATGTGTGTTGTTAATGCTAATTTTAGCCCATTCATATTTCATTACAGATTAGAAAAACATACTTACAGCACAGGTCTCTTATTTTACAGTAAATATTTAACTGTCTTAATTTAGTAAACAAACATACAGTTTAATTGCTCGACCGATCAATTGCTTCCTTTATTTCGGTTATTTTTATCACTGTTCTCGCAATGGGTGTGCAGGAAATATTTGCTGCATTTAATGTAAATAAGATTAGGGTTGGATTTCTGCACAATGTGTTCCAGAACACTTAAAAAAAATAAAAAAATGCTGTTTTTGGCCTTGACTGAAGTGGGCTGTTTTTCTGAATGGTCATCTGGAGGGGTCTGACCTGCTTACGAGCCCCGCAAAGTTGACCTCCCAGCACAGCTGCGTGTCCTTCGGCGGGCCCTGATGGAGCTGCTACTGAATCCCAATCTGGAGCTTCAGTCTCACCTGCTGACCATCTGGCAGGACGGTGGGGGTGGGGGGGTGGGGGGGGGGGGTGCTGGGGAGAGTAACGTCATCAGGGAACATGCAGAGACTAGAACTTCCAGCCTGGTGTGTTACCAAAGCAGTGGGAGAACAGATGTAAAGGGGGACCTGGAGAAAAGGGAGGTATGTTGGGAAGTTGGAAAGGAGATGGAATGGGGGAGGCAGACGATGAGAGAGTGACGCAGCCAGAAAAACGGAAATAACTCCATGTTCCTCCATCCGGTCTTGTGTTGGGTGCGATTAATTTTGTGCATTCGTTCAGCTGTGAACGTTGCTCAGGGGCGGAGGAGGGGTGTATTTGCAATGTAAAATTTGCAGGCCTGGTTCTTTGTAAATCGTTGCCAATTTTGCGTTATTGTCGGTCAAAAGAGGAAATAAAATTTGACGGCCACGTGAGGTGGGTCATGTAAATGTAAATTTTACAGTTGGCCCCCTGTTGTGATGCCCCCCCCCCCTCACCTCCTCCACAACGCGTATGATGTAGCAATCAAAACAGATTGATAAAATGTTAAGCTGCCCCGTCGTCTTTCCACTGCAGATAGAAATCTGCCCAACAGCTCTAATGTGGAGGTGGAGGTGACCCCGCCCATGAACGGCAGCGTGGGACACGAGGGAGAAGCGGTAAGCAAAACCCCAAAACAGCACATGAAGGGTCATGGATGTGTCACTGCTCAGGGAGAAACCAATTAAGCCTAGGAGTGCAGAGTAACCTCCAAGACACCAGGTGGCGCTCATGCTTTTTTTGTTAGGGGCATATGCATGGCACTTTTAAGGTTAATCTATAGAAGGCGCAGGTTAATACCAGGTAAGTAGGAGGAAAGAGAAGATTAGGAAAGCTTGGTTGAAGAGAGAATGCGTTTGATTCGCTGTTTCTGGTTTGGACCAGTTTTGTTGTCTATATCATATTTTAGTGTTGACTGTTATTTTGCTGTGCATATCACTTACATGGCTGCTTGTCTCATACCCACATGGCTTTGCCCACTGTGGACTGCTTGGTACAGCTGCATTATTCATCATCTCTTCATTCTGGACTGAAATACATATATCCTGTATAAGCATTCCAGATTACATCCTCAGCACATCTGCTCAGCCATTCATTCTTTGAACATTTTTAATGACTTTGTATGTTTCTGTGTGCTGGTCGTTATTTGGGGGGGGGGGGGGGGGGGGCGGTGATTCAGTGATTAATACTGCGGCCTCACACCTCCAATTGGGGGGGGGGTTCAAATCCCATCTCTGCTAATTAGTGACTCTGAATTGATGCTGTGCCTCGTTGTATGTATGCACTCTCTGACCTCCCGGGAGTTTATGCAAAAATGTTCTGAGGGCAGAACGAAAAATGATTGGTTCAGAGATATAGCCAATCAGATTGTAGAGGAACAAAAAAAATGGCCAAGCTAAAAGTCTCCTGCACCTAACTAGCTACTGTGATCCACACCTCAAAACAATTACTATAACTCCTTTCTCAAAAATCTGAACAATACGAGGACCTCAATCTGCACAATAGAAAAACTCTATCAGCAAAATTAAGCCAATTGAAGCCGCAATCCAATTTAAACAGGAAAAATAAAAACGCAGAGTTACAAGACTGTAGCAATAGACTTCAGTCTCCCTGCGACTCACCAAGATAAGAAGCTGCCAGATGGATGGCTGTTGTTTATCGTCTTGCTGTGTATATTCATCACCATTTCCCACCATTTGCACTTTGTGCATAATTCATTTTTCATTGCACTCTTTTGTGCAGTGTTTGTGTTTCCTGTATTGCAGTGGTTTCTGCATATTTTGTTTGCCTGTATATGCACTTATCCCTACCCACACCTGCTGTAACCTCTTCTTCAAATCCCTACAGAGCAGGGTTACATCAGATAGGTCAATAAGAGATGGCCGACGTGAAATGAAGTCCATGTTTTTCGAATTGCGCTCAATCTCACCTTCAGTCTCTCGTGTCTTCACTAGGCAAGGTAATAAAAGGCAATATCAAAGACCACATTTACAGCTCTGGAAAAAAATTGAGACCACTCTATATTTTTTAAACATCTGTGTTTTTAAATCCTTCTTTAATTCTGGTGCTGCTGTCAGAAGGCCACACTGCAAGGCAGGCTGCTTCCAGGCTCAAGGTTTCTAAGACAGCAGTACACAAGAATAAGGTGAAGCAGGAGACACTGGGAATGACCAAAAACCAGCCAGATAGAGGACAGAAGCAAGTTTCTAACGCCAGAGATGCCGGTCAACTTTGCTGGCAATGCCTCATAAATGGGAGTATGACCTCAAGTGGTCTTCAAAAAGAATGGGAAACATTAAGTGGTGTGAAGTGCACTGCTAGGACAGGACTAAAGACCCATAAAGCAAGGAAGAAGCCCTTCATGAATGAGAAGCAGGGAAGAACCAGTCTGGAGTTGGGAAAAAAAATGTAGATTTTACACGGGCACATACCCATAAATGGAGAAATGAGTGAAACTGAAAATTCTGCTGTGGTCTCTTAATTTTTTTCCAGAGCTGTATATATGACTATATGAGATACTGGGGTTTGTTATAGTACTCAATGTGGTTTTTATAATAAGCTGAAAACAGGTAGATGTGTTTTGGCATAAGCAGTGTCTTTCTGGTAGGTTATTCGTTTTAATTCCATGACATGACACTAAGGTATGTCCAATCCTTCTGTGCTTCGAGCCGTCAGATGCTGGCTTAGGTCGCTCAGGTGGGACCATTCATCCGGTGCCAGATTCTCGCACCCCGATCTGCAGAGCAGAGTCGCACGGCTCTCTCTGGCTGGAACGTTCTGTGCGGCAGGCTTGGACCGAGCCCCAGCCCCCTGGCGCGGGCACCTGGTAGACCCGCTGACGAATGCCAGACAGCTTGGCGCGACACGCGCTGTCGGATTGGGAGGAAGGGCACTGGAAGGCCGGTCAGCGCACGTTGGGTGGGGGGGGGGGAGTCGGCCACAGCAGCCAGAGCCCGCTGTGTAATGCCCTATGATTGACGTCAAACTGGGCCACCTCCCACAATGTCACACCGAAGCCCTGGAGCCGTGGGATGCCTGTCCAGAGCCGAGCTAAAACCTCGCCGCACGTGCCGGCTCCCAATGAACCGAGACACCAAAGCAATCTTCTCCAACAGTTGGAGTCCACCAACTCGAAAGTGAGGGAGTCAATAGGACCATTGGGAACGTCATGACAGTGCGATCTGGCTGCTCCAGCCCAATGAGAGACGAATGCGGAAAACGATCGGCTTTATACAAACGACAGCAGAACGCCAATGAGGTCATGCTCCACCAGAACTTACTTCACCTGCTGGTTTCCCACGGAAACGCCCATGAGTGTGCCCTCTTATTAACGTATATCATTTGTTTATACATCCATGCAGGTAACCGCCCCACGCCCCAGAAAGCAGCGACTTGCTTTAAACGATGATAGACTGCCTCGTAAGGTCAGTCCGCAGTGTAGGAACACGCCGTGGTCTTCTCACAGTTTTTCCTCTTTTTTTGGCATCTAAATTTAGTTCACAGGAAAGGTCATACTGATCATACTATGAGAACAGAGGGGTACAGTTCCGAAAGAAAACTCGTGGTTTGACTGTGAATGGAGATGTTTTCACGGGAGGGTAAAACCTTTCGGGTTTTATTGCCATTATTTTTCATATCTATTCCTCACAGTTCTGTGAGCTAATAGTGATTTTCAGAGTCAGTTTCTTCACAAAGGAAGATAGAAGTGGCAACTAAGGTGCCTGAACACCTCTTTTTGCAAGATACATTTGTGGACTTTTCATTGTCTTAGTTTGGGGGGTGCAGACCGGACTTTGGTGTTGTTATCCAGAGTGACACAGGTGAATCGCTGTGTCCACGCAGCACACGGCCACCTTTCGGTTATCCGCATTGGCATCCGCACTTTGAATGTTCACCTAGCAACCCTTTCCCCTACACAGGACCATAGACCACCAGCTGGTATCTACAAACTGTGCTGCCTGCTTCTCAGAGTTCACTGCTATGCTCGTTCCAGGCCTTTCGCCTGTTTCTTCCGCATGGAAACAATTTCATCACACTCTCATACTTGTCGAGACCGGCGCTCCGACGTTCAGGCTGTGTGAATCTGGTTTCTCCTCTGCAGCACCTGCAAAGATAAGCGAGACATGAACGGCTTGCAGTACTGCTGCAATGCCTGTGTCACCACCGCTGTTCCATTGCGACCGAGTGAGTCACATGACCTGCTGATTTGGAGCCTGCCTGCATTTCTGTGCTTTGCCCCCGAATGATTGGACAGACAGTCTCCGTCACCGATTCCATGAAATATTCATGCAGCAAAATGATGGACGACAAACACGCCTCAATAATGCATCATTAATTGGACCGGACTTTGAATATATTAGGAATTACATGGCAAAACAAAGCCTGAGAAGTTTACATAAGCTGTCCCAGCTGGACATGTGATTGGTGGAAAGGATGTGGCTGGTTTCACACTTGCGGTGAGAGCTGGTGATGGGAGGAAGAGAGGCGTCAAGGCACTGGGTGGGATTATCATGCCTTGGCTCAGACTGAGTTTCCTTCAGCATTTCAACAAACACTTTGTCTCCTAAGACGATATGTAGGTAAGATCTCAGAAGGACTGTAGGTGACATGGTGGACACTAAGATTGGTGAGAGAACTTTCCCCGTAATACATATTAGCTGTAGTATAAGTTCAGCATTGGATAAAAGGTGACTACAAAACGTACTGGGGGTTGTGTCTGGCTCAGTGGGTCAGAACTGACTCGGATCAGAAGGTCAGCAGTTCAAATCCCAGAGTTGGCAGCATGATTTCGTCTTTGGGCCCTTGAGCAAGGTCCTTAAACCCCAGTTGATCCTGGGACCTTCTGACCATGCTGGCTGCAAAAGTGTCTGTAGTTTCGGATAAAAATGCGAGAGAAACTTCTCAGTCATGCCGACTCCGTGTGCGAAGATGGATCCGCCGTAGCTAACAGTGAGCAGCGGAGTGAAAATCGATCTCGATGATGTCTGGTTCGTGAAATGTCATCTCCCGGTCATGCAGTGACCCAGGATTGGATTTCTCAGTACCTATCGATCACCAGAGTCCAGTTGTGGGGTGGGTGGGAGATTGGGCACCGTGCTGGGGGCTGGAGGGAGGGGCTGAGGGCATCCTGAAGCCAAAAACTATCAAAGAAATATGAATTTTCTGACCAAAACAAATGACAGAAATGATTGTTTCCTCATGTTTAATGGCTTTAATTTCGGAGTACATTCAAATATCTAGCCGATGCTTTTACCCAAAGCGACATTTACTTTTAGAGAGAGCAGGATGAGCGAGTCCCTGGAGCAACTGCGGGGTTAGGGGCCTTCAGGTGCCCGACAGTGACATCGCTCCGCTGATCCTGGGATTTGAACCAACGACCTTCTAATCACAAGCCGTCCTAACCCACTAAACTAAACCACACATCACCCCCATATTATAATTTCAGACTATTTAAAATGCTTAGACTTATCTTTAGCTTACAATATATAGTTAGTATTTTGCACTTGTAATTATATTATTTCTATTTGATTTATTTATATTTCATTTATATTTCACTGCTTCTGGCTTTCATTACAGGAGCAAAACCATCACTGTTCCATGCACAGCCAGGTCTATTCTCGTAGCACCAGGAATAAACTTGATTGTTCCTCTTCTTTGTGTAATAAATTTCTCCCTCTTGTCTTACATTTGAGGGCAAATAAGATCGCCGTTGAATACTATTATATTGTAATCATATCTGTTATGTCGTCAGTTGGATGGACTAGACAGATGAACTCTGGAAAAGACATTTGTGAATAGATTGTGGAAAACTTAAAGATATGTCGAAATCTATGTACAGTTTAAAAAAATCTATGTACATTTAAAAAAAAAAAGAAAGAAAGAAAAAGGAAGTGAATGCAGACCCGGATCCTGTATTTAATGGCTATATCCGTGTGCTTAAAATACTACATTCAGGATCAAGCGAGGACCTTTACTTCAGATCAAGAGGCTCCATGTCTCTAAATCCCTTCGGATAAACGCTTCATGTTCCATCCATGTAAATCTCTTTAGATGAAAGCAGTTCAGGAGCAACAATAACAGCAGGTATCTTTTCAAACTGCACTTCAGCTCTCTGGACATCGGCAAAAAGCTACACCGACTGAACGCTCTTTTTTCCCAGCTTACTGTTCTCCTGTGTGCATCACCAAGGTTACGGAGACCTCAGGTGGTTTTGTCATGGTACGATGACAACAAAGGATAGCATGTTAAACTCCCCACCTGCATGGTACGTAACACTCTGTGTCATGTGACCAAGGCTTGTCCAATGGGGTTCTCGTATCTGGCTTTGGGTGTTAGGAAGAGATTTATTAGTTTTTTTTTCCCATCACGCTTTGGGATGTCCATCACCTTGAGGATTGTAAAGGTCTGCAGCACCTGTATTGCGCTACCCATCTTCTAAGAAGCTGGTGCATATCGAGTGGACAGGCCTGCAGCGTGAGTCTATACACCAGTATACCTCTCCAGTAACCAGTAAGAGCAGCAGGAGCTGAGGAGCTGGATGTTGGAGATCCCCACTGTGCCTCTGTCACACCTCTTTGGCTTGTGCAGGCAGGCTTTGGCTCCCCCTTGGGATTGTGGATCAGAAAGCATTGGACAGATTGGGGTGTTAAGCCGCCTGATTGGACAGTGCTAATTGTTCTTGCTTGTTTGTGTTTCATGTTGTTCTCCCTCTTGCTTTGTATCTTGTTTAGTGTCCGTCCCTTTATGGAAGAAAGAAAACCCTGCTACCTTTGCCTTTGGTCGCCCGCGTCATGAAAACGCTGTAACTGTCTGGTTATTTTAGGACATGATATGAATTTCAGGCAAAATTAGATGCTCTGAGTAGTCTGTAGGTGCTTGACTGAACGTGTTCTGCATTAGCGGACTTCTGGAACCTTCTGGGGCTAAAGGCCAAGTCCGCCTTTGCCGCTCTGGCCGCCTCTCCTCTGAGAGGTAACCTTTTCTTACCTGTCCAGCGAGACAGCATGACATTCATAAGAGAGGCCCAATTAGCCCCGCCGGCCCCAACACTGGAAGTCAAGATGCCAGTGATTAGGGACGCTGGCCTCTGTTCGGCAAGAGGCAGTCACCTGAATCGCTGTCGCTGATTCAGAACTGCTGATGGGACAGACCCCCCAGCCCCATCAGTGGCCGTCGTTCCCGCCAGCTGAGTCCCACGTCATCTCTCCAAAGCCCCTCACGTCGCCCGTCGCCCCCCCACCCCTGCCCAGTTTCTAGCTTGTTTCCATGGCGTCTTACCAGATTACAACAAAAGATGAAGGCAGCCAGCCTCCAGCATAGGCCAAACTCCAGTCTGGACCGTCATCATCTTCACGTCATAGAGAAGGCAGGACTCCTCCCTGAGTGCTCCATCTCACGAGTTTCACAAGCTTGAGAAGCACACAGCACTTAAGGCTTTTTGTCACAATGGTTTTCTTGGGTTGCCATGGCAATGTTGTGCCGCTTCTGTTGAAGATAAACAAATCCCAGTCAATAACAATGCCCTTTGCTCTGATTCAATGTGCTTCTCGCATGCATAATGTTTCGCAAGCACACAGATTCGCCCCCTACTGGTGGCCATCTGTAACTGAGGGCCATCCAGCATAGCGCTATGTTCGTTTCTTCTCAGGGTGATGAAGAGGAGGATGAGGACCAGCCTCTCAGCTTGTCCTGGCCGGAGACGAACCGCAAACGCTGTACTTACCTCTTAATCCTGCCCATCGTGTTTCCGCTGTGGCTCACGCTGCCCGACGTCAGGAAGCCGGTGAGTGCGAGCCGCCACTTACAGAGTAACATCAGTGTTTATTTAACGAGCTTCTCTAAATGACTGTTTGTCCCCTGGGACGGTGTTCGTATCTAGTCAGTTTAGCCATGACGTGACTGCTTACCTCATTATTAAAAGGCCGGACTTTTCACCCTTGAGCGAAATTCCTCAGACACTCAGAGATACGCGCACTCACACGCCCACCAAAGACACTGGGATCATTGAGACGCAGCCCATTCACTCCTGTTAAGATTTCTTGTTCTGCTTGCCATTTGCTTTTTGGCTGCCAGCCTGGGCCGGTCTAACGTGATATTTAATTGGTGCAGAATGTTTCCTAACATGTTACTGCGATGCCTAATAGTGACACTAGGTGGCTCAATGAGTAGCCCTTTAACCTGGTACCTCTCAGGTTGGGGGTTTGAATCCAGCCCCCGCTTTCTTTGTAGAGCATCGCTGTTCTTCCTACGGTTTATGGCTGTTCTTGCCCAATACCTCCTGCTTCCTTGCAGTCCAAAGACACCTAGCTAGGCTAATTGGTATTTCTACGTTTTCTATAGCGTATGACTGCACCACCCCCCCTGAATGACATAAGTGGTTAAAAGATGGATGGGTGGATATTGTTTCCACACCCAACAATGTCATTTTCTATTCTGCTGAGTAGCTGAATGTGTGCAGTGTACAAATGCAGAAAGGAACTAAAACATATCTCTGCACTGTAACGATAGATTAAGGCTGTCTTCCAGTGTTCACACTAACTGAAGTGACCCATTACAGTTACTATGAGCACTGGAAATCTGATGCAATTGGATTCGTTGTCTTGGACCAATCGGTAGCCAGTCTGAGTTCTCATTGGTCAATTGGGCTCATCGCAAGTGGTCATGCTTATAATTTTCTTTTGCCCTTTTAGACCTCAGTGAAGTTCTTTCCCGTGACTTTCTTTGGATCCATCTGCTGGATTGCCGCCTTCTCCTACCTCATGGTGTGGTGGGCACATCAGGTACCTGCTCTCCTCTACCTAACAGACGACCCGGCAGGGTGCCCTCACGTCTTTCCCGAGCTGGCCCAGCCCAGACTATTTCACATTTAGTTGGTGGTAGATAAGGATAAGCTAGCCTCATGCGCTACTGTACGGAAACAGCGCAAAAGGCTAAAAGGATACACATATTTAAACAGGTAAAGGAATCTTTTTTTGTGGTTCAACATACATAGATGTTTTGGTGCAGGTATCGCATGAATGCCTGCATTCTCAAAACCAATTCTGGAGATTAAAAGTGCTAACAGTACTGGATGTCTTATTATCATTGTCATTACTACTAATAGGAACACGAATTGCCACTGCAGGTGAGTTGGTGTTAAGAAGGTTGACTTGCAGATGCAGTAATAATTACAAAAGTTCGTTATCAGTAGAACGGGACATCAGGAGGAGTCACACGCGCACATTCCATGGGCGTCGCCGCCATTAAATCATTTCATAATTATTCGTTTGGACCCCCCCCCCAAATTTAAAATAAAATATTAGTTTTATGCTAGTGTGTCCCCCCCACATTCAAAATGCTTCTGACGCGCCTGGCACATTCATCCAAATATCTGGAAGACTACAGTGCACAGATTTTTAGCCGTTGAATTAATGGTTGTGCTGTATGCGTAAAGTCTATATATATAATTATTGTCATACTCGATTGTAAAGTATAGGATATGTGTCACGGATCATATAGGATTGTAGATTGCTACAGATATATGCCAGATTGGAATGATGGAATTTAATACCTTAGAAACATAGAATATAATATATAACATAATATATCATGTTACACCTATATCCCAGTATTTGATACCTCAGCAGAGGTATAACCTGCCACATGGCTGCACTCAGGTTCTCACCCTGACGTGGTTTGTCATGTGATGGGTGTGGCAACGCACTGTATCAGTGCATGCTCCTTACGCACTGTATCAGTGCATGCTCCTTACGCACTGTATCAGTGCATGCTCCTTACGCACTGTATCAGTGCATGCCCCTTACGCACTGTATCAGTGCATGCCCCTTACGCACTGTATCAGTGCATGCCCTTTACGCACTGTATCAGTGCATGTTCTTTACGCACTGTACAGGGCATGCTCCTTACGCACTGTATCAGTGCATGCTCCTTATGCACTGTATCAGTGCATGCTCTTTACGCACTGTATCAGTGCATGCTCTTTACGCACTGTACAGGGCATGCTCATTACGCACTGTATCAGTGCATGCTCCTTACGCACTGTATCGGTGCATGCTCTTTACGCACTGTATCAGTGCATGCTCCTTACGCACTGTACAGGGCATGCTCCTTACGCACTGTATCAGTGCATGCCCCTTACGCACTGTATCGGTGCATGCTCTTTACGCACTGTATCAGTGCATGCCCCTTACGCACTGTATCAGTGCATGCTCTTCACGCACTGTATCAGTGCATGTTCTTTACGCACTGTACAGGGCATGCTCCTTACGCACTGTATCAGTGCATGCTCCTTATGCACTGTATCAGTGCATGCTCTTTACGCACTGTATCAGTGCATGCTCTTTACGCACTGTACAGGGCATGCTCATTACGCACTGTATCAGTGCATGCTCCTTACGCACTGTATCGGTGCATGCTCTTTACGCACTGTATCAGTGCATGCTCCTTACGCACTGTACAGGGCATGCTCTTTACGCACTGTATCAGTGCATGCTCCTTACGCACTGTACAGGGCATGCTCCTTACGCACTGTATCAGTGCATGCTCCTTACCTCTCTCTCCTCTTCCAGTATTTGAGCTCCTGACATCCGAGTTCCCGCCTTAACGAGCTGTGTATATTACTATCCGTATTGGGTATCTGAGTGAACAAATTCCAGCACAACATGTGCCGTCTGAGCACAGCCTAAGGTGAATTGTATTGGTTTTTTTTATATTGTTTTTATTTGTTGTTTTTACATAAACCTTAGCTATTACTACAAAACATAAGGTACACAGAAAAATAAATAGTACATATAAAAATGCAAATCCATATTAATGAACTTATTACCAGTTTCGTAATTTAAGTGATTGGTGTGTTCTTTATCAGACTAAAATTGGTACTTTTTAATACTTGGGATATTTTTGGGAGACTAATTGGGGTTTCTTGCATGGAATTGGAAGGAATCATACTTTTCCTCATATGCAGTAAAGGAACTAGCCTCCCAACATTTGAGTTTACCCTATCTGTGCTGCTTTTAGGATCACTTGGATATTGGGGCATAGGTGTGTATTGGATGTTATATTTGTATTTGATAACACTGTACGTCAGACACGTCACGAGCCTGCAGAATTTAGCCTGAAGCCCTATATGAATGTTAAAAGGGTCTTGGATGATTTGTTTCACTTACGGTAGATGTTTTTACAGGCATGCTCTCATCTTGAGACCCCTTGGAGAGATTAGGCCTCTGGGCTAAACCCCAGATATCCAAAGATCCAAGCACCTCCCCTACTGTACCACCAGAGCACCAATTTTGGAAGCTGGTTATCGAACCTAAAACAGACTCTGATACTCTATGGATCTTGAATTTACCTCAGAGCCTCCTAGTGTTGCTCACTTTCTGTGGAGCAAAGAACTTGGAGCATCTTTCCATATGGGTCACCAAGATTATCGGCGGAATCACTCCTGGTCAGCTGCTGAATATCTGACTGGTGCTTTCTGTGATAACAGTGCAGAAAGTCAATTTGTAGAATTTGAGCTGCCACCCAAGCCAGATGAACAACACAAAATGGATGTGAGACCTACATGCCTTGCTATCTTCTCCCTGGTCCATCCCAATAAAATCCAATTATGCTCACAAAAGTTTCACCTTACAGGTTGGAGAGACAATTGGGATTACAGAGGAGATTATGGGCTTGACCATTCTGGCGGCTGGAACCTCAATCCCTGACCTAATCACCAGTGTCATCGTAGCGCGGAAAGGACTCGGAGACATGGCTGTGTCGAGCTCTGTGGGCTCCAACATCTTTGACATCACGGTGGGGTAGGTCAAAATTATTGTTACATCGTAACGCAAAGACAATCACCAGACTTATTACCCAGTTACTCCACCCATGATTTACTGCTCTGGTAAAGCATTTGGTTCAAGGATTCAGCTACATTATCCCAGTAGTCAGAGGTGGATAGTTCAGGTCCAGAAGGCAGACATACAGCCCAAGGCTGAGGACTCTTTGATTGTGAGACTTTGTACTCAACGGGTTGGTGGAAACAAAATCTTGGCCTGGATTTTTACTCTCTGGACCCAAACTACCTACCTCTGCCAGCAGTTTTGCAGGACCATGATAAATGCAGCCAGTGCTGAGCGCTCGACCCACAGTTCCTTCCCACGCTCCCCACAAGCCATCGTCTAGATGATCATAAACAGGCTGAGCTCTCCCTATGTGGCTTTTCCCCCCGTTGACATCTCACGGGCACCCCAGCCCGTGTCGCTTCATTAAGGAATTTAATTATACTTGCATAATGAGCATCCCACAGGTCAGTGTCCTCAAGCGATTTCGTCGAGCTATTCAATCTGCTCGGTCCCATCAAAGAGGTTTGACTCGTTCCTCTACTCCTGTAATGCACTCAGATATGTTGTGAAGAGACGAGGGACAACATTCATAAAGATCTCCATGTGGAGCAGAGTGAGAGAGGACGGTGCGGCTTTTACGTGTGTTGTCTTCCTTCGCAGCTTGCCCTTCCCGTGGCTCTTGTATTCCACCTTCCATGGCATGTCGCCCGTGACCGTCAGCAGCAATGGCCTCTTCTGCGCCATCGTGTTGCTCTTCATCATGCTCCTCTTCGTCATCATCTCCATCGCCGCTTGCAAGTGGAGGATGAGCAAGCTGTTAGGCTTCATCATGTTCCTGCTGTACTTCGTGTTCCTGGTGGTCAGTGTCATGCTGGAGGACAAGATCATCATGTGTCCTGTTTCCATCTGAGCCCCTCCCAGCAAGGTTTTCATCTCTGGTATAGGGTACGGGGTGGGGGCGTTTCCAATTTAGCTTTTTTATTTTTCAGACACTCGGACCCCTGCGTCTTCAGTGGACAAGCTTGCAATCTGCAAGGGATGGGGTAAGGGGCAGGTTTAGGGGTAAGAGAGGAGTAGGTGGTTCTTTTGAGGGGCAGTCATGCTAGCTATGTTATATACTTCATTTGACTGGTATATTATTGGCAGAAATGTCTCTCTTTAATAGACCGAGGAGAGGATGACTCTTGGACCATACAGACATTAAGGGGAACTGTGCTCTAAGTAGTCGAGGTCCTCCAGAAGCATGGTGGCGCTGTTGTGCAATGTGTGCATGCCCCGTATAAGGCAGTATTCCAGGAGAAGCATTAGCCCCCTTTTCAACAAGAAGCAGCCAGCAAGTACGTCATCTGTCGCTTCAAAGAAAAGCATTTATCAGTCACGGGGAGACGTGTTAAAGGCAAGACGAGGAACCGTGTATTGAAGCGGACTAAATATGTTCTGCTCTTATGGCAATGGAGGTAGGAAGTGATCACCTGGGTGCAGTGGGCAGGTTCTTTTCGCAAACAGAAGCTCTGAAGGCACCAACAATGAAGGAGAGGATGCTGGGAAATCCTTTGTGATGCTCACTTCTCTGCGATGTCCCCAAGACTGATTCACCTTCTGAGGCGTGGCCTCTCGCAGAAATAGCCCGAACGTCGTTCGGAGGCTTTATTGTTCTACTTGCTGTTCTTCTTGCTAGCAGCTTTTAGTTGTAGTACCAGTAAAGGTGGTAAGAACCTTGGTTCACCCAACTTTTTGTGGCCACTTCCTTCTCCACCCTTCCAACCCAGAGACAGGCACAGCTTTGCATATCGTGTAGAGATTGCAGTATCGATTGGGAGGCGTAGGAAAAACAATATTAAGCTAGAAATATTACCACTTCAAACCTACCATGTATATTATTCAGTCTTAATAGAAGCATGTCTCTATAGGATCCTCTTGAGCCATTTTGTGCTGTACAGTGATAGTATAAAGATCTGACTCCTGTCATTTGAATAAGTGTTATCCAGCACTCTTTAGATTAGAAAAAGATTTAGTATCTAGTGCGCACAGTATATTTAACTCTGATCTCTTACTGTTGAGCATAATATTGAAGCTTCATGTTAATTGGTCTGTAAAGATCAGCGCTATAAATCCATCTATCTGATCCTGGAGGAAGGGCGTACGTGGGATTTGAATGAAAAATCTGACAAAAGAGGCTCCATTGCTTTTTACTATCTCTCTTTTGTCAATCAAAGTACGCTCTACATCTGCCAGGCCGAACGAGTGTTTGAATAAATGCATCCATGAATATGTATGATGAATAATATTTATCAAACTTGTGAAATTGTTTTCAAATAAAGGGTGCTCCCGTCTCATGTGAACACGTATGAATATCTACACAATGCAACTATTGTAGGCTTCATAGTTAGATTACATTGAAAAATAGCAAATAACATTTAACACAAGTATCCGTACACGTTTGGTATGACTGTATTGCCGTGTGCTTTCTTTAATGCATTTAGGATTGGTTGGTTTTTTTGTCTTATCAGATGCAGAATGTTTAAGTCCATTCTCTAGGTCTGAGCTCACTAGTCAAAGACAGGAAATGCTGATACAACAGCAGCTTCTCCCCCCCCCAGTGGGTGTCTGCATCATCTCTCCTGGGTTAATATTCAGAGATACTAAACGCTGTGCTTTCCTTTCCGACTCTCCATATTTAAACAGGCACTTGAACGTACTTCTGGCTTGGAAAGCCAACAAAGGAAAAACACACTCATATTTAGTCACGCCCCGTGGCTTAGAACACCACACACACTGATTGCGAATGTCATGGGTTTGTACCATAGATCCCGTTGGCTGCGTGAAATGAACTGCAGCATAGTTCAGGACAGGTGTCCACAGGTGTAAATGTTTCAGGAGATTGCTTTGGGCTGGGTACCCAAAAAGAGTAAAGAAGATTTAGACCTACTAAGTGTATTTCAGCTATGTATTTATTCAAAGTAAATTTATTTTCTTGATTTTGTAAATAGAGGTGTATAAAAATGGGGCAGTGAACACGACTGAATGTACAAATCCGGAATTAAGAGAGTTGTTTGTATTTTGCTTTATCTTTTTTCTTTTTATTTTAATAGAAAACAAATGATACATTTGGAAGTGATGATATAATCATAACCTGCTTGTTGTTTTTCGTTTTGATACGGCATGCAGATACTGTGTAACATTAGTGCCCTGTTCTGCCATTCGCTTCGTAACAACCCACAATACATAGTGCACAAACAATGAACTAATTACCTTCTTCTACAATTGTGCCACACCATTATTTCTGAATGACGTGAAACGGGTCTTTCGTGGAAACTGGTCAAAGGGAGTTGCGTCCTGCTACAGTGACTTGGATTTACTTCCTGCCCACTGAACGCCAGCTTCCATGCAATCTGTGAGCTGCGTGGGGAGACTGAGTTCCTTGCCCTAAAAACAACTGAGCTGTGATGTCTGCCGTCAGCAAGGCATCTGTGGGCCTGTGGGTGACATGGAGCAAGCATGACCTTTGGCCGAGCGCGTCACGACCGTCCACGCGGCCAGCAGCCCATGGCGCTCGGAAACGAGACTGGTGACACACTCCCAGTGTGTGCTGGTCATCACCCTATCTCAGGGGCATTTGGTGCTGGGAGAAAATGGAAGAGGAGGAGGGGGAGGCAAAAAAGCAAATCCAGGTCACTTTAGGAGATTTAAAAATGGAAAAAAGGGGGAATTAATGGGGTGGTACCGGATTTTAGCACAACTGGATTCTGTTCTGTTTGTGTCATCTCAGAATGAAGTGGCAACTAAGATTAACCACCAGGGGGCAACTTGTGCAATATATCCACAGCAGCCTGCGATGCACATTATCACAAATATGACAAAAAGGGCCCACTGTCTCACACGAGTGTTAAAAAAAACTATGCTAGAATTTTCTGTATCTAGGGTCATAAATGCACCAATGCAAAACAACGACTGCACTACAGCACTGATTCCAACATACAATGATATATATTCTTTTTTTCACATGGATGGTGAGGTAAATTGTATTCCAGCTGTCAGCATGTATGATATACATTGTGTAAATCTTTAATTGCAAACTACTGTAAATAGACAAAATATCAATCGACTCCTAATACACAAACTTGCACTGTACTGTTTTTGGTGTTTATGTAAGACTTACTTTAAAATATACAAATATAATATGTAACTGAACTATATAATAATCCCTTGTACACCTGAATATAAATAAATGGTATTTCTTTATGTAAGAACACAAAGTATGTAATAAAATATGGAAATAAAGATAATTAAGAAATACGTGTATTGGACTTTTTCTGTTTCTTCACTATCAGCTCCGAAATAATCAGTAAATAGTTGTATGGAATAACACAGATAGCGCAGCTTCTATTATGTTCATAAATATGTAACCAGCGACATTAATACAATGGGCAATTGACTTTAAAAATGAACACTTTGCAAAGGCCTTTTTATACCCCCCACGTGCAAAACAATAGTCAAAAGAATAGAAAAGTACCACTGATCAAAAGAAAAGCAATTTAGGCCTTTAATTACACATATTTTTTTCAATGCTGGCCCCAGTTTTCTTTCTTGATGATGAATAATTGTTCCTCTCCAAAGAACAGCAAGAATACAATAATTATGCAAATAATATTTACTTTTTACAACCTGTTGTTTTTCTTGTGCCATGTGTCATTCAAAATCACAAAAAGTACACACCAAAGAACAGATTTGTCTAGTAATAAGATTTAGCCCTATTATACTGACATGCAAATTTACGTGTGCTTTCATTTTCCATTTTGAAATTGAGTTTTCATGTTGTCATCAAGAGGTGAGACATCGGATCTGGTAACGGAAGATAAGGACAGAAGGTGGGAAGAGAGGATGGGTTTTGCGCCCAGGAGCTGCTGACGACCCTACTATTTTTTTTTCCAGGTGTCATCTCACATTTCCCTAATCCCAGCGACCATGCTGCCGTGGAAACTGGATGGCAGTGACGCAGGAATAGAGGCGTCTTTTCACACAGGGGAGCGATGTCTGACCATGAGTCACCAAACTTACCTGACAGCCTAACTTAATTGTGTTTTCGCACCTTGAAAAGCTATGTATTCTGGGTACACTACAGATGGAAATGGGACTAAAACCTACACCCTTTCTTGTGTGACTTGAGAATGGAATTTATGGAATCTACTTTTAAATTAAACAGAACGTGTTTCTATTTGCTACTTGCTATAATTCCACAATACTTCTAAAGTACAACAATGTGTAGGCGAAAATGTCATCGTACTTCTCTTATAACAGTCCCAGCCGTATCACGCAAAAATAAAACATCTACCTATATTCCTCTGTTCACAGTTTAAATACTGAGGTGAGAAAAGATATATTAATGTATTACTGTATTAACTTTGGTTAAAAGGGAGATGCTTGGACATTTATGGGAGATACATTAATACTTAAATGAAACATTGTTACATTTATTTATTTAGGAGATGCTTTAGTAATGCACATAGTACTTACTTAAATGAAACATTGTTACATTTATTTATTTAGGAGATGCTTTAGTAATGCACATAGTACATACTTAAATGAAACATTGTTACATTTATTTATTTAGGAGATGCTTTAGTAAGGCCCATAGTACATACTTAAATGAAACATTGTTACATTTATTTATTTAGGAGATGCTTCAGTAAGGCACATAGTACATACTTAAATGAAACATTGTTACATTTATTTATTTAGGAGATGCTTCAGTAAGGCACATAGTACATACTTAAATGAAACATTGTTACATTTATTTATTTAGGAGATGCTTCAGTAAGGCACATAGTACATACTTAAATTTGTAGTAATTGTAGAGCTTCAGTGGAAATGAGCAGGCAAGACTTTTATTCTTTTTATAGGCCATGTGTGACCCCTTGCACATTCCACAGGTGCTGACACCCACCAATCAGAAAAGGACCCTCATTATTTCCGTGTTAGAAGGGAAGACAACCCAAACCTATTAATCTGCAGTAGCACCCCTGCGGGAGGGACTGCTGAAGCTGCGGAAGGCCTGGTCCTTGATTTCTCATTTCCCCTTTGACAGCAGGGCCAGGTGGCTGGGTCACCTCTGCCGGGAACCACCTGCCGTGTCACTCTGTGATGATGAGGGAGCCTGCTGTCAGGTAAGCAGTGGGAGGGGACACGGCAGGGGCGGTGTCATCCATTTTTGGCCTTGGCTGGAACGTGAGAATCTGCACATCTGCATGATTTCTTCCCTCACCAGCATGACGGAGACTTGAAACAGCCTTTACTGTCAATGAGAGGAAATGGGGCGGGTATGTCGAGATAAAGGCTGACCTTGTATTACAGAGCACATGAAATAAGCAAGGGGGCGGGGCTGGCCCCCCATCCTGGGTTGTTCCCTGCCTCGTGCCCGTTGCTTCCCAGTAGGATAAGCGGTTTGGAAAATGGATGGATGGGTGGATGAAATAAGCAAAGGGTTTAAATCCCAAGCTTGCCAGTCTCTGATACAAGATAGCAGTTTTGGGTATGGAGACGTCTACCAATGTTGTGGGAGTACGGTGCATGTTTAAGGGGTGGGGGGTTTGGGGCTGATTTGGTCCCTGCCATTACTGAAACCAAAACTACGCCCGTGCCCCTACCCAAACATTTCAGGACGGAAAGATATTGCTTGTATGAATGACAAATTCAGGGAAGTGTTATATTCTCCTGTGCGGCAGGTTAAAAACACTCCTACACGCCCCCCCCCCCCCCCCCCCCCCCCCCCAAACCCCGAGTATTTCAGCCTGGATGCAAATCTTTCTTCGAAAATAAAAAGAAAGTCAAGCCCCAGGTGAACATGACTTAACCCCTGATCTGTTCAATAGCTAGAAACGCCCCCTGGTAGGGTCTATCCCATGTAATAGAGGGCACGAGGCAGGGGTACCCCCTGGATGCTTTGCTAAGCCACTGCAGTGCGCATACATACATCATCATACACCACGGGGAATTTAAAGATGCCAATTAACGTAATTACGTCTTTGAACTGTAGGAGGAAAACGCCACTATATGGGGAAAACACGCACACATACACAGATCTGTGGAGAATTCTTAGTATGTTAGAGTTAATGGCAAAGACTGCTCAAACTGCTAACCTTCCATTCAAACAAATGGGACCACAAAGCTTCCTTTGAAATATATTTTATTAACGTTAGATATTCATAATTGTATGAAACTATTCAGAAAAAAATCATTGTAAGAAGTCTGTGAAGCACACTCTAGTAATTACTAAAGAGAGACTTTAAATACGGTTACAAATTTCTGTAGATAGAGATGGCGAAGTCGATCTTGTTAAACTTTTAAGATCATGATATAAACTGTCAAATTCCTCATATGGGATATTTACCAATTAAAACGGTCACACTAGAATGAAAATAGGTTTATTACGTATTTATTAGTAAAACGAAAACTTCGGCTGTTCCAAACTACAACATGTCAACCAAGTGGTACTTGTTTCTCTTCCGGTGTTGAATTGGCTTCAACTTTGACCCTTGCCGAGGCTCTTCCTTTTCCGGTTTAGGTGCTAGCAGGTATGGCGGAGGAAATTTTGTGCTATATTCAACGCTGAAATAATCTCTTTTAATCTGTACATTAGAACCATCCAACTAAACAAACAGCTTAATAAATATTAAGTAGTGAGTTGCCTTTGATGTATTCCTGGCAATATTTTAGCGTTTTGTATTTTACATGTTATATTTAACGAGTGTCTTGGGTTGCCGTGATGTTCCTAACCAGCTAGCCGTGATCATTAGCGGGGTGCTTAAGGCAATTCCGTTTTTCTGCCCACTAAATGCTTATTAAAGGGAATGTTTCAATATTTTGCCTGTTTATTTACGGTGATAGATCGCAGTGCCAGTTTAATGTTTTGTTGCAAGTTCTGTTTGTCGTCTTACACCTGTGAAAGTGAATCACAGTGCAGACTGCGTATGGTTCGCGAGCCGGCATTGTTAGAGTCGTGCGTGTCGGCTCATTATAGCTTTTTTTGCTGTAATATTTTGCTTTTTTGCGTCTTTATAAATCAGATTTTAATGGGTTTTTGTTTTACGCCACAAAGAATAGGTGGACATAAACATGGTCCAGCGCCTGACTTACCGCCGTAGGTTGTCCTACAACACCGCTTCCAACAAAACCAGACTGTAAGTAACACCGTCGCGTTACCCATTTGTAAATGTTTGCCTTGTATTTTGATGCCTGCTGTATACATCAAGATCGAAGATCGCAGTTACACCTGGAATATTCCCGAAATTATTCAAGGCCTTAATCAAAATATGCATTAGGGGGACACGTTCCCCTAATATTAAGATGTGCTCACAATGCCCCCCAATATATATTTCAGTCACGGCCTTGGTCCCCCTCTCCGTAATGTTGATTACGGCCTTGAAATGGTCATGTGCTCGCTGACCATCACGGGAACCTAAACGCGCGCCGTCTGTTTCAGCTCGCGAACCCCCGGCAATCGCATCGTCTACCTGTACACCAAGAAGGTCGGCAAGGCCCCCAAGTCCGCCTGCGGCATCTGCCCCGGGAGGCTGCGTGGTGTAAGTCTGCCCGTCTCACTTCTGGCTGTGTAGCGGTTGCACACAGTACCTGCTGCGTTGTCTGAAGATGGTGTAACATTGTGCATTCTACAGTAAAGGTGTTGCGTTTTTCTAAAATAGTTATTGAAACAAAGTAGTTTAGGTGTACTTTATTTAAAAACTGAAGCTTCCCTCTTACTGGTCAGCATGAACCAAATGATTTAAAATCTGTTCTTTGTCCTATATTATCCCAGAAGTAATACAAGCTGTATACTTCTGTGTTCGATATTCACACGTGGGGGGATGTATGGTCTGTTATTGCTGGTGTTTTGGCATCTTGTGTTTCTGTTTATGTTTAACAATACTACAGCATCTTTGATCTAGCAGTTGGTATTAAATAAGGAAATATGACAAAATGAAGTGAGCTGGTTTTCAGCGGTCTGCCAAAGTGGCTGTTCTGCCAATGATCTGGTCCGATCCGCCATTCTTGTATTTCAGATCCGTGCAGTGAGACCCCAGGTCTTGATGAGGCTCTCAAAGACCAAGAAGCATGTCACACGGGCCTATGGTGGGTCCATGTGCGCCAAATGTGTGCGCGACAGGTAGGAGGCTCACTTTTCCACATGTTTAATGGGTGGGGTATGGGGGGGGGGGGGTAGACTTAGGGGCTGGTCCTCAGCGGAGAGCACTTGGGGAGTATTCCACATTTTCTCAGGTAGCTGCATAACTGAAGCCACACATGAAAATTGTCCAATAGGAAGAGAAATTAGAGATGATCCGTTTGGACAATCCTTACATTTCTCTTAAGCTACCCGGCTAATGAAGAAATCTGGCTTTGTTGAAAACCTCCCTGGCCCACATGGGATGCTCTATGCTGATTGGCTCTGTCTCTCACCACTTAGACTTCTTACTTTTAATAAAACATGCGTGTCATTGCCCTTTGGGACCTGGGGCCTGTACTAGGAAGCGAGGTTACTGGCTTATCGGGGTAACTTATCGGATTTAAGGTGCCACAGTTTAAACGGACTTCATATTTGTTCATTTACATTTTGCCCAGACTACCTTAAATCTGACAAGTTACCCCGACAAGCCAGTAACCCCGCTTCGTAGTACAGGCTTCTGGTGTAAGAAATGCTTGTCTGAATGTGCTGGTATGCCGTCACCCTGTTAAAATGTTTTTTTCTTATGACTTTTGTGTAGTTTTAAAATTTCAGCTGCGCCTTTCTGCGTTTTCTAATGTAACCTATTGTCAGTCCCATAGCTGTGGTAACGTGATATTTGATAGCGACTTGGGGTCTCGCTGACGCTTTGTTTTATCCCTGTAGGATCAAGCGTGCTTTTCTGATTGAAGAGCAGAAGATTGTAGTCAAAGTTCTGAAGGCGCAGGCACAGAGCCAGAAATCAAAGTAAATCACTATTAGTTTTTGGCAATAAAGATTCTGGAAAAAATGTATAATTGTTTGCATTTATTTTCAAAACGACCTCAACTTTTTTTCAGCCGGGACTGATTAACCCTATACAAGACACACAGATAGGCTGATTGGCACCACTAACATGCCCATTTTATGCCAGTGCAGGGGCAAAATAATCCCAGGGATCAATAGTGTTTTAATCAAAGGACACATACGGGCACAAACACTCTCACACGCAATATCCTGTCCAGGTTGAAACCCAGCTTTATACCCTGTTCTGCCTGGAATAGACTCCAAACCACAATGGCCCAGGCCAGGATAAACGGAAGGTAAATGTAAAATATTTTAGTGTTGGGTGGTGAATATGGAAGCGAAACTTCAATGGCTGCACAACCGAGTTAGTGGAAATGCTGCAATTTTGCACCAGCTGCGATTACGCTGAGCAGACGCGCATCAGGAAGACATGGGCTGTACAGTGCGGGGTATGTGCATTTGGAAATGAGTTCAATTTATTTTATGTAGCACCCTTCATAACAGAGTTGCCCCAATCCACTTTACATGGGTATTTTGTGATGCATTGCAACATTTAAGACAGAATAATATAAAAATAAGTTTATGCAAGTACATGGAAGGTAGATGTGAATGCAGCCCTGAGTGGGCAGCCAGGTGATTCGGTAGGGATTCTTGGATGTATGAGTATGTAATGCTGAATGTTGCAGTGTTTGCCTTTAACAAAGGGTGGGGTACAGCAAAGGACAGGTAAGGATGTGCATGGGGACCTAGCCAAAAAGCACCCTTTGCCCCCCCCCCCTTGGGCCTCCTGCTTGGGATGGTACTTTCAATTTGAAGAAATACGGTTCTCACATAGGATTTGCCAGGTGGGGGGTGTGTCTCCCCCCTCAGTAGACTTTGCCACCTGGGGAGGAGCCCTATAAAGTGCACCCCCCCGTATCTGTCAGTCTATCCATGCTGTATCACACATGCCCCTTGGATATGCAGTAACTTCTTCCAGTTTTTCTCAGTCGCTTTGGTACATTTCTCAAATCGTCCTTAACGTTTGTAAAACAGTAAGTGCATCCCTCGAAACGATTCGTACAAACAGCACCACATGATGGACTGATTACCTGCAAAAGCCTGTAACTTTCTCAAAATCCATTGTTTATGCCTCAAAAGCAAATATTTAAGTCAATGATCTTGTCAGAGTGACCAGGATGACGAGTCCTTGTGTCATCGCTCACGAACAAGATGGTCAAAATGCTCGGCTACGTTGTCAATATAACAGTGCGCTCTGTAAGTGTTTGACAAACATCAATTTCAACAGTACAAAGTTACACATACTGCACATATACTGTAACACATAAACACACATAGGCATGCATGCATATGTCTGTGTGCTACTGTATATCCACAGTATGTAACGGTATAATAGTATATTAACTATTCTATAAAATTCAAGTGGAATTCTGTAATATGAAATATACAATATTACAGGACACAGCATATTGTTTTGCCTCCCTACCCTTCCACCTTGCAGCCTTACTCCTCTTCCTCTTACTGGCTGTTGACTCTGTTCATTGTTCATTGTCGTTCTTCCGTAGCCAAATTATAACACTGTTTTGCTTTGTGATTATATGCTGGTAACTGAAGGCTCATGAAATGCACTGTTTTAGAAAACTTATTGATCACTGATCGATTTAACCCTTTAAACATACCTCTATGTTTTCCTCTAATTCTAACAGCTGGTTCAGTCATTTTGCATGTAATGGCTTATACAATGAACTATTGCCTAGATGCTTTTGGGGAAGGGGAGTTGTGTAAGACTATTCAACGGAGGACCAGTATAAAATATTTTGACCGAAAATGTAATAGTTAACAGATGACAGTAGGCAATCATTTCCGTGACTGTGTCGCAGCATCTACAATTTACTTTACATCTACAATGAGACTTTGCATTTATTATGTGCACAAGCGACTCGATGATGTGGAGGTTGTATTAGTAGTTATGAGAAATTAATTTCAGATCTGAGAAATGTACCAAAGCGACTGAGAAAAAACTGTAATAAGCTTTACTGGTTTCAATTTGAATTTCCATAAGGGTTAATCTACTTAGTTTTACGGTTAGTATTGCGGTAAATTGTTTATTCTACAAGGATCAGTCCATCCACCTTATCCGGTTAATCAGTACAGGGTCGCGAAATCTTAGAATCGTCAGTACTGTCCAGTTTAGCCTTCGATTGCGCAGTAGGAACTACAATTCCCAATAAATCAGTATTGAAACTCCACGCCATTACGGCTCTACTCCGTGATTCGTGCCCCGCGGAACTGATGCAGAGTTGGAGCCGTAATGGCCATACAAGGAATCACAGTTTCACCGTTCTGCTGACGCATTTGCCACGTCAAACGTAGCGGGTCTTATCGGCTTTGAGAATGACATATGAAATCAACGTTTTATTAAAGAAATATCATATTGTTATTTAAGCGTTTATTAATTTTTATAAATTAATTTATATCTTCTGAATTTTTATTTAGTTATTTATTTTCTTACATTATGGCTTTGTCACACTGTATTATGTCTCTTATTATGCATCAGCTAGGACCTGCCTACATTTTGGGCCACGTCAGGATTCCAGACTATCCGAGTGAGATTAGAGTAGTACCTGTACGGCTTTTCCTCAATTTTTTGAACAATGGAGGCTATCTTCGGTCTTCCATTTACTGTGTTGGAATGTCCAAATATAAAACTCAAAAGGCCTTCATTTCTGCATATGCCATCCGCCATGACGGTCTATGCACTGGTGATTGTCTCGTACTTTCTTATCACAGGAGGTAAGTAGCTAGCTAACTAATTAACATGAGTGGTATATGCAGGATAATTTTAGTTTATTTATTTTTTTGCCTAAATACATTCTGTATAGTTTATCGTCCTAGCGAGAATGTGTTCTACTGTTAAGCAGTGAAAAGGCAGTCCCTTGGAGTTAGCGGAGTAATTGCTTGAATAGCCAGTGCACGTTTTCTGTTTTATTTTTCAGGGATTATCTATGATGTGATTGTTGAACCTCCGAGTGTCGGTTCCATGACCGACGAACATGGACACCAGAGGCCCGTAGCTTTTTTAGCATACAGGTAATTTACAGGGCCGAAGCTGGTCAGGGAGATGCTGCTTTATGTCTTGGTGATTTGCTGTAATGCTGCTCATAACTGTGGCAGCCAAGTTTAGTCAGCAGCATCAGGGACGCAAACTCTCATGCATCTGGAGTGACACTCACGCTTTCAGACTCTCACGCAAGAAAATCTGTGTTATTCCATTATACACCTAAAAATGTCTACATCAAAAGCGTTGGGGCTTGCAAAACATATTACGTTAGGTGCATAGGAGCATTTGGTTGTGAATGAGAATTTATGTGTGGATGGCCTGCTCCTAGTTTAAAACCAGGTAATCCCTGCTGGGGGGTGATGTTGGAGTGTGTTGTAGGGGGATTCGATTAAGCACCTACTACTCTGACAACGCTCCCCCTCCTCAGAGTTAACGGACAGTACATAATGGAGGGACTGGCCTCCAGTTTCCTCTTCACTATGGGTGGCCTGGGTTTCATCATCCTGGATCGCTCCAACGCCCCCAACATCCCGAAGCTGAACCGCTTCCTGCTGCTCTTCATCGGCTTCGTCAGCGTGCTGCTCAGCTTCTTCATGGCCCGTGTCTTCATGAGGATGAAGCTGCCGTACGTCGCTTTTATGTTTTAATATTTGTAATTGGCGTCATAATTTTTAAAGTGAGAGGGAAAGCAAGATTCCCGAAATTGTCCCAGTTTTTCCATAAACACCCTGCAGCTGAGAGTGAGGCTTAGGGTCCGAGCTTAGGGTTAGGCCTTTCTAGCTGGCACTCTGGAAACATTTCTTTGCGCTACACATTGCTAGTCCCTAGGGTTGCACAGGGGAGGAAAATTTCCATCCCATGGGAAGTTAAGCTGGGACATTTTGGAAATATCCCAAGTTGAAAAAAGTTGAGTTAACAGGAGAATATGGAAATTATCGGGAAAATTCCCAGAATTTTTCAGCCCTGCTAGTTCCTGTTCTATACAGAAATATTGGTGGATTCATAATGTTGAAGCATAAAAACACTCATGCGACTGCTCTGTTTTTGAGACACACACACTGTGCTCGTGTAGCTTTATTCCACACACTTCTGCATTTTTTTCGATGTTGGTTGGACAGCATCCAACTTGGCTGCAAGGTGCTTCGTTTAGTTTCCTCTCGCTCTCATTAAGACGGTCCTTTGCATTTAATCATTTTATTCTGATGTCCTTTGTCCTGCTTTGGGCAACTTATGCTTCAGAGAGATGTTCTTTGTTACAGGGGTTACCTAATGGGATAAGGGAGCTGGTGCTTGCTGCCAGGACATCAGCTGGACCAGGATGACAACAGGGGACGCAGATGCTGAACCAAACAGCACTTTGGAGATCCAGCTGCATTTTTGTTATAAATTAGGAAATGTGACACATTGGTAATAAATTTCATCCCTTGTTCTCTTGATGCATAATCTACAGCTTTTTTTTTTTTTTTTAGTAGACAGACCAGAACCTCAGTGTATTGCAGTTAGAGTACAGTGATCTGCACTGGGCGGAGTCGTCATGGATTTTATTTCTAAATCCTGAAGGTCTTCGTCTCTAAACTTCAAAACTGCTCTTGATGTAAACAGTCATTGAATCTGCAGAACTTCTGTCCAACTGTGTTCGATGATCCTTTTTCTAAGACCCGAAATAAACGTTTGTACTTAACAGGGTTTCTGTCTGTCAGCGTGTTTCTGCGTGCACATTAAGGATTAATTCGGCCTGACACATTTCTTTTAAGTTCCGTATTTCCTGTTCAGCTACAAAAGGATTAATAAGCTCATTGGCTGCCTTTGGTCCCGGGTATCAAGTCTTGTATGGAGTCATGTGTGGGAGGCCGATGAATTTCTCATTATTTTCAAGATGCTGTTGTGTAGGGGAGGTATTTACAACTCATTGTTAATGTTTTATCAGCGCTGTCCATCAGTGTGGCATCTTTGCACATGTGCATCCATCCATCCATTTTCCAAACCGCTTATCCTATTGGGTTGCGGGGGGTCCGGAGCCTATCCCGGAAGCAATGGGCACGAGGCAGGGAACAACCCAGGATGGGGGGCCAGCCCATCGCAGTGCACATGTGCAGTTGGATTCTATTAGTTGTGTATTTCTGACGTTTTGTGCCCAAGATTAATTTTAGCTCGGATGACCTGCATGTGATTATGTGTCCAGCTATTTTCCGTGATTTAAGGAGCTGGAAACTGTGCTTAAGGTTTTTTCCTCACCTGAACGCTTCCTGTGTTAAGCTGAGGAAATGTCCCCCACCATGCCCATGGCGGTCTTATTTTCTATTTTAATTTGATTTGTGCTGGGAAGGGAATAGAAATGACGTGTAATTGATAAGTTCACCATCAGACTGCGATTTGTAATTCGTGCGAGAATAGGAATTAATGGCACTATTGTATGTAGGTCTCTGAAGGTCGTCTGTATAAATGGTTTAAATTCTCCTTGTGTAACGTAGGTTTCCTCCTGCGGTCCAAATGCATGCATTTAGGTTAATTGGCATGTGATGTGTGTATGCGCCCTGCAGTGGACTTGTGTCCCATCTGGGGGTGTTTCCCTACTTCGTATGCTGTGTTACCTGGGATAGTGCCCCCCCCGCAACCTTGTTCAGGGTAAGTGGTTTGATGCTGCATCAGTACTATAGAGTGAAGTTAGCAAAGTATTCTTATCATTTATGAGTCGTCTCACAAGAGATTTGCCAGTTGACCACTTTGCCATGTGTTGGCTTCATTGGCAACTGGATAATTCGTTTAGTCCCACTGGAAGCCAGTTTTTTTGCCTATATTCTGGAGTGCAGATGTCATGCAGGCAGTGCAATCATAAATGAAAAGCTTTTATAACATGTGAGTTGTTGGTGTTTGCTTTAGGTTCATATATGAACAATTCTTTTAAGTTCAATAGCCGCTTTTGTCAAACGGACTTTTGCCTAAAAAGTCCTCAAGGTGGCGCTGTTGCCTTTGTTCTTGTGTCTGTCATGTTCCTTCAGTATTTTTTAACCATTATTTTTATTCTCTACAGATGTAAGTCATGCTGACATTCACCGTGTCCCCCCCCCCACGTATGTCATAGATTACTAATTTCATGACATAGATGACATGACATAGATTACTCACTTAATTTCCATCCATCCATTTTCCAAACCGCTTATCCTACTGGGTCGCGGGGGGTCCGGACCCTATCCCGGAAGCAATGGGCACGAGGCAGGGAACAACCCAGGATGGGGGGCCAGCCCATCACAGGGCACACTCACACACCATTCACTCACACATACACACCTATGGGCAATTTAGTAACTCCAATTAGCCTCAGCATGTTTTTGGACTGTGGGGGAAAACCGGAGTACCCGGAGGAAACCCCACGACGACATGGGGAGAACATGCAAACTCCGCATACATGTGACCCAGGCGGAGACTCGAACCCAGGTCCCAGAGGTGTGAGGCAACAGTGCTAACCACTGCACCAGCATGCCGCCCACTCACTTAATTTGAAGTATCTAATTTATATGTGTGCTATTGTTTTTAGGGGCGGAGCCAGAACAGATAGCAGCATATCTGTCACTGGTGTCTGCTTTCTGTTGAGGAGGATGCATCTGTAATCCAGGTAATGAATTAAGAGTAAATATGCAATATGGCAAAAACATCTGCTGTTAGTACTAAGCAGAAGAAACAGGAGAAGCCACGCGAGGCTTTGGGGGTGGCGTGTAAGAATCTCATGCATGAAACCTCACCACTCCTCCCTTGGCTGTAGTTTGTCGTTCCCGCTGTAGGCGTTTGGTAGCAGAGTTTGTTTCCGTACACTTATTGTCTGAGTGCTGTGTGTGCCTTGGCTCCTTTCCCATCTCATTAAGGCATATCAAAGTTCCCCTTCTCCAGTTTCGTCATGGGCCCCGCAAACCACTTCCAGAGAGTGATTGATGGTTCCCTCCCTGAAGGTAATCGGGCCCATGCTGACTAGAAGATGCATAGGTGAAGTTCCTCTGCTGTGGCGGGAAATTTAGTTCTCTGTCCAAGAGAATTTCTTGATCTGGATTTTTTTTAAAAAAAATCTGTACGAAATTAATCTTGTGCCATGTAGTTGAAGTGATGGACTACTTCGATACTTTTATTTTTGCCTCTCTGAAAGTTGACTCGAAAGATTATACATCACGCCAGCTTTCGCTTCGGGCCTGGCTCATAACATTGTTTATCTACTGTCCACATGAACCCTGCTGCTATCTTGACTTCAGCTAGAGGACATGGTCAAGGCATCATGGCATTGAAAATGTCTCCTGCAAATCCACTTTGTTTATTTTGCTTTTTCACGGCAGGTTCAGTGACTGAGACACATGGTTTTATGCAAATTGTGTTACGCAGTTATTTGCTGTTTCCTCACTGGGTCTGAACGTGTGTTCTGGGGGCTCTGGAAGCCCACTGGCAGTGTGGTTGTCCAGCTCATAGGCTTTTTCTTTGTTCCATACCAACCTCACAACTGGAAGTAACTGGTCATGATGGGGAGATCATTTGCGAAACGTTGTTTTTTTTCTGTTATTTGGTTGTACATTATTGCTTTGTACATCAGAATGCCTGCTGACATGGCAGGTAATGCAGCATAGTCCCATCCTCTTATCCATTCTCTGTACCTACTTGTCCTATTCAAGGTTACAGGAGTCTGGAGCATATTCCGGAAGTTATGGGTGCAAGGCAGGGAACTACCATGGATGGGGTGCCAACCCATCACAGGGGGCACGTGTGCACGCACACACAGTTCACTCCCATGGACTATTTGACAAGTCCAATTCACCTTAGTGTGTTTTGGGAATGTTTGGGGGAAGCCGGAGACTAGGAGGGAACCCCATGATGACAGAGGGAGAAGATGCACACCTCACACACACAGAGCCGGGACAGAGACTTACAGAGACTCAAACCCTGCTATTGGAAGAATGAGACAACATTGCACCACCACGCTGCCCCTAAACTTAAACCCACGATAAATATATGTTAATGTCCACAAACAACGGATGATAATCCTACTTTTTAAAGTAGGATTTTTAAAAATTTAATTTATGAATGCAAGTAATTTAATGTTCTTTTTATATTTGTCTGCTCACCCGGCCCACACGTGATATGCAGTCATCTGTTCTTTTCCAGCGTAAGATTGACCGAGCATTGCTGGATATACTGGGGATTAAGGACAGAAAAATAAACTTCCAAAAAAGTCATTATTCACATTTGTTAAACGTATCACCTCAATTAATCCCTCCAGGGAAGCACGCTGAAATACTTGTTATGAAGATGTGAGGGAGGTCAGTAGTGGTTGGGCAGCAATTTCAAATGTTTTAAGTTGGTAAAAGCAAAACATATTAATGTTATACATTTGAAAGATGTAAAAGTGAATTTATTTGGTTCCAACAGTACAGCCTCATGAAATGCCTCTGAAATAATGTGAAATAATTGCCAAATCTGGAAGCATCAGCAAACCGAGAAATACAAACATTAAGAATGAAAATGAAAAAGATGGATGTCGATGACAAATTAAACCAAATACAAAAAAGGAAAATAAACTTAGAGTGCTCAACCCAAGACCCTAAAACAAAACTTTTAAAGAGTTACGTTGGACAGAAAAATGACATCCGCGTGTCACCTTGTTTGCGCAGCAAGGCCTTCAGCTCCAACAGTGTGGCCAAGTTCACAGATCATTATCCTCAGCTCTGAATGCACTTCATATGAACTGAGAACTCAAAAGCCTGAATACTCACCATAGATCTCTGGATATTGACATTTTACAGTGTGATGGTGTATACCAGCATTCACAAGGTTCACAGCCAGATAACAGCATTGGGAACGACAACATTAAATACAAATTCTGAGCTTCGGATTACTGCCAAAGGAAATACTATTAAGAGGAATAACACCAATGTAGAAAAATTCAGACAGCTCAAATTCTGCTGCAGTAGTGAATTATAACAATATTATATAATGTTTATGGGGGGGGGGGGGGTAGTGGCAGGGGACTCGCATAGAAACAGTGGAACATACTGTAGGCAAGCGGTGATAGAATTCAACACACAAGTCTATTTTTGTCATGCAGATTATCCTGAGGTCGTCAGGGACCTTGCTTGGTGTCAAGTTCAGAAAGACCGGCAGACAATTCAATAAATCCATCAGGGAAATTCCAGTGAAGGAAGGCGTAGAATTAAATTCGGTTGTGCTGAGGATGGCTCTTTGTGAGGAGCCAGAATTACAAAGGCCCAGAAAGCAAACAGATCGGCTGGTGACTTTAATCGCAAGAGCTAACCTTCACAACCTAATGCAATTACCTTTTCACCAAACAATGATGCAGTGAGTGTAACACAACTGTAATTACAATTGTATATACAAATGCAGTTGAGAATGTATGGTATTCATGTAATCAGGTAAAAATACGCTTCTGTGTTTGTTGCTTCTTCCCTCACATTAATGAAAACTGAGTCACATATCTGCACCTCAACAAGTTCAAAATCTAAATTCAATTTCAAGACAAAGAATGAAATCGAAATAAAAGAGAAATCGGTACACAGCAGAAGAACCACTGTGTCAAAAAAAACAATGTCTCCGTAGGTGATTCATAATTATCTTAGACAGTTACAGGTGATTTATTAATGCTGCAAGAGAAAAAACAAATGCAGATTCAAACTCTGCCATTTGCATATAACTGTGTACTGGGCAGATACAGGGCATCGTGTATATGTGTGTTTGTGTGTGTGTGTATTTAATGGGAAAATGCCTGGTTCTGAATGGTGGCTCAGTCTTTGTTTTGACACAGGAGTACCACGCAGAGTTGTTGAAGAAATGCCAAAGCTGTACCCATAATTCATAACAATGGAAATGTAGAACCCACCCAGAAACCACGACAAACCTAGAGCTGGCACGCCCTCACTGCCATTGAACTGACAAATCATATGACCTTGGTCATGTGATGCAACCTCCACAGCAATATACCTTTTATTCAATGTATAATATTCAACGTCTACAGTTAATTATGTTGACGGTACAAAAGTCAAACCAAATAATGGACATGAAATGCTCTGTATAATGTTATGCAATACAAAATGAATATTGATCACATCATTCTAATGTGTCCTCCACCAACAATCAGATTACTCCACAAGAGAACGGTGAATTACCGTATTATTCGATTACAGCAAAATAGCAGTTGAGGATGCATGTGTGTCCTGTCCAAATGTGAGGTCACCTCCGTAGACTCTGATAAATTAAATTAGGAAACAGAAATACATGCGCTGGTATAAGGACCTTGAATACCCCCATGTCACAAGGAATGCCTGATTAAAACTAATATGATGAATACGTATAAAAATAAATAATGTACCATTTAAAGTCACAATACAAATATAAAAGTATACGCAATACGCTAAATTATCGTAAACACGCACACACACAATATCTTTTGCCTGATAGACTGATGGTTATACCTAGGACATTTCCTTCAGTGCCTTTCAGAAGCTGATCGCACCATTACTAACACCAAAGAACAAAATCATTTCAGGCTTAAAAAAAAAAAAACAAAAAACATTTACATCGAAAAAGAAAACAATTTTGCCGAAAAAATGGGTCATTCAGTCATTGAACCACGGTAAAGCCTATACAAAGTAATCAAGTTTACTGAACATCAATGTTTAGCATTATTTTAAGCATTATTTGTACATTTATGCTTCAGTTTTAATGCGAAAACGGTGCGCAGGCATTAAGAACAATTACTACATACTGTTATTTCCATTGTGTCAGTATGGCTGTTTGCTTTCAGGTGATTGACATGGCTAAAACAGTTAAAATGCTCAGATTAAACAAAACATCTTGAAGCTGTAAGATGATTATACTTAACTGCTGCAGCCTTTTTCTTACGATACTGAAATAAACCTGGAAAAAAAACAAGCTACAGCCTGCACTGGAATGTAAGGTGACAAATTTGCCATGCACAACTAACTTCAGTATGAGTCAAAATCCACCCAATAACCGATTCATTCTGTCCTCTCTGGAGTAATATTAATGTACGGAATATCTACCATTAACATCCCACTCTGATTGACCCTTGTCAGTTGCTGTCCAACAAGACTGTACCATTAAAATGTACCATTGAAACTTTGATTCAATCCCCTAATTCAGAATGGTCTGGTGGACCATTTTGGCACTGTGCTATTGAGAGACAACCTCCTCACGCACAAAAAGAACGGTGATTAATGCAACACATTCTACCGTTGCTTTAAACTAGCCTTCAAAGGACCAATTTTTTTAAACTGCAGTTTCTGCTGAAATCTTGTTTACGTGTAAAGCCAAGAATTGACTTTTTGACAGCAAAAAATAAATAAAACTGAACAAGGTCTGGCTTGCTCCAAGGTCTAATTTTAACTTCTCCCTTGTGTTCCAAAGCAGTAAACTAAAACTCATACTGTGGAAATAAAATAGCTTTTCAGAAATCTTCCTCATTCCCTAAAAGTGACGTCTCTACACAGTTACACACTAACATTGAAGATAGTCTGCACATTCTTGATTCTTGAAAATGAACAAAGGCTTGATTAATCCTAATTGCAGTGATTAACAAAATTCAGATGCGGAGCTCTTGGCATTAACTGCGACACACTATTTTATATTTCAACAAAAAATATTCTTTTCCAATTATACTTTTGATAAAAATCCATACAAGTTTGTAATCTATGTTTCTTGTCAGTCTCCATGACCTTATACGTGAACTATCTCTGCTGAAAACATTTAGTACATCAAATGAACAAACAAAAACAAAAATAATTGTTCATAACATAAAACACTGAGTACAACTGTGGTTTAATACTGTAGTATTGTACATAACTAGATTATCATTCTTTAATAATCAGAGTGTACTTATTACTCAAAGCATGTTAAAATATTTGTACTTCCAACAAAAGGAATGAACAACAAAAAAAAAGCAAACAATTACAATGGCAAAAAAGACATTTGAAATAATAGTTCCATTGACATCATCTCAGTAGACTGTGTTGATGTTTCCCCCTACATTCAAACTCAGGTATCTCAGCAAAGACCAAAGTCCATTGAAGAGGCCTATTTGGTTTCTGAAGAGATGACTGTGAACTTCATCCTGTGACATACCTTTTCCCTCACTGAGGAATTCTGCATCGAGGGTACATTTACCTATCCTTCCCCAGAGAGTGATGATCCAAGTCGATGCTGAACTTAGTCCACACTCTGATAGGCTGTACACAGGGCTGTGAAACGCCCACATCTCCCTGCTAAGCCAATGACTGGTGCTGTTTGCAACACCGTGCTGTAAGTGGACATGGGCTCCTCCGCATAACCTGGCGCGGCACGAGAGCTGGCCCAGGGGGAGCCTGCGTCTCCAACTTTGAGGGCATCGCCACAATAAAGAAAAAGAGTGACCCGTCTCTATTGCCTGGTGATCAAATCTGTTCAAGCCACCAGCCAAGGTGTGACTCCCTTTGGAAGATGACAAAAGGAAAAAAAAAAAAAAGATCACAAACTCAGAGTATTTCTGTTTGAAGTAAGCTGGAATGAACCGGCAGCCAGTTAGTGTTTCGAAAGCCGTAAATATGATCACACCACAAAGCAATATGTATATCCATACATATGTTCGCCTAGTTTGGCACAGGTCTCATGCTCATTTTTTTTGTATTTTTCTTGGCATGAACGTTTTAGTCTTTTGAGCTGGTAGTGTGGCATGGAGGGATGAAGGACTTGAAATGAATGCTTGAGATGAACAAATGACAATGTCTGTTATCCCATGTGGTAGTTAGTCCAGTCCCTCCAGCGTCTCTTCCTGACTCCCTGTAAGTCCGTTTTGGTCTTAACATCCAGTCTAGTCCTTGCCCATGGCTCATGCTAGCTATGGTAACTGGCACAGCACCAGGCGGTTGCCCCAAGTACCCCGACTTCAAAACGCCGATGTAAGACACACACTTGTTACGTCAGGTGAGTAGAAGCAGCTATGTGTAAACTTCATGAGCGTTCTTTATATATTCATATAATCTTTATGTTCAATTTAAAAAACTATAAATACAAAAAAAAAAAAAAAAATGAGGCGTTATTTACAAACTCCATGCGTTTCGGTTAGATTTCATCACTGCAAGAAAGCACAGGAGAGAGACAGATATGAGGTAAACAGGTTACGCGGGATGTTTGATGGCGGCCTTATATGATTGTCTAACAGAGCATGCGACTTCTCCACACAGTACAGAGCTCAGTCTAATAATGGAACATGACAACATCTGATTTGTTCCGCATCAAAGTGAGACGGGAAAGAATAGATACAATCCTAAGCCTGAGAAAGAGACGACAGTCGGCTTGACGGCAACCCAGCTGACCTCAGACGACGATCCTTCTCAAAAACCGAGAACTTGCCAAGCTTACTCACCTACTGCATTCTAAACGTTTTCGATCACATGCCGTTAAGCAATTTACATACCTTCTGCCAGCACCCAGGCATCGGCAGCCCGTCAGGACCCTGCAGTAAGGAAGAGAGAAAGCCTGCTCTGTTGGGTCTACTTTGTATTGACGGATGGAGGCCCACAGATAAGAATCTCCACACAGCAGGTATATGTCAAGAATGAAACATACAAAGTGCTATAAACTCTCCAAGGGAACACAATCATTTAAGGCTACAATGTCACATTATTGTAGCAGATACACAATAGGTACAACGGAAATACTTTGGAGGGTCTGACTCATTGCTTTGCACAGAATTAAAGTGCCTTTAAGAATCTGCAGGCGTTTCTCAGCTCTGTTCGCTGACAAATGTGTATCTGCATGTTTGCCAGCTTTCTTTAAACTGCTAGCAGCTTCAATAATGAGCAAAACGAAGAAATCAGTTAAATTAGTCTAAACAGTCTGAAAATCAAGTGATCCTGTGCTTTAGTAGAATGACAATTCAAATATACGTCTGTTCCGCCAGTAAAAATGGGATTGGATCTCTAGTAAGAAATTAATTTCCACTGTAGTATAGCTATTTGAAACCCATGATTTAGGAAGTCACCCATTTACAACTCATGTACTTAAAAAAAGCCAATTAGTAAATTTAGAGTTTATGAAATAACATAAATGCTGAAGTATTGTGTTTCCCTTGGTGAGTCCATGTTTCATAAAGGATGAAACATGCAGTCACAATTCCTCATCTGCAAGGCTTAAGAGCTTCCTCACATGAAAATGTTGGATTACAATCAGATGTGTTTCCACACAAACGAACCCCCCTACTCACCTAACATTTCTTTTTACCACACCCTCCCAAAATGACACTGGAATGATTCATGCAGAATGAAAGGTCCAGCTTAAAAATATTAAACCCAACAAGCTTATATCTAATATATGAAACCTGTCAGTGGGAGCCTGATACCTGTTAGTTAAGGTTCCATTGTCTTACTGACTAAAGGGGGTGATGCTTTCATCCCTGGTCTCTCGAAATCTTCATTATAAGGGCGCTATTAATAAATATTGCAAGTATGCCTCAACATGTTCAAAAATGTCCAAAAGCAAAAATTTATAGCGCTTACTTAGCATTAGTAATGCATTTTCAACTCTCTTCCCACTGCTGCTCAACATGAAGCCATTCAAAGCTTTAAACGTTTGTGCTTTTGCCTAAATCGGTGCTTCCCGACCTTGTCCTCAGTGGCCGTTTTTGCTCCCTCCCAGACAGTCTGATTGGGAACATGGACAAAAACATGGACTGTCTGGGGGTCCCCGAGGACCAGGTTGGTAAACACTGGCCTAAATGGCCAGGCTCGACAAACCCTAAACACGTGCAATTTAATCCCTTGGTTCTCACACAATACCGAAAATGCGTCAGAAGGTCAGAGTCTGTACCAGATTGCTTCTTTTGTCACATAATGATTTTTAGAACTGGTACAAATATCAGGCAGGAGAGGGTGTTAACTAGGAAGGGGAATGCTAATGCTAGTACTGCAGGTCTTGTGGTGACGAGGTCTCAATAGGATACTTCTGGGAACAAAGATTAGAGCTTGTTAATAAAAAGAAGGGAATTTTTAGGAAGATGGTCCCATGGCTTTCAGTGGGAGGTGGTTTTTGATTCACTTTTAGCGTTTCCATTATTATTGAGTTAATGTTAACATTAATAGTAAACAGTTAACAGCCACTATACCACTCCTATTACATTCAGCAACCAACACTTTCAATATTTTTAGCCATTTGGTAAGTTAACGAGTTCAAAAGGTTGGTTAATGGGATGAACGCAGTTACAGCATTCACTGGGCAGTGCATCCATGCAAGATGCACAATGTTACTCTCAGTTCGGCCTGGGCTTTGACTGGAGAACATGCACTATGGATGTCATGCTGAAACAGAAGTGGTTCCAGTTTCCATGCACAAGCCATGCATTGATGATTCAGGCTGATGCGGCCATTTCTCCTGCGTGCCTCTGGTCAATAGGAGAAGGTGGACATGCACAGATTAGGTAGGAAAGAGGATACTGTACCAACTGGCATGGGGCATCCAGCCCATCCAGACCAGGCTGCCCTGGTTCTCCCTTTTCACCCTTAAATCCCCGGAATCCCTGTTCGTAAAAATGAACTGGGAGTGTTACTGGGAGACGCGGCCCGGCAGCCAGCCCCCACCGGATGGGGGGCCGCCCGCAGAGCAGAAGGGAGAAGCAGCCTGGTGTTTGGCCTGCACCTTGGGCGTCAGCACCGCTTTTGGAGAGCACCACCTGCAGCCCCTACAAAGTACTGCAGCGTGCTGCCTTTCCTGAAGGTTCCATGCCAGCTAAGATCTGCTGGTGCCCATGACGTGCGGGTTCAGCTACAGGCTGCTACTCCCTTAGAGTCCGCTGTCCTACTTCACCGAGAGGCGACTTCCAGGTCTTAGCTGGGACATACCAATGGGCAGGGTGCATCTAATCCAGGGGCACCCTGTTCTCCTTTCTCCCCCTTAGGCCCTTTTTTGCCTTTCTTTCCCTTCTCCCCCTGTGGACACAATGGTTTGATCAGGACAATAACTTCTTCCAACAGCGAATATGGGCATATGCTCTGATCCAATGAGTATGACCATTTGTGAGGTTATTAGTATTGATTATTGCTATGCAAGTCTGTGGTGTGTACTGTACATGATATGAAGAATCTAATACATTTAAAGACTGCAGACTGCAATTCTTCATAATGAAGTGGTTTGTCGTGTCTTTGAAATCTCCCTTCAATAGATAAACGTTAATGCGATCATTGTCAGTACAGATATTTCTATATCTGCTTAGACTGAATTATTATTATAAATACTCTGCAACTGAGATGTTCAGAACTACTTTGGCGTTCCAATATAAAATCCAAAGAAAGTAAGCTGAGTAAAAAAAAAAAAAAAAAAAAAAACAATTAACTTCTGACAGCATTATAAATTACATTTGGCTTTGAATTTGCAATTACTTACAATTATTGAACCAAATCCAAGTTAAAAGTTAGTGGACCCTACAAAGCCTGACAAAATTTGTTGGCTATGCAATGGTCACCCTCACTGGATTAGGATATTAGATGACACCAAAGTGTGGGTAGAATATTAAAGGGGGGGGGGCAGAATAATGCAAGGTTAAAGGGAATGTATTACCTTGCGAGAGAAGGGGGGATACAATAAAGGGACAGTTAGATAAGGAAGAAGCACCAGATTGGGGCAGACGGACACATCAGGTCGATCCTCTGGAGAGGAGAAAGGCTGATCTTGTAGGTGGGTGGGGGGAGCTGGGGGGGGGATAGTGCCAGTGTGCACTGGGGGGTGGGGGTCTCAGAAGGCAGGAAGGGTGAGAAAGGGCAGCAGGGAAAACACCTCTGGGACACAGGGCACACCAGAAACTGCATCCCTTATTGTGGGGCAGACAGAACACGCCAAGAAGCATCCTGTGTGTGAACACAGGCGCGTGTAACAGGCATTCGGAATGATAGAAGCACAATAAGATATGACTAAACACTGATTCAACAAGTGAAACAACGAAAAAGAGAAACATGGGTCAAGTGTTTTTAAAGGATTAAAATAATTTTTAAAATTAAAATTAAAATTAAAAGTCAATGGGTTGCTCAGTCGCTTTAAGAAAGCAAATGTGCACCAGTACAGTTTCAGTGCTGGTGTAACACGTGTAAAAGGGGTGCAGTCTTGGTGTGTCAAAGAGCACTGATCACCCACTGAGGGAAATTCTACAGTCTCTGTCTCCAGAACCACAGTGTTTGCTGCCCATCTTTTCTACATGGACTTAGCCCCTTGATAATACTAATTACAAGTATTTAAATAGCTGGAGACTGAATGTCTCCCTTGTTAGCGTGTGTCCTTACTACTGTGGTATCGGGAGACAAGAGTTCATTTGAATAAAAACTGTATAGGATGGTTTATGGGAAAAATGATAACTTCGGCAATCCTGCAGCTATCATACAGATGACCACGAAATATCTAAACACAACACAAGCATGCAGATTTGGAACATATTTTTGCAAACAACAAACATTGTATTTACAGAATCAGATATATAGCCGAACACACTTCAATCAAATGACAAAACTAAATAACATTATAAACATGCATGAAAACAAATTAAGCAGAAAGCTGCCTGTTGTCAATGGACTACCCTGAAATCCACTAGACCTTTGCCCACAGATAATTTCTGTTTCAAAAGTGTCTTTCTGAGATCACCATTTTCCCACCACTGCCCAACCACCAATGTCAGAATGGGATTTTGATTGATGAGATGATAAAATGCTGAATCTGAGTGATGACGGTTTAAACACATTCTAATTAACCGCTTATACCATCAGTGCTAATCTATAAAAATTGGCAGGTTAAAATCTCATTCATTTTAAGCTAAAATTTAAGTGCAATGCAACCATTTTCGCTTTCGCATACTAGTCTATTGACTTTAACCCTATGAGATCCAAACGTTTCCCTTAAAGATAAATTTTTAAAGTATTTACGTTTTTAAAAAAATGCTTTTTGTATTTTATGTGCGAAGTTTCAGGCATCAATTATTCTGAAGTGAGTATTTGGATTTTCATGCACCAGTCAATGCACAGAGACTAACAAGCTTCGAAAGACCTGGCTACATCTCGACCATCAATGCCACTGTATGAATGCTGAAAAGAGAGTAAGGTGCAAACCGCAGGGGAACAGCACAGGGTAAATTTGAAATTCACACAGCCATGCGCAGCGATGGAAAAAGCACACGCCTTACACCCTCACAGAGAAACGTTTTTAAAAATCACAGTGCTACCACAGCCAATCTCATAGGGTTAAAGATATAAAAGACACCCATCAAGTGTCTATCAGCTATCGGCTCCATTGGTAGACTCGCATTGTCCATTGACACCAGTGTTTGTCAGTTATTGGGTGAGTATAAATCTCTTCTACTGGACTAGTGTGTTAAGATCACCTTTTCTCCTTTCTCCCCAGCGTCGCCCTTCTCTCCCCTTAAGCCTTGTAACCCCTGCAAAATACAACTCCAGTTCAGCACAGTTCTGACTTGATGGGGTGGTGGGCTTGGGCAGGTCTCAGGAGTGACATTATAAGTGTGAGGAGACTGGAATTATATGACATGAGGAAGGGGAAACGGGGTGGGGGGAATGGGGGGGGGGGGTAGACGTACATAAACAAACTGGAATAAATGACATCATGTGTGGTGAGGTGAGATTATCGCAAAAGTCGTGGCCTCAGACAGAGCGAATGAGGTAAAGCGTTCAATCGAGTCTCATGACAGAGCTAGATGGTCCCTGGGCGGTCCTAAATGTTAAAGGACCCATAGCAAATGCTTCTCCATACATATCTACCGTGAAGCACTGATATTTCATACCCCCATCCCTCCCTTTCATAACGTCTTTCATAGCCTTTTTCATTCCTGTGTAGCATGTAATCCCCTAAAACAAAAGGCAGAAATTCACAAGAATTGAAAAATTACAGATTGCGTGCATAAGACGGGAATGGCGTGTAGATGGTGTTCAGCTGTAAGTAACGTGCTGGATCTACAAGAAACAAACACTTACGCACGACATCATGTGTAACAAACACTATCGAACAGCTGCATGCCACAACAGGTCTACATGCTTCTGGGTGTACTTACATCCTGTCCTGGTGAACCGGCAGTACCCTAAAAAGAGCCAAAGGAGATGCCCATTGATTTACCAAACATCCACTGAAATCGACTCTATAAATGGCAGCCGGTGATTTTGCTGATGTGTCCTTTCACTTGTACGAAGCAATCATGCAGGCTGCCACTCACAGGTAATCCGTAGGGTCCTCTGGGCCCAGGTTCCCCTGATGATCCTTTTTCGCCCTGGGACAGACATTAGGTATGTGTGACAAGGACAAGCAGGGCCACCATTGGCTTTGAGATGAAAAGTTAGGTGACCATAAATTCTTGATTTTATTGGTCGCATTTGCAGATGTGCCTGCCTCTAATGCACAGCATAAACGCCTTTCATCCAGCTACTGTTTGGAACAAGTGTGAGAAACCTTGACCGAACCACAAGGGTTGCGTTTGACATTGCTGTACGCCCAATGCAGTTAAGTCACTGGAGAAGACGTTCTAGGTGGCAGTGGAAAAGCACCATATGATTAACCTCCTAACAGACAAGCGAGGCTCCAGTGGACTTACCCGGTCTCCCTTTGGCCCAGCTGGACCCGTGGGCCCAGCAGGCCCATCCATTCCCTGCAGAAATCAGATCCTTGGTCAGTGCTCTCAAACGTCACCTACATCCCATTATAATTCAATCTGCAGCACCTATCACTGATAGTAAACCAGGGGGCTCCTACACGACTGTCCCACTGGAAAAGGGTAGGTTTGTGCGTATTTCACACTCCTACTGCATGGAGAACGTGTTTACGCAGTTAAGGAGCCCCAGTAGGAAATTAAAAAAAAACAAACAAACACGAAAACTGTTAATGTGAGTGACTGTTAATGCGACTGTTAAAACATTGTTGATTAACTTCACATTAACAAGCAGACAAGAACACACAAAATTCTCAGCTCGCTTCTGAATCTTGGGGCTTGAGTTGGGCAAATCAGGAGGCAGCTCGATATGACACAAGAGTGGTCTACCCATAACAATGGGAATGGACCCGATGAAACCACGCCCTCTCCCAGTCATCATAATGGAGAATGTGGCCAATGGCAGTACAGCTGGGATGCGTGCGACTCACCCTGACTCCAGGCTTGCCGTCCAAGCCGGACGCCCCCTGCGTGGTTATGGAGGTATGAGTGAGATGCACACGAGATTAGTACATGACAAGCACAGGGGGACGGACAATACTGCTGGCAGTAATAAAAGACAGAAGAACACCGGGTTGGACTGGGGGCACATTATGACTCACGGGTACATTAGTCTGGTGGTGCGAATAGGCTATGGATACAGTCCTATGATGGAGGGTTAAAGAGGAGGAAGTCTTCTTTAAGGACCCGCTGGGGGGGATATATTTGATGAAATCCTAGCTGTAGCCAGGTAGCCATGGTTGATCTAAACAGCTATTGTGCTGTCCCATGGAGCTGAGTCTAAGGTTTGTGCCATCATCCGACCCCGAGAAGCACCTAGTTTAATTCAATGGTTCAGTCAATGGAAGCTTAATGTAGGACTAATAGGAATTTGTATGCAATTCACCACAGAGCCAAGACAAAAACAAACATGGGGAAGACGCTCAACAGACTTGTAGGGGACCAGACGGTATCTGGCACCTAGCACCAAGTATAGCTCCAACATGTTGGGGTTCAGGGATGCAAAAACAGAGAATTATGGGATTTGGGAACGGTGGGGAGGGGAGAGTACCCAGGATGCAATGCTGTACTCACAGGGAGGCCCAGGGATCCCCGGTCACCCTTTTGGCCTGGCTCCCCGCGTATTCCCTTCATACCATGCAAACCAGGTTCTCCCTAAACGTGAGATCAGCACAGTTTGACCAGGCGGCAGGGAGAGCTGGAGTGGCACTACACAGGCAGTTAAAGTCCAGGACACACATAAAAAACCTGCTGCGAGCTCCAAACGATTTTTCATCATCGCCGTGAAGCGCAAAATGAAACCAATCATGCAAATTCAATAAAAGGAATAATGAAGCCTGGTACTGTGGTCAATTTGGACTCAGATAGGAGCTGCAGCATGTTATATGCACAAATATTTCGTTAAGGGCCAGCTATTATAAGAGGGTTAGGGCATTGTGTTGCATTTTATTACTTAAAGACACAGACATTTCCATGCATTATTAATTTATGGACTTTTTCTTAAAGTTAACATTACCTTTGCTCCAGGAAACCCATGGGGACCCTGAAACACAATAGCAGTCAGTTTGAAATGCCTGGTTCCTGCTGCTAAATGAACATTAAAAGGTACGACATGTTCCTTTCATTCAAAAGCGATTAGTCTAGAAAAACGAAGCGTGTTTTCATAACGAGAGGCATTTGTTTGTACGGGTTGGTTTTAGCACAAGAATGGAAGAGTGGGAATTTGTTGCTGTAGTTACAAAAGTGAACAATATCAGTATTATGACATGCAGCCTATAGTAGTGAATCTTCTCTGGATGAGGTCAGGCTGGCTAGTGCAATGCCAAAAACGGAAAACCATTTTTACAAAGGTCTCCGAGGAAAGACAATATATTCAAATGGAAAAATTCAGTAAGTGTGGTCACTTTCATTAATAACTGAAATGCGAAAGGAACCTCTGGAAAAGTTAGAGGAGGAAAAGGCTATTTATAACTATGCTTCAAAAACACAAAAATTCAGCTTTTTTGTGCTGTACCCTTAAGGGTAGTGTACCCTTTGAAAGTACATCTATTTTAAAAGTACATCACAATGAAGCAATCTGGTGTTGTACAATATGCTTTTTCAAAAACATTGCTGTGAATTATAACACAAACAAGCTGTCACTTTAGTAAAACACAACTGTTATGGACATAAAGATTGAGTCTCAGAGAGCAGACCTGGTACACAGCTGCCTCAAACTCTGAGTGCAATCTGAGATCTCGAGCAGCAACACCATTATAATCTGATGCTTTCTCATTAATAGCAAAATCATTATTATAGTTTTATATATTTCATGTTTTTTACAATACCGAATTTAATGTGAAAAAACTGGGCAATCAGATTTGAAATAAAATAATTACGTTTTTGCAATTAGCTAGACACGTCAAATAGGGGTACAAGGCAGCCTTATTAGACCAGGTCAAGTGACAGAGGAAAGCGGGCATGAGAAAATCACTTCTCGGGAGGGTCAACTTACCATGGGGCCTGGGGGGCCGTGGGGGCCAGGGGGTCCAGGAGGGCCTATGATCTACATTTTTGAGAAACACTATGTTATGAAGTATTATCACCATAGCAATGCACACATTGATTTTACCTCTTGATCGGTGCCCAGTATGCTGGTAAGCATAGCTTCGTAATATGCAACACTACGGTTTTGAGGCACCTACAATGCAGTTGTCATGCTAGATGGATTCCTGTCATATTCTGAAGGCTGACTGTCAGGTGCAATTCAGGAGGACATCCTTTTATGAGTTTCTTATCCACTGCTGCCCTTCAGTTATCACAACACCTCCTGAATCCATGTGTACTGTCTGGGGTTGTTGACCAGCATGAATGGGAAGATGCAGAGCTTACACCTCTGTGGTGGACTGGAATACGCACCGAGGGTCCTTGTGGACCTGGCAGGCCAAGGTCACCCTTTTCTCCTTTCAAGCCATTAACACCCTGCAAAGATAGGGCAGATCATCAGAAGACAGATATCCTTAAACACTCTGTACAGGTGGCTAATGTGATATAATGGATTCCGTCATCGAAAGTCAGCCCTACTGACATAACGTTATATATTTTTGTCTTACCGGCATGCCAGGCAGGCCAATAGCCCCTTTCTCTCCAGTTGTTCCTGAAATTCCTGTGTCTCCTTTGGAACCTTTCAAGCCCTGCATGCCAGGAAAAGGGTACGAGGAGGAACAATTACATTATAAATGACTGACCTGTGCCACTAGACAGGGCCAGGAGGAACCGGTTCGTTACCACGGACAACCTACCCGTTCTCCATCCAAACCTGGAGGTCCTTGTGGACCTTGCTCCCCCTGATGCAGATACAGAAGCAGTTTATGAATGCCACAGCTCAGAAGATGCATTATGGGTATTCACACCTTGACACTCATAAAGTGATGAAAGTGATGTGGACTAAAATCAGGGTTTTTACCTTGATCCCCGGCGGCCCTGTGGGGCCAGCTGGTCCTGGCGGACCCTATAATCACCACAAAAGAGACAGAATAAGGCAAACGAATCATTGTTTCAGAAGTGAGGAGCAGTACGAGAGGATCATTAATGGGAATATATACCAGCGAGGACAATTACGAAAAGCAGAACAAACAAGCAGGCTTTGAGGGCTGTAGCAATGGTGGCCATCTCGCAGCTGGGCGACCCTGCATTTCTCGGTCACCATCAACGCATGCTCTGTGACCTCCACATACTCCTACATGTCCACAGCTTCATCCAAGAGTGAATCCCTGCTTCCCAAAGGCTGCCGTTAGTGACGACTTACAGCCACACACAAACACAAGGACCCGGTGGACAAGGCACGTTGTCTGTATGGCTTGACGGTGAGGACGCTGAGACAACATGAAAGAACGCAAGACAGCACTGCACTAGCAGGGTTACACAGAGGGAGGACGGGGGCTCCATGCTGGTGTAATGGACACAATGGGTGGAATTACCGTTACTGTAATAGTGGTAATCTTCTGTTGGTAGCCCGAGGGGTGAAAGATAAGATCACTGGTTACATGTATCCAAGACGTCTGACTGCATGCAAGCACTATACATTCACTCTGCTTCACAAGTCCGTACCTCACATTAGGAATGTTTACATAAAATCTAATCTGAATTTTCTGGGCTTTGGGGAGTTATACTGCTCAAAAATCAAAAACAGTCACAAAGGAACAGGCAATTACTTGTGCAGGCATTTGTAAAACTCACAAGAATACATGTCTGTCTGCCATTAGTATGTAGAGGAGGTACACTTTTGACAAAATCCGTACAACCATTCTATTATGAAGAAACGGTAACCTTGAACACTCCGTTAATCCTTTAGGTGTCAGCCTGCCAACCTGAGAGACCCACAGTCATGCTGGACCAACCCTCATAACCAGACCGTTACAAGTAAGAATCAGAAAGTATGCAAAGCCCCAGGATTCTGACCTGCAGAGCTTCCTGGATGTTTCCATTGTAATCAATGATCTCCGTGGTTCCTTGGTCACCTTTCTGCCCAGGTGGACCCTGTAAGTTTTAATGCAGTCAGAACAACAGCCCATCCACTAACAAAAAAAAAAAAAAAAGATCAATGTCCGTTATTTACATAGGAATTTTTTCTTAATTGTGCGGTTCCTGTGGTATAGTAATTTCCACTATATTATCCATTAGATCAGAAGAACTTCAGAAATCTATACAGATAATGACAGATACTGCCCCCTGGAGGTCATGAGCGTGAGCCGCAAACATCTGGCAATGACTGCCTCAACCAAATTAATGTTTAGTACAGAGGGGATTCATTTTCACAATAGTTATGATTTGTGTGAAGACATGCCAGTGACAGTGTAATGTTTCTATGTATTTCAGAAGGCTGTTTCAACTGGAAGTTCTGGAATATATGGAAAGACTGGGGAGTTGTTTCCAGACACGGTCCCCGATTAGAGTTTAAGTCCAGTAAAACTACACTGCAGCGCTATAACCACTCACCCGTGGTCCCATGGAGCCCAACTCTCCTTTATCTCCAGTGTCCCCCTAAAACACAAGAACAGATGGTCACCACCAGTCTCCACCACCAGTAAAAATGTGAGTGGTTAAGCATCACACAAGCATAGAGTGGTGCAGAGAAGGGCTTGCCGCTTCCGATCACTCAAGGCAGCAAGTCATAACAAGGCATAACAGTTTTCTACACCAGGGTCCCCAGAGCCGCCAGCATTTTCAGAGAAGTCTGTACTGACCCTGGTAAAGAGATCAATGAATTCCACAAGGGAGACCCTCCAGAACAAATATAAAGAATCAAGAATTAATGGTATTTCCTTGTGTTTCTAAACACACCAGAAAAAAACTCCTCTGTATACACAAACAGAGCACAAAAGTGTCAGAGGAGAAAGGGAAATTCAGGGGAGACATTTTAAAACAACAACATTATTTGAAATAATCCATGGCCTATTGGATAGATGTTCCTTGGGCAACAGTAAATCAAATGCATACAGTATCTCTTCTAAAAATCAAACAACTTTTCAGCACTGCAGCTGTGATGCATTTAGGGGCTACAATTGAATTGTGTAGCTTTGTTTTGCAATCCTTGGGTTGTCTGTAATGGGTATTTTTATTATTAAGTGCCGTCGATATGAACTAGTGACCACAGAGGCAACATCCATCCAGAACGTGCTGCCTTCTGTCTGGGTCATCAGGTTTATCATTTGCATGTTTCCTGCTGTAATAATGAGTGCTTCCCCAACTACTCAGCAGTTCACATGCAATTCATTGTGAATCTCCATCATACTGTCAAATTATTATACTTAAGTGTTCAAAAGTCATTGTGTGAAAGTGATCACATGCTGAAATGAATAGGACTGAGAAGGCTCCCAAACACTCCCGGCAACCTCACAACAAAGCATCAGGAACTGACCTTCGACCCTTTGTGACCTGGAGTCCCAGCTTCTCCCTGCACCCCCTGGGCAGAGTAGGACACACGACAAAGAGCAACAAAGAAGAGAAAGGGAGGAAAACAAATGAAATTGGCCCATGACCCACTAAATGTCGTTTCGTACTCCAGACACAGAGAGAGGCAGGTCTACTAGCAGATTGCAGTAGATAACGAGTAGCAATACTCCTTTGTGGAGCTATGACATTGTCAATCTTTTAATATGTCGTATTAAATGTAATTAATTCAATCTTGTCTGTCAGTATTCAGATTTTTAAAGTCAATGTTTATTCTTGTATAATGAAAAGCAAAACCATGACCTTTATTTTAGAAAAACAATGTCGAAGGCCCACACAATCCTGATTGGAAAGCAGTGAAAATCTGTTTATTTTAACTCCTTAGCGAACGATATGTCTGTCATCTTAATGGGTGGGCAGAGGCTCCCTGGGGTATTCTGATAGGATGTGGAAAGGCCGCTGGCTCTGTGGGTCCTTGCCCTGTTTAGACTGGGGCAAAAACCACCTGTAAAATCAACCGGCTACATAAACACCGTTGCGCTTATATAGGTCTCCTTCATAAGCAGGCTTAGTGTCGCTGCCAGCCCCCTGTCACAATATAAAACCAGCTATTCAGCTACTATGTTATCCTGAAAGCGGAATAATGCTCAGCTGACTTATTACTCATCTTGGAAGAGTGATTTTAATACAACACACGTAATTCATTGGCTGTGGAATGATGGGCTCCATACTAATATACCTTAAAAAGCAGCCATTCTTCAAGATTGTTCAGCGGACATAAGAGGGGGAATGGAGACGAAGGGTTAAAATCAGTAGGACAGACCATGAGACATCGAGACTGGGGAAAGGGGAAAGTCTCTCATCGCCCCCCTCAATGGGAGCGAGGAGTGTGTAATAACTGCTTCTGGAGGAACATGGTGCCAAATCTTTGGTGACCACATGCCACATCACATCCTGGCTCTTCTGGCTTCATGTGCAAGCCCATCAGCTCATTAAGTAATACTTTATTACTATTTCCCTTTTTGGCCAAGAATCTACCATATGTCACTGGATAATGCAAACTTTATATAATATATATATATATATATATATATATATATATATATATATATATATATATATATATATATATATATATATATATATATATATATATATATATATAAGCCTAAATAGTAACCTGCTTGCATCCAGAGATTATTGCTGTTTGCTGACATCTTCACCTTGCAAAAAGAGTTGTATGAATAAAGTGCCTATTTTTATGTTGCCACCAGAGGGCAACATAATCACAGTGATCGACTGTGACAAAAATGTAAGCACGTTGTATGGCCTGTAGACACTGATAATTTAGTGTCTAAGGTTATTTGTCCTTGGGTGCTAGAAAGGCGCCTTTTAAATAAAATGTATTATTATATTATTATTATTATTTATGGAATAGTATTCCTGTCTGTTTTCGTTTTTACGACTTTGTTTCATGGTAATGTATGGAGCCCATTTGAAACACATAGCCATGTTCTCTTGGAAGTTATTGCACAGGCTACTGCTCTCTAACAAATCAGTGTGGACCAGAGTTACTGCAGCACCGACCTTCTGCCCCTTGGGTCCAGTTTCGCCCCGTTCACCTTTCCCTGGTGGGCCTGCTTCCCCTCGGTCGCCCTGTTGAGGACAGACATGGCTTCAGAAAGTTTTGGGCATCCGCATATACAAGGGTACCCCGGTAGGAGGTGAGATGGCACGATTACCTCAGTTACGGTTCGGTAAAACTGAATACTGGCTTAACCACATTCTATTTATAACGTGTACAAAAGCGATCAGCCTTATGCCTTGTTTCAGTCTTCATCAGCTTCTAATCTGATCCAAACAGAGAGAGAAAGCTACTGGTACTGATTTCTGAACGTCTCCCCAAATAATACATGCAAAATTAACATAAAAAAGCAGATTAGGGATGACACCCTCTGTTGCTCATGCCATGAATAGCAAAATGTTGCCCTAAAAATGACAGTAACCCCACTAATAGCCACAAACATCCGGCCATGGATCTGCTGCCCATCCCAGAGAGCCCCGACAGTCAAGAAGAAAGACCACTGCTTGTGTCCATCCTTAGTGTGGAGCCCAGCTGACTAAAGGCTGGCAGGAGTGATGCCGCGGCAACTGGGAAAAACTGTTGCTCTGTTTCCTGGCCACATATTTCCCTCCATGACTGGCAGAGTTGGGTAATTCAGGTCCAGAAAGTAAAAGTCCGGGCCAAGATTTTGTTTCAACCAACCAGTTGAGCCACAGTCACAGAGTATTCAACTGGTTGGTTGAAATCCTGGTCTGGACCCGAATTACCCAACTCTGATGACTGGACAGCTGCTTTTCATGAGTCCCAAAGGTCAAAGGCCCTGTGACATCACAGGGAACCTCCCCAACGCTTGCTTCCTCAGAGTTGTGGAAACATGTTTTTCAAACTAATGGGCGTAATTGTAGGCACTTACACAGGTATAATGCAGCTTCTTCCATGTTACTTTCTGACCTTTCCCTCTTTGGTATCCACCTATGAATCTATGAATTTATGACAGTTGGCAGGCCACAGGTCTTAATTTATGCATCTGTGACAGAATTCTCACCTTAGTTCCTGGCAGCCCTGGTAAACCTGGTTCTCCCTGAGGTCCTAGGAATCCAGGTTCACCCTGAAACCATTGGTTGAACAGAACTTAATCAAAATGTCATTCCACCCTGTGTCCCAACAAAGTAAACCAGGGGTCTCCAACTCCGGTCCTGGAGGGCTACTGTCCTACCCGGCTTCTGATGAGCCACACCTGTTCCTGGTATTTTCCTGAGAGCAGGTGTGGCTCATCAGAAGTCGGGTTTTATAGAAAACCTACTGGATAGTAGCTCTCCAGGACCGGAGTTGGAGAAGTAAACCTTACCCCAATTACATTTTACGTTCTCGCTCCACCTAGTGGTAGATTGTGGGAAATAAAATTGAAATTATGCCGTCTATGACAAACTAAAGATGTTTAAAAAAGGGAAGAACGCGACAGTTCTGATATACATTAGGTTTTTCCTGAAGATTTCATGGGTGGTCAAATGCCCATTCACTGGACAGGACATATTCACAAATCTTTTTAAAGGCGAGTGGCTCGGCAGGATAAGCCTCCGCGCTGCTTTGAGCCGCAGCCTTGGCAGAATAGTCACATGTCCGCGGACCGTTGAGCAAGACCCTCAAACCCCAGCTCCAGGGGCACTGTACACTGGCTGACCCTGCACTGTGACCCCAAAGCTATGGAGGGTAGGTGAAGAGAAGCACTCCAATGTACCTGTACGTATGTGAATGGCAAATAAAGGATTTATGATTTAAATGGGTTCACATAATTAGCATTTATGGTCGACTACACAGATTTACTTACTACACAGATATACTTTAAATCTAGTGCCATTTGATGTCTGTGATAAAATCTGGAGGGTAAAGTTAAGTATCGTCTTCTGGGGAGCAATTTCATATGCATGCTATGCATGCGTGTTATGTTTTCTAAATCATTCCAATGTACTCTGCTTGAAAAAGGAGCACTTTCTAATGGAGATGTGTCATATGACCAACGTTTTAGCATGGATTCATACTGAATGGTGGAGAAACTGAGAGTGTGTGAGCAAAACAGGTAGAAGGAAGGAAAGCATAAAGCCGCTGCAAGCTTGAAAACAGAAGATGCAAGGAATTCACTGCAGACCTTAGCTGTAGGCTAACATGTGAACATCGCATGAGCTCAGCACTTTAATGTCCAAATGCTTTCTGCTTCTGCATAAAACCAGGGTTATAAATTGGAAAGGTTTTTTTTACAAGGCCAAACAGGTTACAAGCATACATAACAGAAGGCAAACAAACCAAAACAGCAACAGGCATTATCTCATGGCTGTTAAACGGAACAAATAAACGAAGGAGACCAGGTGAACAGCTCACAAAGGTTAAACCGCTTGTTTTTCTTCGACCATTTGAGCACACACTAATCCCTGATTTAAGGTTCGTATGAAGGGAAGGATGGATGACCGGCTCCCTGTCCAGGTTTTGTTTACTCAGCAAATCCTGTTAACTTCCCTGGTCCACACAGGAAATAGACCTGCAATACGATCTTCACCAGGTTTCATGTGCACACCTCAGGTTAACAATCATGGACAGGAGATGTGGATCTGATGCTGCCCAAAGCCATGCCTTCGTCAGAGACCTGACACGGACGTTACTCACTCCAAAACCCTCTGAAAATCTATCTCAAGCAGCTTAAGGAGGTCAGTATCTTTGTTGGGATAATAAGAAACGTATTATTGCTTTCACGTGTTGAATGAATCTCAAGCTGCAGATGTAGGAATGCATGGACGACACAACGACAAAGACTGTGCAAAAGATTATAAGTTCAGCAGCTTTACAAATAATTCCCACTGAGCAAGCGCTACCTCCAGGCTATCATAAGGAGGATCTGTAATGCACCCAGCAAGAACTCACAACGTGATCACAGAGATGGGGGCTTTACTCTAGGGACAGGGTCCGGTAGCTATGACACCGGGTTAGCGGCGGAGACCTTGGACATCTGCTTATGCCAACGCTCTCATCAATCCGTCACAGCTAGCTAACAAAATCATCCAGCGATCTACAGGCAGCTGTTGAAAGCCGACCAAGCAGGCTACTAAACCAACATTATCCATTCACAGCTGACTACCCAGCCTAGCGATCTGGCTGTTGCGGTTTACTGACGTACTGCCCCGCTTGTCAACTGGCAAGTCTACTCTGCCTACAGGATGACATGCGTAAGTCAAGGGCTGGCTGGGTCAAGGATGCAGGGGAGGTGGGTAACACGACGGTATTTACCTTGATCCCGGGAAGTCCGGGCAGGCCTGGGAGTCCTGGTTCTCCCTACACAAGAAAAGCACGACATATTACAGAGGAGTCAGACTCCGATGCATTTGTTCTAAAGGACCCAGGCAAGGCCAACAGACTCCATGCTGAAGCCTTAATGGTTGGTTCGACCACATTCTTCTTCATACTCTCCTCCTGACATAAACGCATCAGAGGCAATTATGCAGGAGAGAAGTTCACTAAAATACTGTTTTAGCAATCGCAGGGGAGCTATTAGAGACAATGCTTCTTGAGTTATTTTCATAGCTACTGCCCGATGTGAGATTTAGGGATTTACCATAAACACAGATTTCACTTCAAAGCAGGATGCAACGGCAACGATTGGCTGAAACAATTGTTCTCTAAAAGAAGCCAGACGACCAGCAGGAGGGAAGGAGTACCTCTGCTTCTCAAAGAAAGCCGCTCCCTGTGCGATCACTCATTATGAAGCACAACCCTGTCCTCTCACAGCATTCCGAAAGCAGGCCTGTGGCATGAGCCACCAAAGCATCTAATGCACAAAAACAATTCCGGCAGCAGCTGCAGCTTCGACAGAAGCGCAGACTTCTAAAGCGCAGCCAAAAAAACTGTTTGAATGCCGAACCGGAGGCACTAGACGAGCTGTGAAATCATGTGAAAAAGTGATATTTTTTTTGTTTGATGAACAAGAAAACTATAAAACTGAAAAAGTAAAACTGAGCAGGAAAGGGAAGTGAGTGTGGCGTATTGAGGCCCTGGGCCTACAGGGTTATCGATGCACCTCCTATCTGGGCGTGGGGGTGGGAAAAATACAATAAGGGGAAGAAAATAAACTTTAATTTTTGAAGCAACGTGGAAGCAATGTACCAAACTAAAAATGTCATCCGAAGAGGATTCCAGAAGCAGTTTGACTAAATAATCCCATTCTTACTCAGCATGCCTTGCAAGCTCTCTTCGCACAGTACTTGAAAGCACTGTCAATTAAGATCACCTCATAAACTGAAAAAGTGCCTTTAAACCACAGCTGAAAATAACCAAACTTGAAATTTGCGTTTCTGTGGAGAACAATACTTCATAAAATGGCCAAGGATGAGGGGGAAAAGGGCACAGATTATAAAACAGAACAGGAGAACTGTAATACAAAATTCCCCATCCATGTCTGGCTGTGATGAGGGATGATTTTACGGCCCTGAAAGCTTCCTCTCTTCCCAGAATCACCGCTGATGTGCAGGAGGGGCCGGATTTATGACGCGTGGCTCCCGAGGACATAAACAGCGAGATTAAACGCGAACCTCGCGAGTGGAAACCCGGCCACCGCCACCGAACGCTAAGGTAACTGCTCTGTGAGAGGCGGTGGGGGGGCACCCGGGGGGGGGGGGGAGGACACCTGAGAGGGCACCGATGTCCCTCAACTGCTTCTGAAGCACTGAGAACAGGCCAAAAACGCATATTAATCAGCCAGAGAAATGCAGAGGGACACACCGCTAATCGCCAGGCTCACTGCATGAGGAGGGATTGTCAGAGAAGGGCAACGCTCAAGGGCAAGCAAAGACGTCAGGCAATCAGAGCAGCTCGGAAGAACAAAAAGAGGGTAAAAAGAAGTACCCCCCCTCCCCCCACAATGGGTTAGGTTGTGCTGCAGGAGTTTTCCAGACAAATCCCCCCACAGGCCACTACCCCCCCCAACCCTCAGCCTTGACCAAGGCTCAAGACTGTTCGAAGCGGATCAGGAAGGCTGTTCCTCTGTCTGTCTGGATGGGGGCCCTCTAGTGGTGGGGTGTTTTTTTACCTTATGTCCCACGCGGCCTGGTTCTCCAGGTTCGCCCTGAAAATAAGAGGGGAGACAGGGTATCAGGACAAGGGCAGGTGTAGCAATGGTGTGGATATGTGTGCGGCTTGTGTGCGTGTGTGTGTGTGTGTGTACAGTGGGGAGGAAGGAAATTTGTATAGAAGGCATAAGGTGGTGAGCAGGAGCACCCTGGTCAAGAGAGCGGGACCCACCTTAATGCCAGCAGCAGATGATCCTGCATCCCCCTGGAACAGATAAAAGACATGGAGACCGTGAGAGCGTTAGCTGGGGAGAGCCCTGATGGAGGGCAGAATCGTTGCCTCTTCAATGCTTCTGTTTTGGGGGATTAGAGAGCTGCGATGTGATTGAGTCTGATGAGGGAAATACATTGGAAGGCTGTGCTGAAAATTGCCTAATCAATCTAAGGACTAGAGGCTGGGATACGTCCTTACTGCTGGGCAATGAGCCCACAGCCAAGATGAAGGTGGAGGACAGGAATCTGTGATTCACCCTGAAAGGCCGGCTGGACAGCCATGGGACACAGGGGAAGTTATCGCTTTACACTCGGCGGCCGGAAGAGGAAGCTAACAGTTGAGACATTAACAGCTCATGGGTGAACAAATACAGTGCTGAACCGATGGGACACGACCCAGTGTGTTCACCTGCAGTTACAACAGTGGGACTGGTCCATGTGGTGAAGGGTTAAATCCCAATGGATTAGATGTCCACTGGCAAAGAATTACGGGACCACAGCTGCCCTTCTCTGACCTTGTCCAAGGTTGGGCTGCAGCTCGGGGTTCTTTAAGGTTCCTGTGAGTCAGAATCCCTGCTGCGTCCTTGCGGAACGGAGAGCAAAACGAAAAAAAAGCGAGCCGGTAGGACTGCGCCCTGGGAAAGTGTTTGACAGGCACCCAGCCTCCAAACTATCGAAACCACTACTAATACCCGCAATATGCCTTTAGGCTGCTGAGATGCTTGTTTAGATAAAACAGCCGCAGTACTCCTTTCTTTCGCTAGACCACCTGGCTCGTGGAGCTGAGCCAGCTACCTGACCCACACATTCATAAACCTTGCCATCAGATTTCAGCTTTGTTTGAGTGGAACTAGCCAAAATGCAATATGCCAAGGTGTAAAAGCTCTGCCAGGAGAAGTCTATAATTATGCAATGTGAATATGGTTCACCCAGACAGAACACAGACAAGGCAAATCAATAAAAAGAATTCACTGAACGTGCTCTCTAGTGCAATGAGATGAAATGAGCTTGCTCCTTAATGCTGACACCTCGAAACTGAAAATAAGTTTGGAGACCGTCTGATCAGGTCTGCGCTCGTCCTTGCCGTCCCCCATCAGTGCAGCCCTGCTTAACATGCCAATGGAGGAAAGTCCGCTCTTGTTTTTACGAGAAGCCATTACAACACATGAGCCAGAAGGAACATTTAATTGGCTTGTGTTCCTTAAGGCACTCATAAACTCCATTAATGATCCCAGCTGCGTATCGCCCTCCGTCTTCCATTGTTTACATCTTTAAATATGGATGTTTTCGCAACTTAACGCTCTGCCGTTCCGCAGTTCATCAGCAGTCGCGCCAGCCTGGCTGAAAAAAGGGCTTTGAGCCGGAAAAAAACTGGCCCTTGGTATAATTCTTCATTTTCAGGTGTTGGGACGATGACATATAGAGGAGCTGGCAAGTCGCAAGGATTAGAGAGGTTACTTTTTAATGTGTGTGTCCGTGATTCAGGAATTACCCCCAGCGTTATAAAATTGATCTCCAGATATGAGGCATGAAATGGTTCCTGAAGTGAAAAATATCAGGATGCGTAGAATAAGTTTAACAAAGTATCCCATTTAGGTGACTTGCAGCAGTTACCTTAATCTATCCCAGGAATGTGTTGTGGTGAGATACAAGATGCTGGGAACCATTTTTTGAACTTTTGCCATTTTCTATTTTTTTTATAGAATTACACATTAAAAAAAATCAAAGGGAAAACTTATGCGCACCTGTTAAAATCTGGCACCTGCGGCATTTGTTTAATGTCGCTCACATCTGTGCCCAGTTTTGCTGGTATGCACGGCGCAGACGGAGACAGAGCGCATGGAGGTGCTTAACGCGGCTCCCACAATGCACCTCAGCGTGCAGCAATGTCTGTGATAGGGATGAAGTTATTCATCAGAAAATGAAAGACTGGGGATTGTAGCGAAGGAGAGGAAGAATAAAAGCTGGCGTGGGTAAAACCTGAGTGGACGGGGACAAACTGTTGAGCTGTTTTCAGGGCATTAAGAAAATCATGAACGATATCGCTACATCCTTCCTTTGAGATCACTGGGCAGGAGGAAATTATACCGCGTAGATTCAATCCTCTTCGGGTAGCAACGCGATCCTGTTTGATGGGCGACGGTGGTACGCAGCCAGCGAATGTCACGCTGATGTGCTGCCAAGAGATTAAAGTTGGTAAAACGAGCACTTGCATGGCCGCCAAGTTCAGACCCAACCGGGTGGGCGGGGCGCCGAGTGGCATGCAGACTGTGTTTTAAATACGTTTGTGGTGCCGAATGAAACCTCAGTGAAAGATGTAGGAAGGTGGATGCCAGCCACCTGGTGAAAAGGAGCCACACCCCCACCCGACACAGCCGGCCTCAGCCTCGCAGCGGTGCCCATTACAGGGGAGGGGCTATCACTACGGCAACCGTCATGGGAGCAGGGCGGAAAAGCGGCACTCGGCGGCGGATTAGGAGCAGATTAGCAGAGCATGCAGACGCTTTGCTGGAGGGCGTGGGAGACGACACGCATTGGGGCGGCTGAGGTGACAGAGCAGGACCTGGCCACTTGGTCTTCTGAAGAGCTGCATGATCCTGTGCTTTTGGAACTTGGCTCCAACCTTTGAGTGAGTTTTGTTCCAAGATCCAAGGATACCGCGATGCTCTGGCACTCGCAGGGACAGCCAGCACAGGGAATGATTCCAGGCAGCTCTGAAACTTTCCATCCAGGGACTGGGAGGCATCAAAAGTGACCTGTGGTTCAGGCGAAACTTCTGAGTCCACATAAACTACCCAGGAGCGGATCAGGACTGTGGGAATTTAGCCCTCTGTGATATTTCTCTGCTTTTCTGCAGAAATTCTACACAATGGGACCTGAGCTCATAAGTTCACACCTCGTTAAACATTTACACATCACACACGCAACTAATTGATTTAAACTCACTGTGCCACGCAGAGAGCCTGGCTTGCGAGACTGAGACGAAAATCTGTGGCATTAAGCGACAGACATGTGGAGGCCCTCGAATCCTTCAGCGGCTTTTTTCATTTCCCCAAAGTAAAATCTGCTTTTAAATGTTTAACATGGTATAATATATGTTTTCCTCCACTCCTGTCGTATTTGAAATGGCTGTATTTTATATATGGCATTCTTTCTGGGAGAGACATTCGATGTTTATGTTTTTCACGTAAAAGCAGAAGATGTTATGACTTCATCTCGGCCCATCGCCTATGGACGAGTATAACACGATACAAAGTCCAAAGTGCCAAGGTTCTGACAGGTTCGGCGGCAAAATTAACACCTCTGTGAAGACAAGCGACTGGTTTGTGTCACCAGAGCTTTTTCACATTTCGGGTGCCCTTGCCAAAATATTTCACTCTGACTTCAAACAAACCCTGTGCACTGACTGTATCTTTTTCTCTGCTTACGTCTGCTCCGTTTATACTGCTTGTCCTCAAACTCATGATACATGTCTGCCATCACCCTGATGGGCGCTGGCCAAAAATGTAGCTTGCTGGAAAGCAGGGTGGCATCTGGCTGGCCACGTGGGGAAGCTACAGGTGCCTCGTCAAACCCGGAGACGGGAGTCGCGTGCTTCAGCTGCAGCACCCACAATGCATTGTGTCAGAGAGGTTGACTCATTACCTCTTCAAAATGCTAAAAAGGACAACATTATTTATATAGTATCAAAAACCTGCAGGACAATTACAATAATCTGAGTCTGAACTCCGTCATTTAAAGTCAAGTTCTCTGAAGTTCCACATGCTGTACAATAGTTTTCTGGGGTCTGTTTTGTGTGAGTGTATGTGTGTTGGTCAAATATTCCATGCTTTGCAAGCTACTGTATAATTAATCACTCTTATACATCTGATTCTTATTAAATCAGCTTGGCTACAGAAAGACTATGTGAATTATGCCCTTACTTATTTGAAACTCAATTACGCTCAACATGTGCTCGCTATTTCACATGGCCAAAAAAATATACATTGCTTTCCTTATCTGAAACACATTTAATAGCTTGATCAGATTTTTTAATGTCGAGGCAATAAATAATTATAACTGACTGCTTCCTCGATCGGATCCTATTTTTACAGCCACTTGTACAGCTATGCTTTGATTTTATTTTGCTGGTTTTGATATTTGGTAAATGGGAACATTTTTCTGGGAAGTGCACAGGAAGTCAAAGTAGCTGACTCGCTGCAGAGCATTTATTTTCAGCCATTCGGAGTCCCGATGGCTTTTTTTTCCCACTTTGGGCCCTTTGCTTTCCTGTAGGAAACATCGAAACTGTTTTAGCCCAGAAGACCTTCATGGAGCCGCTCCGTTTCTCTCACGTTCTCCCAGACTCGCCTCGACAGACGCTAGTCTTCGGCTTAAAACAAAAATGTCCGAAAACAGAAACTTTACAGAGCGGCTCTGCTTCAGCCCGCGATAAATTGTCAGAAACACATTCATCACGCTCCTTCGCCTGTGGTGTCCATCAATGATGGTTATTTTTATCTTTCCCATATCGAAACGGTCTCGCCCCATATTTTAAAAGGTGTTCGAAAAGACGCTTCAGTAAAATACTAAACTTGGCATGTGATATTTTTATGGATGTGCCACAATGTTTTATATCTCTTATATTTGATATCTACGTTTTTTTAACTTTTATGACAACCTTGTGTTCTTTATTGTGTCGGACTACATCGCACGCTTTGAGGGAAACACTCACGCCACAGGACCTACTGAAGCCCAAGCCCACTGAATGAAAGGCTTCATCACCCCAAAAATAAATGTAACATCTGTTCCGACTCCTCAAACCAGGCTGAAGGGTTAAAGTTTATGCTTTACAACAGGCCTCCCATCCTTGACTATCCCTTACAAAGAAAACAGGTAAATCCTCGTGCAGGGGTACCTGCTGCATGCTGTTTCCCGGGAAAATGCTGCTACTTTGATGCAAAGGGGGCGTCCAAGCAGGAAACACGGTGGATCCCATGAAAAGAGCTCAGGTTAAGACTGCAGTTCAGAGTCGCGTTCCATGTGGGTCCAATTTACACCCATAGCTCCATGTTCTGGATCATGAGGTTTGGATTAAGCGGCGCCAGCTGTGAACGGGCTGCCAGTTTCTCCCGGATGTTTCGTGATAAGAGTAAGTTCAGGGTGCTGCAGAACTCCTAAATGCAACAACCAATGACGCAAAAAATAGACGCCAAAGAAATAAGATGCCCTACCTTCTCGCCCACCTCACCCTTCAGCCCCTCTTCGCCCATGTCGCCCTGGTGGTGGAGAAAAATGGCAATGAGTACTGCAGACTGTTCTGGAACCAGTAGAAGTTTTTTTTTTTTTCAGTTCCATAACCACAGAATAACTTCCAAGTCTGATCGCATTCCTGTCTTAGCATCCAGTATAAGGCAGATTAAAGGCATGCAATTTTGGATCACTGAGCCCTCTCCATACTACCCCCTACAGACCCATTCCTGAACTGCTGCCATGTCATGTTGAGTAAACGGAAAGATTAGGACAGTTTAATGAAGACCTCTGTGAATAATGCCAGTGTGATGAGTCATAAAAAATGCTGTTTGTCTTGCTCAAACCCCTGAGAACACAAAGAATTTTTTTCCCCTCATTTTTTACCAGCCAAAAACAGCAAACAATGCAAATATCTGAGAAGGGAACAATGCAGCCCTTTTGCTCAGCAGCTGAGCAAGCGTCTAATCTTAGCTAACTAGCCCTCCACTGAGCTTGTGGCTCTTACAAGATTCAGCATAACTGACTTCACCAACACAAAGATATCTGGGCCAAAAGGCATATGCTCATCCAAAGATTGTCGGGCAATTAGTGAGGTGGGACAGAGTGGGAAGTGGAACTGGGGGGGTAAGTGGAGTATAGGAACTCATTGTCAGTACTCAAATATGGAGTCCCACAGGGATGGAGCTAATACTATTCTCCCACTACTTCTTAAATGCTCATCATGTAGATCATGCAGAGGCATAAAATCTTTATTTGCTGGCGATATACAAAACTCCCATTTAAACAGTGTAATGGCCTGACCAAAACTCCGATAATGACAATCAGCTCTAAACCCAAATAATAATAAGTTTTACTATCAGTTAAAAAAGGCCTCCTTAACTCTGGGGGATTAAAGTTGTGTTGTGCTGAATCAGCTCAGAACTTTTAGCTTAAACCAGGCCATTAATAAGTTTTTTTTTTTTTAACTCTGTATCCAAAATATGCTCGCAAGTTCATAAATATTGCAAAACTAAGGCGATTACTTACAGTCAAAAATATGGAAAGATGTATATCTGCAGTCTTTATAAAATGTTATACTGCAGCACTGTCTGTAACCTCAGTCTCTATGTCCTGCGGCCAATTCAAAGTGCAGCAGCAGGGACTGTAACCGCAGCTAGAAATATATGATCATGCAACACCCGTTCATTGTCTTTCCACTGGCTTCTGGCTGAAGTTGGACTTCTTGAAAGGTTTGGCCCCCGCTTATCTCACAGAGCTGATTAATGTGCATAAGATGAAATACACTCTCAAACCACAGGATGCAGGTCTTCTCTTAATTCCTAGAACAAATGAAAGGGCAGCTGGCTGCAGGGTCCCTAGTCTGCGGGATATCCTGACAGGTAGTTTAATGTCATCGCTGTATTGCTACTGACTCACTCTATGTTTACTTCCTTTCCCCCACCCCCCAGGTGTCCCTGAGTCTGTGGAGAACTTCAATTTTGTGTGAGCTGCAAGGTCTGGAACCTGGGCCCTCAGCAGAGGTACAGGGACACCACAGATGACCTGAGGAAATTCATTTCTGACTAGAAAGGCGTCAGGCAGCCTGTTGACCCGGACCATCAGCAGCTCTTTCCTTTTATTAACCATCGCAGAATGTTTTCATTCATCTTCCATGCTGTGCCCTGGCTTTTCTCCACTCAGATTCTCAATAAAGCTCCATATTAACTTCTGCTATTCCCAGCTACGACACTGTTATTACTACTGAACCTTTGTTAAAGTAATTTATGTTGGGAAAGGTGCTACGTGAAAATAAGATGAATTACACTGTATTGAGTTTAATGGTAAAACCCAGAACATTTCAGATCAACGTTGGTGTGCATCTTAAAAACCAATGCAGGTTAGCAGCGACAGTACAGTAATAATATCAGAGCGATTTGCAGAGACCAAGAAGAAATGAATTATAATATCTCCTAAATATAGTATCAAGTATTTTTTTTCCCTTTGATCCATAGAGCAAAGTCAAATATTATGGCTGTCAGGAGTCTGTCTGCTAGTGTTACTGAACAGAATGCACATCTAAGAGAAGAAAAATATCATTAAACATTCTGACTGCTGACTTGGGGGTGGGGGTGGGGTGACATCATTTTCCATAAAGCCAATGAACGTCTGATAATGTTACCTTTTCACCCTGTTCTCCCATTTCACCCTGTTGGGAAAAAAAACACAGAGGGTTAAACACCATTAAACACCGCACCACCAAGCCGGCTACGGCCAGGAACGACTGCAGATCCTATCTGCACTTATGTGCCTGTTAAATTAAAGCAAGGGTATCACGTTTCCAGGCTTTCCCCCTGCCCGACAACAGCCCCTGAGATTCAACCCAAATTATATTTAAGTAAACCCAAAACTCAGACCAGCACAGACAACAGAGAACTGTCAATGGACGTCCCATGATGTCACAGCGAGATGACACCCATATGCCTGGATATCAAATGACATGCAACGTGGATGGTAACGGACTTTCTACACATCCCCATCGCTGCTGATGCCATCTGGCACCTGTCGCTCGTCTCGAGCACGCCTCAAGCTTTTCCCAACCACGCAACAAACGGCAAAGGTGCAATGCGCAAAAAGTGGAACAATAGACATGGTCGTGTCCTTCAGTGAGAATTCCGCAGAAATGATGAAATGGCACAATGGCCGACCCTTCGTCACGTGACTCCATAATGAAAAAATCCATGGAAAACGGTAGCAGATATGGTAAAGGCAAAGAAAGGCAATTGAAAGCAATGACAGGGGCCAGTCATGACAAGGTGACACAAACCTTGACACCAGGGGTCCCATCGATTCCAGAGGAGCCCGTCTCTCCCTATAACAGAGCATGCAAACCTTTATCCAAAAAGACAAACTTAAATAGACCCAGACAAAGCACTGGAAACAGTTGGATATCATAAGCTATATAACGAGGGCTCTCTAAATTAAACACTGAAGGATTGAGGTTCATGGATTCAGGGGTCCAACCGCTCCTGGGTCATTCCGATTAATGAAATAGCACATTTTATGGCTAAACCTGAGGTAGAAGCTAAGAACATACGCGGCATAACAAGCTGCAGGATTACTGAATACTTTTTACTTAGAAATGGACAGAATCTTTATTAGGCGGGGCAAGGTTTCTCCTGTCATCTCGTATTTATCTTGAAACAGACTAGTATTTCTTTGGCTGGATTCTCCATAAACTTTCTGTGAATGACTTTTTCCGGAGCGCGAGTTTCCACATGAACACAATCTAAACACCACAGCTGAACTTTTGTAGATGAGGAAGGCATCATCCAACCATCCAACATCAGGCATGGTCCAACACAATGACAGATTCGGGGGAGTTTGCGTTCAATTGTCTTCAAGAGGAGCATGACTCTTGACTAAATGTGGTCTCTGTTTTCTATTAACAAAACTTTTACTTTGTTATTACTTTTTTTTCTGTTTAAACAATGGTGCAGCTTACATTGATTGCGGGAAAAATGTAAAGACGCCCTTTTTCTGTTTACTGGAATTTTCAGCAATCAAATAATAAATCACACGATTCTTTGGGTGGACTAGTAATTTACTTTTTGTGTTTTTTTATACCAAAGAGGAAATCTGTGCAGTGCTGCTGTTACACTGCATAAAATGGAATGAGTCTATCTACAAAAATGACACAAATATTTTACTTGTATAAAAACAAGAAGAATTTGAACCAGGAGAATTTAAGTCCTCTGTTCCTTTAGTCTTGGCCATGGGTACACAGACACTACAGACAACCAAGCTGAATCTACACCACTGGAAGGGAGTCTTCCCACTCTTATACACCAGTTGTTTGTTCCACCTGTAACCTTCCTCTTCCTCTTTTGCTTTCTCATGTCTTTGTTTTGAACTCTTCATAGACTTTCTCTTTTCTAATAAACTTTGTAGTAGGGTTATTACTGCCTCTGTTGCTGTTTGATTGATTCCGGATCTTCTTCTAATCAGAGGAGGAGAGACTTCAAAAATGCAATATCATATCTTACGGCAATGTGTCTCTTCTCAAGGCCTAACAAACTAGTTAATAAATAGGCCATTCACTTTGTAATTCATGTGTAAGTGCTATATCTCAAGGCTTCAAGCCAAGCTCTCCTAAATCTGCTTTCTTCCTCACAGGGAGTTCCTTTTCCATGGGCCACCTACTTGCATACTTTATGTATTTGTTTCTACATAGCCAACCCTTTGTCCGTTCTAGGACCATCCTCTGCTCATCAAAGAAAAAAAACTACCTTTGACAAAGTACAGATGACTCTCCCTTTGAACCCATTCTATAATTTCCTGGTCTGGGCGTCCAATTCTGCTAGCCTCCAAAGGTTCCTCAGTTGACTACAGAACAAACCTGTCATCCACACTCCATATCCTACCAGACATATAATTAAATATTTGTAGCACAAACATTGCTATATATATATACAGCTCTGGAAAAAATTAAGAGACCACGGCAAAATTTTCAGTTTCACTCATTTCTCAATTTATGGGTATGCGCCCGTATAACATATATATTTTTTTCCAACTCCAGACTGGTTCTTCCCTGCTTCTCATTCATGAAGGGCTTCTTCCTTGCTTTATGGGTCTTTAGTCCTGTCCTAGCAGTGCATTTCACACCACTTAATGTTTCCCGTTCTTTTTGAAGACCACTTGAGGTCATACTCCCATTTATGAGGCATTGCCAGCAAAGTTGACCGTCATCTCTGGCGTTAGAAACTTGCTTCTGTCCTCTATCTGGCTGGTTTTTGGTCATTCCCAGTGTCTCCTGCTTCACCTTATTCTTGTGTACTGCTGTCTTAGAAACATTGAGCCTGGAAGCAGCCTGCCTTGCAGTGTAGCCTTCTGTCAGCAGAATCAGGACTAAACCAGGATTTAAAGATGCATATTTTTGAAAAATATGAAATGGTCTCTTAATTTTTTCCAGAGCTGTATTTATAGCACAGGCAATGGTTACATCTAGTAACTTTAAGCAGATGCAATTTTCCTCTCCACGTATTGTTCCAAAGAATATATCTTTGTGTTTTCCTATAAAAATGATAATAGCGTGAAACTTCAGCAAGGAAATGACTCCTTTCCTCCCTCTGTTCCAGAGGAAAGGCGCCCAGCATTGGCCTAATCAGTCCAGATGGATCGCAGTGTGGTGCAGGTAATGCATGACGCAACCCCGGAGCTCCGGGCGGTGCAGGAATTGGCACGCTCACCGGCCCCCCGAAAGCCCCACGATGCAGTGTGAACAGAAGACAGAAAGCATGCTTTGAAACAGAGCTTGGGGCTCAGGGGCCGAAAGAAACAGCACTACTACTCGTAAGAGTCTATAAATCGTATGCTAGCCAGGAGAAATACTTTCAGTTTTTTTGCAATTCTTTACTCAGTATTTTTCTATCTTTTGCCCAATGGACCTACCTTCTGCCCATCAGCACCTGGAATTCCTGGCGAGCCAAGAGAGCCCTGTAAACAAGAAGATAAACATATGGTAAGATATCTGACGCTGCTGCTTTCCACTGACATGAGGCTGAAACGGGTCTCACTTTGCATTTTAGCGAAACAATATGGACCTTTAAGCACATCATGCTACTGTTTATTTATGTACACTTATCATGTACTTTTTATACCAGTGTTTCCCAATCCGATCCTCAGGGACCCACAGACAGTCCACATTTTGCAAAAATGTCGCCTGTTTGGCAGGGAGCTCGGAGGGAGCAAAAACATGGACTGGCTGTGGGTCCCCCAGGACCAGATAGGGAAATACTGCTCTATACCTTTGTATATGCATACAATATGTACAGAGGGACCAAAGAGACCAATTTTACTACTGTATCCTACTGAGCAGAGTATTATTTGCAATTGTGACACTTTCATTGGTCCTTTCTGGCTTCTGTCTAAGGTATTTATAGGCCATGTGCTTAATAAATACGGACGCCTGAGTTTCACTGGGCACCCCAGCCAGTGTGTAGAGCACTCCCTCTGTGGCAGGGTCTTGCACCAGGGTAAATGTCAACCGTAGGAGAATTTACATAAAAGAGCTTCTTTAGAGCTATCCCTCTATTTGCTGGCTTAAATGTGAGCTGTTGCCTCCAACAGTTTTAGAAAATTGGATTTCAATTAAGTATTATTATTATTTTTGCATTATACAGTTTAGAGAGCATTACAGTTTAGTGAATACCCAGAATATTACAGTAACTGTTACTGTGTTATTCCCAACTTGGCGCTGTCAGAAAAGGCAGCATTTTTCACCAAACTGAATTGCTCTGTTGTGTTTCAGAAGAGCACCTGCATAGATCTGGAAACGTTTAAGCACAGAGCTACAACAAATGAAAGATAATTGGATAGTCCCATTTCGTGAGTCATTAATGCAATTGACACAATCACACTACGCTGCAATTAATCCTGTAAGCCAGCAGCAGATATGAGAGGATGCGTCTGATTGGCCTACTCTGGGTCACCAGTGTCACGCTCAATCCCAGTATCCCCAGGTGGCTGGGCTGACTTCCTGGCTCTGGATCGGTCCGACTGATGACTAATTATCAGGATTCCAACCATGCAGCATCCCCCCCCCCCCCGCCTCCAAAAAAACAAAACAACATTGAAATAATTTGAAATATAAAATCAGCTGCAGTCTTAAAACAAACTTATAGAAAATGTCTGAACTGATTTAATAGATGAATTTAGAGGCTGTTGGAAAAACCAGGAGACACCCAGGTCCCCGTGTTGACAAGACTGCTGCAGACAAACAGATGTAGCTTCTGTCCATGTGGTTTATGTAAATTATATTGCTCATTCATCAAAGGTGACAAATTACGTTTCATCGGAAGGTTGATTTAAGCTTACCTTGGGCCCCGGCGGTCCCTCAGGTCCCTGCGAACACAAGGAATAAAACAGGTCAGGGGAAATTTCCTGGTCGTCACGCAAAGACCCACCATCCAGGGCATGGCTGGCTTTTACGTGTTGAGTACAAACCAGAGAAGACGAATGGAGTGACGGAGTTACCATGACTTTTGTTGTTTCGCTTGGAAAGTCAAATGTAAGAAAGTCAGCTTTCGGGGCATCGCGCTCAAAGTTACAAGTGTGCTGTTAGCTCACTCTCGGTTTGCTCTGGTTCAGGAGGGGCCTAAGCTCAGGATCAAGGGTAGGATTTACGATTATTAAAGTCCACTTTCATGTCTCGAGTGAAATATACTGTTTTTATATTAAATGTACATGGACGGATGAACTGTGATTTGGAATCTTTCCGTCGTGCGGTATGAGGAGGGGAAAAACACACTGAACACGCAGCACTCCAAACACTAGCACCTAGCATCCTCTCCTGGCCGCCACAGACGTGAGAGGCCTCCGCCCGGCAGGCCGCCGTACAGGCCGGCAAACATGGACCCGCCGACGCCAGACCCAGGCATGAGGTAAGAGTGGCGCTGAGGTCCGCCAGAACGGCTCAGGAATCTCCGCCGGGGAAACCAGCTGGAACCGGCCCTGGCCTGGGAAGGGCGCCTAGGCCCAGTCATGGAAAAATATTAATAATAATAATAATAAAAAAATATAAAACAGCGAAACAACAGTAAAATGTTAAAATATAATGTATGAGTAACAAAAAAAAAAATCCTTGTACAAAACAGCTTGTACTCCCAAATATGATTGGTGGAGCGGGGGCATTTTTCCGAGCAGGAATACCCAGCCGGCCAGCATGAGCTGCTAGCCACGGCACAGTGGCGGGATGCCGGCACATCCGCGCCCCTCTCACTGGGGCCATTGTATGGCATGAATCCTGCGCGGCTGGCTCGGGCACTGGGACGAGCCATCTGGCACGTCAAACCTGTTTCCAAACTGGGAGCCATCCAGGGAACTCCACAGAACCGGCCCAAGTCGTCTTGGACAGGCCCCGGCCCCTCGAACCAACCTCCGCCTAAGGCCTCCTAATTGATCTGGTGCCTTGTATTCGGTGGTACTGATGAATTATGGCACATAAAACAGGCGTGAACAGACGTGGTATATATCCGCGCGGCGTAACCGCATTCAATGGTGCCATTGTGTGCTGCAGTATATATAAAAAAATCGCACATGCAGTTGGATAACAGGTATATCTGCAAGCTTTTCTCAAGCTTCAGAGGAGGCAAAAACATTCTTTGCATAACTTCAGTGATCGTATAGGTGCTAAGGGACGGCAAGAAGTCACTGTTCAGGGACAAAACGACCCAGAGCTCGCAGTTCCTTCGCCTGCAAATTAATGCCTATTGCTGCACTTCTGTGACACTTTCATTCGGCTCCGTCACTGAACTCGAATCACTGAATAGCTTTATCACCAACACCAGACTTTCGGGCCAAAACTCTGTTTCTTTACAGCTTCCTGGTTCAATTAAATATATTTTTTTTCTTTCAGGCCTCCAGTGAGAAATGACTGTTTCACACAGCTGCATTTTCTTCGTTTCCTCTGAATCTACGGGTCCTCGAAGCACTGGAAGGGGGACTAAACAGCATATGGTGAGTGAGAAATTAGGTCTTGATGAAAGGTTAATATTTTCTCTATCCACCAGCTATATGATAACATTCCATGAAAGCCCCTCTTAACCCATTCATAAAAAGTGTGACCTTTGTTTGATTACTGATTTTTATGTTACTGATTACACAACATGATGGTAAACTGCAAGGCACAAAACAGCTGGCATTTAATAATTTTTTTTAAACTATGCTTACCGAAAATCATCTAGTTCATAAATCTGCGTGGCTGCAGCCACAGACAGTTTAAACTTCCAGTCTGTTAGTGTGCATTTGCGATCTGATGTTGACGGTTGGTCCCAGTACATTAGCATATCCTGGCATCCTGAGAAGAATGGACATGTCGTGTGGTACAAAGTCAAGAGAAACAGCCATTTGCCAAATACTTGGACCTGGGCCTCCTCAAATTCTTCTGGAGCAGAAACGAGGGCCCCATGAGTAGTACATACTCCTTAATGCTCCAAGAAGCCCCGGCCAAAATGATGCATTAAAACAAGCTTTGGAGGGTAAAACGTGTTTCTCCAAACAAAATGATCTCTAAAGAGCACGAGCTCCAAATAAATAAAAAAATCTTTATTTATGTTTACGGCTGCTTTTTTTTTCGCAGTCCTACACGGGTTTACTTCTTGAATTACTAATCTTCCATGGAATACATCTCAAGCGAAAAAAATCATATTTACTTTTTGGCACTAGCTGTATGCCGGGATATCTCCACTTCATGTTTGGCTTGGAGGTGATGAGAGACGCACAGAAAATTTCTTTTGCTTCAGCCCATTTGCGAGCGAGCGGCACATTAGCGGGAGGCTGCGGCGTGCGCTCTGTCGGCCGTGCGAGGTGACCGCCTTCCTGACCATGGGGGAAGGCTGGCAGGGGGCTGCGGAAAAAGTCTCCGGCTTCTGCTCTCCACTCCTGTACGGCTCGACAGTGGCATTGTTAGGCGGAGCCAGCCACCGTGAGAACCTCTATGACTTTAACATTCAACATTAATAACTCCTTCCCCCAACACGGGCCCCGCCACCCTCACCCAGCTGTGATGCAAAGGTGCACAGTGTTGCCAGAAATCTATAGAAGGTAAAAACCCATCACTGCTAACTCCACCCCTCCATAAACACCCACTACTGTCCCATCCCACCAAAGACAAAACTATGACTACAACTCCTACGAAGAGGGCCTCCTTCTGCTTGACAGAGGGCCCAAAACGCAGTTCTAATGAGCTCCACATGTTTGCAGGCTCACAGAGCCATGGAATTTGTGCTGTCTTCCTCAACAATAGTGACGAGATCAAAAATCCATGCGGCGCTAAATGGGCACGGGCCTCTGAAATGCTGCCCGCAGACGAGGGCATGTACCTCCCCTCCAGAATGCAATTACACCAGGCATGGTTCGCTGCACCAGAGGCATCCCTGTAAACCCCCACAAACTGAGAGATTATCAGAATTCCCCGTTGTGTGTTACTCGGATGTTATCTTTCTTGCCCATATGGGCCATGGGGCACGGTCGAGAAAACAGAGTCAGATGCATCATGGAAGTTGCAGGGAGCCACGTCATGTGTCCCCACTGCTTTTGGTGGTGGGGTGGCATGCTGTCACAGCAGTGATTTTTATTTTTAAGTACATTTAGGCGCATAATTTGTGTCTTTAGGTGCGACTGGAGGGTTACAGTCAGGGATGGATTGAGAAGAATGAACAGCCTGGGAAATTATATCCCAATTGAATATTTTTCACACCTGGGGGAGCGGGCCACCTCCCTTGAACATTTTTGGTCTACAACAGCCCACCTGGAATTTTCTTGCTAGTCCCAATGGCCAATCCATCTCTGCCCAGGGTCTTAAGAGCAGTGAGCAACAATTAGCTTGCAGCAGAAATGCACTCTGATGTATGAACTGATGTCTAATTCAGTTAAAATCAGAACAAAAAATCCTATTACAGCTTCACATCATCTAAGAGGGCACATCATCAGAAGCGACTGTACCCTCTATAACGGGGCTCTTAAATATGGCCCTCAAATTCCAAATCCAGGCCTTGTTTTCAGTTCTCCCATGTAGTTAGTCTAGTAATTACTGATTCTGATTGGTCACAGAGGCTTCACACCTGAAGGCTGGAAAATCATCAGTACTCAGACCTTGAGGACCGTGATTTGAATAGCCCTACTCAACAACATCGAAATCGTTTTTAGGATTAACCCCATTTTTTTTTATTGAAAGACTACAACAATAGGACTGTTAAAATGTTAGGGGTTATTTATAGTTAAGAATGGAGTCCAGGAACGGTGTGAAACAAAGCATTCATGACCAGGTTACACAATGGTAACTGGAGAAGAGCTGTAAAAGTAATTTCTACCTCATGAATACATTTACAATCCCGCTACTTCAGAGGGCATCGGCCTTTTAATATGCACAACCAATCAACAATTCTCTTGTGTGGAACATAAGCTACACGAATCGTGCAATTTGTCGCTCATATCCCCTCCCCTTAATTGACCTTCACAAAGACATAACAACTCACTACTTCTTAAAAGAGAGAACATTATTTGCATAATAAACCATATGTATATGGATTATAAAGCTGTTTCTAAGACAGCCATCCAAGAGAGTATTTTTTTGTAAACGGTCACCATGAACACTTCTGTGGAAGTTTGGAAAAGATTTTTAGTGCCATGGCACCGATCTGGATGAAGTATTTTGTAGGAGCACCAGCAGAAGTGGAAAAGAGCAACATCATGTCAATGCTGGCAGCGGACCGGACTGAGGCACATTTGTATTCTGATATATAAATAAATCAGTGGCTTTAGGACAATAGCATTCTAAGCTTGTCCCTGCAACCCTAATGGATGGATGGATTTCCAAGCTGCATCACGCCATTCCCAGCCCTTCCCGCAAAATCCACACATCACCCAATGCGTCACGTCCCTCCTCCCTGCTTCACGCATCTGATGGCTGTAAACACCGGAGTGTCCCACGCATTTCCATGGGATGGGAGGGGTTTATAGGATGCTTAATTTGCTACACACCAAAGCAGCATTCTGTTGCTGCTAATTGGATCAGACTGCCCCTCTAATGGGTTTCATGTGCGAAAATAAACATTTTCCGGTGCCTCGTGAACCACTTTTGCTGTATGTTTTAGCTCAGCTCCCAGTGTTTATATACCCGCGCAGCCACAATGAGATTTTGAGTTATGGTAATGGTTTAACATGTACGATAAAAATGGCTATTCTCAGTAACAACTGCAGATTCCCCTGACTGAGTCACATAATTCATTTCAGAAAATTACTTTGAATTGCTGACAGGGGGTTTGAACATAAGTTTCTATTAAGAAATGGGATTAGTTTTTCTCCACGTGCAGTAAAGTTCAATGGACAGCCAATTACAACAATATGAGCAAACAGAGGGAAACGTGACAGTGTCCCATTCTCAGAGTGCTCACATGCGCCCCCACCACAGCCAGGAACAGATCCTCAGTCACCGACGCTCAAAGGCCTTTTTGCTTTTGCTGGAAGGTTCCTATTACTAAATTTGCGGTTTTATAAGAACAAATAAATCTAAATGCCGTACACTTTCTACACACTCATAAAAAGCCTTCCTACAATAAACACAATCACAATCAAGTCAAACCATAACTTCTGCTAACGTTTTAGGGAATTATCAAGATAGCTATCGAAAATAAACTATATTTATGTTTTTGGATGTCAATGGAAAAATAACTAGAATCCTTAATTATAATACCTATATTTAAAAAAGTAAAAAAAAAGAAGGAAATGTTTACAAGACAGCCCAAAATGGTTACTGCATTGTTTGGCATATATTCTCAGGCCCGGATTCAAGTGGACTGAAATCCCCTTCTCATTTCACGCCAGGGAACGGCGAGTAGGCAGATATACACAATACGCGCATTTTGCCACTTTCAAGAGAGACTTACCATTGGGCCTGTGTCTCCCAAGGCTCCGGGGTCACCCTGTGACAACAAACAAAGGTACGTTATGGGCACAGGTGCCGGATAGCATTGGACACGTGTGCAGGCGTAGCTCGTGGGAGAGTAGTGTAGTCTTTGTCAGTGTGGTAAATTAATGAAGTTTTAGAATCTTGTAAGGAAATCCAATAAATGTATTTACTACATGCACAAATATGTACATATCAATAATATTTAGACAAGTACATCATTTTTACTAAAAGCGTAAGTGTCTGCTATGCAAAACAAACATTACATCACTTTCTAAAACCAAAACGTACAACATAACAAGAGCCCTGTTTGTTGTTTTCTAGCCATAAATCATTTTTACTGCAGTTCCAAGAGCAGCTCTGCAGATCCAATCTCGGTGCTGAAGATTTTATTACGAGAATTTGGTGGGATTTGAGAGTTCCTGTTCAGTAACCCGACTATCGTGTTCCAAGGTTTCAGTCTCCTTCTGTGTCATTTGAGGCTCCCAGTTTTCACATGGGCAAGGGATACGTCCGGACCGTCATTATGTTTTAGAATCTTTCTGTGGATTTTGTTGTCGGGTATTCAGTGTCTTGTTTGGTGTAGAAGAGATTTCAATGGAAATATCATTCAATGTGTCAGACGGTGGCAATTTTTTTTTACACTAAATGTATCAAAGAAAGGAAGGGCAAAGGTATTGTTTCACTGCCATGTCACCGCAGGCTCTGTCGCAGGTAACTATTGAACGTATCTTCCTGGGTGATTCAGAAAGCATTTGTTCACGTGTGAATGAAAAAACGAAGGAAGTGGCAAAATGCAGCTGGGAAAATGAAACGTATTTAATAACAATCTTGTGTCTGTTTTAAGATCGCACACCCGGGAATGGCGAAAACAATAATTACCTCAGTTGGAAGAAAACATATAAACAACACATCATATTTTTACACCGTGACTTATGCCGAGAGGGATAGAAACCTGTCGGACGGCCAATCAGATTTTATGACAGCAAATAAATGACAGGCTTTTTGTTTTCAGTTCAAAATGTACATAAATGAATGCACCATGCTACTGACAGTGCTGCACACATGGAAGGAGTTAAGAGTTTGTGGAAAGCAAAAGGCAAAACATAAATTCATATCAGGCAGCAAAGTCTGAGAAAAACTGCATTTGAGGACCAGTCGCTCACAGGCCTTCAGTTTATTTTCGTTACTGGCCTTGGTTTATATGCTTCCATGCTCCAGAGTTCTCCTTTTCCACAAAAAATAAGTAAATACCAATCACCCTCCTTCTACTCACCGGAAGCCCTGGTACTCCTCTAGGGCCATCTTTGCCGGTGTCCCCCGGGGGTCCCCTGGGGCCAGGTGGACCTGGGGGGCCAGGAGGCCCAGGAGGGCCAGCTTGACCCTGATCTCCCTGAGCAGTGGGACAGGGGGAGGGGGGGGGCAGATGCTCACTTTAAATCAGGGAACGCTGTTAAAACAGTTCTAATCATCGCACAAACATTTGCATACAGAATTCCATTTGCATGGAAGCTAAAAATGTGCTAAGGTTACTCTACAGCGAAGAGGAAAAGGCTGAAGAGAATTCGTCCATGAAAGACATGGAGAAAGGTTTGCATTTTTAAACACAGTGTGTCTACATACTTGTATATATGGTATATTTTCATGTTAATTAATGATGGAGGAGTTTGTCTGTATTTACTATAGGAACATATGGGTTTGATGCGATTTTACTCTCGGCTCTGCCACTGATGTGTCACTCTGAGAAAGCCATAACGGCGATGCATTACATGCATGAGAAGTCGCAACACATAGTCTTTAAAGTTACATTTTAAAACACAAACACAAGTTCAAAAGCCACAATTTTGGTATTTTTTAGCTCCCAAAATGGGGCAAACTCTTGATCTGATGGTTAACTGACTACAGCTGAACCAAGTGCTTTATAGAAGTGATATAAAATAAACTATAAACAAAAGACTACAGCACGGACTTCATAAAAGAACCTAAGATTGGGACCTATATATTTTATCCCTCCACTCAAGACGCCATTAAAGGTTTGGGTCACAAGTTACACTATTGTGTGAATGGGTGCTAACTGTGCTCTATAAACTTGGCAGTATTTATAGCGATTGTTTTTACACGACTGTGGATGAAATGAAGACCAACTATGCATGTCTGGTGTGTTTGTGACTTGCCAAGCAAACCAAAGAATGAAGAGGATAAGATTATGGAGTGAGGGTCCCAAAGGAAGACCTGGGACCCCGAGCGAGTCAGCACTACCTTAATCAGCCGGCGTTTTATGAGCTGCTGATCAGCGGAAAGAAAGCCATGATTGATCTTAGGGAAGACCATCTGAGCAGGTGAGGTCAGAAGTTGAAGGTCAGAGATGAGAGAGGTTGAAGAAGAGATAGTCGAAGGAGGTCCCAAAAAAATTGAAAATAAAGGCAAAAAATAGGTTAGGAGTGGATTGAAAACAGGCTTAGCGCCCTTCTTGCATGGAGACATACACGTTTTCCATGAAGAGGTCACCCCCATATTTGGAGTGCCTCTTCGAGAAGGAAGTCTCTGGACATCACCAGCGTGTATTTCTCAGCAAAAAAGGCACTGTGTCGTGAACACAACAAAGCTTAGAGCCCTGTCAGACCCAGGAGACGGCACACGCTGGAATCTCACATGGACCAGCTGACCGGTGACCGGATATACTTTCGTGTTGGTTTTTTTTTTGCTCTTCTTATCCAATGTGGTACATTCAGAAAAAAATAACCATGACTTCATGATTAATATTACAAGCTTTTGAGCTTGTTATAGATCAGAGAAATTATTTTTAGTCAACTGGTAAGATGTGATTTGAAAACTTTTCACCAATTTGATCTATATGATGATCTAAATGATCTAGTCTGGAATTATTCCATGCAAACAAAGCCGAACAGAATCCACCAAACCATGCTTTGGAGGGAGTCTAAAAACACTGCTTCCAGTCATCCAGAAATTACTGGATCATAGAGGCTACCTTTCCTCTTCCATGCCTTGGTGGGTCATGTTGACCTTGAGTTGTACATGGAAAGAGAAAGGAAGGCTAGATGTGGAAGGTGTCAGGATTGCATCCGTTGGCGACTGATCAAAACCAATTAATTAGTCACAGTCCTATCTGGATAGGGTCTGTCTACAGCACTGTTCGGTCACCGGGGGTCACAGGCTGGTCACTGATGAGCTCTGAGTGTACCCCACCCTATAGGGCGAGGGTCTCGGGACATGGGTCTGACCGGGCGGCTAAGCTGCGCCCACAAACCTTGACGGTCAGGATCTGATTGCTGTGCAAAGCCGCCAGCGAGGGAAGGCCAGGCAGACCCTGGGAACACACAGCACAAAGTGGCACCATGGCAGCAGGGCAAGACATGGAGCACGCAGGACATTGCAGGACAAAGACGGCACACACTGACACCAAACACCAAGCACCACACCACAGCTCGTAACCAGCTCTGAATCCTGATCCAGTGAGAACAATTCCACACTCACAGTGGGAGGATATCTGGTTTCAAACCTGGGATAAGTCAGCCACCATCAGCCCTAACAATCAATCACTGATTCCTGATCAGTGGTTCCGTTTATGTGACTACTCTGAAATAGAATCTCCGCCATTCCCAGCAAAACTTGTCTCCTAAAACAGATTGCTGCCTTACTCACTACTGGTGTTCATAACTAAAGCAACAGTTAAATCCAGGCTTCATACCAGAACGATAAGCACAGATATTTATCTGTTAAGTCTGCCCAGCTTTGGTCACTATCACCCGTGGAACAATTGTCTTTGCCCTGATTTTTATATAGATACTGACACTAGTAATATGTCAGTGTTTCCAGAATTACGGTTCACTGCATCCTGGATTTATTTCAAATGTTCAGATAGATATTGGACTTGAAGCACAATGTCTTAGACCATTTTTTTCCAGTCTGAAAAGGGCTTTACAGAGATACTGTACAAGCATTTCACAATTCTACTTTGAAATGGATAAGTGAGTGACATACAACTAAAAAAATATCCTTTTCCTTAGCAGGATCCTTTAGTCAGGCCAATTTCAAAGTCCAACATGTGTTCATGTCAGTTTTGCCCATTAAAATGGCTTTATCTCAGTGTAAAAGAAGATACCAATTTATTATTTGAGAGGCTAATGCATAATACATATCATGTGAAAAATGTAACCTCCTACCATTGGCTGAGTCATAATGAGTAATGTCACAGTCACTGAGGTAAAAATACATGATTAATCTCTGTTATGTCTAATCTTTTCACAGCATGTACGAAATGTTATATCTTTATTTATTTAATATGAACAGATTTTTCAATATAAAATTAATCCTGTCAGGTACAAAAAAAAATAAAAATCCGAATTGGAAGTATCGCCAATACGTTAGGGCCCTTTCAATGAAATAGTATAGTGGTGGGTGGGATTTTCATTGTCACTGATTGGTTTAACCCAGCGTCAATAAATGCAACCAAAGTAACCAACAGGAAGGCAGTTTCACCAGATAATCCCACCCACCATGGTTTAAACACTCCAGTCCGCAGTTTCTTGTGAAATGCTCTGTCACACACTTAACTGGCATGCAGAGCATCTTACTGCACCGTCAAGACAATAGATTTTTACTGGGCTCTGGATAACACCGAATGCATTATGCCATTATGCTAGTGAACTTCGGTCTTAATACCAAGTGATCTATGGCATTAGAGGGCACACAGACATATTCACACGCTCATACACCCAGGTCTGTTTAGGGTCACCTGCACTGCGCTGGCCTATAGGAGGAAATCATAGCCCACAGAGGAAACTCACACGAACATGCACAGAACATGGAATCCCACACACAGACCTCCAGGCCCACGTTTCAAAATATACAAATGGAAATTCAGAATAATTATCTATTCTGCTTAATAACAGCAATAATGTGCGTGACGTGCTGCGCTAAAGTAAACAAAGGAAAATGGCGCCTCACGCAGGTTGGAACCCATACAAGACAAGTGGAGTCGGCCTTTTCAACTGGAGCCAGAATAATTATCCGAGTGTGTGACCAAGAGATTTGCCCATTTCAGAGAAAAAGGAGAACAGTAGACTAATTATTTTAGTTTCAAACGCAGGGAATTTCAACAAGATATTCATGGAACAGCAGGGTCCATTGTTCACGTTTTCCCGAAACGGGCCAAATTTTGACTCTGTACAAAAATCAATTTCCAGTATAACCACCCGCTATTTTTTGATCAAATAATCAAATCACTTGGAACACCGGGAAAGTTGAGAACCAGCCTTGCGGGTGAGCCGGACACTGCATTGTGTCGTGCATCCGCAGCCTGATATCCATACCATGGCCAAATGCATTGAATGGGGGAAAAAGGACATGAGTGGGTGTTTAAGTGGGTTTAATTGGCTTCTGATCTAGACCTGTGGGATTCATTAAGCTCACGATCATCTGGCTGTCAGGCCGGAGACACGACCCTCCATCCCAATATACCCGATATACCGCGTCTCCCCCGCATCTTAACCAATAAGTCACAGGATAGAAAGGGGGGCAAGGCGAAATGGTCCGGTCTAAGTCCCCATGCATCTCCATGTAATCGGACAACTGCTGAAGAAAGGTGCTGACTGTTCACTGCTAGACAACGAAAGGAAACCTGCGGGAGGTGATGGTCCACAGGTATTTATGACGTGAAACGTCCCGAGAACGGGAATAGAGAGTGTATGCGGCTGACCGGTTAAGCATGCTGATTGGTCTCTCAGGCATTTCCTCATTACCCAATATGCAAACGAACCGTGGCTAATTGCCTTCTCGGACTCATTATTTGACTTTTTTTTTTTTTATTGGCCTGACGCGTTTGGTGCGGGATCCCGGCCCTCCCCAACCTTTTATAACATGCCAGCAGTCAGTACAATCCTGCTTTCCTCGCCGCAGTACTGGCCAGGAATTAATGCGGCGAGCTGTCGTCCAACCTCCCCACATGTCACCTCGCGAGGGGAAAACGGCTCTGCCTCACGCAAACCCCAGGGGCTGCATCCTTCCCACTTTTCTCGCTGACCATAGAGCTCTTCCGGGGTGGTCCACAGCCCTTGGCCCCTCAACACCAGGGTGGAAAGGTCGTCATGGCTGAGAATGCTAATGCCATAGTGGTTTATGGGGAATCGCGGCTATTCCCGGATCGCTCCAGTTTCCTTCCCACCGAGTTTGGTGGACGTACCTTATCCTTCTTGCCCGAAGCTGGGTAACCCAGCTAAAGGCTGGGCTCAGGTGTGGGATGGAGAAAATAAAATGCCATGTGACCCTAACCATCAAGCAAAAGCGACGCTGCTCCCCCAAACACTACCTCCCGAATAAGAAACAGCATTACCCTATGATACGTCGTAGATTATCCCTCTTTGAATGCCAGACGGATTAAAAAAATGCACATTCTTAAAAACGTTCCAGTATTATTTTCCAGCTTGCGCAACTCCATGGGGATTTCTGACAAACAAAGTTCGACAATAGTATTTCCTAAGTCACTTCTTTAATCTTTTTTTAAGAGCAACACTTATTGATTCGTGTTTCTGTGCCTATAACAAATGCATCAAAATACTGTACATGGAGCAACAGTTCAATTGCAGTTTAAGAGAGCTACTATTGTTCTTCTCAAGCTCTTATTTGTCAAGGGCAATAAAGTTTTAATAAGTCACAAACTTACTAACACATATGATAAAAGGAACCATGTAGGACCCAACACTGCCTTTCACCAAGTAAATACTGTGTGAGGAGCCTATTACATACACAAATGCTGACTCTGTTCTGTACTGCTTCTGAGCAAAGACATCTTGGTGACAATATTAGGCTGCTACTGACGTCTACCGGAGCAAATTAACAGTAACGTATTGCTCAGGTGTTGCACTGGGGCCTGCTTTTGTTTGTCTGACTAGCGGTAGCACTGTTTGCTGATTGCTTATCCTCTGACCCCTGACTCACTTCCCTCCCTTGAGCCGATGACCCTGCCACATGGTACCTGTGACTGCAAATGAGCATTTCCAAGCTGCAGCAGTAGTCACATGCTTTCCCACACTCACAGCGCTCTGTAAGTGATTGTCGGCCTGCCCTCTGACCTAACCCTTCCACCCCCAAATGGCAAGAGGTCAGCTGGAGCACCTGCTCTGCGTGCCACATGCCATAGACTGAGACCCATGCTCATAGTTACTGGTCATACAAGTATATTTATTTTGTATAAAAGTTAAAAAGGCCTATGATGAACAATAACAGGCCATTGTTCTTTTAATAACGTGCACATTAAGTTGCATATTTGTATTTTCACTGTTAACTTCCACAGAAGAATAATCGCTTACATTTTCAAAGTGAAGCTTTTCTGCGAGGAGGTTTAACTTGCTTTCTAAACAATCATCTGCCAAGAACAAGTATGGTCTCTCTAATTCCGGCATCACTCATCGAACAAATCTTTCTTGAAAGCCCATAATTTTGTTCCACTGCATTTTACCTACTAATTTAATGTGCAAAGTCAATATGTCATTTCAGTGTATAATTTGATTTGGTGGTGAGTGTGCCCTGCTCCTTTCCTTCAAGTGCTTTCACCACCCGCGCCTGGTGGCTAGGCACGACGGTAAAATAATTAAACAAACTGAGAGTGACGACTAGTATTAGAGCACTGTTTGTTTCTCCATAGCGAAAGGCAGCTGAAGTTTCCCTATCTATCTTACAGAGCTTGAGGTAAGCTCCTCAGCTTCATGGTATTATTTCCAATCCCAGAAACTCAATCTAGGCAAGAATCGACCCTCTACATAATCAAATTAATCAATTCACTGAGTCACTGATGGACTGCAGAGACCTTTGACTGCAATTTGTCCCAGACGATATGTCTGACAGTTCAGAAGTTTGAACACTTGTCAAGTGTGTCTTCTGTTTGATTTACTCTGGGAGAACATTTAGATATACCCTGGCTGAGTATTAACTAAAAAAAAAATGGACAATGCGTGAAAAGGAGACCTGATCATCACTAAACAGACCACCATATGTAAACTGGATGTGGGCATCACAGAATCTGCTTTAGAAAATACGGCCCTCTGTCTGTAGATCCACAAACCAGACAACTGCATCAAAGATGATTTACTAGGGGTCTGCTGGTCCTCGTCTCAATCTTCCTGCCTTTATGTGGCCTCAGGAAATCAATTAGGGATACTTCTGCTACTCTGACCTCACATCTGTCCAAGATGATGGATTCAGAGAAAGTAATGAGCTTAGCCTTCAGCGCAAGAGTTTTTTTTAGGGCCAGGTGAAGAAACAGAGGTTACATACTGTAAGACAGATATTCTCACTAGAGCATCATGATGAGCCTGAGTGCTAGGAGTTCAGCAGGGTAAATTTAGAAACTTCTGCACAGCACAAAAAAAATATGCTTTTGAACAGTAAACCTTAAAAAACAAGCATATGACTATTTTTTTTTTATCAAAAATGATCTACTGTAGAACTATGTTTTACAAAAAAATATACATTATCTGGTGATGAAAAATGCTGAGACTAAAATGGAGCAAATATGGACTTTAGGAAAGTCTTGTTCATCAACAAACCGTATACCATCTGTTTGGCTGCTGGCTCTGCCTTAAGGTTGGGGAACAACACAAGTAGTAACACCAAAGATGTCAAAAGAGTGATGATGCCTGGTGTGAAGAGGTATTAACCACAATGGAAAAAGTACGTATTAATCACTCAATTGATATCTTTCTCAAAGTAGCTGCTACGTAAATACATGTCGAAATATCACCGTGAGAAGACTCTCTTTCGAACAAAGCATTTCTTGTAGCAAACTTGTCCCAGTTCAGTTGTTCTCGCACAGGTATCAAAACCACTATCCTTCCCACCCACAGCACTAAACCACTAACTCAATGTAAGCACTTGTGCTCGGCAAGACAAAAAATACCGTATCTCCAAAACACGATGCATCTGAAACATGCAAAATGCAGTAACGTGCGCAACGCATGCAGACGAAGTTACACTTGCGGACCACGAACAGAGGCGGCGGCACTAGGTATTCCACATACCCGCGGGCCCTGGTCTCCTTGATCCCCCTGCAAAGAGTGAGAAGATCGAGTTGGAGTGGTTGTATCAGACAGAGAGAAGAGGAGGGACTGGGTTCGAGGGAGGTGGTAGAGGAGTGGGGGAGGAAGCCAGGATCCGGAACAGAGAAATACCCCAAGCAGCCACCACAATAATCTGTTGAGGGTAAAACTGCTTATTATAAGAGGCTGGTGAGACAGAGGGGCAGGACACACCAGGGCTATGGGCTACATGGTTCATTTGGATGGCAAGGACGGGCAAAGTTACGATAAATTGAGTAGGATGATTCAGACTGGTAGATTTAAAGAGCGACAGTGAGTAGGGACGGTAGAGTTTTATGGGTAAGCAGGGTAAGGTGAGAGACAGAGATGAGTTCGTCGGACAAGAAGGTTGAATATGTATGAATAGAGGGGACTGAACACAAATCTGATTCTGACCTTGCTGTTTATAGCATTTTACCAGACTGGATCAAATGATAGGTCCAATTAGATGACATAACAATGTGCCAATGAAAAGAGCCTCTGCATGACATAAAGGGGAATAAACTAGATCTAACAACGTAAACGAGAGTCTCAGAATCTTGCTGGATATCATTCGTGAAATTATCATCTAGGAGAACCATCAGGGGCTCAGTCACTCGAATTATGTCACCCTCTCAGCCTAACTTTGCATAAAAAGAACCAGAATGCATCTCAGCTTATCTGGCCTACCATCTAGGAATGGTTTTGTTCGTCAAGTGTGCGGACTTGGAGGCAGGGGGATTTACAACAAACACCGTATAGCCAAGACTGCAGCTAAAACAGCAAATTAAACGGCATGCAAGTGCGTCCAATTTGGCAACCGTCAATTATCCACTTGTACAGAGGCAACGGCTTGAAACCTCACTTTTGGAAGGGAAATAAAATTCCCACTGTGGTGAGTTTCACATAGTGGAGTCCTAGTCTTACTGCTTCTTACCATTTTGGGGCCTGATTTAGAACTGAACTGCCTTGGGCAAGTAAGGACTGATGCTTTTTGTGGGTCTGAGAAGCACGGCGAAGACCTCATATGGAGAGATGGCATACACCAATGAGCTCCCCAACAGCAACATAGCTCATCCAATCAAGACAAATGACCAATTTAGGTTCTAACGAGTAATACAGATCAGTTAGGTTTCATTGGTGCATTTCCATGTTTCCTTCTAAAATTCAGATTACGGTTTGTTTCCCCAAACAGTCATAAAAATAACAAAGTATGCTGAACAATAACTACCATCGTTAGAGCCCAGAGTTCTCTCACAATGTCAATTTATGACTGATGGAAAACAACGTTGGCGTCATAAATAGCGTCTCCGTCATAAATGGAGGAGCCATGGGTGTTTCCATACTTGTAAAATATTTGAGCAAAGCGTAACGGTGTTGTCTTGCATGTCATTGAAAGTCAATTACAAAGAAAGTTATATAAAACGTTGATAAGGTATAATTGCCATTGCATGACAATATACCCCAACTAAGGTCTAAGTGTTCAGTACTGATGCAAGTTGCCTTGTCTCTGGGGAGAGTGAGGGTATTTAAAGTTCTTTAAAAGAGTCGTGAGGTTGATAAGGCTTCCAGAGCGTCACACAAAACACATTTTTTAAAGGTTCACTCCAATTAGGAAGAAACTCAATGCATGAACGCCCTATTTCCCATATCGTCCTATATTGTAGAGTGCTAGAGATGGATGGAAAACAACGGGGTTTGGAATCATGTTGTGCCAAAACTTTGAGCAAAGTGGTTTACGTTAATGCAGAAGGAGGGGAAAACATGGAGAGAGAGGGGACAGTGGGACACAACACAATAAATTTAATAATAAAATACAAGCTTCTTTACCTTGTCGCCCTTTGGACCAGGTGGACCCTTTGAAAAGGAACATAATAAAAAGAGAGGTGATGGAAACAAGGGCAAAGCCAAATTACAATCACATGGAGAAGGAATGTCCCTGTTCTGGCAGAAAAGTGTAACGTATTGCTTAATTACAGGGCTAAAATCTCAACCAGAGACATGTAGCTAAGAAGTGTGTTTCTTCCTCCAGGAACCTAAGGCAACAATCGTCCACCTCAAATTATTAGTAAATAACGTGAAACTCATTGCAAGGTTTACATCGATCAAGTGAGGTAGATTAGGACCAATAAATAAAATGCTCCAAGAGAACCTCATTTTTAAGAAAACTAAATTATTTACTTCCCAACGTTCACTGAGTTAGCCAGTGAACTTCCGAGGTAGCAAATTTTTTTTAATTATAGATTGTTCAAGTGAAAACCAAAAAAAGACCTATAGCTACATCTTTTCACTACTGGAAATAAGTACAACACAAATTAGGGTTAACACAAGTGGACTCGACACCTTCAGGTCAGCATGACTCGTATAATCAGGATTTCAATCAAGGATGACTGCTCGAAAGTTTAGTCTTATTTGTGTAGACACACTCACAGTGCGTGATGCAGCATATTACTACCTGATAGAGCGAATGTTTCACAGAGCAGAAACTCGCCGATTCTGTGGAATCATTCAAGCCGAGAGTCCGGCCCATGGCCCAGAGGAGCTCCCCTGCAAGCGCCAGACTGATTTATTGCAGAAGTATGAAAACTGGTTTCCTGCCCCCCCCCACAATATCATGCACAAAGGCAGAATGCCTCCCACAGCTTGCAAGACAGGAAACTGCGCAGGTCAGCGGTTATATGCAAATTGGGGACCTGGACGGAGACAGACAGCAGGAGATGCAGTGAAAAACACGGGGATCTATCTCTCCGGCCTGGAAGCCGCTGAAGCTCTTGTACTATTTCAATCTGATGCATCCTGCTGCTGAGATGAGGATGTTCACTCAAAGCCTTGGCGGCATCTTTAATGAACGGGAACTGAGGTGTTCTGAAAGTAAAAGACCCCCCTCTCCCCAATGCCACAGCCACGACACTTTTTATAATAACAATCATCTCGGAGACGATCAGCTTAATGGTGTAGATTCAGGCTACAGCGTGCACACATTTCGGGAGGGAGGTATCATGGCTGCTTATAAAAGACAATCCCTATTTATCCAGTGACCCTTCTGTTCGCTTGGATGCACAGCAGCGAATCAGTGTGGCAAATGCTCCTTTACTTCTTCCGAGCACCTGCCCCTATGAAGGCATCCATTTGTGAGACTTCACACGCAGATGACAAGGCTATAACCAGACCAGAAGGATGCACTGATTAGGAACTGACACACCGCCCAGCTACTGGTCAACAGGATGGATAAATGCCAGTGACTAGGGTCAGACAGCGTTGCTACTTTGGGTTCCTACCGACAACAGGTGGCGAAGCAGGGATTGGAATGGTTTGACAGCAAGGCAGAGTGGGGGGTGGGCTTTCTGTGAACCGCAGAGTATGAAAACAGTACAGCTCCAGCTACTGCTTGGACTCCCATTCGGAAGTAGGGGTGTTCATTACCCTTAAGTAAGGCGTACCCCACCCCAAACCTGCTATATGCATTAGTTAACAGCTTCTGGGCTCAAGAGGCTACTGGCAAGAAAATAAAAAAAAAATGCAATAAATAAAAATTTAAATCTCCCATTACCATATATGACTTCATATTTCATTAAAAATGGATTGTTTATTAACTTTTGGCTCAAAAACTGCAAGGGGAACAGAAAATAAGGGGTAAATATCTGCTTGTCCCTTTTTAAACACAATCATAGTTTAAGTTTCGTATTTTTATAGGTCATCATAAAAAAATCCCTCAATAGATCTTAAGTTCGTATCTACATTTAAAACAACAGAGCGCAAAATGGGCGTCTGTGACTTCACAGTGATACATGCACTTATTTATGTGATGATAGCATGTAAACACAGAAAGAGTGGAAGATGCCTAATCGGGAACACGTGTGAGTGCGTTCCTGTCCCGTGGAGTTATGTTATTGTTGCACTCTGCACAAAGTTCGCCGCAGTAGACTAGGCGGCATCCTCGCACCTGCTGGTGTTACTTTTGGTTTATTTGGGACCGTAGTCTTCGCGCTACCGCCGACCTGTCAGCTTTTTGCTGCACTCTGTCTGCGGACTCAAGCGGAAAAATGGAACATTCCAGGCCAGTGAAGTTAATCATTCGGATATTTACTGCGTCCAAAATTAATTTTGAAGAAGCAGTAGCATAAAAGTGGAAGAAGAAAAAAAACAGCCGCTTTACAACGATGTGAATACAGGCAGTTATGCAAAGGAGATAAAAGCCCGTCACAGATTCTTAATTTTTTCCCTGAAATGATACACATGCATCTCCTGCTTGATATTCAACAGATGCTCACCAATCAGCATCGATTTATGGAATTGGCCAATCGTGTGCAAGTGTCGCCAACCTCACCAGCCCTGAATTTAGTTGTTCTAGCCCATAAAGTACTAGGCTAGGGCATCCACAGCAGACAATTAATAAAAAGCTGTCATATGTTTTGTGACCACTAGAGGGCCAAAAGCCTGGGAATTGATGTGGGCGGACATCAAGGACGATTTTCTTGAAAAAAAAAAAAGAACTTTTTTTTTCCAAATTTAAAGGCTTATATGAAATTTAAACATGACCCTATAATGGATCAGTGGTGAGGAAAGTGGATGGATAGGTGATCTAGTAAGCTTAATTGTATCTAGGGCTTGTCTTTTTATGAGAGTGCAAAAGATTAAATAGTTGACAGAGATTAAACAGGTGTTGGTTTAGGTATGTAGCCATCAAAAACCTGCAAACACCCAACTACACAGAGCAATTTCTATGCCTTCATTCAGATAATCAATGAAATAAGAAAGAATCTATATCTGTACTGCATGACAGGTGATTGTCTAACGGCTCAGTCAGCGTCATCAATGAGCTGGTGTGCATTGTGCATAAATCTGGGTGCAGCCTCCATTCCCATAATCCCCCATAATATGTCTTCACACCTTAAAAGTGCTTGTACAACGATTCGCTGGGCCCAGTGGGTCACCGCCAGTCAAGTAGCCTGGCCTTCAGAGGGCCCGATTGAGGCCTTGCATATCTCACACCTTCACTCCCTGCTCCTAGCGGACACGCCCCACACACTTGGATGGGATACGGCTTAAAAAAATAATAAAGGGGCATGAAAGCCGCAGGAGTGCAAAGCCAAACATCGGGTAGAGGGGGTACCTGCGATTCAGCTTGACTCCTTACTGTACACAATGTCCTGATAATACAAACGACCCACTTAATATCAAGCGATAAAGCACGAGAAATTAAACACAGAAAAAAAGGCTGGCCACGGGTTCCGCCCCTGTGGCTTTTGATGTCTGTGGTAGATGCCACAGAATGATTCATGACTTGCGATGCATTTAAGCGGAAAGTTTACAAAAAAAGAAAGAAAAGAAAAAAACAAAACAAGACACTGCGCCGCTCCTCAGGGCTGTTCATCAGAGCACAGTAACAGTGACGGTCTGGAAGGAAGGGGCAGCGGCCCATCACAGCCCTGCGGTCTGAGGACCAGGCCCCACAGGACAATGTCCTGTGATTGTAACCCCCCCCCCCACCTTCTCTCTCTACCCTGCGGGTCTTTTACTCTCATTAGCATCGGCAGCAGCTCTATCCATCTGCGCAGCCCTGTAATCAGCCAGCAGGAATGCTAAGGCCCGCTATTATCACTGCATAAGAAACTGCAGCGGTACAATTCAGACGCTAGGAAATGCATAAATTTGACCCATGCTATTTTTCCCAGGATTTCTTGGGTCCGGCTGTCGAACACCGCTGTCCAGGTTATAAAAGCCACGTGGACCTGTAGTGGCCAGATGCAATCGGTCACAGGAAGCCATCGGTTTGGGCCCTGGCGCACGCTTTTGTGGGATAACTGACAAAGAGCACTGAGGGTTATCTGATTGGACAGACACACAGGGAGAAGCTACATTTCACAGTGGTCACATTTAAAACCTCCCCCACCTGCGTTTCCCTGGGGTTGCCCCAGGAAAAATCTAAGAAAATTTGTATTACCTCCAAGACAATATTATTTTTGAAATATGATTCTACACGTTAAAGTAAATAAACAACTTCATCTGCCAAACCTCCTGGAGGCAAAATCAAATACCGCTGAAATCAGTGATCCCCCCGATACTTATATCGCTTTCCATTCTCCCGTCTGGTGCCCTTATGTTAGCTCTAGATGGAGGACACAGGTCAGGGGTAAAGTTAGACATGGTGCAACACTATGTCATGTTACAGGAGGGGCACGTGAGCTCCGCCCCCCCTTTGGATGGCCCGCGAGCTCAGGGGGCCCTTGCTGCCAATGAAAGTGCAGGGGCAAAGGCCAACCAGTGGCAGCTCCAAACAGGACACCATCGGAGCTCAGCCCTACCTCCTGCGCCAAGACCAGCAAATGTCTTCAAAGGAGAATAGCCCTGTATTCCGTTTTATTCAGTTCTGTGGTATTGTGAGGCACCGTGTCAGACAAGTGACAAGGACAGGGTATGCTTTGATCTTAAGCTTGAGAAGGGAAGGCAGACACCTTCATAACGCTGCCCCTGACAAGGGAAAGTGATGTGGACTGTGGGCCTACTTCCCCTTTGCTCTGCTGAATCAGGAACAATGTTCAGAGAAAACACAGCTAGCAGTGTTAATGTAGGATCTGTTTACAAAAAACAGCCAATAAAATAAAGGATGATACTAAAAAAAATTGCAAAAAAATGTTATTATACATGGATACAAGATATGATGTCATAAAAGTACCTAATCGCCTACCAGCATCCTGCATCAAGGTATCTATCATCTATAAAGGGGCCCTGGGGAGCATTTTGAGCAGGATACCAAACAGCATGAAAGATGGAAGTAATAGGAGCAGCATGGGCAGGAGCAGATTACCATAAGTAGCTGGTGCTTGTCGAGGAATCTTCAGGCGAGGCGGGGCAAGCGAGTGAAAAACCGCAATGGAAAACTGACTCGAGACTGGCATCTGTTTCCCATATCGGCGAGCGGATCACAATTAGCCGGGGCCCAATGCAGCTTTAACGTGAGGGGCGCGTGGAAAGTGGTCCGCTCAGCAGAGCCTCCTCATAAAACGAGGCCAGCCGGCCGCCAGCCCGGCCCATCAGCGGGGTCACCTCGCAATTAGCGGTGACTGGGGTGACTTGGGCTGGGAAACAGGGAGCTCGGGGATGACGACAAAGTCCTTGAGGGAAAAGGGGAGGGGACTGTGGCTTGATCAAGACTGGCAAGAAGGATGGGAGCATGACATCTTATGGACCCATAGCACTCAGCCATGGCTGTGGTGGGGGAGACCAGTCTGGGGAGGGGGAGGGCATGGTATACTCACATAACTCTCATTAAACTAAAGGGAGCCAGGATTTCCAGGGATGAGACATCCCGCTGTGGCCAGATGATTCTGCCTTGCACCTCTGTACCTCATGTTGGTAAAAGGCATCTCCTCAACCACAAGCTTGGAATCTCTCCAGGACTGAAGCACCACAGGGCTTCGGCTCAGCAAGCTGTTGTTTGTTGTAAGGTGTACAGTTTCTACTCAGACTACCCTGTATCCCACAGTGTCCACCCCCCCGCCCCCAACCCCCCCGCCCCCACCCCAGTCCACAGACCCCAACAAACAGCAGGTGTTGTGTTTACGCTAACGTTCATAGGGTACAGATGAGGAAGAAGTAGGGCTTGTAGGATGGATGTGTATGTCACTGTCCACCGTAGAGAAGAAGATGTGGTTGCTAGCATTCCAATGAGCATGTTTTAATCCAGCAATCGGAATGGAAAGACGGCACAGAGGCGAGGAATCAGGTTCCGTAAGGGCATCTTGGTTGCATTCCTTAGTACCCCGAACATCTTCTGTGTTCCAAAAGGCGACTTACTCATCATGCCCTGAAGCCCTTTGTGAGATGGACTGCCACGGAGGTCCGTGAGCATGAAGGGAAAATGCGATTTAAGCCGTCAGCCGTCAGGCACTGCCAAAAACACCTGCTGCTTCCAGTCAAAGCACAGTAAATCAAACACACCGGGCGTACACCAAATCATTCCGGAAAGTTCTTTTTAATAGTGCAGGACAACTATACTATGTCTCTACAGTAGAGCAAAATTGATTCTTCTGAATGGATCACATGTAAGATAACCAGCATGCTAATTTTTATTGTGCAGTTAGTTCAACCACCCAGCCACCAGACGTCCTCAGGCAGACTGTCAGTGTCAATTTCTGAATCTTTGCACTTGCTCTTTTTCTGTTTTCTCCTGCTTGTGAATACATCCTGCCCTTCTTTCCCTCTGTCTGGTCAGTATGGATTTCTCACCTCAGGTGCCTCTGATCCAGGAAGGGCACTGCAGTAAATGTTTTATTATAAACTGCCTTGGTGGGTCTTATATCTCACAAGCAGTTCCCATCAAGAAAGACGTCAGAGAGTAACTTTATAAAAGCGAGACTTAATTGGCCTTCAAAGAGGCCAGACCTTGGCTAACCTCTGTAGAATGTGCTGTTGTCCCGGCTGATTCTTTGTGTTGCTTTTAAGTGGAATTGACTTTTGTCCCCCTGTGAATGTCCAGCGCTGAGTTAAGGAAGCAGTGAAAGGAAGCAGTCAATCTTCATGAAATGTAAAAATGGGAAGCATACTCAGATAACAGCAGCCGCTTTTCAGCAGAGTGCAGAATATGGCTGGCAGATGAGCTCTTTTATGAATTTAAACCTGGCAGCACGCTTTGCTTAATGGAAAAGCTGGTATAAGGTGAGTTAGCTATAGGGTAGACAGTCTTGTAGAGCACTGAAGAAGTGCTGCTCCTGTCTCAGAGCCTGTTTCTCAACCAGAATAATGTTTGAATTTATGCTCTTATTATAGTTCACGGATAAAAGTACAGGTGATGAAAATTCTAAAAAAAAAAAAAAGGATTTGACGGGGTCATTTTCAAAGTACTTAGGAAGCGCTTAAAATAAGGTCCTTTGCACATTTATGCCTTTGGATATGGCTCAACTGGCATCAGAACACAGCCTATTAAGTATCAAACGGACCAGAAGGATGTAATGATGGTAATTAAAACATGGGCATCAGTCTGGTGCTTCCAACATGTTGGGAGTGGGAACTGCAATTCATACAGAGCAACATACACAGTTAACTGTGCGTACAAGAGCTGTTAAACAGTGTTAAATGCATAGCTTCATGGCATTGGCTGGAACACATGGATCAAGGAGACACCCGAGGGACGCCGCTTGGCGGTTATGAGACGACCTTGTAAACCGAAGGTCCCAACAAGTTCCACAAGGGACTTAAAGTATTTACATATTTAACAGGCATTCCTCCTGTCAACTACATACATATCTCCCAAGTCCAAGTTCTTTTCAAAGAGAAATAATAATAATAATAATAATAATAATAATAAATGAAGATTTAATATAAAAATTAAAAGAGAACAAACATCTTTGTACTAAGTTAGGTGTACATCTTAAGTAGTACAAGACCAGAAGGGTTTCTATTGTCTGACTGAAATTTTGAAAATTAGATTTCTTTTTGACTAATTTGTATGATTATTTTTAGATATTAGCAGCCGTGTTAGCAGGAAAAAGAGAAGCTCATTTGTATAAACAAGAAAAATTAAGGTTTCTTGCAGTTTGCCATGTGACGTTCTCCTCGGTAAGGATTTATCAGCCCGCACAGTCCCAGCTCGTAACCATTAATTCCGACCCCTTGAATTAGTAATGAAGTTCTAAATTTGGCCGATCGTGATGGGCGTTAAAAAGTGAGGCTTCATTGTGGAATAGTGCTATAATTCTGTGCTTCCAAAAAGCATACATAACCTAGTACAATGCACGTGCTTAATTAAAGGAACAACAAAAACAAATGGGTTTGATTAGCTGAGGGAATTTGAGTGTGGAGACTTAGGGATGGAAGGTGAACTCTCTCTCTTCAGCTTGTATTTTTGCCACAGGAAGTCCATTAGAAAGGACACAGCTGCTGAGACAATAGTTAGGGTTCTGGCTAAGGTTAGCGGATCAAGTCCAAGAAAGAGGTTCTTCTATTGTACCTTACAGTGAGGGATGCAAAAATCACCGATTTCTGTAAAAAAATAAAATCCAGTGGTAAAAATAGATAACATTTTTTGAAAGCTGCTATGCAACCATGCATCTGCTATTCAACATGTGTAAATAAGAATCACAGCAAAGACAGGTGTGAGAAAAGAGTGACACCGTAACTCACAGATTCCTGAGATCACGGACAGATCAACAGGACGACATAAAGATCACCTGATGTATACAGGACAGTGCCTGTTTCTGTCCTGATGCTCAGTGCTAGACACACCTGACCCCAACCAAAACGTGTACTGAGATTGCCTCAAATGGAGACCTCGAAAGCCATCATCAGCTCAGCCTCCTCAGCAGGCCATGAAAGCGGGGAACTTAACCCAGCCTGGCTGCGGCATGTTTTATTAACAGGTGCATTGCATTATGGATGAGACTGGATGTCGGTTCCCGACTGCCACCCATTTCCCTTAATCCCTCCAAGACAGTTGCATAATTCAAGCACCGGGACACATTGTTCCCTCCAACATCCTGGAATCCACACAGAAGAAGAGATCCCACGTTCGGCAGCATATCACTGCGAACCGGAAGACAGGGCCCCATCCTCCCGTATACCTGGCAGCACTTTTGATTTCACCCATTCCAGAACGTTTCATCCTGTCATAAATTAAGTAGACGCTTATTCTCTGTGTAGTTACATCGAATCTAATGAAAGTTAAAAGCAATGTGTAGTAACATAAACATTAACCGCGTCTTTGATTTTCACGCCTGCCGTTTCATGCATTGTATGTGCTAAATGGTATATTCCCACTGGGCGAGGACTTTCAGCTGTATTTCTGCTTTCTTTCAAAAAGTAAATGCTGGCAGGAAGACAACAAAACAACCACAACCCTCTTGGTCAGGGGGAAGAGTCAAAATAATCCATCCATTTTTTCATCTGACACCCACTTACGTATACCCAGTATACGGTCAGGAAGGGCCTGGTACCTACCCCAAGGAGCAGGCAGAGGAGCACCTCAGATGGAATGGCACTGCACCATCACAAAATGTCCTTAAAAATATTTCCAAAATACTTGCCCCCCCCCCCCCCCAATGCTTTTAAGACACTTTAATTGCATTTCTGTTTTGTTTTTTTTTTACTTAATATCTTACCCCAGTATATACAAAACAGTGATACATTATTAATACGCAATTCTGTAAATTACGTTTTCACCTGGCCCACCTTGCTCTCCATGAGACACGGCCAGGTGAGAACAAGCTTGGGAGGGGGGGTGACAGTGCAGGGTCAGTCAGGATGCAGCACCCAGCTCAGAGGCCTACGGACATGTAAGTATTCTGCTGAGGCCAGGGCTCGAACCCGCAACCTTCCAATCACAGGCGCCCAGGCTCAGCCCACTGAGCCACACACCAGCAATGGAAAAAAATGAGCTCCGCAAAGCTCGTTGTAAATGGTAAAAAGGCTCCTTGGTTAAGCTACGCTGAGATTTCTCCTTCACTTAGCATCATCCCTAACCTCACTGTGAACCTGGTTTGCAACATTTCAGCCTACATGCTTGCATAATCTATTAGTACTCTAGAAATAATAACAAGTAATATTTTACTGATTAGTGCAAAAACTGTCACTATCAGCTTAGGCATCTAAAATTCATACCTATTATCTGTATCGCAATGTTAGCAAGAATCCTATCTCACCCGGTCCATTTTGTCATTGATTTTTAGGGATTTTCTTTAATGTGAAATTGCCATTTCAAAGCAGCTTAAACATCCAGCTATGGTTACTTCAGGAATCTCAGCAGGGCAGGTAATCAAATGCTCCCGGTAGAACAGGCTCTTTCATTACCTTCCTAATAAGCTGCCACTGCTACATTAAGTACAATTCCCTTACGGGGCAAAATACATGTAAAAAAAAAAGAAAACGAAAGAAAAAGAAGTAATGGAGAAAGAAAAACAAATCAGTTATTTGGTGATATTTGAAAGGCGGGATATTAATTCTGGAGAAGGGTTTCCTGATTATCTGAGAATTATTAGGTGAGATTTAAATTAGCTGAATATCAAATCCCCTTTCGATGGAGGAACAGAATAATTATTATTAAAAATGATTCCAAATTTAGCCACAAGATTGTATTTTGTCTGGCTCTCTGTGGGATATTATGGATGAGAAGCCCAGAGATCCAGAATTTCAGCATAGGAACAAAAAATTTTTTCACAGAACATCAGTGAGTCAGACTGAGGTTGTTTCATCCTATTACTAGGCAATAAACAACACAGAAATGTATGCAAACAACAGGGTAGAAACAGTGGCATGTTTACAACACTAGTGACATACTGGCTGTCTGCACCCCCGGCTTCTGAACACGAAGTGCCCACATGACTCTAGTACTGAGGCCCATAGCGCAATAACTGGCTTCCCCGTGCTTGATCCATCTGGAGGAGATCCTGTAAGAAGAGGTAAAGACGTCGCTCCCCGGGGGCTTTGCTTGGGGTCCTGGGAGCTACCAGGTGTACCATGGCCTGGAGAAGGCTACAGTAGGACCACCTGCATTCACTTAAAAAAGCCAGGGGGTTTGGGGGGACTTGAGGTCCAAGGAGGCAGAGCGAATTAACTCGCTATTTTTATGGCTCCAGGGGTGCATGCTATTATACCTATTTAATCACACGTTCCGCAAACTCCATAAATTGCTTTAACAGAGCACGAGCGGCCCGCTTGACCTCCTCACCAGCCAGCCCCGCTCCGGCAAGGCCCCTAAAAGTTATTCGCAATCCCGTCCATGTCTTTGGAAACCATATGACTGCAGCGCGCTCCCATCTATGATTTCCCCACATATAATGAGGTGAGACACATCCCCCCCCCCCCCCCTCGTCCTTCCCTCCAAATTTGGTGGAAGGAGCAGCAACAAATCTTTTCTTGGTAATGGTGATGAGAAAAGGGAAACATGAACAAAAAAAATATATTATTTTAATCATATAGTCATGTTACTCTATGGCAAGCGCAGGTTTTAATAAACCATATGCAAAGCCCTTTATATCAGGGGGGCAAGCCAGATTTGCTATTCATTTGTAAAAAAAAATAATAATAATAATGAATGAGATTCTATAACAGGTTAGTACAGTATAACATTATAACATGAGTCGATGCATAATGGCTATTAAAAAACCTCATGACCACTTGTACTTCTTTTGTATTCAGTGCAGTGAAAAAGAGAGGCTTTCAGCAGAGGATTGTTGCATTTCAATATAGTTATCCACCACCCCCCCCCCCCCCCCCAAATCTAACAGCAGATTAAATCAATGCATCTTGCCTACATCTGCTGCGAAGACGACTTAGACTTCTTTGGTTGAGATTTTACCTTTGTGGGTGAGTCACTCACACTGCCACTCATGCCAGAAACTCCAGGTACTTACAGGTGGCCCTTGGAGAGAAAGCAGAAGGGAGAGAAGCACCATTACACAAGCGCAGCGAATATCAGCAACAGACTCAGAGCAGCCAGAAATCCTGGTGCCCACATATTACACAGTGACGTGACTAAACGCAGCACGATTCCTGCAGTGTCCTGATAAATTTACTATCTCCAGCAACTACCTTGTCCAGCAATGGGGGGGAAATGGAAATAAACACGTCCGGACACTAAAGTTTCAAAGTTGCCGGGTAGAAAACGCCCTGGCATTACATTTCCGTTTAACTGCAAATTAACAGGAGTATTTATACCCATGGCATTTAGCCTTGGCGACGGTACAAAATTCTCATCCCTATCTCCTCTTACTGCACTGTTAGCCAACAATGAGACGAATCGCTTGCATTCCGGAAGCATCTACTGCTTACTTGTCGCGGCGCCCCGCGGCTTGTTTAAACTGTCGCATGTTTTTCGCGAGGTGCCCCTTGCATGCTTTTCCAATTATCTGCACTCAGAGGGGTCGGTACCGTTCCGCGTGGGGACTCTATCAAAGGCTCCTCCAGTTATTTCGGATGCTTGGGGGGGGCTTATTAGAAGGGGCAGCTGCTACGCCTTAACACCAGCCGCCTTTTATGACTCTTTTTTTTCGTCTGTTCATACTTCTCAGTTAGTTGAGGTGCCAAATTGCTCGAGCAGCTGCCCCTCAGAGGCCCCGGCGCCCGACGCTTTCAAGACTGCACTTCAACGCCATTGTTTTACAGCTCGCTGAGTGAGATTACTTATTTTATATCGTGGCCTTCCTAACCTCTTTTAGAGCTCCTGGTGTGCAGTGCACGCGAGCAAGGCTAGTTAATGGACGACAGGATTACGGTACGGCGGCATAAATGGCGCCAGGCCACATGAAAACATGATGATGGACACACCAACGGCAAACTATCCCGGACAATTAATAATGCTGAACGCTGACTGAACTGTCGCTAGACTCGGAATACCCCCGACGAACGCCAGTTAGCAAAGCGATTAAGTACAGAAAGTCCTTTTGCCAGCCCGTTAGGAATATATCTGGCCGCACTCAGCAGTCAAGAATTTCCAGAATGAAATGCTTGTTATTTTTCCCTGAAATGGAGACAAAATGTGTTCGACATGGCTGACGTCCTGTGGAATTTTTGCTCGTTTGCATAAATTCCCTATTGTTGATGTATGGCTCTGATATCAAGGCACCCCGGAATGTTTTATCGTACCCCAATCAAAAGTCCACTTCTGGGGCCAGGATGCTAAGCAGACACACAAGGCTGGCACGTTAACCATCTCTATCGAAGCAGAGGTGCAGAAATAGCAGGCTCAGCAGTTAAATACATATCTCTGGGCAATCCTAAATACAAACCGACCTCCTCCAGCGCTGCTTCACCCCGGTCCCATCCGCAACATGTGGCTGTCATTTAATGAAACTGCAAGCCCTTTGCGGCGCTTAGCTGATTTAATGTCACTAAGGTGCCTATGAGGATTTACGAGCAGCTGGCATACATGCCTCACGCTAGTGTGTGAAACACACGCATAAATGACCAGGGTATGCCTTTACAGCTCACACGCGGGCGCCAGTGCTGTCACTAATAGCCTCCAAAGGCAACTAAGTCGGTGTTTTCTGCCCAACAAGACCATGCATTTAATTTATCGGGCAGCCCAAACCTTTCTCCAGGGTGCACAGGTTTTGGAGCGGCACTAAAAACAAACAACTGACAGCGGTGGCCGCTGACCACCCATACACCCGCTCCGAGTGGAGCACAGCTCCACGCTCTGCGGTGCGCAACGGCAGGCCGCCACCGTCAGACTGAGGAAAGCCGGACCGAGCAACACTCATCCCTTTCAGCCGGTTCACTGAGAACACCAGTGTTCCACGCAGACCCTGTTTAGCGCACTTGTTTTCTGGGTAAACACCTAGGGCTTTTCTCATCTCCCACTCCCCTGCCCCAACCCGCCCCCCCACCGAACTTGTTTCTCCATACCCGATGGAAGCAGATGAAAGCCGTGTCTGCTTTCTCAGACGGGCAGCGGATCTAGCTGGGTTTGGGCCGGTTCCTTACAATGGAAACTCTCTGACCATCCAAACACAGGATCTCAGGTTTTGGGCGAGCCCATGTGAATGTTCTGAGGATGGGGACTGAAAGGGAGCACCGGAAAAATAACTTTTCCTCCTCTCCTCCTCGCTTTTATGTGTGTTGATAGATTGAGAGAGGAGTGCCTTAGTCTGCAGATCTGAATCCGTCCTCTATGCTTCAGACTTTATGGAGCAGAGGTATGTGCTCTGCACTTTCATGTGGAGGGTGGGAAATTATTTATGACGCACCCCATAAAATGTTTCCAAGTACATTTTTTTTTTTTTTTTAAATTAGCCAGCCGTGCTATGCAACCGGAATGACTACCGTTAACTCAGCAGCTCCTGCATCTGTTTCAAGGTAAAGCAATGATCCAGAAATGTGCGCAGGTGCCACATAAATTTGCAGAAGGCGGAGCCAAACATGCAAATTAAGCTACGGGCTGAGGGCAGTGGCACAACTAGAGTGTTTAAAGGGAATTCAGAGCTGGCACAGGGATGACCTGAGGAATCAAAGGTGACCCTTGATCTGCAGGACCAGCGTCCTAGACTTGCACTACAGATTTGGAGGGCTCCACCATCCTGACATTACTTTGCACTGTGGGACACCAAGGGAAGGGGTTGCCACTCTATCTCTTGTTCTTTTCCTTTGGTCTCAGCTATGCTGCTTGAAATATTGCAAGTTGCCACTTACTGCAGTGCTGTTATCACTCATGGAAGAGAATGCCATCAATCCATTTTTAATAACCACTAATCCAGGCAGGGCAGCGGTGCTCTAGACCCAGGGTGCATGGCAGGTCACACCCTCAAAGGAACGCCATGGCAGAACATGACATGAAATAAAAATGAGTGTTCCTGTTATGCTACACGTTATTTGCAACTGGTACACATAATAATCCCGATAAGCCTTAATAAAGGTAAAATACTACAGACTACACTATAACAAATTATTACCAAAAGGGACATTTAGTGCCTGGGTGGCCCGTTAATTCTTCATTCTCCAGGCAGCCTCCAACACAGATATCCAAAAATCAAGCCAGAGAACATAAAGCGTACACGGTTTTAAGAAATATGGATCCTCTTATATGTGCGACAATAAAGCTGTCATTGAAATCAGCACTAAGACCGGAGTTAAATCTTCAGTGACTTCCTAACATGCTCTTTCTTTGCTTTAACTAAAACCTCATGCTACTATCTTTCTGAACAGAAAGAATCACTTTCCAAACTGTTTCTTATTTTTTGCATGAGTATCTTCGGTCCAAGATGGCTTACCTAACTGCCTGAGCAATGTCTCTGGCACGGGACACTAGGCTCCAGCGGCCATTAACCTTCTCTGTTAGCGCTGTGCATCGCATTTCGGATGCAACGGCTTTGGGATTTATATGTTTCCCTACCATTAATTAGCCCTGATATCCATCTCGCTGCACGCGGCTGAAGGGAGCAAAGCCACCGGCATACTCAGACCAGAGGGAGACGGACTCAAATGAACCGGGCCGGTGGGTGAGCCCACAAGGGAGACTTGGAACATAGGGTGACACACCCAAGACTTTCGCAGTGAGACGAGATGGCAAACGGCCGCCACTGTCAGACATTTACTTGGAAGTTCCTCCTTGTGTTAGTGAATCCAAGAGGTTCCTTCAAGTGTGCAGGACACCCAGGAGAAGTTGTTTTTTTTGCATTTTATTGTCCTTTTAACATATTATTACCATTTATTGTCCTAATCATGCTGCTACCCTTAATTTTGAAAATGTGGCACCATTAACTCAGACATGACCTCATGCATGTTCTACACAACTTGATACATAGTTTAAAAACAACACACACACAAAATAGATAAATAAAAACTTTTTCCATATATGTGGCCCTTCTGCAGCATGCATGTGACCCTTACCAGTGTCCCCATCCCTTCCTCGTCTTCCTCTCTTCCCCGGAGGGCCTGAAAGTAAAAAAGAGACTTAATATTAACTTAATATTTTCATCTAGGCAGATATTATCTGCTGCATTTTTTAGATGTTTTTCACCACTGACCTTCATCTCTTAGCACGAGGACCAAAAGCTTTCATTCGATAACTTAAAAAATGCTGCATATTGTATTACAGTGTACTTGCAAATATTTGCTCTGGGGATCTTTCCCCCCTTTTACAGTAAATGTTTTCAAAGCACTGAAATGTGTAAGAAAATGAAAACAGCACGGACTACGCACCATCTCATTACACTGTTTAATTTCCGTTTTTTTATTTTGCTTCGATGAGCGTTCCCCCATATGCCTTACGCAAGTAACATCAGTCTGTGCATGCTTACTGAGAAAAGAGAGACAATTACACGCATCATTAGCTTTTTATTGCTCGCACTGGAAACCGGCGGCCTAACACACCAAGGGACTGCAGCCCTTAGTGCTGACCAGGCCTTTGGAGAACGTTAAATCCGGCGTGTGGAAAACCGTCTGGCAAGCCCCCCCCCCCCCCCCCGCCCCCTTTGCTCAGGACAAGAAAGAGGGAGCCACCAGAGGAATGGGAGGAAGTCCAGAATTTTTGGCCTAGACAGAGTGGACTACAGCAGCTTCCAGTGAAATGTCAATAGCTGGTGTTGGGCTCTCTTTTAAGTGCTTAGAGCCTAAAATGATTCCACTTTGTTTCCCATCTTCTACATTAGTCCATAGATAAGGAACACAGACACGTACAGATCCCGGTTCTGTGCACTGAAGATATCTTACAAGTCATTCAATAATCATGGTTAAAAACACATGAATATACAAATAATGGTCATGTGACATACTGAAATAGATGTGTAAAATTGACAATAACAATAACATATCAGCCTTGTCTCTGTTCCTGTGCTGTCTGTGACAAGTTCCAGGTTCCTGCACAGTCCTAACCAGGATTAGCAGTTAGAAAATGGATGAAGACTCTGAATATGCCACATTTTTCACGTGCAAGATTTTACGTGCACTTTATGAATCGGGGGTGCAATGATTAGGACTATTGCTTTACACCTCTATGACCAGGATTTGAGTCTCCACCCCTGGCTGTGTGTGTGTGCAGTTTGCATGTTCACCGTGTCTTCGAGGGGTTTCCTTCTGGTTCTCCGGTTCCTCCCCAGTCCAAAAACATGCCAAGGTGAACTGGAGTTGCCAAATTGTCCATGTGTGAATGTTGTGCTCACCCTGCAATGGATTACCCACCTATCTACGATTATGCTCTGCCTTGTGCCCATAGTGTCCAGGACAGGCTCTGGACAAGGTGGTATAGAAGAGAGATGGACTTTCTGAATGAAGCAAGAGAAACCTAATATAGCTACCTGAGGTTAGATTTAACAGGTGAAATCGAACACAAAAAGGTGAGCTCTGCCCTGCTGATATGATTTTAAAGTGACTCAATCAAAAAAATCTCACAAAACATTTTTATTATCATAACACATCAAGACTGAAGCACAAGAGCAGGTAACACTGCGTAGTGCCTACAGCCTCATTGGAGGCGCTAATGAGCTGAGGCGAGCTTCAGCACAGGCCCCCGGGGTGAACGGCCTCGTTCAGGCCCCCCAGCGGCTCCAGGGGTCGGCCTCGTACCTTTGGCCACAAAAACCAGCAACTGGAAGGAGCAGTCCAGACTGGAAAGATGCACAGGCAGGAACTGATGAGTCAAAACCAGCACCTTGTGCGTGCATCATAATAAGTACATATAGTTCAGGTTACAGCACACCTAACTCAAAATGACAAGTGAAAACAGCAAGGAATAGTGAAGGAAATTGTTTTTTTAAATAGCAAAATATTCACTTTCATTTACATTTCACATCGTCATTTATTTATCTGGCACCGTGCTTAGATAATGGCATACCTGTGGACCCAGAAACGAGGATCGATATTCGAAGTAACGAAAACCGGTAATTATCAACTAGAGAAATCAAACTCTATCCAAATTATCCTTGTACACCACGCTTTATAATATGTTCACGTCACATGCTTATCAAAAGACTTTGCAGGTAGTTCTGATGAGCGAGAGGTAATAATCTACGAGGGTACGCCAGACAAAAACTGAGAAAGAACATAAAAAATGAGAAAAAAATACACCAAACCCTGTGGGCATGCTGTCCTTGTGACAAAAAAAATAGCGAGGGTTTGTGAGCAGAATACGGGGGGGGGGGGCGAATGAAGGTTTCCGGCCGGCACGGTGTCAGGTCACACGCCGGGGGCGCCGCCTTCGGCTTATAACAACAAGCCCGCGTCAATTAACAGCTGCGCGAGGAGGCACGCGGCTCCCGCGCGGCAACTGGAAGGAAGCGCGCCAGAGGCTCGGGGCAGAGTGCGTAACCGCGGCGCCTTTCATCACGCGCCACGGTGAAAGCCTTTCAGCAGCCCCTTTCTCCCCGGTGCTCGCGGTTACACCGGCTGACAGATCCCACGCCACTGTAATATATATTTTTTCACCTTGCTCCAGGACTTGTGCACTTTAAACGTATATCATATTTGCGACCACTTTGTTCTTAGATTTTTTGATAAGACATATATTTCTTTAAAATACTGCCGATATTTTAAGAGACTGCTTTTGATATTTAATATGCACACGTGCCTATTCGTTTTCATCCTTTTAACTTTTTTTAAAAAGTGTCCCGCGCCGATTTGTTACATTCTCGTGAAAGCAAACGACGTCATCGCTACCCATCATCCCTCGGTATCGAACTGTTCATCGAATTGACAGAACAGCCCGAAATATACAAAGATTTGTTTTACTGGAACTAAGTCTGCAGATATAAATCTTATGCAGTCTTGGCGGCGAAGTTCATCACAATGTAGCTGGAGAAACAGCTGCAGCTCAATAACAGCCCTTTCTTCATTTAAGGGAATTAGATCAGCTTTAGATAGTCAGTTTCAATTAAGAGTTCTGCAACTACATGCCCAGTGCCAAATAATAGTGAGAAAAGAGAAAAGCCTCTCTCTTTTTTAATGATCCCAACAAAAAGCAAAACTGATTTCATATCTCTCCTTCCCTGCCCAGAATGACTACAAAGCAAGTTCTGTTTCTCATGTGGTACACACACCCGCTAATATCAACCGAATAATTTACAGAAGTCTTGTAAACACCAAGGCTTGTCTTCCTTGTATAACATTAACTGCCATTACTGTGGTCTTTGACGCTGCTCTTAATTTGGTTCAAATCGGCTCGTAATGCTGCCGCTAAATTTTTTTGTCCCGTTCCAAGACAGCCATGACGAGTCTAATAAGAAAATAGCTTATACTCATTTCAACTGAATATAAAAATTCAACAGCCCTTTATGGATACATGACCCAGGTTTTAACACAAATCGAACTTGAGGAAAATAGCCCTTTACTGTAATGTAAGCAGCTAATCCTGCTGTGCTCCCAGCACATGTGAATTTCCCATTGAAACCTCTGCAACCGTATGAGACCATAAAGAATGGTTTGTGTTATGTCTACCAAGTGACCAGTTCAGCCTGCCTTGAGGCGTTAAAGTACAATGGCGAACTGCTTTTCCATTTCGTAAGACAAGTGTCTAATGCTGTTACCTGGACTGCCTTTAAATATAGAAACCACACTGTGTGCTGAAAAAAGCATGACATCTTTCTGAGATCCTTTTTCTTGGGTCAGAAACATCTGTTAAAGAGTCGACAACCTTCTGGCAGGTCGTGAACGGACAGAGGCCAGTGTTATAATGGAACTGACCGGCGTAGCTGCAGTTCAGCCAAACGGAATAAGTCCAATTCTCTACACAGAGAATACAGCAGATCCCTAACCTGGGGTAAAGAATTATAAACATCCTATAGTGCCAGAATGTGTTTGGTTTGAACAACTTTCAGTCTGTCTGTACAGGGAATCCAGCAGGATAATTACCTGAAGAAAATAACTATCATGAGCTCACAGCACATTAAACACCAGCTGCTCTCAGGCTAGAGTGATATGTTTGTTTGTATTTAATTGCTAATAAGCAACCTTGCACAAAATAAGTTCTTAAAGGGTTATGTTTATGTTCCTCAAGGGTTTAGATTAGGCTAATTTTATAGAGGACTGTTCAGAAGAACGTTGTGTTTATTGTAAGCATTTGAACATAGTGTGCCATAGATAATATTAATCTTTTTTTTTTTTTTTGCCTCCCAACCTGATGCAGCAAGACGTAGAATCACCAAGAATTCAGTTCCATAGAGTCCTGATATGATCGAGAGTCACGAAGGGCAATATAAAGTTGAAAGATAATTGCCGCGCTAGGGAAACCATTGCGTGGAGCTCCCGGTGAAAGCCATGGGCCATTACTCACGCTAGTGAGTAGACATCACATCTCCTGTGATGTCTTTATCAGCATGAGGCACGATGCAATGATACACGGGCAGTATGGGAACCATTAGGAAACCATACAGTTGAACTCTTACTGAACAATGTCTTGGCTTTATAAGTTGAGGCAAAGAATGTGACCCACTTGATGATGAAAATTGAGGTTATGGTGGTGGGGGGGGGGGGGGGTTGGGGGGGTTGGTTCCACACTAGATTTGAAGGAAAACAAGGGACACCCATGGAAGGTGCCTCTTTTCACCACTCAGATGACGAAGACAAGCAGCCCAAAACCTCTGTCCAACCCTTCCAGCACCTCGCATGTCTGGGCCGAATCTTTGCAGTGTACATTCATGGTGCAGAAACACTTGGCACCGTGGCAACGAAATTATGGCGCATAAATGCTCTGCTCGATAATGAACAAATACATGAATACAAATCCAAAATTTTATCCAGTTAACCTCAACTTCATTGGAAAAATGATTGTTATTTTTAAAATCATAACTATGGTTAAATGCTTGTTGTTTTTCTTAGAATGGCAGTACGACGCCAAGGAAGGTCACAACATCTCTTTATTAACTTATTTCTTTGGGCCTAAAGGGGCCGCTAATGTTCCTACGACGCACAAACGAGATGGCGGCGAGAAAAACGAAATAAAACAAAGCAAGACTTGGCTTCCTCTGTCAGGAAAACACAATCCAAGTTTCAGCTGTTGCTTAAAAAGAAATCGTGCTGCTTCTCTGTCGACCTAATTGAGAAGCATAACAATAGGATGGCAACACAAACACGCACCAGACACGCAAATTTACTGTGGTATAATGAGACATTTTGCCTTTGTCCATGGTAACAGCCCAGAGCTGCTGCCATAACCACACCAAACTGTTTCTCCTGAGCAGCTTTTCAATTGTACGACTCTTAATGTTTCTCGGAACCATTGTGGTTTTATAAATCAGCTCTTTTTAACCCTTAAGGCATCGTTAAACAGCGGTCTGTGTGTGTTGTTGGCGAGGTAACTGCTATACAGCGGTCTCCAGGTGCATTTGTATTGTTGAGATCATTTAAACTGCAACTAACCGATTTTCTTTCCTTTTTTTTGTTGTTCCTGGAATGCGAATTACAATTAATCACTGAGAAGTCGGTTTACAATGAAGACGCCACGAACCACTTAAGAATGTCCCAGATGAACTGTGCACTATACTCCATAGGCCATAGTCAAGTCATCGATTTCCATTCCATTCATTCACCACTCATCTGCTCGCGACATGCACTTGTGCTAAGTGTCTCACGTCCTGGCGCTCAGTCACATGCCTAATCAAAGTTTCCTTGGTCCCTTGCCTGATAACAGTTATCTTGGTTGCACGGACAAGACGGATAAGTGCTACATTAACACATGGCGACAGCCGAGCACTCAGATGACACTGTGTTGACGCTATCGTTTATTTACTACTATGCTGTTACTGTATCTAATGCCGTCTCTGGTCTCACGGTCTTCTGTCTTTGCTATGGACCAGGGCTGAATCACGACTCTATTCCGGATCCACTCCAAAACACCGGCGAACTACCACAGCTCATTCTAGCTAGCACTATACCAGTTGCTACTAATTATAATCCATTGTAGGTAATTGTTTGTACCAGGACGGTCCGATAAGGAAGGTGAGTTTAGTACGAGGACCTTCTCCACACTGATGCTAAACTAGGCTAACCTAGTGTGAGTTTGTCAAGTCTTTTTAAATACAGTTTCTAATACTAATTAGCCTTGACAAAAGGATATAATGCTCCACAGTTTGCCATTAAGAATGAACTGGTCATGTAATGTTATACTGAAGACGATAAACGTTGATGTTGACTGGGAGTGGCTGCCCCGAATACTCTGGGGCTCGAGACCCCCAGAGAACACTGGGTTTGGGTCCCAGTGTAGCAGGGGTTCATGCCCCCTTGCATGAGGACCAGAGAGGGTGGTCCCCTACAGAGACCAAAGAGGGTGGTCTAAAGTTCCTTACCGAGAACAATTGTGGTGGTTTTATTATTATTACCATTATTGTTGTTGTTTACTTGTTCATTTGTTTGTTTTAACTGATTATATTTTTAACTTTTTCTGTGTTTACATGCTTATTTCAACTCCTTTCTTTTAAGTGTTTATAATAGCACTTCGTAAATGCTGTGGTTAAAACAGTGCTATATAAATAAAGACTGATAATAATGACTCTAGAGTGAAAATCCAATAAAAAATGAAACGCTGCTTTGTTTGTAGTACAGGTACATTAGAATGCCTCGTTCTACATGGTCCATCTTGCCCTCCTTTGAGACACACATGCACACATACAGTTGAGAGTAAAGCTTGGGGTCCCACCACAGGGTCAGGTTATTCATCTGGCACATATGGAGCATTTCAGGGCACTAAGGGCCTTGCTCAAGGGCCCAATGAAGATGTGACTTTTCTGCCAATGGGAGGGCTTGAACCAGCAACCTTCCGATCAAGGGCATAACTTTGGCTGGAACATTGGGGGGGGGGGGGGGGGGTTTGAGGTCTCCACCCATTACGGGAGAAACATGATTATTGGGGGGGGGGGTTTAATTTATTAGGGGGAGGCTACAACCCCCACATCCCCCACGTAATTTACACCCATGCTTTCGATCACCTTCCACACACCGTCCCCCAAAATTAAAGAGCTAAAAATTAAATGGCAGAAAATTTTAGATTTGTAAAGAACGGCTTCCCTTCTGATCGACCTTCCCAGGCTTCAGAGGTAACAAAATCGCCCGCCCACCAAGTCTTCGAGCTCCTCTTACAAGGAGTCAGACATACCTCAGAACGCGCAAGTGAGGCTCGTAAACGATTCCCAGAACAAGATGCCCCTGTGTTTGAGCCAGCCTTCTATTTTGGTGTGAATTCGCACGTCTCCATGCCGCCATGTGAATCAGGCCCTTCTTTGCTGAAAAACAGGCCGGAAAGGCGTAATACTGCGCGGCTCTTTCTAGAAGGACTGTAGGATGTGACTCACGGACTGGGTGAGTCCAAACATCTGCAGGTCTTTCCCCCCCAAGCTGGATGAGGATCTAGGTCAGGGTTCCCAGCTCTTAGCCATCATATTTTTAGCTCACTTTCCTTTGTGTTTAGATGCAGTTCCATCTTTACACAGCTTTGCATAACTGGTCTCTTTTCAAGTGCTCCTAGCACAAAAATTTGGATTATATCCCATGAATTACTGTAAAATTTATTAAATAGGGCCGACTTGTTAAAACCAGCTGGGATTCAGTCGCAGGTTAATTACAGTATAACAAGTGGCATTTAATTTGCCTTCTTCCCTTCGATTTCTGAATGAAGATGTTGGGAAGGTGAATTATCGTGCTGCAGGGTAGCCAATTCCGTAATCTCTCAAACAGCCCTAGAGTACAGAGTCCATCATTGTCCATTAAAATTAGGCCACTTAAAACACTTCAGACATCCAGTGCATCCTCTGACTTTGAAATGAATGCTGTGTGCGAATTGCCCGTACTTTTCCCCATAAATCACAGATCCTGCTGCCATTCGCTCTTGACATGAAAGCGCAGGCTTTCTGTGGCCTGTCTTTGTTTGACAGTTACTTTAGCTGCCTTTTAAAACAAAGGCGATTGGCTTCCAAATGCAGTAATCGCACCACATGAAAGATAAATGGTCTGCTTAGTTCCAGCATGCAGCAGTAATTTAAAAAAGAGAAAATGAACACAGATACCCATGTGACAGTGGACAAGCTGACATCCTTTGCCTACAATATACAGCCCAATATGGGAATTCACACCAAATGTGGAAGTGAAGTCGAGGAAAAAGTCTTTTCACCACCTTTGCTGATCAGTGGGGGTTTCCTTTGGCAGGACCCACAGTGGGCTGCTGGGGGCTCCTGGGAGGGAGCAAAAATGTGGACTGGCTGTGGGTCCCCGAGGACCGGATTGGGAAACACTGCTATACCATAATTATCCTCATCGTGCATCAGGCTGCTGCTAAATTGAAAACAGAGCATACATATTTATGGTGAAGATCAATAAAAGAAAAGCCAATCAACAGCCAAAAAGTAAGTTTGGATTCGGTGGGCGTGATGTCAGACGACTTGCTTAACAAGCAGGCCTGATCAACTGCCCGCAAAGTATTTCCAGTTTTATTCCCTATATAATATATTCATCCATAAGTAGTAGTGAGTTAATTAGTATGTTAAACAAAGGTCATTGACGTAAGCACATACTCAGCAGGCACGGTAAATTTTGGATATAAAAATTTTAATGGTTTATAACAGTAAAACCACTGCAAAGTTGCCTCCCAGTACAAACCAGTGAAAGCTAACCTTCCAGTGAAACCTTTCGAAAGTGCCATCTGAATACAAACTGGTGAAATCTAGCCCCAAAATAAAACCAATCGGCGCAAACCCTGGCAGAAGTCTTATTGCTCACTAGAGCCTAATAGCAACAGAGCGGCAAATTGGAAACCTTCAGACCTTCTGGTTCACTTAACCCATCGTCAGATGCCTTCAAAGCAATTTTGAATCTGATGAAATGTGTCGTACTGATTGGAGAAATTAGGGAATCCCGCTGGCATCATTTTAACAACATTCTGAAGTGGACTCGTCTTTTCCTGAGAAATAATCATCCAAAGTAGAATACTGGCCATGGTGTTAGTCGTGATTGACAATTCAGATTCTTTGAAATGAATATGCCTCCCGAGAAACTGAATCTGCTTGGGGGAATGAAGATTTGTGTCCTTCATCTGCAGTGCCGACAGCCAATGAGAGACAGACGTACAGACAGACGGATAGACTGCTAGACGAATAACTCGGCTGTTGGGTTGCCCATAGTGACAGAGACCGCCCCCCCGGTGCCTCAGATGACTCAACAGAAAAATATTACAGTGTGAGTGACAGATAGAAAAAGCCTTCAAACCAAAGAACAGCTGAAACAGGTCTTTAAGAAAACTGTCAAGCATCCCCATGGTGTTGGGTAGAGAACTCAAAGCAACAAAAGAGAGTTCAAGGAAAGGCTCTACTTTTTTAAAGGTAATCGTCAAACATTCCCTTTACTTAGTAGAGTAGAGTCAAAGCTTAGAAAAAGAATGACTAGGATGTCCTTGTCTTGAGCAGCGCCTGTGCGCTGCCCTCTATGAGATATGGAACATCTGAAAATATGACTTAAAAATCACTAGAGAGGTCCTGCTTCTCAACATCATTAAGAAAATCTCATAATTAGGGCAGCACTTTATATTATCTTGCTTGTCTTCCTTACCCAGAATGCAAGACAAATGAAAAAAAATGCTGCAGCCGGGTGGCTTCTGGTGGCAAGTAATGAACATGCTTAGATGCCGGGCCGACAGCCAAGAGAGGTGCGACCCTGGCAGGGGAACGGCGTGGCGAGGAGGCGCGACCCAGGCAGGGGAACGGCGTGGCGAGGAGGCGCGACCCAGGCAGGGGAACGGTGTGGCGAGGAGGCGCGACCCAGGCAGGGGAATGGAGTGGCGAGGAGGCATGACCCTGGCAGGGGAACGGCGTGGCGAGGAGGCGCGACCCAGGCAGGGGAACGGCGTGGCGAGGAGGCGTGACCCAGGCAGGGGAACGGCGTGGCGAGGAGGCGCGACCCAGGCAGGGGAAGGGCGTGGCGAGGAGGCGCGACCCAGGCAGGGGAAGGGCGTGGCGAGGAGGTGCGAGCCTGGCAGGGGAACGGCGTGGCGAGGAGGCGCGACCCTGGCAGGGGAATGGAGTGGCGAGGAGGCGCGACCCAGGCAGGGGAACGGCGTGGCGAGGAGGCGCGACCCAGGCAGGGGAAGGGCGTGGCGAGGAGGTGCGAGCCTGGCAGGGGAACGGCGTGGCGAGGAGGCGCGACCCTGGCAGGGGAATGGCGTGGCGAGGAGGCGCGACCCAGGCAGGGGAACGGCGTGGCGAGGAGGCGCGACCCTGGCAGGGGAATGGAGTGGCAAGGAGGCACAACCCTGGTTGGGGAACGGAGTGACAAGGAGTAGCCGTTTGCACTTGACCGGTGGCAGATGTCCTTGGTTCACCATCACGGTAACCCTAAATTTAGCACCCGCGAACTTAAAATCTGTGCCTGGGTCGTTCCGGCTCCCTTCCCAGAGAGCTCTTGGCAGATCCCAGACTGCCGGCCACCACCTGCCCGTCATTCCTTGGATCCCTGCCATGCAAAAGCCTCTAAAAGGTGCAATTATCACAATCACGGGGAATTAACAAATGCGCATCCCCAAACGCTGACCTCATAAATAACATGTAGCCCCACGACTTCAGCTTCCTTTAATCCCTGTCGGGGCAGTAAACACGATGACGGAGAGCTGAGCCCCTTGACTTGCATCGCAGTACACGCTCCCCTGTACGTAATTATCTGTCAGCTTTGGGAGGGGCTTTACACAGAAACCAGGATATTTCGTTTCTCCTGTTGATCACTCTCATTATGGGTCACAGTCGTACAAAAAGCCTGAATGGGACGAATAGGGCAAGATGAACAAGGGCAGCATGGAGATGATGGAGCCAGAAGAGAAGCCAGAACTAGTAGGTGGCGCTGAAAAGCTATTAAAATAACAACCAAGATGTATGAAAAAAAGAAACAAATGACTAAATGCACGACCTTCAGTATTTTTGAAAGTCAAAACAAAACTTCCTCTTGCACCTTTCCCTGCAAACATATTTCTTCAAGTAGGAAAGCGATTATCAGCCTGAAACATATTTAGTGCTTTTTTTGAGGGTGGGGACAAGAAAACAGTCTGTGCGGCCGTGAAGGTGGAGCTGGGAAGGCATTCCGCCTCGGTACCATCGGATCCATCAGCCACGCCGCTCCGGGATCTGGGATGTCGTTTCTGGCTCCGCCTGGGTCTCTGCTGGGCGTGGATGGGTTTCATGAGGTAGCGCTGCTGGTCCACAGCTGAATGAAGGCAGTGTCCGGAGCTGGGCTTGGCAGGGTGGAAACGAAAATAGAGGGTCCACCCCTAGTCGGTCGTGTACCTGCTGACCATTGGCCTAGTGCCAGTTAGTCTTCCCAGACCTGCTGCAGCCCATCCACAGCAAAGCAGCATCTAACTACAGAAAGCCCCTCCCCCCCCCACCTACCGTCTCCAGGCGCCAAGCTGAGGAAATGCTAACACACAGAACCCAACGCTCGCAGCAGTAAGGCAGCGTCCCCCCACCCCGACCCCAGAAACCCACTGGCAGAAATAAACCGGACCTGCAGAGATTGATATTTCAGGAAAACATCTCAATTAGTACAAAAGCAGAACCAACCACAGGGCCCATTTTCAAAGGCCTGCTTTCTCTAACATATAATTACTTAGATTTCCTTTCACTCGCACAGAACCGTAGTACCTTCTGCTACTTTTGTGAGTCATTAATGCAGCTGAATTAGGGTAATTTGTTAACACAGCAATCTTGTAATAATGGCATTTATCTGCCTCCCCCCTCCTTGGAGCACTGACTCATGATTTAAAGTTTGGGGGTTATGCATTTACTTTCACAATAAACATGAGGATTCTGAAAAATTAAGCTCTGCCAAGGGAAGAAAGAGGCCGATTCGTTTCCCGTTTTAATGTGCATGTCATTAATTGCTCTTTCTTTCATTTGTTTCAAGCGTTTTTCCCCCCCTTAATGTCAACACAAGCACACGATACCTTAAGAAGCCACGTCTCACATTATGACACATTATGAATGAAGACTGTCAGCGGGCACTCGTCCTGTAATGACCCCCGACCTGAGACAGCCATTAGTCACAAATGACTCTGGAGGCGATTCAAGCCTGTACACCATGGCTCACTGCGCTGACTTTGCAGTGTGTGATTGATATGTAAGAGCTGAATGAAGATCTCCCTGACTGAGACAAATGAGATCTCGGCACTGACATCAGACCTCCACTGGTCCGCTGTCACGGTCCTGAAAACTCAAACACGCTGGACGTGCCAACACAACCTCGAGAACTGTCCCGAGCTGCAAGGCGATAAGAGACCGACCTTGCGAACGAAACTAAACTCTGTGAAGAAATCCAGAGAAGAATTCCCAGTAACATAGAACGTTATTCCTGGCACGGCAAGCAACTTGACGTGCGCTCCGCAGTTTGGAGAGCGCCAATGGAAACCAAGAACCGAATCAGAAAACATAACAAGCTGTTACATTCGCTTCATGGAAGTTCTGCAGCAGAAAACATGCATCAGAACCCAGACCGGATTGGAAAAGAAAGAGGGGTTCAGCATGTAGTGTGCAATCCGTCACATCTGAGTGCTTTCGAGAAGAAAAACAAGCTGTTTTAAGAAGCATCTGTGGGGTAAAGCAGGTGTCAGGCAGACCGACCACGATGAAGGTCACATGGCGTCCGTACAGCAGTGTACACGAGCATCTCAGGTTCCGTTCGTTTGGGTTTTGGGTGGGACGGAGGGCTGTTAAGACGAATGTACAAGCACACCAGCGTATTGTTTTAGAGCAGCGTTTCCCAACCTGCTCCTTGAGGACCCCCGGACAGTACACGTTTTTGCTCCCTTCTAGCTCCCTGCCAGACAGTACACATTTTTGCTCCCAAAATATGGCCAAAAAGGTGGACCGTCTGCGGGTCCCTAAGGAGACAGGATTGGGAAACTGTTTTTCGAGGATGGTGGAAAGTTTGCATGAAAAAAGAGACATTGTCATCATCCTGCAGCAGTTGTAGCCTGAGGCATGGGTGCCCAGGGCCTGGGCATCGTCATCACCAGACAGGAAATGACATCATGTCAGGACCAGAATAGCCAAGCTAGCGAGAGAGGAAGATCCAAAAAATCTGTACTGGAGCCAGGATTCCAAAGCTTTCGCTTAAGGGACAGCTCATGGACAAAACCGGTCACATCTCACACTGTATTTAAGGGAGACCAATGAAGACTCCAGCCAACAGCACTGTGTGTGGCACTGTGCATTCACAACACTGCATTTATACATTATATGTAACATTCATTCATCTTTTATGACTCTTGTTTTATACAGTGTCGCAGGGGTCCGGAGCCTATCCTGGAAACAATGGGCACAAGGCAGGGAACAACCCAGGATGGGGTACCAACCCATTGCAATAAATGTAACATTATTGTTTTATTTATTCATTCTGTGTTCTATAACATCAGATTTTGCATTGTTATATGTACTTTGCACGGATCTTTTACCCCTCCTGCAGCTGGTTTTCTTGTGTTTTATCCCATAATCGCAGTATTAGATGCTTGATGTTGACACTCGACTTCCCCTCTGGGATTACAGTACATTTTCTCCACGCATGCATCCATCTTCATTTATGGCCTGAATAGCAGCCCTGCAGAAATTCCCACGTTGGTAAGGGACCCTCTCTTTCTGCTGGACTTACTGTTAGCGATTTGTTTCGGGCCAAGCTATTTGTTTTACAGAAAAGCGTATGAGTACCAGCTTCATTCCGAGCCCAAGAAATAAACGCGCATAGGAAGTCAATCAGCTTGAGAGCGAGGGAGACTTCCTGACACAGAATCCGCACCCGCTGGCAGGGCCGTTTGTTGGCACACTGGACCCATCGGGATCCATGCGCTGAGAGAAGCTAACAAGGCCAAAGCTCTAATTGTTCACTGATTTCTATGATAATGAGAAAAACATTTTTTTATTCCACACTTAAACCAAAGAAACAATTTTTATTTTAAATTAAAAAGCCTTGGTTTTCTTTTTCCTCTATACAGCTAAGTGAAATCCTGGCATAACCGTGGCATCGCACTCCAGGGACTAACCTGAGAATTTTCCAATGAAACTTAACAGTGCCTTGTGTGATCTGCACAGCATTATTAGGGAAACAGAGGCTCTGAGGCATTTTAAGAGTAGAAGCACTGCTGGTGAGATCCTACAGACCCTCACTGCTATTTTGGGCCACCCAACAAAATTCTGCACACACCGCAGTTATAGGGTTTCTGACCAACGCCGCCGATAATATCTATTCTTATTTTCCGTTTCGGTTCAACAGGACGTTCTGAAATTTGAGCCCATTATATTCCATGACTGTACGACACATGGAGAAGACTTGAGAGGCTGCGTCAGAAAGAGCTGAATATGGCAATAAAAAGGACATACTGGGACTGAACAGACCACTGACTGGCTAGGTGATGCTCCATATCATTAACATTAGCAGTAGCAAGGTGACTCCTCAATGGTCGACAGAAATGAAGCTGAATTTATAGAGAGAAGAGTTAAAGCCACAGCATCTGAATGCAATCCCGGTACATAGGAATAATGTGGATTTAACGAAATCCTCGCCTCCTGGAAACACTTGTTAACACCTGGGGTTTCCCCGACCTTCTGAAGCGAACTCTGCCGTGAATGATGGAAATGGGAGGGGGGGCCGGGTTTCCGTTTTTGTACCGCTGTAGGACGTGCCCCGTGACACGCTCATGGAAAAGGCCTTTCACGGTGACTGGGAATTAAAACCTAAATTGGCCAAACTAAACGCCTCGAGGGTTTCCCACAAAAAAAAATAAAATCAGGTTTTAGTCGAAGACAGAGTGGCTGTGTGAGAGAAGGAATTAAGAAATGAAGGATTAATCTGAGATGCTTCCTTTTCACCCCATGCTTCTCACCAGGAGATGCAGTCGAACAGATTGAAGGATGGATGGATATTTCTTTTTCATAAGCAGACAGCTATGGAGGAGACAAGAAAGGTCACAGTGCTAATATAAGACAACGAGACCAAACATGAGGGAGGAAAAACAAGAAATCTCAATGCATACAAACAGATATCTGCTTTGGCTTTCCTACTGCGGCCTCAAGGAGGCTACAGACAGCACACAGCAGCACCAGGAACGAGCAATGGCTGCAAATAATGAGGAGAAACCGTGGTCACCAGGTCTAGCCAGTCATGTTAAATCTAACCAATCACGTTTCTGTAATGCCCGCTTTATGTTACTTAATTATTTATATGCATCTTTTAAATAAAGCGGACATTTCAGGCAAAGTGGATTGTCGCAGACTATGAATAATAGCCGAAAATACAGCATTGGAGTCCAAAACACTGGATGGGAACTGAAACTGGCAGCCCAGCAAAGCAGAAACCAGAGATAAAAGAGCTGGCCAGCTATACTGAAATGCACGAAATCTGTCACTGTGAAATAAAGTCTGTCCTTTCAAAAGAGACTCGGGATCCAAAACCTGTCAACCCCCTATGGATTCCTGGTCTTATTTCCTCCACGAGTTATTTGTAAGTGTGCGACATTCCAGCTCCTCGATTAATACGATTGGCCCAAGCTGAGACGTCCTCACGGGAACGGGGGCACCGGTCATGCAACTTTCAGCAGCGAGACGAACTCAGTTCCCTCAGGACGCCTGCAGACGATTAGCCACTGAAAAGGTCGCATACTGTTCACATTACGGTTTCTGCTTTATAAAGCCTACACAGTGTTCGGAGAGAAGCAGCCACTGTGTCACGTTCGTGGTAGATTAAAAGTAACGCCAGAGTTGGTGTTGCATTTCCATATTTGCAGGCCCTCACACGGTGCCGCACGGTGTGCTCCAGCCTTAATCAAACAGCCTGGAAAGCGGCGGTACTCCGCATTCACACAGGACTCGCTGGGCACTGAATTTCCCACAATTCTCACTGGCGATCTCCGTCTTTGTCACGACGTGGCTGAGCTGTGCCCACAAGCCACTTAACGCCTACTCTGGCGTCATACCTTCTCATCTAGGGTTGCCCAACAGCACAACTAGACAGGTTGTTAAGTGTTTTACCAGTGGGGCTGGCTGGGGAATGGAGTGGGCGGGAGTTTAAGGAAAACTGAAATAGCAAAACAACATTGATTGAGTTAAAAAGACAAACAAACAAATGATTGCCCGGGTGGTGTCCAGGGAATTATGCAAATCTCATTTTATCAAAACAAATATTCTACTGAAGGGTTATTTGAAACTTTAATCAATGGTAGCAAATCCCTACTTGGACGACTGTTTCCTCAAACAATGATGATGATTCAATGAACAAATGAAGCATTTGAAGCCAAGATCAACTTCTAAGCCCACGAGTAGCACAATAAGAAAGTTATAGTTTTATGCTAACTATGAAATATCATGGTGCATTTTTCTAGAGAAAATTTGCCCAATGCTTGACCCATTTTCACTTCTGGGTATTATGAATGAGGCTCCCTGCCTAAACCTGACATTCGTTTGTGCCATTTGAACATGTTTGTGTGCATAGATTTCCACTTTTCCTTCCACTGGAAATTTATTTAACAGCTAATGATCCGACCTAATAGTACATAAGCGTTTGTAAGTGTGAGGGTACAGCCCTTGAAGGGCCCCCCAGCTTCACACTAAATACACGGTAGGTATGAGCCACTATAAAGGTCATACTGACTAACCCTCATAGTAACTTACATAAGGAACTTATCATTAAGATAATTCAGCCTTTATAAAGCAAAATGAAGTGTTCTTTAACAATGGCAGGGTGCTGTTTCAGGGCACTTGATGGTACGTTGAAATACACTTCCATGTTTAGACAGGATGACTCTTGCCAAAATGGCCGCCTGCAATGCAGGCATCAAAGTAACAAACCATTACTAGTCAAAGTCAAGACGTCAAAGGCAATATATTATATCAAACCAAATTGGTGGTTAGCACCTCACGCCTCTGGAACCTGGGTTTGAGTCTCCGCTAGGGTTCTGTGTGTGGAGCTTGTATGTTCTCCCAGTGCCATCATGGGGTTTCCTCTAGGTCCTCCGTTTTCCCCTCCCAATCCAAAAACATGTTTAGGCTGATTGGAGTTACCTGACCCTGAACAGGACAAGCAGCAATAGAAGATAGGTAGATGATGATCTCAGATGAACCAGCAGGTCTGGAAATACTTTGGGATTCTGATAGAAGCTATCCTATGGAATGCCCAGGCCATGGTTTATTGGACTTTGGTTTACCTTGGGAACACGCTGGTATATCCTATGCAAAGGACCCACATCCCTGGTTCTGGGGTCTGCTCCCTGCCAGAGGCAGTGCGGGTGGCCCATTGATGCCGATATGGTGGCATTCTTTATGGCCCGGCTGCAATAATCCCACCCTGTGGCTTAAGCATAACCTTTGATTAAACGGGGGTGGGGTTTATGAACACCCCGCTCTCGTTAATAACTGGCCCATGGAGAAGCAGGCCGAGGTTTACCTCAGCAAGAAGGTTTTACTACAGTAAAGCCCTTCGAGGTTCACCTTATTACCCTGACATTCGCTTGTTAAAGTCCCTAAGAAATGCCAAATTGAGCCATAATGTACGTAGAAAATAGAGCCCATTGTTCTAAGGAGTTCGGAAAGAAGAGAAGGAGAAGCAAAGAAGCGTACAATATCATGGCATCCATGAAAGGTCCCCTCACAGTCCTCATGACGGGACAATAATGTAGAAAACATCTGGGCACTGCCTGATGCTGCTTTAAGGAACACGGTGAGATCTGATTGGTCTGGTATTATTCTAATCCCCTGTTAAGTGGCTCTGATTGGACTGAAACATAACCTGGGCTTGATAGAGTGTGCATCAACTGATGACATCACTACCCATAACTCCTCAGTCAAAAAAAATAATGTGAAAGAAGCTGGGGTACCGGGTGGGTGAGATACCAGGATCAGGAGTCCCGGAAGCCTGTCGGAGAGTGCACAAGGGGGTGTGATCGACTCAATCACCAACGATCAACATGCTTGAACCTGAGGTGGTCACGGGGCCAACTCAGGGCCAGGATCTCTGAAACAAAGACATTTTTTAATAAAGGACAGCAGACAGGGCGACTTCCGCCACACGACTTTCAGGCAACGTGGAGAGACAGAGAGCTTCCCACAAGAGTCACCCAGTCTAACGAAATACAGGTTTTCACAGAAGCCAAAGAAACCTTCAGCCGGCTGAAGGTAGAGCTTGGAAGAAAGTTGGCAAAACCTCGACCTAATATATTTTAAATGACAGATGCGGAAAAGAAAAGACGCTTTAAAGATCTGTTGCTCTGAGGTATAGTTTAAAAAACAAACATGTCCTCTGTGAGGCGAAGAATCTTGGGTAGATCTGCCACCTTCGACCTTGACTTCGAGCTGGCGACAGCTGACATCGTTTATGTGTTATTTTTCTCATCTTTCTGTAATGCTCAAGGAACTGCTTGGGAGTCTTCGTACAACACCAGAGAAAAGCGATATTCCACACCATGCTGTGTGTCAATCACGATCCCCAGGAGGCCTGGCCACAGACAGAACACACGACGGCAGAAGGCTCCCAGGGAGACAGGTGCTTCCCCAACGTGTCGGGGAACGAGGCCCTCGAGTAGCACCACAAACGATACGGGTCGGGTCAGCGCCGTTTTGACTGGCCGCCTCTCCCAGGGTGCTTTTGTCTGAAGCGGCGCTGAAAGCTGAAGCAAGGCAGGCCCAGCTCGGCGCTGATTCTTGATGTACAGGAAGCAGATGCCATCGACTCCAGATTTATCCATTTATGGGAGAACAAGAGAACAAGTTATACTACAGACAGCATACACTTCCCTCAGCATACACTCTTAACTCAACTAGGTGCCATCTGCCGTTTGGAAGCAAAACAGTTTTGTATGTCGAAACAGGAAACTAACGACAAGGAAACATGTGTATATGATCTTTTTTAGGACTGAGGAACAGCTGTATGTTGTAAAGGGAATAGGCTTCTCCAGGCAATCTTGGACAGTGATGGATTGCACACATTCGAACTCAATAGTAACCGAGACACCTAGACTGTTGCCTGAAAATCATATCAGTCAGTATTAGACTGCCCATGTGACAGTGACAGAATGATCTTAGATTAAGGAATGGTGGACTTCACATTAGAATGGAGGATTGATTCTGCAGACTCAGTCTGGTTCATCCCTCGCAGACTCTCCCAACGGGGAATTCGGTACGAAGCCGTCAGTGACAAAGACCAGACTGAGTGCTGGGTTGAGATACAAGGATAGAGACAGTGTGCAAAGATACTCAGCTCTTCCTGACACTGACAGCAGTCTGCAGTTAACATTCTATTTCCTGTCTATTACCTTTCTCACCGAGGCCGGAGTTTGCCCACATCACTCATTGTAAAAACACTTACAGCATTCTCCAGACCTGGCACTATAACTAAAGTCTTAGGATGACCTCTGCACCTTTCCATCCCCACATCCCCATTCATTTACTCCTTCCAAACTGAAGTGGTACCACAGAAGAACTTCGACAATAAAAGAACACAAAATCTCCAGACACTGGAGTGCAATGATGCCAGCAGAGCGGGTGAGGGGGAAAGAGCTAGTTTACCGAATACGAACGTGGAAACGTCGCAGTCACAAATTTCGAAACATATCCTTATCACCATAGAGATCAGATTCGTTAAATGTTTAAAAACCTAAAGAGTATGAAGCCAATTTAGACGTGTACACTTGATTGTTTGAAAGAGAGAAGTGCGTGGTTTCCAAAAACATTGCATTGTTTGGGGGGGTGGGGGGGGGTACACCCTGGACAGAACAGCAATTAGATTAAGTCTATTTATTTCATGCATCAGTTTAGAATGAATTCTGAAGACCTGGGTCGTGGTTCTGATTCCAGATGGGGTTGATTGATTAGCTTAGCGGTAATTTTGATACAAATTGACTCTTTAAGTAACTCACTGATTTAACCTTTGCCTATTTCCGCAGCTGGACATTCACTTAAGCTCCTTCCATGAAGTATGCAGCTCAACATGAGGCACCCTCTTGGTTAGTCTGTCCTGAATTTAACCTGATGCCTTCTGGTGGCTCATCCCAAGCACCTTCGCCGAAAGTACGTCTCTCTGTGCCTCTAGAAGATTGGGTGAAAATTTATTAGCTATTCTGGAGAGGAAAGCGATGGAAAAAGCGTTCGGTGCTGGTTGGGAAAAAGTCCTGCTTAGGGGGGGGGGGGGGGGGGGCAGGCAGAGCCCATTTTCATTGGGTTTGAATGGAAGTCAAACATCACGTCTCATAATGGCTTCCACTCCACCAGCTTAACAAAACAAAGCACTAAGACGGCATGAACGTAGCTCCCTATTAGCAATCAGGCGCTCTGTTCATGGCCGCTTCCACCCACGGGTTCACAGAGCCCCCCGTCCCCTTTCTACGCCGGTGAGCAATTCATTCTCCAGCTGCCCGACGGCCACAGGTTTCAAACACCATGAATGCTTTACAAACGCTTTACTAGCCGTCTGCATGGTTGGCTTCGGCCTCTGGCGCAGGGGCGTCACAATTAAATGCAAATCCGAGTGCTGAGAATCATAAGCCAAGAAAAATGGTAATGGAGTTCATAGCAGCTAATTATTATAGATGTGCCAGTCAAACTGGGCGATGGGTGCAGCAATTAAAGCACTTTCCCAAAAAATGTATGGGTCCATTTCTCACAGAACCCTTATCGGCCCTCACTCTCCACGCATACAGAATTCCTGGCCTCCTAGTGTAAGGGTAAATGAACAAGTTACACACTTCAAACATGCTGCATTTACCCATTGCTGCATATACCCCCAGGATAAATAAGATTGTGCAACCACTGGAAAACGATTTCTCATCGCATAATGCTGAATAATATTTTTTGGGTTATAAGCCGCACACTGTCCTTGTAGGTAAATGTCTGTTCTATTGTCAGAGAAAAATTATGGAGATATTAAAGTTCTACATATTTCAGCTTTTTGGATCAACGCATAGTTACAGCATCCACCAACCTTTGTGACCGATATACATATGTTACAGATCTGTCCTTTCTTCTACAGTATAATCAGGAATGAGAAACCAAGTATCCTCTCCCGTGAGAGATTATTTAAACAGATCAGACTATTTAATGTCAAGGGTAATTTCATATTATTATTATTTTTGAGAAACGTTTCTTCTCGGGTATCGAGTCAAATCAGCTGAGATTTTATTCCAAGCAGAAAGAAAATTTGTGGAAATGAGCAAGAAAATCATTGTTCACCTCGAAATGCAGTGCAATGATTTATCATTTATGGATTGGATAGGAAAGATCTGTCACGCCGATCTCAGTGCTAATAAATGTCAAATGCAAACTGAGTGAATGAACGCGGGGGTGTGGGGTGATGGAAATTCAGTGTGGGTGGGTGTATGGGGCTGTTTGCTTACATCAGGCTTTGAGGGAAAGACCCTAGAGCTGTCAGCTCAGCCAGTGAGGTGGGCGATCCATGGTCCTCCGCTCACTAGGTGGCGATGGTGACAAAGAGGCCACATGAAAGCAGACAGAGTGTGGGTCCCACAGAGGACTTCATTAACGTCATTTCCAGTCAAGTAGCCAAGCTAAACAGCAGAGGCTAATTCGCCAGTCACCTCTTTCCTGCGCCTTTCCTCCCCATTCTCAGAAACACCACTCACGCTGAATCCATTCACCCCCCCACGTCCCGTCATGGTGACCCCGGCCCTGTCTGCATCAGGCGAAATAACCTGGAGTGCACCTTGCCCTGGCCACACCCAGAATTCAGAGGAGGCACAGCCCAGACGAAAACTCGAAAATGTACCAACCTGGCAATTGCTCACAAAGAAAATTTTCCTGGCATTTGAAAAAGTTTAGTTTAATTATTGAATCAGTTTCTTCTGAGGTCTTTGAAGACACGACGCGCTCCTAATGGCTTCTTCACCCTTCACAGAATGGGCAGGATCTTCATAAATTCTCCTTAGCAGTATTTCTTAGAACCATTTAGCTAATTGAAGCCATTCTGGTTTCCCCACAAAACAGAAGGAAGGAGATTAATTGGGGGAGGGGGGAGGGGTCCGATAGAGCCATGATGGAAGACTCTGTCGTAGAAGCAGAAAGTCACACACATCACTCGCTCGAATCTCATTCATCCCATCTGCTCTGAATCTGACAGGGCTTTTAAAGAACTTCTGCTATTGACAGCTACAGCAGTACTGAGCGAAGACATAGATGTGGATTTTGTGCTCGCTGGGAACTGTGATCCTAACCCTTTCACTGGTAAAAGCAATCTGCATAGACTCGGCGACCTAATCATCCCACTGCGATGTTAATTGTCCTCTGCATTTGTCGCGAACAAATCCCTGCCTCCAAAGTCACTCTCAACAAATCTTTCAACAACAACAAACAAACAAACTGGCCGGCCATTAAAACTAGTGAGCCTAAATACTAGTCAAAGTAACCAGCAAGTTCAGAAAGCACAAATCCAGACCAAGATTTTGTTTAGCCATCCAGTTCTGTACTCTGTGAATGTGACTGTCTATACTAAACTGGTTGGTTGAAACAAAACCTTGGTCTGGATTTATACTTTCTAAACCAGAACTTTCCACCTCTGGTACCCACTATCACTATCGGGAGCATAGGAACCAGGGTCATAGGAACTAGAGTCATAGGAACCAGGGTCATACTGTAGGAACCAGGGTCATAGGAACTAGGGTCATAGGAACCAGGGTTATACTGTAGGAACTAGGGTCATAGGAACCAGGGTCATACTGTAGGAACCAGGGTCATACGAACTCAACAAATAGACCTTTGCATTCAAATTATCAAGTTGCCCCCCACCCCCCCCCCCCATATCAAATTATTTCCTACGCTGTTCACCAGTACTTTGAAGAACTATCCAAAATTAAAAACCATTACTGACTCCAAATGCTCACATTCTCAGATCTTTCTGTGAAATAAACAAACTATGTATATAAATGAGACGTTGAATAAAGGGAGCGAACAAAGAATCACCCTAACCATACAGCTGGAGCACCTCCAGAGACCCAGGGGGAAAAGTCTTTAATATTGCTTAAAATATTGATTTGACAGGAAGAGGAATTTGACGAGGCCACGCCCCTATGCACATGATGTTATCATAAAGCCCTAATTCTTCTTCTTTAGGCACCAGTGGGACTTAATTGAGAGGCATGTACAGTGTGAGAGATACAAGCAATAGCATAATGTCCTCTTCAGAAGTTCAAAGGGAATTGCTGGATTTCAGCAGGATATGCAAAGGACCCAGACTTTCACGGAGAGCAGGCAAACGCGGCACATCATCTGACAATTATTCCACTTTGTTCTCAAGCTGTAACGGCAACATTTCCCTCAGTGGAAAAACTGGGTTCTGCTTTATTCACTTTCAATTGATTTTCCTTAACAAAACCAAAATTGTACATAATGGATTGTAACTCCCCTGTGTTTTAATTTACGTCCATGTTGTAATTTGATGGTTTGTCAAAGTTCATTATATTCCCAGAAAAAAAAACAAATTCTTGCCACTACTGTACTCAGGAAGCACACAAGTTCTGCAACTGTATATTATTACTGTATATGTAATAATGTCCATCAAATATTGTGGCGCATTAGCCTTCTGTCCGTCTTTGAGAACTAACTTTATAGTGGAAGTCTTTCTCACCGTGTTAGAGGGTTCAAATTCTTAATGACCAACAAAGCTGCTCTGGATATGGAACACAGTAGAATCTACAACATATTTTAGATGCCTGATGTTCAAATTCCTACCCTTTCCTACCCAGAAACCGAGAAGAGTGATGTTCCTCACACTAATCATGGTGATCCAACAAGCGAATTCTCTTATTCATCCTTTATGTACTGCACCTGAGAGCCTTTTTCCATTCCCCTATGACTGCTCCTGTCAGAAAGATCACCACCACCATCATCATCATCATCATCATCATCATCATCATCATCAACCAAATCATGGACTTACACCATCCTTCAAATACCATGGTTGTAAAAATGGCTGGCTTGCTACTCTGGATTAATAATTAAATCCTTTTCCTTTCCACAATAACATTGTCAATACTTAAACAGTTCAATAATACCTATTTCTGTCTCTTATTAATCCAATTAACTGTTAAATTAAGGAACATTCCACGAACCTGGAGGGTGGAAATTCATTTGATGTTTGACTTCACTTCAGAGTAGACGTCCAATGCTGCTTACATTAAGCGCCAATTCACAGCATGTAGTTTCTCAAAGAAAGGAACCACACATCAATCCTAGATAACAATGGAACTTTCGCTTATTTAACTGGCAAGTTCATTCAATAGGAACTGGCCAATTTCTGGGACGCTAAGCAGATTTGAGGCATTAATCAAATGCGGTAAGAGGTAGAAACCATCAGTTGATACTGTAACTGAACACAATCAAACCAAAGTTATTTATATAAGGAACATATTGAACCACTTCATAAAGGTATCGGTTGCTTTCATACTAAATACTGTGATGCTAAATTGACAGATGGGTATGCTTATTTTGGAGGGGAATGAATGTCTGGAAGACACTGGGAAACAAATTCATTTTAAGGGTGGGCGACGTTTCAAATACGTAGTTGTGTGGCACCAGCTGCAGAATCCCACCGTGGCAGAAAATTTTGACTTTGTACTTTTGACTGAAAATCACAAAGACCATTAACTGAATAGTCTTCGCAAGCTGTAAATGGCCTGTGGGCGAAGGCCAGGAAAAGACCCGCGTCCGAACGGATCACCTCATTTGGGGCACAACCAAAAACAAGCCGGCTCAGATCGAGCACAGTCTAGTACTGGTGCCCAGTGCTGAATTTTCGACATGTTTTGAGCAACAAATCAGTAATAAAATTTTCATGAACGACACACATAGTGAACACAAGTGCAGAGAACAAGTATTTTTAAAAGCAATGTATAAGTAACAGGAGTGATGATTTTCATCATGACGAGCTGCTCTATAAGGGGTCTTTAAATCTAAAAGACTCTTTCTCTTCATTAAGATCCCAAATCTCACTCAGCATGCCGCTTTGATTTGGAAGGCCAAGATATTTATATTACATCTAAAGCACAAGTTCCGGACATGGAAGATCGGGATTAAAGCCTTTCTCAATCATTTAGTCTCAGTCTCAGAAGATATACTTTTTTTTGTTTTTGCCTTGTGAGGTCAATGGGAGCATTTAATTTCATCTCAACATCTAAAACAAACTGCTTTTAGATCACTTCTCTCCCGCTAATAGAGCAGAGCCGACCACACAGTTCTTGGCAGCTGACCTTTGACCCTTCAGCACACACGGGTCACACTTCCTACAATTAGCCAATAAGAGGCCCATTGTTAACCTAATGGACACAGAGAAGCATTGGCTTGGCGACCTAACCCTGGGGGCTGTGGGTAGTGACCCGCCTGACCCCGCCCCCCAAGACGGGCTGTACAGACTGCTTTAATGTGAATTATTTCCCACCCGCTGCACTGATGTGTGCCATACCTCCGTTAACACAGGGGACCACCCACCCCCCCAGAGAACACCCCAGGACAGGCCGGCGAGCTGAAAGGTGAGTGTTTCATTCGGACGGAAACAGCCCAAAGGCACTCTGAGCATGGTTCTCCTGAACGCTGCGCTACCGTGCCGGAACCGTTAAGGGAACAGCCTTCAAATTCAATGTTTTTCCTTAAACAAAGAAATCTCATGTGAAATGCAGCTTTATTTGCCATTTGCACAAATACAGTGGAGTGTGTTTCACATATCTTATCTTGCGTCGCCTTTAAAAAATACATACGCACACCTATATACAGTCGAAAGTGAAGCTGCAGCCCCGAGCACAGGGTCAGGCCATTAATCTAGAACCTTGGGAACACTTTGGTGGGGTCAGGAGCCCAGAAAACATGTGACTATTATGTCAAACAGGATTTGACCCAGCAACCTTCTGATCACAGGCACAGAGGCCTAACCTGCAGAACCGTACACCTCCCCACACATTGGCTGATGGTTGAGTATTACAAGTAGACAGCCATCCCTGTTGAAAAGCACGGCAGGGATCCTGAATCGCTCAAGGAATTGAGCCAATCATCCTGAGATCAGGGTGAAGACTCCATTACTGCGCTGCTGTGGTAGTACAGGGTGGGCTGTACCTTGGAGATCAGCACGCCAGCATGCCACCACATCCCATCAAGCAGGCTTCTCCCGCAGCAGAGAGTCTGACGCTTCCTGTTCCATCCTGTCTAAGCATACTATCACACCTGGGTAGGCAGTGCAGATCTGCTCAAGAGACAACTGAAGACAACGAAGATGGGGCTGGTGGGGGTACTGGTGGGGAGGGGATAATGCTTTTCAGATGGTTGGATCTGCCAGTCTGTTCAACTACTGCAAAAAGAATGCCGACACACATCACTCCAGGAGTGCTGCATAAGTGTGAATAAAAGGCTTTCAGATTTCAACAGAAATGATTTCACTACTGAAACTTTAAGTAGCAACCGAAATACTACTTCAATAGCACCTTACCTGCCTGCTGAGGCTGACAAATTGTTAAAGGATGACTGCCAATGGACAGCTGAATCATTACGCTGAACGGTATATGAGAACATTCATTATGAAGGTCACTATTCCCTCTTCCAACACAAATAATCACTTTATCAGGTACACCTGTTATTATTGAAGCAAGCGGCCTGCTCCTCAAAACAAACATGTGCCTGCGATCGAACATGTACGACATGCAGACAAGGTCAAGAGGCCGAGTTGCTGTTCAGCGTTAAAGCAGATAAGACAAGCAACACTGGGCGATTTTTCGCGCCATTCGCGGTAGCTCCAGTCATGCCCCTGGGATTATCATACACTACGGCGTCTAGAGATTACAGAGAATGGTGTGATGAACGAAAAAAGAACGTCCAGTCAGGGGCGTTTCTGTGAATGTAAACACCTGGTTAAACTCGCTAAACGGGACAGGAAGAGCACAAGCGCTACGATAGACGCGTAATAGAGGTGTAGAGGAAAGGTTTCTGTAAACTTACAACTTGTCGACCCTTGAACCGATTTTGAGGCAAAAGGGGCAGTCCTACCTGGTGCTAGGTAGCGCTGTGGCCGCTGAGCACACAGTGGAAAAAAAGCTGAAAGGAAGCAAAAATAATATTCTCCGACCCGAATGATCAGAGGGGCCAAAAACTCAATCAGAAGTATCAACCAAATTTGCCCTTGCAAAGTGACATCCAGCCCCCCCTCCCCTGCAACCCAGTACTAAATCCAGTCCCATTTCAAAATTTTTCTCCTTTTACATTCACACTGTTTTTAAAAAAGAGTTATAACATGACGAATGAGGAAGTTCGGGGAGACACATTCAGAGACACTCCCCCACCCCACCCTGATTAATTCGCACACTTTCACCCGAAGCAGAAAAGTCAGAAAAATAACAAACATCACCAAAGGCAAAGAAGGAATGAAAGCAAGCAGAACTATTTCTCCACAGCATTCGTTCACCCCAAGAACCTCTTAGCGATGCATTCCTTACGACGCATACTGATGTCTTTCAAAACCCCGATTAGACAGACCCAGGAATCAGATTTTCATTTTGATGCTTTCAGCTTGGCTCAGGAGATAGACTTTAAAAGCAGGTTTGGCCGAGGGGTACGTGCTTCCCGACCCCGCGTTTTGGGTCATTAAAGTGAAATAAAACTCTCCTGACACACAAAAAAACCAAAAACGCTGAGCGGCGCTAACGGCTACCTTAGCCACATCGCGGCGTGCCAAGTCTGTAGCTCGTAAAACTCTCCCAGCCCGATAACGTAACAACTGGAAAAGCGGGGGTGCGCTGTATGTGTCCCATATTAAAAATCCGAGCGCCCTTTTCCATTTCGCTGGAGACCGCTCCGGCGCACCTTTGCCGTTAATAAGGCGGAACGCCAACGTTAATAGCTTGGAAGCACTTTCTGCCATCGCTCTGGCAGCTGGGTCAATGGACAGGATGGTGGAAGAACTCGGTGTACCGCCTCTGAACTCATGAGACTTGCCTCTCCAATCTCTGAAGGCCTTTCATATGCTAAAGCAGTAGCTGCCAGGGTAAAGCGAATATGACGTGACAAGCAGGCAGCAACAACCGACCACGTCATATAGAACTGGAATTTGGTAGATGGTGCTAGATTGTGTGGAATTGAAAAATAAAGGTCAGCACCCCTCCCTTGCCAAGAGCGCAGGAAATACACACGGTACTCCCACAATATCAGTAGGGACATGTTCCTACCTACCATCCATACTCAAATTTACGCTCTTGTCTCCTGCTGTCCTATGACACATCTGCACCTTATGAAAGTCCATCACGGGAGTGGCTCCATGTAACCATAACGAGTAGCTGGACGCAAAATCAACGCTAGTCTGGGACCTGCTTAGCAATGCACCCCGGCAGGCTTGAATCAGGCACTCGGAATCACAGGGTGCTCAGGGAAGCTGAACCCTCAGTAAGTGCCTTTCGAAAGGCCAGACACATCGGTTCAGCGCCGACAGCCGGCTGGGGCTGACCAGACCCGGCAAACCAAGTAGCTGTGTGTGCGGCAGCCCGCCCCCGGATTGCCGCAGATCGATCCATTTTCCAGTCCACTAGCGACACGTTCTGCATGTCTCACTCAGGCTGTGACCAAATTGCATCCACAGGATATCCATTCCCCCTGAAATGGACCTCTGCAGCAAACCCCTCCTGAATCAACCCTACCCCACAGAAAATTCAGCTTTCTCACAGCGGGGCAGGCTGCATAACCGAGTTGCCATATTTCATTTGCCCTGTCATAGCTCATAACAATATTACCTCTGAGATGTATAATTGTTGGACACAGACTTGTCTTCTGTTGACTCTGGCCAGGTAGAGGAAAATAATTGGCATGCCTGACACTGACAGTATTTATTTGACTAAAGGGCAGCCAGGTCCCCGTGGCGCATGCCAGCTGTTACCTCTGCCAGCGGTAGGGAGACATCTGGGCTTCATTCACAGAGGCGCTCGAGCTGGGATGCGGCGCAACAAACTGATCGTACCGGGGAGGGTGGGGGGGGAAGGTGCGGATAACCCAGCAACATGAGCAAACAGAACAAACCAGGCACATAACTGGGAGCTACTGAACACCGGGTCTCCGCTCTGCAGCTTCGGATCCAAAGGCATAGATAACGGGCGGGTCGACGCATGTCAGAGCTGCGGCCGCAATATCTACAAGTAAGCGCGATGCCTAACCACGCGCTGCGTCTGGCTGCGCATCTTATTACCTCAGGAAGAATTCCTGAACCTCTGACGCGACTGGGGCAAAAAATATCACTGGGAACAGAACTACGTAAAAACGAGGGTTTTATGAGTTAAAAAGTGCAATCAAATTTCCAAAGAGGGAATGATGGTGGTCAGGGGAACGAATTTGTGACCTTCAGGGATGGCGCTGCTGTTTTACCCTAAAGAGAGAGATCAGTAAGGTATCTTCCTGAATGGGGAGACCTGAATATTGGTGAAGGTCTGGAATCGTGGCATTTCTTTAGAGGAGAGTGAAAGTCATGCACCGTAGATGCATGTAGCCACGTTTCGATGAGCCTTGCAGCTACTGCAGATAATCAGAGGCACTGAGAACGACGGCTATCCCTTCCTGGAGGGGTACCCTAATAGCCATGATGAAGGCAGCCCTGAGTCTCCAGAGGAGGGCAGGCGAGTTGGGGGGGCGAGGTTCACCACTGCATGAGACAGAGCAGAAGATAAAGGCATTTCCTCACTGTGTCACCCGGCAACTCCATTGTGCTGCCATGTTCACAGAGCAAATGAGACTCAAACACAGGCAGACGAGTCTCTCTCTAAAACTACCAGGAAGTCCGAACAAAGGCACATCCAGAGTGTGGAGGCTCTGCACCAAAGCTTTAGTACTCAGGCAGCCTACACGATGGCAAATCAGACACGCGTCTCTGGCTGCGTCGCGCACGTGTGGCCTTCTTTGTTTCCCAGTTTAAAGGAACCACCCGGCAGATCCCACCCACCGCGGATCTCAGAGATCACGAGCGAATCAGCTGTCGGAGTCAGTATCGCCGCAGGCCAGCGTAACTGGGAGATACTTCATCACCCCGGACAGAAGCGTGAGTCACAACCTGTAACCAAAATCACTGAGAGTCTATTATAAATGAGCTATTTTTAGACCATCTGCTGTAAATTATCGCAAACCTCTTTCAGGCCATTCCAGGGTGTAAGTGCTTGTGTGTGTGTGTGTGTGTATATAATGTTTTTCGTCAATATTACTTCCCAAAACAGATGGATGGAAGACAATGCTGTATTTTTCTTCTGGAGGCTTTTTCACTGGCAAGCGACACATCGAGCCTAAAATGTGTGTTTACTGAAACTAAAATAAAAAAAGAAACCCTGGAACAGCATCTGAGCGAATAAGGACATGCTGAGGTACATCTGGGGAACAAGAAGTCAGGAACCTACCTGGAGATACATCATCTAAGCCTAACGTCAGCGTTTAATGGCCGGCTCCCCCACACCAGTGCTACACAGAGCTGGCTGCATTACTGTGTATGAATGACTGCGGTGGGCTGCGATGGACTGGCACACTGCCCTGGGTTACTCCCTACCTTGTGCCCGTAGCGTCTGGCATAGGCTCCGGACCTCCCGCAACCCTGCATTGGGAAAGCGGGCATATAAAATGGATGGATGGTTGGACTATGGTGGGAGACACACCCTCCATGTTACTGCCTCCCCCTCCCCCCCACATCCTACCAACTCCAACAGCGACATCTGTCTCTGACGGGTCACGAGCCAGCCAGCCTTAATTGGACTGGTGCTGAAAGAGTTTGTGTAAGGGAACCTTCTGCTCAGACAGGTGTAGTCGCTGCATGCAGCGGATCGCATGTCTGCTGCGATGGTGGGCTGAGGACCTGGACAGGGGGTGGGGGTTAGTGGGACAATAGCCAATGTTCCCGGCGATGAGGGCTGAGTGTCAACGGGGTTTTGACAAGTCGAGGATCCATAACAGATGTCCAAGCTGGTGCGTGCGTGATGGTGTGTTTACAAACAACAGGCTTGCAGCTCGAGCGACCGACATAGAAGAGAAGAATATAACCATTATTATTTTGACATCTTGCGTTACGAAGGTTACAGTCATAGGACTGCTGCCAAGAGACAGGTCGGCTTGTGTGACTGAGAGGTCGGAAGATACCGCGAGTAGTTTTCATACAGTAGAAAACTGCAGAAAATGCACATTGTTTACAGTTTTCATGCCAAACAATGGAGAGCTGTTGATGAATTTTTATATGAATTTCAGTAGGCCAGTGTGACCATGTGCTTGAGCTGAGTTTCATGTTCGTACGGCAGGGATTTGAGAACGGCTCAGTTTCCCTACGGTGTGAATCCCATCGGTTCGGCTAGGAGATGATTTATGAACGGGTGAGGATTAGGGGACGTCGTCCCCACTGCTCCTCACCACGACACCCCTGTCACTTTCATAAATCTCTCAGTGGCGGTGAGACGTTAACAGCTTCGGCTACCGGCAGGAAAGCGAATGAGGCACGGCGGCCAGGCCACCTGACTGTATCCAAATCGCCCACGATATGTATGGAGGATGTGAACTTGGCGTCCGGTCCAAAGGAACATCGCCCTGCACCTCGTCACAGGATGGGTGGAAAGTCCTGGCTGTGAACTTGCACAACGTGGTTTCACGCAAATGCTTGTTTGAAGGCGTGGACCCGTTGAGTTTCGCCGGTAATGCATCAGAGTGGAATTACAGCTTCAACTTCCCAAGCATGATGATGTTAAGCTACCGCAGCATACCAAGATACACTTCTTACATCCTTGTTTACGCTCCACTGCTAATTGGGATTAAAGTAACCGAAAATGCTCCCCCTTCTGGCCACAATGAACTGAGGTGACTAATCTTGGTTCAGCCACAGTATAATGGATTGGAATTTATCAATCCGTTGGCCATGCGTCCATCGATGCGTTGCTTCAAATTACCGTCACTGCCAGGCCTAATCACACCGGCGCCTGTGCACTGGGCACAAAACAATTATCCACTTTAACGTACGGCCGAGAAATTGACGCTCAGCGTCCTGTTGGCCTGCAGCTTGCCGATGCTCAGTAGTGAGCTTCCAGAAAGTTCTGCTTGCCAGCTTTGGCAGCGAATCCCCCGATCTTATGTTGGTGGGAGTTTCAGTGAGGACTCCGATCGAGTTGCCCGACTTTCTGCCTCTCCAATGCGTAAGCTGTGAGAGCCGGGATACTAGCCAAAAAGCATCAGAAAAATCTAAAGTTGGGGGGGGGGGGGCATTCGGGTATTCCCCTACAGACAGTGAGTTCGACATTCTCTGGAATGGCTGCTACTTCGCCCAACACAAGTCCAGTTTTGTCAGTTTCTTTACCTGGGTATCTGACTCATATAAAAAGTTAGGCAGTAATGTTCTGGACGAATCTGAAGCTGGAAGTGAGTCCTGCCCAGCAAGGTGCTGCTCCGGTGCCTGTAAGTACAGCAGCCGCGCAGAGAGCAGGCTTGCACTGCTGGCCATATGGCGTGGGGGCCCTGCTTGACGCTCAGGCCTATCCCCCCCCCCCATCCCCCAGGCTTTCATCTGCAGGAAACCCCTTCAAAGGGATGGCATCGGGCACCGGCTCGGCTCCACGGCTTGCCCACAGACGGGATGGGGGCCCGCATTCCTCTGCCTGGGAATGTCGCGGTTCTGCACACGACGACTGACGCGAGGTGACAGAACCGGCGCTCCTGGTTCCCGCGAGGCCGGACCGTGTTCTGGATAATGAGGCGAAGGATGTAGCTCAACAAAACATTTTTGGGATAATTCAGCAACCACAGCTCCCGCTTACCCCCCCTCCCGGGTGCCCTGGAGCTTAATCGCTTGGTTTAACTGCCAACTCATCCTGGTACAATCCTTTGGGGGGGGGGGGGCGGCGTGTATACAGTGCCTGATCCCTGCCTGGCTGGGCCCGAAATGATTTACATTTCTGTTGTGCCGCTCAAGTAAGATGTAGTGATGCAGACACTGGAAATGTCAAAGCAGCACAAGAATCTTAGGTAACAGGGAACTGTGTACTGATTTTTTCACTTTGCAAAAAACAAACGTGCTAAATTCAATTAAAGTCAAATCCCATATTTCACTGCAGACTGCTGGAAAGAACAGATACATGTGAATGCAATGGAAAAAAAAAAAAAGCAAAATAATTACCAAATGCTAGAAACCAGAAATCGTGCAAAAATGTCCAGGAAAATGGTTGCGATTAAATTTATTTTTTATTCAATTAAATTTATTTTTTATTTAGAGCCTTTCACAACACAGTTGCCCCCAGGCACTTGACAGGAGGGTGCAGTAATCCATTATTACATCATTTATACAAAATGATTGCTCCCCCAAAAGGGTTAAAGAGCAGTGGCAGGTACCCAGCCAGAGAGCACCATGTCACTGCCTTAAAACACTTCACTGCAGGGAGCAAGGCTCCAGCCTGTGTCTTTAAAAGCCTGAAATGGCTTCCAAGAGGCACAGACCACCTGTCACAATGTTATTTGCTCGCCTATCTGACAGCTGGAGGCCGTCAAGAGAACCGCTCAATTTCAGCTAACAAACCGGTCTGTCCAATGAGAGGCCAGGAATCTCCCATCACTCACCTTCGAGTTCATGAGATTGGGGCGGCCAAAATTATGTCCCATTGGTGGTAGTGTTTATGGTCGATAAGCTGATTTTTACTCTAGATATTTTTTATAGGCTGGTAGGGGGGGTCCCCAGTGATTATATTTCCTGTGGGAAACACCAGTGTGACAGTTTATATAGCATCTCGTCTGATTTAGTTTACTGCTGTAGACTAAATGCTAAATGCTAAGAAACCGTATATAACCACAGCTTTCACTGTACAGCCATGTTGAATTCTGAGATCAGGGTTGTAGAGGTTCCTCCGATTCGGAACTCCGACTTCAGGTGGCGTGCCAACTAAAAATTCCGACTAGGAACTCAGAGATTCCGACTTCCGATTTGAAATGGGAACGCAGCATAAATCCTGAGGTGAAACGGGAACTAAAACAAGCGCTTCGACTGTCCAGCAGAGGGATTGTAAATTTCCTTCACACTCAGACGCCGGAGGAAGCTTCCGTTTAGACGACGGCTGGACGTGTCTGAATGTTCAGGTCACACCCTGACGGATAAACAGCTGCAGCGATATCCTGCTCGGTTATTAACTCAGCATATGGCTGCTCGGCCCTCGCAGACAGCTGCCCCCCCCCCCCGGACTGGAGGCCCGCCATGCAGCAGGGCAGGTCTCTTTTCCTCGCGGGAAATCACACTCCCCCCCTCCCCCCTGACAAGACATCTCCTGTTTCTTCCTCTGGCGCTTAAGTGATAAACGCTGTCAGCTCTTTCGTCGTGGGCTTCCAGTGGCTCGCCCCCCCCCCCCCCTCACCCCCCCCGCCCCCACCCCCCCCCGCATCCGGAAGGAGACGAGAGTTGCCTGGAGGCATCTGCGAGTCTGGCCCGTCCACAGCCCCGCATAAGATGAAATCCCCAAGGATCTGCCGAGCGCAGGAGCGACTGAGCCCTAATGATTGCGTTTACATGCTATTTACACATCGGCCGCGCTCACTTGTCGCCCCCTGGGCACGAATCACGAGGCGGGCAAGGAGCCACCATCAAACTTTAATGAAGACAAAGGTTAATAGATGTTCTCCGGGGGAAACTTAGGTAAATAATTAATACATTTAGTATCAAGTGGCCAGTGTAAGCCGTCCAAAGAAAACACTGGTCAATCAGAATGTGTACTTTTCTCCTTGGCTAATCAAGTGGACTTCCACATTTTTTGGGTGGCTGTTCAATTATATGTAAGCAATATGAAAAATTAACAGTGGAAAAAAAAATGTATAAAAAAACAAAACATAAGCAGTATGGCCAATGTGCTAATTCTGCAAATTTCCAGCTAGAATTACTAACTATAATGGATGCTGTGGCTAATGTGTATTGCAAATTACTGTAAAATAATTCAGTTTCTCACAGTGCTTCATTCTGCCTTCACAGGTGCTGTGATGAGATCAGAAGTGTGAGCCTCATTAATATGTATGAGCGCCCTTCCTGGCTCCGCCCCTTAGATGGCAATAAGTATATCATCCATAGGGGTTAAATCGAGCTGCATACAGGCTTCTTGCTTTTAGTTTCCATTTTTCCCCCAGAGCTTTACTTTGTCTATATAATGAATTATGCTTAAGATTGGCTGTGAGTTGCATTTACAGGCCTGTTCCAGTAGGGGGCAATGTAAAGCAACAACCTTTTTTGTAAAAAAAAAAAAACAAAGCGGTCAGCTGCTGTACCTATTGACAGACATTGCCCCATTACTATTGATAGCTCCAAGGCTGTTTGGGCTGCCACAAAAACCTAGTTTCCATCCCCAATTCACCTTATTCTCCCATCAGCCCTGTCACCCCTACACTCAACCAATGGAAGGAGAGTGTCGGGGACATGCGGAAGATCCGAAGCCCCTTCCCCCGCCCCCCTCCCAGTATCACCCCTGCCTTAAAAATAACCAGTCCTGCACGGAAACACCTAGCACGACAACTGTGCCAGAGCAGAGGCCCAAGAGGGCAGGGCAGGGCACGGCTGCCGGCCTCCCATTACAGGGCTGTATGTCTCCGTGCGGATGCGTGCGAATGAGCGTAGGCTTTCCTGGGGGAGAATGTCGGCCAGATCTCTGGGCTTCCAAACTCCCTCACCTGCAGCCGGCCCATGTGTGGCTGCTGGGCTCAGATCGCAGACACTGACCCACGGGTGCAGTAAGCTGGGAGGTGCGAAGTGCCCCCTTAAGGGCAAAACTGGGGGGTGGCTAAATAAGGACCTTAGCTCAATAAAAACACAGACAGCTCGGTGTTTATACTCTGGAGATAATATCAGGACGCACTGAGAATCTATTCTGCAATCAATTGGAATTGTACAGAGAATTTAAATTGCAATCTCTCACCACATTGCTGTGAATCTGCACCTCGATCCCTCTGCACAGTGCTGTGAATTTGCACTGTGATCCTTCTGCACAGTGCTGATAATCTGCACAGCTATTCCTTTGCATGGTATGGAGAATCTGCAATGAGAAGCAGCACTGCAATCCCTCTGCCTAGTGTTGTGATTCTGCACTGTAATCCCTCTACATAGCACTGAGAATCTGCACTGTCATCCCTCTACACATTGCTGTGAATCTGCACTGCGATCCCACTGCACAGTGCTGTGACTCTTCACTGCGATCCCTGGGCAGAGTGCTGTGATTCCCCACTGCAATCCCTCTGCCTAGTGTTGTGAATCTGCACAGCTATTCCTCTGCATGGTACTGAGAATCTGCAGTGTTAGTCAGTACTGCAATCGCTCTGCTTATTGTAGTTGCACTGTAATCCCTCTGCACATCGCTCAGAATCTGCACTGCGATCCCTCTGCACAGTGCTGAGAATGCATTGCGATTCCTCTGTATAGTGCTGTAAATCTGCACTGCAATCCTTCTGCACAGTGCTGAAAGTCTGCACTGTGATCCCTTTGCACAGAGCTGAGAATCTGCATCGCGATCCTTTTGCATAGTGCTGTGAATCTGCAGTGTAATCCATCTCCACAGCACTGAATATAATCTGTGATCCCCATCAAACTTCTTGTTAAAAAAACACCCCTTTCCAGAAACCTGTCTGTGCCCCTGGTGCATAATGAAGCTCTCGTCACTCCTCGCTCAGCAATGCTGAACAGAGTCTGGCCTATATTAACCTCGGGCTGCCCAGGGTCCCTCTTGAACCCGGGCCAGTGTCCTGCTGTAGCAGGCTACCTGAGGTCAGGAGGCTGAGAAGTACGCTTTCCCAGCAGGGAGTTTGTTTATGGCTGCCAATGCCCTGCATCGTGGAATGCAGAGAGGTGGGGGGGGGGGGGGGGGGAGGGTTCCTGATTTATAGCAGAGGATGTAATGATGCCCCAAGGGCAACAGGTGGCATTAATTACCGCTGCAGAAAGGGAAGGTGTGTGCCAGCGAGGCTCGGTGGAGGGGGGCAGAACACTGGCGTAAGCTCACCTCAGGCCCAGCGCCAAAGGGCTACAGTTCAGGGCAGAAGATTAGATCCCTGTCACCGTCTGTTCCTTGCGTCCTTGGCCATTATTTTCGGAACAGTCTTCTTACAAAAAAAGATGGTAAAATGAGCCTGGTCTGGCTTACCAAAGGCTTCTCTGTTTTATGTATGTTATTAGTCACTATAAAATTATAACTATTAAAGGCGTTCATCACAATCCCAAAAACGAGGGAGGTGATATTACTGGTAGCATGTTCCACTCACTCCTCAGTCGTCACGTGTCTGTTCCCACAGCCGGATCGCCTTCCTGCGGTCTTAGTGACTCGGCGGTCTAGGGGCAGGAGGAAGTCATGGCCCGGTGCATGGGCACCTCTCCACAAGGCTGAAGCCAAATGAAGAGGGGTCGAGCCACGCTACTCGGGCTGATGGAAGACCCAAGCGGTTGGCAGGAATGTCCAAGTGTGGCCCACCGGGACGGGGCTGTTCTGTAGTTTGCTTACTGTCACAGAAATGCTCCTGTTACTAAAGAAAACAGCCAGATACCCCACAGAGCCTTTTTTTACTGGAAATCTGTTGCCAAAGGCTCCCCATCAGCCCCCCATTCTTAGTTCATTTGCAGAACTCGGCGCAAAGTGTAGCTTGTACAGCTACCAAGATACACAGAGCTGAGAGACTGAAAACCTTCCTTTGGTTGGGTCAAAAAATCATTAGGCCTCACTAAGTAGTTTCTTTTCCCGAAACACTTTAATTTTATACAGGAATGATAATGAAGCATGGGGTGGCATGGTGGTGCAGTGGTTAGCACTGTTGCCTCACACCTCTGGGTCCCAGGTTCGAGTCTCCGCCTGGGTCACGTGTGTATGGAGTTTGCATGTTCTCCTCATGTCGTCGTGGGGTTTCCTCCAGGTACTCCGGTTTCCCCCACAGTCCAAAAACATGCTGAGGCTAATTGAAGTTGCTAAATTGCCCGTAGGTGTGCATGCATGCATGAGTGAATGGTGTGTGAGTGTGCTCTGCGATGGGCTGGCTCCCCCTCCTGGGTTGTTCCCTGCCTCATGCCCATTGCTTCCGGGATAGGCTTCGGACCCAGTAGGATAAGCGGTTTGGAAAACGGATGGATGGATGGATGATAATGAAGCATCTTTGTATTTTCAGGGGACAGAATTTTGATTTGGAAAATGATACTTCTTGAGCTATTAAAACTTTATGTGACGTCGTTATGCTGTCAGGTAACACCGAAACCCAAGGGTATAGGACAAAGTTTGATAATGGGTGATCTATTTTTTTTTTTTTTTGTGGGGGGGGGGGTTCCTATGCCTCAAACCACTTGAAGTTGTTCTCATGTGTAATGTCACATTGCTTTGGCGCTGCGAGACAGCGAGTGCACATTTGCTTCACAGGAGAGTAAAAAAAACACTAGAATTCCGAAGGAGGAATGGGACACACGTGTGACATACCTGGCCCCGGGTAGAGCAAACACCAGGAGACAAATCCATATTCCAGTGACATAAAAGGGTAAGGAAAGGAGGAGGGGATGATGGAAGGAAGAAAAAATGGAGAAGAAAAAAAAAGAAAAGGTCAGTATTTTCAAAAACATTCGGGAAATCCGGTATTTTCGTGGCCGCAGCTTTGACCTCAACCCAGAACTGTTTGCAGTGAACGGCCACTTCACGTGTGCAGAGCTTCCCTAAACCATCGTCCGGCTTCCCTTTGCCGAGTAATAAATGTGGAGCGCTCGGTTTTCCACAAAAACAGGCCTAAGTAATTATACCAATTACAGAAATTTCAAAATGTTCCGCTTCCCCCCCCAAAAAAATAGATTTCTGGCAATGCGGTTAATTAAAGCACAATACAGCTGTACACAAAATTGCATTTCATCTTACATACTGCCCTCCCACAGCTGCCCCGAAACTTGCAGAACAGAAGACTTAGTGACAATGTTTAAGAAGTTCTGAAGCCATTACGATGCGAATAAGATCACAGGCAAGCAAGGCAGCAAACGATTCACAATCAAAGTACACCAGCTGTTCTTATTCCAGTTTAAGGCGGCCCAGCTCACAAGCTTAATCTGAATTTGTTCGACTGCTTTGATGCACTATCAACAGAGATGCCGCCCTAAGACACAGTAGAAAAGGAAATGCATGCCAAAATCAAATAGTGTTGAGAGGGGTTAGCTTAGTGAGACCCTGTTTGTGTCTTCCAATAGCCCAATAGATGTTCTGGCTGTAAATCTTGGATCAGTGAACGTATGGAAGCACTTTGGTCCACACGAGCAGATAAAATGCTTCTGTGGATGCCACACTCCCCCTGCCATGGCCATCACCGCTTAAGTCATTGTTAAAAGCAAGTCACCTGGTTACCAGGGTGACCAGGGTAGTTCAGGCCGCCATGCCAACTACACGGATTCTCTGCAATGATGCAGAGTTCTGTTAAGCTAAAGGTATGAGGTGTTTAAGTTCCCTTTGGGATCTCGGCCCACATAAATGCTGCCTTCTGCTGTGCAGTGTTGAACAAAAGAATTTAGTTACAGAGGGGGGAAAGGTACATTATGTAATGAAGGCGAGGTGTCTAGCAAGCCAACCTTCCCCTTTATATTTAAAGGTATTTGCGTTGGATGGCAGATGAACGAGCACCATATCAGGCATATGACATCGTGCCTGGAAAATCTTGCGAATGAACTGCAATAAATGCATCCATTTGGGAGTCGCATTACCCCAGGGTCCCATCACATCTCGGAATAAATGGGCGATCGGGGGTGTGAAACTCATCAGCACAAATAAACTGCCAATCCCATTCGCCACTGGATATCGCTACTGCAAAGAGCAACGGCATTGCATATGGACAGGCACGAGTCTAATCAAGGTTCAAGGTGGAAGGGATGGAAACTCATCCTGCTTCAGGGGAAGCGAAGCAGGCTAATATAGAAAGGCGACTGGTCCAGGCAGATCTGGGCAGCAGCCTCATCCAGGCCGGCCTCCGAATGCAGAGATTCACTGGAGGATCCATAACAGTGAGCCACATGCCCTGACAAAGGGGGGGGGGGAATCTCCTTCCAAAAAAAACATCTGGAGGAGACGTCTGCAGCGAGGCAAACCACGGAGCCGCAAGCTCTGCGTGACATGCCATGGGATACCACACCGGGAGACAGAGAAAACGCACGCCGTCCTCCGCAATCCCGTCTCCCACGCCGTCCTCCGCAATCCCGTCTCCCACGCCGTCCTCCGCAATCCCATCTCCCACGCCGTCCTCCACAATCCCGTCTCCCACGCCGTCCTCCGCAATCCCATCTCCCACGCCGCCCTCCGCAATCCCGTCTCCCACGCCGTCACGTTCTTTTAATTGGCCCGAGCCCGTGCCACCGGCGCCGAAGAAGGAATGCGCGAATACGCTGCATTCGGATTTAACGCGATCGACCGCAGAAGTGGCGGTGATTAATTCCAGATCAGGCTCCGCGTGAAGCTGCAGCACCCGCTGTGCAATTTCCAACCGCGGCCTCGCCGAGAACCAACCTGCAGATTTAGGCATTCAGTGAGCGGGGTTTTCATACTTGTTTATTCTTCACGTCCACGATAAAAAACCCGCGGGCGGTACGACCTTTCAAAGTCCTCCTGCCCTTGGCTTTTGTGCAAATACAAACATTATTCCCACAATACTTTGCTTTAATCTACTTTTATACCTTCCACATGTTTGTAGCAAATACGCCTTAATGGAAAAAACGCTTTGTTGTTAATACTTCCCATTTTCAGCACAGGTCTCTATTCACTCCTGTGTCGAGTCAGGACTTTCCATTATGTAGAAATCAGCAGATCATTCCTGTGCTATCTGGCCAGCCATCTTCAAATTCAAGGGATCCCGGATATTCTGATATAATCTATATCCACTCTGTGCCTACTTGCATAGGTACATCTCTGTAGTACTAGGCAGGGCCCCCATCTGTTTCCAGAACGACTTTCAGTAGATGATTTGTTCATTCAGATAATCCCTTCTGCACACCACTATTGCCCTTCTGCACACCACCGTTGCCCTTCTGCACACCACTATTGCCCTTCTGCACACCACCGTTGCCCTTCTGCACACCACTATTGCCCTTCTGCACACCACCGTTGCCCTTCTGCACACCACTATTGCCCTTCTGCACACCACCGTTGCCCTTCTGCACACCACCGTTGCCCTTCTGCACACCACTATTGCCCTTCTGCATGCCATTATTGCATTGAGTTCTTACTTTCTGCACTTGTGGCCTTCCTGTTAACTTTAATGAGTCTGGCCATTCTCCACTGACATTTCTGATTAGCGAGATGTTTTCAGCCACAGAAACGAGTGGATGTGTTGTATTCATCACACCACACTCTGTAAACTTTCGACACCACAGTGTGCGCAAATCCTAGGAGGGTGGCTGGTTCTGAGGTGCTGGAACCAGCATGTCTGAGACAAACATCAAGACCACGTCCAAAATCACTTCGATCATGCATCTTAGCCATCGCTAATGGTTTGCTGCGTGGTAAGTGAACCTCTTGACCCTGCTTAGTTGCAGCCGCAAGACTGCCCATGTTTCTCTTCTCCTAATAAACATGCGGGTGCATGCTGAAGCAGTTAGCAGGAAGATATCTCTGTGGCGTGGAGATTTCAGGTCCAGAAAGTACAAATCCAGACCAGGATTTTGTTTCAACCAACCAGTTGAACATAAAGAGTCACAAGACTCAGAGTAACTCAACTGGTTGGTTGAAACAAAATCCTGGACTGGATTTGTACTTTCTGGACCTGAAAGCTCCACCTCTGTGTGCCATTATACCCCCAAACGTCTCTAGGTCCAGATGATGCTGGACTAGCAGGGTAGGCGGAGGGAGATGCTGAAGAGGGGTCCTGAGAAGTCCAAGAGCAACCCCCCCCCCCCCCCCCCCAAATAAAAAGCTCAGTGATGCCCCTGGTAGAGAGCCAGCGGCTGTCTGGCTTTCATTCCACCCAAAAGAAGCCCACATACATTTCATAAATCATTTTTTCAATGGGCGTAGGCTGAGACTTGCTTAATCCTGAAAATGTGGACTCTGCTTTATAGCACTGATGCCCCCGTTATGACAAACCACTGCCTTGTTATACATGTTTCCTTTTGTACGTTTTCCATCAACGAAAACTCCCAGCTAGTAGTGGGCCATAGAATGGAGACGACCAACTTGAGTGTCACTACAGCCAAATGACTGTTTAGGGAAGTCTTCCAGGCACAACTTGAAACATTATAGTTAATATGTCTATAGGGTTGGTTTTATTAACGTACTTAAAAGTGATCCAAGCAGGATAAATTCTCTGTATATGATGTATAAGATGGTTTTTAATATACCACCCATCCAGCTGTCTCTGTAGATTGCGTGCATATATCTCTGAAAGTCTCCTAAATCTGTAAGCATTTACGCCACTCGACCTGCCACTTTCTCGGGTTCCTCCAGAAAAATTAAGTCTCGTGGATGAAGTTGTTCTCTCCCCTGCAATACAGCCCTCAAACAGTGAAGAGATCAAATCCCAGCAAGCATTTTGTTCCCTGTACAATTTCATTGATGACTGAAATGCCAACAGTGGGACTGAAATGCTCTGAAACAGGACAATACACAGATGCTCAGGCTATTGGAACTGTAGCAGTGAATAACAGCCTTCTCTCATATACTCATGATGCACCAGTTTGATCCTTTGATTTCACTGCATAAAATGTGCATTGCCGCACAAAAATAGTACTAAAAGAGGGGATTTAGTCTCACAGGAGCCGCCGTTGCACGTGGATCTAAACTTTCGCTCCAGCCAGAATGAAATTCAGTGCCACATAGCTCACACACTCCAAAAACCACCGCTAACAACCCGTTTTCTTTTGTCAATTATTTTGATTTATGTGGTCTACATGACTTTTTGGTTGAAGCACAGACTGCTTTTTTTTATTATTATTGTGCCACACATGAGTGAAGTTGCCAATTACGAAGGCACACTTCATAAATTTGTTAAATAAAGTTCGGATTAAACTTGAATTCCCATCGATGAGGGAACGATAATGAACTGACACATTTTAAATACCTTGTTGTTTATATAAAACAATATGGCAAAGGAAGGGCAAGATCAAAGCAGTTTCAGTAGCCACTTATGCAGTGTCCTGGGGGGGTCTGGAGCCTGTCCCGGAAGCTGCAGGTGCAAGGCAGTTGAATACCCTGGATGGGATGCCAACTTCTTGCAGGACACTTATGCCATTCGCACCTATGGGCAATTTGGCAACTGCAATTTACCTTAGCGTGCTTTTGGAGGAAAACAAAACTGGAGGAAAAGAAAACCCTTGACTACACAGGGGGGAGAACATGCAAACTCCTCAAACGTAGAGACGGGGCAGAAACTCAAACTGTGGTCTACAGAGTTGTGATGCAAATGTTCTAGCCACTGCATCATCAAGCCCAGGGCAAGACCTATAATAAACAGCTCTGAAAAAAATGAAGAGACCACTCTATATTTTTGTTAAAAATCTGCATTTTTGAATCCTGGTTTAATCCTGGTTCTGTTGGCAGAAGGCTACACTGTGAGGCAGGCTGCTTCCAGGCTCAAAGTTTCTAAGACAGCAGGACACAAGAATAAGGTGAAGCAGGAGACGTTGACAGTAACCAAAAATAGCCAGGTAGAGGGCAGAAGCGACTTTCTAACTAATGCCAGAGACGACCGTCAATTTATCGGGCAGTGCCCTCATAAATCGGAGGATGACCTCAAGTGCTCTTCAAAAAGAATGGGGAGCATTAAGCGACGCGAAGCACACTGCTAACACAGTTCATAACAGGCTGCTAGAAGCAGTAGTGAAGACCCATTAAGCAAGGAAGAAGCCCTTCATCAATGGGAAGCAGGGAAGAGCATCATTACGGTTGCTGTACATTTGAAGAGGAGCAGAAATAAACGGCATGGATGAGAAGAAGACAGCGGCATGACAGTACCCATAGATAACCCCGCGCAACAAGACACTTCCCATTCATGGATGGTCACAGGCACAGTGCTTATAAAAAAAAAAGCAGAATTGATGTCTTACTCTTACTTACAGATGTCGAGGTCAGAATTCAGGGCCCCGTGTAAGAGGCCCCTTTGTCCATCGTGGCCACACAGGCAGGAAAGCTATGTCGCAGGGACCTGTGGGAGTATCTGGGAATGTCCCAGTAAGTGTCGTTAAGGACGCGCCGCTGCAATTGATGTGTCTGAATAGGTCAGGCAGATCCAAACCTCCTATACCTCCATCAGCAGGCCCATCTGCTCATTCCAGGGGCTAGCAGTCTTCGGGTCTAGGCATGATACAACTTCCGCCTATATCTGGCTTTGATGCTGCCCATTCCTGGGGGGGGGGGTGGTCAACAGTCAATATCTGGGAGCTCCTTGGTTGGTCATGTTAACTAGACTTGTTGGACTTGTTCCCCAGTCGCCGGTAGCCACTTTTAGCAAGAGCCAAAATGAACCTGCAACAAGGCTGCGTCCAGGGGAACTTTCGCGAGAGAAATCCAGGCGGTCCCATTACATCCGGGTCCAAATCCTCCTGTCTGGATAACACAACCGGACAGTTGGAGGTTTGGTGACATGGAGGGGGGTTGTGTGGTTGCCATGGTAGGATATTCCTCTTGCTTTCTTCTCGCTTTCCTTCTTAGATGCCTCTAAGCTGTTTGGATTTGTGGGCGGAGACTGCTGGGCAAAGAAAGCTTTTGTCCACCGCGGTTTTCTGCCACACCACAGAGTATTCATCCGGAGATTTGGACAAAGCTCCCATCCCCCCCCCCCCCCCCCAATATGGATGAGAATGAAAACCACAGGTTGGGACAGAGGAGCATTGGGTTCCCAAGCAAAATGGCCAAAGAGTTGATGTACGAAGGCAAATCCGGAGGCTGCACTTCAGTGGTTACCAGTGATTTGAGAATTAGGCTGGTACACAAGGAGAAAGAGAAGTAGACCGAGTGGGATGTTCAGACCACGCTCAGTTTTCCAGAGATACAATGTTGGGCAACTTTCCAGTGGTGTCAGTGATACACCTCCGTGCTCCCAAACTAAAGATCTTAAATGGCCTTGCCTTTGCTGTACCAGTGGCTCCTGCGCCATTGATTATCACTCGGACTTATCCACAAGGTGGTGCAGAGAGTCATAAAACAATCAACTTGAAGCCTGGATTTTTCATGAGTCTCAGTGTCGCTGGTACATACTTCGGTTCATGTGACAGACCAAGAGTTGGCAACTGAACTGAGCAGGGAAGCAGCGCAATTGCGACACGTCGGCAACAATCTCATTCATTACTTTCAATCTATATTCGTAATACGGAACCGGACCTTGGGACGGGGAGGGGCAGCTTAGCCGAGAGGAAGCGATTTGATACCGGCGACTGCGAGAGAGACGAGCTCAGCTTTGCAGTGGAATTCTTGGCTGACACCGATGACCTTCCCACACGCCTCCCGATGAGTGGCCTCCGCTGGCACTGGTGGGCCGGATTCTGCGATGGCACAACTGGGTTATGCGTTTGCGCTGTCGTGGTGCGATGCAGTCTGCCGCCTCCGTTCCACAGAACACAATTGTCTCTTGTTACCCTTAGGGCACTCGTCCCAAAATGCTAGAAGGCCTGACGCGTTGCCTTTAAAGGCCATGCTGGCTTGTCTCTTCCTGCAGTAACAGGAGAAACTTTCTTTCTTCGTGGAATTTGTGTCACTCTATACGTCCGCAACGATCCTTTCTAATAAAAATGCATTATGCATCACTCTCAATGATTTTATACAGGACTGAGGATGGCCTTGCTGTATGTTGTAATATGGCATTTATGTATATATATATTCATGTCCAATTTAAATGATGTGCATTCATAGTCTAAAAAGAGAGAGGGAGAATGCACAGTTCCTCAGTGCTTCACATTTCAGCCTTTGCACATTCAGCGCACTGCCTGCACCGTCGTGGATCGGCTTAGCGGCAATTTAATTCGGGGCTCAAAATGAAGTGTGACAAATGCTAGGATCGTATCTCTTCATTTTGCCCAGCTTTTATGCATTTCGGTCTGCAGAACAATCCGTTCCTGTGCAAATTCAAGCCATTATTTGTCATATAACAAGGAAGACAGACTGCCCCTTGGATTGCACTCTGTGCAGCCCGAGTCAGCAATTCAAAGCCAGCGCCAGTCTGAAACATGCGCACCTTGCTGTCACTAAACAGCAGCGTGGGTAAAAAGAACAGCAAGCATGCAAAATGAAAGGAGGGATGTGAAATGTGGCACTTGCACTTGTACGCTGAAATGCTTATTTGCACATATCCCATATTGATCTCCACTGAGTAAAGCTTGGGGTCCAAACAGAGAGGGGGCCATTTATGAAGAACACCTGGAGCATTTTGGGGGGGGGGGTTAAGGGCATTACTTAAGGGCCAAACAGACATGGCGATTATGCCGATTATTCTGAGCACAAACACCCCTTTAATTCTCACCCTGCAAAACATCGCGGAAATCTATCTTGTTGAAAGCTGGCATTGCATGGCAGCTCATCTTCGCCTCCTGCTGGGTAGCTACTAGTCTTAAGAACCCCCCCTCCGAGCTAGAGTACAATCACGGTGGAACGCGGTCGCTTTGTCTTACATTTCAGCATAGCTCACTCGTCTTCGGGAATCAGACTTAAGTGCTCCGAACGCTCGAAAGACCATGCAGATAAATTGTTACTCAAATTGACTGCAGGCATAAGAATTCAATCGCAGCACATGATGGTAAAAAAAAATAATAAAAAATGTCGTTTTTCCCAGAATGCAATGGGAATTCCGTTTCCAATTTGGTGACTTAAAGGAGGAAAGGCGACCAGATGTTTACTGTGGTGAACGTCAAATCTTGCGGTCCTGCCTGTGAGCAAAAATCCCTGGGAGAGAGACGATCGGTTCAGAAGGGGACCGTCTGATTGACGGGAGTCTTACAACACTCCTAACATGGAACGCGGTAAATTCTGATCTAAACGCCACAATTCAGTGTTGTGATGTGTCACTCTCAATACAGAGGGAAACAGAGAGAGCGCTGAATGTCTTCTTGCCTTTTTACAACGCTGAACCCTCCACCAGTTTCGTCCTGCTGATAGCATGAGCAGTTTTGTGCATGAATAGCAACAACATGAAACCCCTTAGAAGGAACATGCCTGAATTTCAAGGCAAAAAAAGTTTCCCTGCTTCGAAATGCTTTCCTCTTGTGTGGTCCTCTCTGTTGAGCCAGTCCTGTGGACGGCAGATAAAGACGGGCAACGCGGCTCTTTAACATACCTAAATACCTAAATCCATCAGCCGCGGATCTGTTCAGCACGTCGAGACTGGAGATTGCACAAAGGTTTATTTCCATCATGAAAACAAAAGGGCAGCGGTGTGTAATAACAGTTTGCGTTCGTGCCTCACACTTTCATTTACATTACTCCACACAACACAGGATCATTCAGATGTTCAAAAATGCTTTTTCGTGTGACTGACTCATTTCGGCCTCCCTCAGAACTAATTTTGGATTCCCAGGGATTGAGGTCGACGCTTTCGGGTCAATGTAGCATCTCAGGAACTTGTAAAAGACAGGAGTGAGTTTCCCCGGTTTTTATGGCCATCGCGTTTATTTGAAGGTGTGATCTGGGACCTTGTCACCTTTATAAAGCTTCTAGACTGATCATCACCTCACTGAGAATCCATTCCCAGGGCCTGCTTTGCCCCTCCCAAGAGAACAGGTCATTAGTGCAGCCCCAAAGGAGGGCCAAGCTGGGAAGCTCTACGAAACTCTGCACTCATAGTCGCAGTGTACAACTACAATCTGGAGGACAAGGTGACAAAGAGTCGCTGGGATAAACCGGTAATTGCACAGTGGCCCACGTCCGAACTATTGCCTCGTCTCTTCCCCTTTCATCACATAAGGAAGGAGCATTTCTAAAGGCTAAATGACTGCAAAGAGCACATTCCAGAATACAGCTCAGGATTTGGTGCATTTTGCAAGGGTGGTAGAAGATTTCCTGTTTTCGAGGCAGTCAGTACCTTAAACACCGTCAATCAGCACAACAGCAGAGGGCAAACAGACGGGCAATAATTCTCCGACACCCCACTCTGGAACGCAGGAAGTAAAGCTGCCCCCTCGCAGTGAAATATGCATCGTTTCATTAGCTGCACTATAAATGCAGGGTGCAGCATCGCATTTGGGAACGGCCATTAAAAACACAGAAATATGTGAGTTTGTCATGGATGAAAATGAGACAGGAAACAAATTCGAGCACAACTTGTTTTCCCTTAACATTCCCGTACTTTTTATTGTCTCATAGGGCATTTAGACGTATAAAATAAATTAGGTTGATTAAAAAATACAGGGCAGGTCACTACAATAAAATATTCTGTTTTTCTATGTACACTAAAAATGAATGAAAGTGCCTAGTGGAAGGAATTAATTTTTTCATTTTGATGTATTTATTTCTCTACTTACTGTAGCATTTCCAAGGTGTTTGATGAAATCCCTGTTCAGAAAAGACCGTTCAAGCTGGCTTGAAAAGGACAGCAAATGGGCATGGCAAGAACATGACCTCAAAATATGGCCAGCTAGCGGCCATAATTACCTCTTGCTCGCGGTTAACAGACATTGAGGCCTGTAACAAAACAGAAACACTCACTGGGCTGTAATCAAGGCATGAGAAAGCACAAGTAGTCAAAAACAATGTGCCTCCTTCAGATTCATGTCATGCCAGTCACTATTCCACCTCTGTATGTCTTTTTTTTTGCAATGACACGAATCAAATTCTCCCTCCCCACTTGGATTGTGACTAATTTATAGTTTTCAGTTTTCCATATGACCAGAAACCTGCTCTACCCAGCTCTCTAAAAAACAAAAACACTTGCGTGAAACTCGAAAAGGCCGGATATGTTTTCCCTCATGAACAGCCACTACCAAAGAGGCAGCTCGGTGCAGATGAAATTTCCCATCAGCGCTGCACGGCAGTATTTCAGCCTACGGAAACGCCACAACTCACTCCGCAGCAAAGATGACCACAGATCAGAATCCCAGCACCAGTGGAGACTCAGTGTATCACACTGTGGATTTTAACTACCAGGTACTATCAACAGAATGATGACAAGGTCTGACTAAAAGCTCGATGCATTTCAAGTCAGTTTGTGATGTTCACGTCCGAGATTAAGGAGATCAGTAAATATAAAATGCAGGCTACATCGGGCTAACCCTCATAACTCTGACCTCAATAAGCGATTTGCTCAGATTTCCACATCGATTCCCAAGGACAAATGCTAAGGGATTAAGTAAATACCCCAAAAACAGAGGGACTTGGGGATATTGATGCTTTTATATGCGGACTCACATTCTTGCAGCTGAGATATTAACGAGGGAAAGATATTCAGCACCAACTGCAGTTCTCAGACGGAGCACACCGCCAGTGCTCCACTGAGCCATTACAGACTGCTATCTCCATATTCAGAGGGGTCAAGCTGTGGGCCAACAGAGCCGGGGAGTAAGTCGACCCCTCGGGGATAAGCACATCACAACCAGCAGCCAAAAACAAGCGCACCACTTCGAAGATCACCGCTGCCCCCAAACAGCATCGACTGAGCCATCAAGGGATAATATATGTAGGCTGACTTCAGGCACGGATCACTCCCTGCCACTAAACGACTCTGTGGTAAAAGACCATGAGTACACTGCAGAGGAAGTGATGCAGTCATCAGCATGCCCCCTCCCCCACAACTGTTATTTAAAGGGGGCGTCCCACAGGTATCTTCATCGCTTTTTTCATTCACGCTTCAGTCATGAACATCTTGTCCCAAGCGGGAACACGTGTCCATCGCATGTTTGATTACGGTCAGCTTGGAGGATCATGTATTTCTGCTATACTATGTGTGATTTTTTTCTCTTGTAATGTCAGCACCTTGGTGCACGAATGCAATAGAGGTATTTATGCTGCATGGATGCAGTGACCTTCTAAGCTACTCGGGTTACAATGGCTGAAATGGAGTTTGACGCAGAGATTAATAACGTAAGTCAACATTCCAGTGGCCATTGCTGCTAGAGCATTTTGGGTTTACGTGAATGCATTCAGCTGGCTGCATCACCCTGGGTCAAGGGCCTGATGTCCTTGAGTAAACCAGCCTGCAATGTGCCGGAGTTATTTTTAAACCTTATATAATGAGGTGGTGGAAGACTGTCCTGCCAACTCAACACCGCTTTGAGCAACAGGTGGTTTAGGATCCCAGACTCATAGCCTGAGGAGGTATAGAACATGTGTGACCACTCAGTCAGGAACGCCAACAGATGCCAGTAGATATATGAAGAAACCTCAAAAAAAAGTGTGTTCAACAAGTGCCAGGGACCGCTCTCATCCATGGCTGGACATGTGACCTTCCAGGCACTGAAAAGCAAGCGGTTACAAAGTCCTGAGGAGACGTGGGGAAGGCAGGCGCCAGGAGGCATCTGCAGCTGCTCCCACAGGTGGAACCAAACATTCTGGGACAGGTTCCTGGGCTTTTGTAGGTCATGGTGTGTGTCAGCACGAGACGGCTGCAGAAGTGGTTAAGGGGAATGACGTGATAGAGGGGTTGGCACTTCAAAAGAAGCCAGCGTTGGCCTGATAGATCAGCGATGACAGCTCAGATGCGTGAAACCCAAGACAGCGGTGGACAGCACGGATCTGCGGAACAGCACGCTCTCATCTTCATCTTCAGATTTCAAAGGAGTTATTTGCAGAGGTGTCAGAAGCGGCATGTGGGACACAGAGGCAGGAAAATGGCTTTTTATGTTTCCTGATAATGTCTGATACCCCGTAGGTGCATCTGTAAGAAAAAATCCGAACTGAAGTAAAGAGCTATAGTTTGACAGTTTCATTTTAATTTCTGGCTCTCGAGTAAAGGGATGACTCTTTCTGGCATCAAAACAATAGACCTGGTGAGTCTGCGACCATCTCTCCTTTCATGTATGATTAGACTGTCCCTCTAAATCTTCATCACACTGCTCTCGATTTGGTTATAATTACACCTCAACGTCACTCATACACATGTAATTTTCTAGGAAATGAAAAGAGAAATCTATGGCAACCTGCTTGAGTGTCTCTCCAGATCGGACCCTGATGACGAATGCAAACCTCTTACTCAGAGCAAACCTGCAGGCCACTGTTTTCCCTTGCTAAACTCGAATTCGGTGCCTGAGAGCTTTGTTTCGATCTACGATAAGCCGCTGCTGTTTGCAACTTTGGTCGTAGCAGAACCAACATACAGACAACAGTGTTATATTTAGCATAATCATTCTGATCCATGTCCACCTCTAATGACCCACCCGGCATCCTTTTATTAAAATAAAATGCGATGCAAGCCTTCCTTTTAAAGAAAACAACTGCTGAACCTTCTGGACATTTGACACCAATGTGGTCAACAGTAATATTCTGTTTACTCTCACAGTGAACGGGCAGCCGGCGTCCTGACTGCAGCCACAGAGAAAGGCATCCTGGAAGCAAACAGATCTAAGTGGCAAGCTTGAGATTCCCACCCCCATCCATGCACCTGATACCACTGGGCGGTTGTGCAGCAGATCAAGGAGAAGACATGAAACCCAGCCACAGCGGAGATCTGTCAAGCCCCGGCACCTGCTTGTGGCCAACATATGGAATTTCACACAGTATTTGCCAATTTTTTTAGACCAGTATTTTCCAATCCGGTCCTCGGAGACCCACAGCCGGTTCACATTTTTGCTCCCTCCCAGCAAAAAACATGGACTGTGTGTGGGTCCCCAAGGACCGGTTTGGGATACACTGCTTTAGAAATCCAAACAGCGACTCAGTCGTACCAGGCCCATGTTAACAGGGGGGACAGAGGTTTTGTGTGGAAGATTTCTTGTAGGGCAGACCCGCGTTTAGAGCAGAATCAGCTCTGTTACTTCAGAAGACGTGTATTTGTGTGTGTGTGTGTGTGTGTGTGTGTGTGTGTGTGTGTGTGTGTGTGTGTGTGTGCACGCTGGTGGGGGAGTCGGGGTGTACAGCAGCCAGCGTGCGTGAATATGGATGACATCTGAATGACTTCCTCTGTGCATGTGCCGACCCCTCACAAAGAAGCCCCTCGAGTGAGTCAACAGCTCGCGGTCCCCTGAAGATGACACACACCCTTCAAACACACGCAGACACAAAGAGATCTTTGGAGGCTGACAATATTGTCCTTTCATCAGATGCAAGCCTGTTTCAATGCCGCCTCGCAGTAGGGCTTTCCGCACAGTTGCTATGATACCAAACACACAATCTCTGCGATGCACAACAGAGGGCCAACACAAGGCTTTTGTCTGACATTCAGAAAATTAATGAGACAGGGGCTAATGAACTCTTAAAGCGTTGTCAATTAAGAATCTGAAGTGGCCAAGGGAGAGGAAAGAGAAAGAAAAGGAGGAGAGATAAAAGAGGGAGAGAGCTGAGTATACAAGGAAGTAATTCAACATTGTTACTGGCTTGTAAAGCAGCTGAATGAAGAGCAATTGAACAAACAAACTGTTTTAAGAGCACCCATAACAGGGCTGATCCTGAAATAGCAAAGTGCTGCTCACAGACTGCTGAGGACTTACGCTTTGAATTCTGTCTTTAGGTAACACGTATATATTACTGTAGCATTTCAACGCAAATGGCTGAATGCTGAAGTGTAAATTTCGTTGACGTACACTCTGACAACAGTTAGGCGTCCACGAAGATTTTTCACTGGCGAAAACAAGACAATAATAAAATTAAATGAATATATGACGATGACAACTATGACGAACTGTACTGGCACTTTCATCGACAAATAAAAATGAGACGAAAATGTCAGGAAGAGACAAATTTGAAACTGGTGCAGTAAGCAGGAGTTGCTGGTGATTGTATTCAAGCACGTAACCCATACATCCATTTGACAAGTATAAACCATGCAGCCCTGTCTGTAAAGTCTGTCTGTAGACTCTTTTATGTCTGTAAAGTCTGTCTGTAGACTCTTTTATGTCTGTAAAGTCTGTCTGTAGACTATTATGTCTGTAAAGTCTGTCTGTAGACTCTATTATGTCTGTTAAGTCTGTCTGTAGACTCTGTTATGTCTGTAAAGTCTGTCTGTAAACTCTATTATGTCTGTAAAGTCTGTCTGTAAACTCTATTATGTCTGTAAAGTCTGTCTGTAAACTCTATTATGTCTGTAAAGTCTGTCTGTAGACTCTATTATGTCTGTAAAGTCTGTCTGTAGACTCTATTATGTCTTTGCTAGGCAGTTTTATGGTAATATGGTATGCTACGGTATTCTGGGTATATCTGCGAATTTTGAAATTCAGGCACATTTTTGTTGTTTGCAAGAAATTTGGTAAGGCGTTCCCTACTCTCAAGTTTCACCATGCGGGTTCCTCCCCAGTCAGTGTCTTTTATCGGGATGATTTGAAGAGGCTGGAAGAGCACTGCTTCTGAAAATACTGCCAAAATACCATATAACGTGATATAACGCCTGGATGGTATAATGGCATGAAGCCTAGCCTGTGCTAGTTGGCTTTTGGTAAGTTGACATTTCATACAAAAACATTGTTGGGGCAAAACATCACACACTTGAAGTGCCATGAAATAAATAGAAACAGCTGCATTTAACATGTTTGAAAAGTTCACCGCCGTGAACTGAACTAGGTGTAGAAATAAGCAGCCCAGTAGGTTTTCAGTATTGTAATACTTGTTGATAGAATGGAATAGAATTTTCACTATTGTAATATTTTATGTTTATGAGATAGGTGACTACCCCGGATAGCACAAGATACCAAAGCAGGAGTGCAAGGCACAATCGTTTTAAGCAAAAGGAGTAAGAGGCACAAGATATTATAAGACAAAAGAGTTTATATTAGGTGTAATGAGCCTTCAGATGTAATACTCATTATGTTCATGCTTGGTGTGCATAACGTTCTATTATCTCTGCTAATCAAGACTGAATCAATCTTAAGGCTAATGGAGAACATCCAATAATTCCTGGCTGCCCAAATCTGGGGGGGGCAGCAGTTACTGTGTGCCACACAGAGTGTGCAAGACCTAAGAAATTGGAAATCTATTGAGACACACCCTCCGCTTTGTGTCATGTTGTCTCAGCCTGACAAGATGCCTGATTGGTTCTTCTGCTCTGAAAAAAAAGTAAATAAGATTGATCTGTGTATGTTTGCTGTTTGAACCCCCCCCCCCCCCCCCCCCCCCCACCTACAGGGCGCCCAACTTCCTGATGGAAAAGAACACAAATATCCTACGTGCACATGGGCTTAAAACGGGGTTAGACAACCGTGATCCTGGAGTGTTGGTCACCAGGTTTCCTAACCTACCAGGTCTCTGATAAGCCACACCTGATCTCAGGCAGATAGTCACTTAAGTAGGTTAGAAAACCTGCTGGATTTTGGCTCTCCAGGATCAGGGTTGCCTACCCTTCGTTAAAAGGAAGCGATAAAAAAAATGAAATAAAAATGAAGCCGGCTAACCTACTTGTAGATCATGACGGACCGTCACAAGCATGAAGCTCACATCCAAAGCCCTGGGGTGTGAACGGGTCAACGAGTGTGACTGGGCAGCTGGTGAAACCTGGCACCCCTGGTTTGAACAATGCCAAGTTCTGACCCGGTCCTGCCCTGGGGCAGTATGTGCAGCTCAGCACTCTGCTGAAGCCATGGCTGCCACTTGGAGGACTCTCTCCCACCCTGTATGACAATGGGGCACCAACCGCACCCATGAGCGAAGAAAGGAAACTGTGTAAACCCTACCTCATTGGTAGCACAGCATCAATTGACCCACCCGAGCCCACTTCCCATTGGTCCAAAGCGGGTGATTCACAGAGCATGGTGACGCCATACAGCATAGGTTTCAAAACCTTCATCTTCTAGCTTAACATTTGCAACTGCAAAGTTTAACCCTGTCACCCAAAGCACTGACTTATATCCACAGTGCATCTAGAGATCAGCTTTAATCCTAGTAGCTGTCAAGTGACTGTGCTATGTTCCCACAGCACTGCTTGAGGGATTGTTGTTCCTTTGGGAGAATAGTCAAAGTAGTCACATGACTGTTAGGCCCTTGAGCAAAGCCCTAATGCCAAAACACACTCCAGTGGTGCTGGAACAACGGCTGACATTGTGCTCTGGCCAATTGTCTGTTTTGAATTGACTAACCACAGTTCTTAATACATTTTGTTAAAGGGTCTTCTCAAGACCCTCAAGATGAAAAGGTAAATGCAGACGGATACTGAAATTCACAAATTACATGCCTCACAACCCTGTGGGATTGATCGGCATCAGGTCATAAACAGAAAGGGTACCATGGGTGTGTTGCTTGTTGAGAAGAATAGGTTTGTCTTGACAAAATAATTATTTGGAATCGTGTCTCTGGCATTTAAACCAAGACCCGGTCACTGTGAGAGGTGAACTCTCCAAAATGCCGAATAATTTACGCATCTCCATTCATGGGAAACCTCTGGTACATAGGAGGCATTCTTGCACGTGACTCCAGCTGCATAGGATTAGGGTTAGGATTTTGGCAGAGGGGTACAGTGCAAGGCAGTGTTCTCAGTGTCGGGAGGCCGTTAGCATCCCGTCGAGCCGGACAGTGGGGTCTTTCTCGGCGTAAGGCCTGGTTCATTCCATTTCCTGATCCAAATACAACACGGTTGGTGTCTAAGGTTCTGCATATTGCATGTTTACAAGGAAAGTTGACTAATAGCATCTTTTTGACCTCAGCCGAGACCCTGTATAACCTGGTATGACCTGCGAGGAAGCTTTCCCCGCTTTAGCATCATGGTAACACTTAAATGTCACGTGAGATAAATACCTAAAATGTCTAGATTTCAACATGCATTTCAGAAGGTGTCCTGCTGTATCAGTGCGTAGCGCTGTTGCCTCACACCTCCAGGGTTGGTGAACTGAACCATACCTATATGTGTATGAGTGTGGAGTTTGTATTCTGCTTGTGTTGTATGTATTTCAGTACAAGAACTGATAGGTAGGCTGGTGTCTGGAGTGCATGATGTGCGTGTTTGCTCCCTGTGAGGGCCGCTGGCTGGGATAAGCTCCAAGAGGCCCTGTCGAGAAGAGGCATCCAAAAGATGGATGGGTAGTATATCAGTACCTTAATGAGTTTAAAAGCCTTTAGCTATTGCATATCGACAGAGACATCTTCATCAGGCCCTGGGTACCTACTGACATTCACGGCCTGCTTCTAACCGCCTTAAATACTCCCTCGTCGGAAAATTACATCGACGTGTATTTACAGCATTTCAATATGAATTGACTGCCCTCAGAAAGACGAAGGGCTCGTACAGATTGCTTCCTGATGCCGATGCCAGTGGCGGGTGCTCTTGTCCCACTGTTGCCCTGTGTGTTGTGACATTCCCGCAGGGCACTGCAGCAAGTTGTGGAGATGGTGGTCTGCCACAGAGGAGGACTGGAGACGCAAGACAGGACGGTTCCAAAACTTTAAAGGGGGTTTTATTGCAGAGAGGGCCAATTAGGGGCAGGGTCTTCAGTGAAACACAAAAAGGAAATAAATGGAATGGTAAACTGAAACTACTACACAGTACGCTGAAACACACAAAAATCACTGAAAGAAGGAGAATGTGCCCACTAACTCAGGGCGACAGTGAATTCCAGCTTCAACCACAGTCTCCTACGACCCGCCTCCCCGCTTTGACTCAGCTGGTTCTCTTTTAGAGAAAGTCTAAAGTCTGCCGCCTTAATCACAATCAGCTCCGATGCATTAACTACGATAGAGTTTGTATGAGGTCGAGCTAGCGTGATTGCTGGAAATCAGTAAACCTGCCCAGGGTTCACGATTCGTCAGTTCTCACTACATAGGCTGGCCAAAGAGCCGTTGCAAACCAATGACGGTACAGAGAAATGTAAGGGCAGGAGACAAATTGAATTCTGCTTGAAAAAATAAGAGTGATGACAGCTGCCTGTGATTTGTCGGTCACATACCATGTGGTCACCATGTGACCAGGCTCTTCCAGACTCAAGCCTTCATCCCTTGGAGCCTTACAAGCCACTTTGGAAATCTGTTAATCTGCTTCCCATTTCATTTAAGCCAAAACATTCTTCCAGTCATCTCTGTGAAACAGGTGTTTTCCTTACAGTAAACATTGCAAAATGCAAATACAAATAATTCAGACAGATGACTTGGACAACTCTGCTAACCTTGTATTTAACGAAGCATTTCAACCTTTAGGTGCTTCGGCATTTCCTGTATTCACTTCGTTAGGTGTTGATCCACCATTGATGTTCCTCAACAAATCCTTCAAACACTGGAATCTACACCAGAACGGTGCATTTTAAAAAAAATGATAATCCATGCTAACGTTCTGGAAACCTCGCAGGATTTAAAGGAGATACCAAACTGGGTAGCGGAAATTTGAGAGGCAAAACAGGGTATCGGGATCCAGTGACAGACTTCTTTTAATCTCCTATCAGCCACAGGCTTATGATCCCAGACCAGTTGTCATGTAGGTTGTGGGCGGCCAGCAGGCGAACAGGTGCACGTCTGTTTGTACAAGGCTCTGCCACATTAGGGGGAGAGTTTGTCTCAGCTTAGAGCGTGGCACTTGCCTGCAAGTAAAGGTAAAATTAACGATTTGGGTACGATGTGGGGCGGCATGGTGGTGCAGTGGTTAGCACTGTTGCATCACACCTCGGGGACCCGGGTTCGAGTCTCCGCCTGGGTCACATGTGTGTGGAGTTTGCATGTTCTCCCCATGTCGTCGTGGGGTTTCCCCCCACAGTCCAAAAACATGCTAAGGCTAATTGGACTTGCTAAATTGTCTGTAGGTGTGCATGTGTGAGTGAATGGTGTGTGAGTGAATGGTGTGTGAGTGTGCCCTGCAATGGGCTGGCCCCCCCATCCTGGGTTGTTCCCTGCCTCGTGCCCATTGTTTCCGGGATAGGCTCCGGACCCCCCGCGACCCAGTAGGATAAGCGGTTTGGAAAATGGATGGATGGATGGGCTCCTGAGAAAGGAGCCGCCCCATATCTGAGTAAGCGAGGGGCACAAATGCCGACAAGATGGCTGAGTTTGAGAGGACAGCAGGCAGGGGGCTGTGCCCATGTCAATGAAGCCATGCTCCATAGATTCCTGCAGCAGGTGTGCATGTTTGACCCAGCCTGCAGACCAGCAAGCTAACCTTCAAATTCTTACCACTGGCACGACTAGCGATTCTTTCTCCGTACAAAATAAAACAACATCGTGCCTCGAAATGACGACTTTCAGACCTGTTTGAATTTCTTGCTCTGTTACTTATTAATATGAATGAATGTATGAAAGATTCGGAAACTTGTCTGGCTGTAATGAGCGGCCTCTGTAACAGAGGCCTGAGGTGCATTCTGGGAGCAGTATGATATGTGACTGCTTGATGGCTCTGCTCTTGGTGTGATGAGAAAGGTCATCTTTGAACGACATTTGCACACAACCCTTCTCCAGACAGACACCAGTCCAAATTCTAGGGGCCTCTTTAACTGTAGACTGACAGGGTTAAGCTCTCCCACTCCATCAAGGAAGGAATTCAGCAAGGCCAAAGGATCATGCGGTACCTCTGTCGGACTCAACGGACCAGAGCTTGGCCCCTTTAATCCCCCCATCAACTTCCAGGGAAGGTAATGTAGAACTGCACAGAGCCTGCAAACAGCAGGAATGATGTCGAGGTAAAGCCATCGGACCTCGAAGGGGGGGGTGCAAAAACACATCCCCGTGACCCTGCAGCTAGCCCCAGGCAAACCTGATCCCCTAGGCAGCTGACACCTTATGTGGGTCGTGCGCGGCAGGGTGGGGTTCGACGCGCGTGTGCGAGAGACGTATGGATTACAAAGCAGCGACCGACGACGCTGTGCTTCCTTTGTCTGCTCTCGGACAGCTGCCAGCTTCTTCCACACTGTAAACGCCGACTGAGCCACAAACTTTTCAAAATTACATTTTCCAGACCAAAGAGAGACTACAAGGCCCTCTCAGTCCCAGCTGCAGCAGCAGAGAGCTTTCAAGCTGCATGCACATGAGTAACAAAATAAGCCAGGGGAGGGCATACCAACTTAATGTCAAGGTTTGTATAGGTTAGCGCATAAACTGGTTTCATTTCTTAACCGCACTGACAGCCAGACTCGTACCAGCATTAGGTGACTGTATCTGTTAGGGGTTTCACAGCCTGAAGGTTGCGGATCAAATCCCAAGGTCCCTGCTGTTTCTGCCCTTGAACAAAATACTTAACCTGAACCACTCCAGTAAAACATAATGTTCTGTAAACAGCTACAACTGTATGCCACTCCAGGTCAAACCATCAGCTAATCAGTAAGACACGCTAACGATGATAGTAAATGTTGTCAACAGAGACAACATTAAGTTTTCCAAACAACCATCAGTAATAATGTGTAGAAACACGGATGTGTAACCCTACTTTTTACTAGACTTTTATAAGAGCTACTTGAGATGTGTGGGGGGCCTGTTCATTTAGGGTAACCAGGAGGATAGGGCAAAGTCGGCCATCTTTGCTGTGTTCCATACCTTTCAGATGGCACAAGACAAGGGTCTGCTGACAGCACAGTTTGGATGGTAGTACTGATAGTATTTATTATATCAAAAAGTTTTGGATAAATGAAACAGAGGTTACCGAATCAGCAGATAGGGGCGTTCCACTGTATTTCAAATTACAATATTTGAAATGACATAATCACGATATAAAACCACGTATTTTACGATTCCTTAGAACACACTGTTAGATGAACTTTTGAATTTAGATTTGAGTGGAAGATAAGAGTTCTGGCTTGCATTTGCAAAACAAAAGGTGTTAACTGATGAGGGGCCGGGCTGTTTGTGTGAAACCCACAACATCAGCCTCCAATAACCCACAAAAGTATTGTACTGGAATGAGCATGAACTTCTCCTTCTGGCATGGTTTTGAAGTTTTGCATGGGGCTGGGTGTCCCCCATTTGGACGTCGCCTTTGACCACTCTCGTGTCCCCCAGAAATGTCGCCATTCTTGGTAGGCCTAAACAATCACATCGTGCCCATCACCTGAAAGGTTTACTCATGGTTTCAAATAAAATACCTCAAAACATGTCACAAAAGGATATTTAAAAAAAATTACAATAGATACCTCTTCTGAACCTTGAGATTTACTTCTCCAAATGCTTCACATGGGAATCTTAAAACATACGAGGATATGAATGAAGGGCAACTGGCTGCGCTGATCCCAGCTTAGACCGCATGCATTCGCTGTGACGGTGACCTAACAAAAGCAAGAGCGACTACAAACGCCACGGGGACCCTTTGAAACTAAGCCAACGTGCTATGTGTGGTGAGTCATTCACCCCGGGAGCAGATCCAAGCCATGCACTGTAGGAAGGGTGCTACCTTGCTAAGGGAGGTTGACCTTATCTTCGGGGCAGTAAGCTGACTCTATCTACCAATAGGACGAGCCGCTACTACAAGATCACTCAATGATGAAGTTATACATTCAACCGTTCTCTTAATTCATTGAGGCTAAATGTGCTACAGTGTTACCTAAATAACCATAGAGATGACGTTTTGTTTGGTTTGTTTCTTGATTAAAAACCTGCATGACATTTTCAGTGGTGTGATCCTCTCTTCGTGTGGCAATACTGACCCAACATACTGAAGGTTTGATAAGCCCAACCATAGTGGGTAAATGGCTATCCACTCTCTCTCTCTTTCTCTCACAGTCCAAATCATTGGTGCTGATCTCACATAGAAATCAATAGCGCTTGCAACTCTCCTTCTCAGTTCAATTCAGGTGTAATAATGCTGTATTGGCATGACTGTTAACTCCGCTAAATTTACCACCGGAGACACACATAAATCAGGCATTCCAATATATAGTGCGACTACGACGACAACAACAACATCTAAAGCAGTGCATAAGGCAAACTCATACCTGCATTACACTGTGTGCTACATATGCATAACACTCCCATACTCGCCAAGTACTGTTTCCTCCCTGAGCTTGCTAATAGACTAAGAGCAACATGCAATGCAGGGTCAATATTTTGGTGGGCTTTAATTCACAGGCTTAACAAATCATCATGTAGCACAAGGCTGCAAAGTGTGTGAAAACAGACCGGTTCGGCTCATAGTAGCATTTGTAACGAAACTGGGGTGTACAGGGCTCCGTCTGGGTGTTTAGCCATTGAGAGATGCATCCTGGGAAATCACGATGAGCTTAGGGAATTTTTTTCTCCGGTTGAATATCTGAATCAATCTGCATGATTTTTATCTTTGAATTTCCAGCTGATCTATCACCAGCAGGGTATAAAATGCAAACCTCTGGAAATCCATCCATCCATCCATTTTCCAAACCGCTTGTCCTACTGGGTCGCGGGGGATCCGGAGCCTATCCCGGAAGCAATGGGCACGAGGCAGGGAACAACCCAGGATGGGGGGGCCAGCCCATCGCAGGGCACTCTCACACACCATTCACTCACACATGCACACCTACCAGCAATTTAGTAAGTCCAAATAGCCTCAGCATGTTTTTGGACTGTGGGGGGAAACCGGAGTACCCGGAGGAAACCCCACGACGACATGGGGAGGACATGCAAACACCTCTGGAAATGAACAAGTAAATATAAGTGATGTTGGTTGACTGTATTCACCAAAATAGCTAAAGTCAGAGCTGGCATGCAAAACGGTTCCATCACCGTACGCTGTGCTGCGTCAACAGGAATGCCGAAGAGTCTATTTGCTGTGATGGAAATGACCGTACAGTGGCTGCCAATACTTACAAGCTGCTTCGAAGAACAAGAATATTAACTACGTTGCAGGGTTTACTTAATGAACGTAAACACCGCAGAGCATTTTAGTGCTGTTTGAGCAGATTCTCCCAGAGAATTATGGTTTGGTGTTCGAGTGCAGAGAAAGTCCAAGTTAAACAGGTCGTAAGGCCCAAGCTACCTGGCCAAATAATGCAAGTGCAAAGATTAGTGGATGGTTAAATGCATTGCTTTTACAATTATTGAAAAATTGTGGAACACATCTGAAGCTTTTCATCATTTCCTTGGCTTTCCGGGGAAAATAGAAAATTTCACCCGCAATATTTTCCTATTCAGGGGATGTAGACGGTTAAAGAATTACAGAGGACCCAAGGCGTCTATCCAGATGCCTGTAATGAGTATTCTCTGCTCTGCTCACCCCCATCCAGTAATGTGTGGCTAGGAATATAATGTGCACTCCTTATAACTTTTGAATCATGTTGCCTTTTAATTGAATATCATTCAGATTTGAAGTTGTACTGTGTCAGTACTACAAGGAAGAACAGTATTATGGAGCTGATAGATTTTATATACTTTAACATTATATAAAACAACACAGTATTCTCTGGTCTGCACTGCATTTTACATACTTCTGTGCCATTTCTTCTAATTTAATTTTGGTTAAAACATTAGTTACAGGAATTCTGAAATGTGCATTCAGCAAAATAGCACGGACGGCTAAGCAAACCGGTGTCCAAGCAGGCCTGGCATTATGTATGAAGGGGAGGGGGCTGGCGGCTGATCGCTCACAAACACGTGAAAGTTAAACAGATGTTCGAAGCCAAAGAATCCAGGCTGAAACGGGGGCCACTGGGTTTGGGAGCCTCACTGTCATCTGGTTCTGCTTTTGGTAGCACTGGGGAATCCGTCACAGCGTAGGCCTCAAAATCAAGGCCCGCTCCTTAGCTCGCCGTCGACCTTGAAGTGGGGCAGACCCCCTCCCCTTACCCACCTCGTCCACGTAGCCACATACGCACCCCACAGGTCGCTCCTCGTGAACTTCTTCTCATAACATAATCCAGCAATGCCCGTGGTGTGTGACAACATCCATAAGACACTCATTTGCTTCAGGAAGCTGATTTCCCCAGGTATGTTGAAACAGAAAGTGCATGGTGGGGTTGTGAGGTCAAAGTCATTCAGTTAAAGGTCATCCACTTCAAAATGTAAGGTTATCCACTGTTTGAAGAAACCTAAAAAAGAACGTCATACCTTCTTAAGAAACGCTGGCAGGCTTGCGCCTCCATTTTTAAGTCAGCTGGTGAGGCTTAGAGAACACCATATTTGTCCTATGACAGTGTGTGGGGAGAATAGCATCGTATAATTAAAGTGACATTGGCTGAGGCCCTGAGGAACTGATTGTACTGACTACCAGGTGGCATGAACTGGCCCCAAGACCAGCCAGCCCTATTAAGCATCTGGCCCCCGCTCTAACAGCGGAGGAGACAGGCAGCAGAACCCACCCCCCCACCCCCCCGTCCCGCTGCGAGGAAACTGGATTTTAATTGCAACTGTTAATTACAGCGGACGGGTAGTCTTCGGGGGCGACTCATCTCTCAGATGTTTAATTGCAACAGATAGCACTGCAGGTGGAGATTACAAGGCTGGCACGACTCCGATTTCCTCGGAAATTTGAGACCAAACAGCCAGCATGCCAGGCACCTTGCCGACTCTATGAGGGTCCGGTTTTCCCAACGTCCATCCTGTCATGCTCCAGTTCCACACCGGTGTGGCAATTCCCTGCTAATTCCCTATTAACTAACAGGAAGGTGAGCATGGCCTTGGGTAATCAAGAACTAAGAAATCACAGAAGGCAAGCTCACTTGCTGACTTGATGTCCACCAGCCCGACACCTGAAGATCTGCAGGAGGGAACAGGGCCTGTTCAGGTCCGGGAGCTGTCTACCAGTCCATTTCCACAAGAACCGGGGAACATTGCGGCTGGTGCCGAGTCACATTGGTGGGAGTAAGATGACAAGAAGCCAGAACTTGTCTGACTACCTAGCCAGGCACTTAGATGTCGGCGGTACTTCAGAACAAACGCACCCTTGTGGAGCAATGCTGGGCAGGATTAACTCGGTGTCGCTTTCGTTTAATGAACCATGTTAACTTCCCTGGTTCCAACTGTGCCCAAAACTGAGACGTCTGGGTCATCCGAAGAGGAAGGAGGTTATAAAAGGACACTAAAATGAAATGACATGGTAAGGACGGAAAATGCCCCCCTGCTGAATATAACATATTTGCCGCAAGGTCCTTATTACTGCTAAAAACGCTGCAACTGGCAGCAGAAGCCAAACTGTGTCTGCTTTCCCAGTCATTTTCAGCATTTAACACTAGAACTGCCAAATCTACGCAAATTTGCGTAAATTCCCTGGGCCTAACACCTACTAGCATCCCTGCTGAGAGTTTCTTGGGCCATTGTCCTCCTGCTTTTGTTGTGCAAACACACCCATTACCTGTGAGGCCTGGCACATTTGCATTTTTTTACTCAGAGCAGCTAAAATCCAAGGCAGGCTAAACCTCTGTGTGTGACATGGAAACCTTCACAAAAGTCTGCCATATCTATACCAAATATCCCACATGCTGACTGACCTGCAAATATGAAAGACACACATTCACAAAATATATGGAAGCACAAGTCTGTTTTATTTATAAAAAAAATTGAGTGTTTCAAACTTTGCAGTGTTTGCAGACCCAGTGACCATCATCCCTGCATTTGGCGCAAGTGAATTTGTAACACTTTGCACTGGTAAACCTGCTGCGGTTTCTGTTGCAGTTCTCCTGTACCTGACACTGAGTTGTCCATACAAGTCCTGGCACAGCAGCAGCCTTCCTCTGTCCCCATAGCCTTTTGTGGCATAAATTGGCAATGGAGTTCCTTGGCTAGATGACTCAAAAATAATCTTCTTTTGCCTTCCCACCCTGTACATGCCTTGTACAGAACGTAGGAATTTGCCACCACCAGGTCCAGCATGTTGTAAAATACAGCTACTGGCCACCTGCATGTTGCTGCTCTTACGGAATACATGCGCGCCATTTGGTCCAACACATTTACACCACACTATAACAGCAGAGAGAGAGAGAGTCATGAGTGTATTTGCTTTTTTTCTACCTTCTTTCTATATAGGCCTGTATAGTACATATCAGAAAACATTGTAGCACTGATGTAAAATTATACACACATTCACATACCTTCATGTGGTTATAGTCTGTTATCGTGTTGGGTTTCCTCTTTCTGCTTCACAGATCGCCACATCTTGGTCCAAGGAACTCAGAACACACACAATCTTGTTTTTTTAGGTGCATAAATTGTCAAGGAGACACTGCCACTTCTAAGCACTGACGCGGAGAATTCCTCTTGCTGTGCAGTGTCCTTTGAAATTGGAGGAAGTTCATACCAAACTTTATTCCCTGTGCTCAGTAGTGTTGTTTTGCGCTGAAGCAGTCTGTGTGACAGTGCCAGTGAGGTGAAGAAATTGTCCGTTGTGACATTTCTCCCGTCATCCAGAAATGGCTCCATCAGACTCATGACCATGTTCTCTGCCAGCCTCTCCCTTTTCTGGTGACTGGGGTCCTTTCCCAAGTTAGGGGACACGTTGCAGACGTATTTGGTCTCCAAATCCGTGGCCATCCAGAACTTGATCCCAAATTTGTCCGGCTTGGATGCGATATACCAAGTGACATGGAATGGATCCACATCTACTCCACGTTGTCTTTCCACCGGTGTCCCTCAGGGCTCGGTTCTTGGCCCTCTCCTATTCTCCCTCTACACTAAATCTCTTGGCGAAGTTATATCCTCACATGGCTTCTCCTACCACTGCTATGCCGATGACACTCAACTCATCCTCTCCTTCCCTCCCTCAGACACTCATGTCTCCACTAAGATCTCTACATGCTTGGCAGACATCTCATCTTGGATGACCACTCACCAGCTAAAACTCAAAACTAGTAAAACTGAGTTGCTTTACATCCCGGCTGACTCATCCCCCCTCCAGGACCTTGCGATCTCCTTTGACAACTCCCTGATCCGTCCTTCGGTTTCTGCTAGAAACCTTGGAGTTACCATAGATGATCGGTTGTCATTTTCCTCACATATCACCAGTCTTTCTCGCTCTTGTCGGTTTCTCCTCTTTAACATCAGGAGGATACGTCCATTTCTTTCCACCCAGGCTACCCAGATACTCGTCCAGTCCCTCGTCATCTCACGCCTTGACTACTGCAACTCGCTTCTAGCGGGTTTACCACTGAGCGCCATCCGTCCCCTCCAACTGATTCAGAATGCAGCTGCTCGTCTTGTTTTCATCCTTCCCAAGTTCTCCCACACCACTCCTTTGCTGCGCTCCCTCCACTGGCTTCCTGTAGCTGCACGCATCAGATTCAAAACACTGATGCTCGCATACAAAGCCAAAAATTCTCTGGCACCATCCTACCTAAAGGACCTCATCACACCCCGCTCTGCACCACGATCTCTCCGATCCTCCAGCACTGCTCGACTGGTCCCACCTCCCCTCAAGGCACAAGGAAGACACGCATCTCGGTTCTTCTCTGTCCTGGCACCTAATTGATGGAATGAACTCCCCCTAGATGTCCGAACAGCTGATCCTTGAATGTCTTCAAAGCGACGACTCAAAACTTTTCTTTTTCAGAAATACCTGACGTAGAACTTCTATATTCTTACTCGACTCTTTTTCTGGTGTGTGTTTTAAAAAATAAAATAAAATAAAAATTCTGCACTACTCAATGGCGTTCTCAGAGATAGTATTCGTAGCTGGGGTCCTTATTGAGCTAGCATCGGAAATTCATTGCAGAGTCTCAAAGCACTTATGTAAGTCGCTCTGGCTAAGGGGCGTCTGCCAAATCCTGTAAATGTAAATGTAAATATACTGCATGGACAATGAACCTTGGTCGAGAACAGCTGTACATCTATGTTCATGTGTTCTCCTGGAGTGAAACTTTCAGCACAGTTCTTGGTGAAGGCTGGCAGAGAACGTGGTCATGAGTCTGATGGAGTCATTTCTGGATGACGGGAGAAATGTCACAATGGACAATTTCTTCACCTCACTGTCACTGTCACACAGACTGCTTCACTTTACTGGGCATGGTGAATAACGTTTGCCGTGAACTTCCTCCATTGGCAAAGGACACTGCACAGGGAGAGGAATTCTCCACGTCAGTGTTTAGAATGGCGCGCATGTATTCAGTACGAGCAGCAACAAGCAAGTGGCCAGTAGCTGTGTTTTACAACATGCTGGACTTGGTGGCGGTGAATGCCTACGTTCTGTACAAAGCATCTACAGGGTGGAAAGGAAAAAGAAGATTGTTTCCGATTCTTCTAGCCAAGGAACTCCATTGCCAAATACAGGGATGATGGTCACTGGGTTTTCAAACGCTGCAAACACAGACTTTGAAAGATAGACAGACTGTGTGGGACAGTAACCACTGAGACAAAAGGCAGAAAGATGACGAAGAGATGAACCTGGAACTGAGGCACGGATACATCAATTTTTACATGAACAGCCAAACATGCAAAGCTGGAGAGATCACACAAAAACAAAATTCACTTTTGGTGTTATAATTCAGTGATGGCCAATGAAAATGAAATGACATTTTATTCTGTATGTGTATGAGCATGTCAAAAACCATGGACCATGACTTCACTCAGCTTATGACATTTATATACAAACATGCATTGGAGACTGAAGTGTTAGCATGTTTTCATTTTATTCATTTCATTCTATTAGCAACTTTTCATTCTATTTTCACTCAATTTGTTTTATAAATAACACAGACTTGTGTTTCCATATATTTTGTGAATGTGCGTCTTTCATATTTGCAGGTCAGTCAGCGTGTGGGATATTTGGTATAGATATGGCAGACTTTTGTGAAGGTTTCCATGTCACACACAGAGGTTTAGCCTGCCTTGGATTTGAGCTACTCTGAGTAAAAAATGCAAATGCGCCAGGCCTCACAGGTAATGGGTGTGTTTGCACAACAAAAGCAGGAGGAGGATGGGGCTGAAGACCTGCGAAAATCACAGCAGGGGTGACAAACACCTTGGGACTCTCAGCAGAGAATAAAAACTCGGTAAATCTAGTGTTAAATGAGGATGTACACAGATAAAGTAACATTCCTGATGAAATTCTTACATCACTGCACCCTTTGCCAAAAGTTTAACCAACACAGAAGGACCTCAAAAATATTGGAATTTTACGGCACCATCTCATCCACGTCGGTTTTCAATGCCGACTGCACTCAAACCATCTGCTGTACGGACCGGTCACGGTACTTTCGGGTCATAGAGACTCGCGCGAGGAGTCGGTGGTTAGCCGCAATCGGAGGCATTAGTGAAGCTCATTCCCCACATGAAAGGAGCAGTTAATGGAAATCAGAGGGAGCCAAGAAATGTTTTGCATTTACTCCGGGAGGACACATTCAGCAGGCCCAGAGGTTGGTGTTTTCAGAGGTTGGCGTTTTCAGAGGTTGGCGTTTTCAGAGGTTGGCGTCCCACGTTTCCTGCTGGAGGAACGGCTGCACTTATAAGGAATACGTCCAATCACAAGGGCGCTTTGATGCAGCGTGTGAATATGGACGATGCTCCCGACTGACTGCGATTCCCACACCCGCCAGCACCCACAAACCATTTGTTCAAAAACTAGAGGATGAGCCAATAGGTGCCTCGGGATCGGTAGACCCCTGTTCTGGTTCTGATATGATCCGGACGTTAAAGAGTGTGGCGATCTCGTCTCGGGCTTGGGATGCCAGCCGGTCACAATGTAGCACTCCATATGCCCACACCGAGTATGCCACCATGGGGCGCTCAGCTGGTCGCAGATTGACAGTGAGTATGCAGCTTAGCACATGTGTCCTGGGGATCAGTGAATCTACACGTCATGTCTGGCTGCCGGTTTTCGGTGATTTCCTCAGTACACGGTGGCAATGCCCCGAATAGCCTTTTAGGAAAAATAACATGTGCTGCAAGCCTGCAAACAATTTTGTTTGGATTTCCAGCTATAACTTAAATCAAATTTGAATGTCAAACCTTTAAATGCGTAGGCAACACACATCGGCTCCTTTTAAAGGATGAACCATTTCAATCCGGAATACAGCTCTTCCCTTCTGACTGCAGTGAAAGCAACTTGGAAATTTTCTATATAGGTTTTTATACCTTTAAAACATTTCCCTGGGTGGCATGAAGGTCAAGGCCATAAAAGTATCTTTTATCTTAATGGGCCTCGATAGAGGGACCCATATGACACAGACCACTGCTCCTCATATAGACACAAAAGAATTTCCCATCAGGCTGTGACTCCTTTCACCAGGTACTGTGGTAGTCTGTAGATGGTGGCCATGAGCAGGAATCAAGAGCATGAGCTGCTCAGAGTGAGCAGCACTCGGTGTTCTCTGCAAAAACCAAAAACAGAACTACCGGTAACAGGCCGACCAATGGCCTCATCCAACCCTTGCCCTTCTGTCTTTGTTTCGGGCCTCACTGGCAGCTCAACCTGCAGGCAGCAAAGCGCCAAAGCAGGAACGAAACCTGTGGCCGGCTTGCGCTAATGTGGGAAATGCCAAGGCACAGGGCAATTAAACATGGACGTGGAAAGGGGAACAACACGACCGGATTCTGAGATCAAGGAGAGGGTGGCTGTGTTTTGCCAAGATTAATCCTCCTCCAGGACCACTCATATAACCAGCTGCATTCTCTGTTTTCTGCAGAGTTTATTTCTATATTCGGTTCAAGGCCCTCCTAGATATGGATTTAAAATGCTAGCTAGCTAGCAGCCGACGGCCTGAATTCTGTCGATATCTTAATCCATACAAATGGGACCACTCTTCTTTTATCACGCTTAACCACACGCTACACAACATGTGGAGAATAATTACACCGGCCTTCCGACTCAAAAACCTTTCATTTGAGTTAAGATGACGTAGCGGGAATACCTTAAAAATTCATATGCAGGAAAGACAGGGAGCCAAGGACGATAAACCTCAGCTGAAGGATGTTCCAATTCACCGGTCATTTGGATAAAACAGAGTGATGCAAATAGCTTGATCTGGGGACTCGAAGAGACAATGTCTGGAATCGATGTGGGACAACCCCTGCCTGACTTTGATATACTTCTCAGCTAGTCTTAGGGTGGAAGATGTTCACATGGAGCCCCAAAGAATTAGACCATGAAGGAAGACCATGTTTCCTTGAAAGGACCTGCCAAGTGAACCGCTGCAGGGAAAACACTGGAGTTCAGCCTTTCATAGCTGACCTCTAAGTTAATCAATTAGGAAGGCTGGTGTAGCAAAGGTCAGGACCCCGCACACTGCTTCTCAGTGGTGGGATATTTGTGAGTTTTTTTGTAGCATGTGTCGTCAGTGTATAGATGAATTATGTCGCCCACAAGAGCTACCCACACATTCCCTAGTAAATCGAGCCCACTCGGTCAACATTCGTGGATGATGGCAGCCCAGGGGCGGCTGTGAATACCTCAGACCGAGCCAAAGGCTCATGCTGTCAGACACATGCAAAACCAGAGTATGTCAGCTGATCACAGAACGAGTGAATTACTGCCATTTGCCAACAAGACAGATATTATCAGGATTCGTGCGCACTCGGTTTACAAATGTTTACACAGGCCTATGAGAGAGCTCACAAATGTGGGAATATTAGATGCCAGTGACATGCGATCAGTGGCCAAGTTACCGGAGCAAGCCGTATGAGGTCATGCGCTCTGAAGAATCTGCCAAGGGTCTACCGTAGCTACTTGGCATGGGCATAGTAAGTCAACGTGGCTGTACCGATGGAATATAACACGTAGCCGCACACATCAGCCATGAAATGCCTCACGGGATCAGCCATATCGCTCGCATTCATACTGACTATACGGTTACTAAACGTATTTTTAGTAAGGCACTGAGAAGTCCTGATGCAGTTGTTTTGCTGGTGTTTGTCAGGCCTGGTCCTGCTGGTCGTTAAAATAATCAAAGAGTACAGCCAATTAGTTGATGCTCCTTTAGAAAAAGGAGCTGATTTGATGCAGGCCTTTGAATTGCCATGTACTTCAGACAGGCTGGAGATGGACGAAAAAGGTCTATTGTAGAACAGTCATGGTGATTTAACCCTAGTTTGAACAGGCTCTCTTGGAGCAGTTTTTATGTGAGCGGGAGAGATTGGGGAGTCTGACCGTCCTCAAACCTATAAGGAAGAATCCTTTGGGAGGAAAAACAAAACCACGTCCCAGGGCATTACAGATTGCGCATGGGAGTTTTACTTACACAAAAATGTTCTGAGGGCAGAAGTAAAAATGATTGGTTTCATGGAGATAACCAATCAGATTATAGAAGAGGTGGGTCCAAGTAGCTAGAGAAGGTGGAATCAACCAATCAGCTGTCCTGATCCCGCCTCCTCTAGTTGCTTGGACCCACCTCCTCTACAATCTCATTGGATATCTCTCTGAACCAATCGTTTTTCCTTCTGCCCTCGGCATGTTTTTGAACAAGGAGAACTCCCATGAGCTTGCAGGTTCTGGGAGCAGAAGGAAAACAGATGCAACGTCTTTCTGCCATGCAGCCCGGGGTAGCTGGCAGATGGGTAGATGCTAAAGTGCAGCAGGACAGAGATCTCCTCTGTGAAATGCACACAGAAATACCCCGACTGACCGCTGCATTTTAAACACTGGTTTAATAGATGCCATGCTAGCCTCGGACAAAGGCATCAACAGTTTTATCAACAACTAGGGGCTTCCCGAAGCAGACACCATTTCAGGACGAGCTCCCGGAGAGAGAGCTCGATACAAATCGGGCACATGCGCATCGCTTAGACTCATGGTTCTGCGCCTAGCGTGGGTGGAAAAAGTGAGAGTCTCTCTTGTTTAGGCTAACATGTTGCATGATGGGTAATTGCACAAGATGGGGGGCAGCTGTGGTGCAGAGAACGAGGCTAGGGGCATGAAGCAGGGGATGTGATGAGTGCCGTTTATCTGAGATGTGTAGATCTAAACTCGGAGGAAAGCCGAAAGGACCCAAAAATCTGAGGCCGGACAAAGGACCAGGACAGATTCAGCGATTGATGCACGAGATTTATGACAGATGTCATAAAAGGCCTCACAACAGTAAATAACCCCAGTGAATCTTCTGCTATTAGTAGTTTTTAAAGAAATAAACAAAAGTATGTTTGCCGATAACCTTTCGCAGATATTTTTCATAGTTATACTTTACTTTAACTTTCATACAAAAGGGGAAGAGAAAAATGCATTTGGGAGAAGAAAAATCTGCAAAAGGTTTCCTTTTAAAAAGAGAGAGAGCAGAGATAGGGGAGTGACAGAGAAGCTCTTAGACTTGAAAATCATTATCTAAAGGACACAGAATTGTAGGTTCACAGTGTATATGGGGTAGAGGCATGACTACAGTTTTGGGCTGTTGAAATAATATAAAAACAAATTCAAAGCTTGCATTCTCCTGGGCTCATCTGAGAAGTCGGAGTGTATAGCCACAAAGAGCTGAAGAGACTTTATTTAGTGCTTTTTTTAAGGGACGTGTGGTGTAATTATCCAGATGACGCATATTCATGAAGCCATGAGTCATCCTGCTACAGGTAAGACGCATCGACATCCTCATCAAAATCTCTAATGGGAGCCGGAAGGTCAGTCAGCCCTGTTTAAATAAACCTGTCAGTCAATCACCTGTAGGCTTAATTCAGCCCCTCTTCTCGGGAACAGCCGTCGCTACCGATACGACTGTCTCTTACCACATTTACAAGAGAAGGTCAATAGAGATACACCCCCCCATCCTCCCCCCCCCCCCCCAACCCCCAGAGGCCCAAGTCTGCTCGCGGATAACAGGATTACATCTGCCCTGATCCGCCACAGCTTCCCGAGTTACTTCACAGCTCCCATAACATCCCCGCGGCGTCTTGAGCTACACTCGCGCCGTTAATTGGCAAGCTGTCTGCCAATTGTGCTGCGTTTATGCCTCAAGGCTGCCTTACAGCGGCCAGGAGGGAAGCAGCCATGCGGAGCGAAAACGGAGGCTCCTTAATCAGCAATATCTTAAGCAGTGACGCCGACTTCAATCTGCTAACCACGGGAGCCGAAGATTGCAACCGCAACTGCCAACCCAACAATAAAGCATCCACTGAACGAACCGCATTCAATCGACTTGAAAACACTCAGGATTATTCAAAGAGCACTAATGCCATTTTAAGTATGCCTTTAAGTATCCCTTTAAGTGTGCTTCCAAGTATGCCTTTAAGAATCCCTTTAAGTGTGCCTTTAAGTGTGCTTCCAAGTGTGCCTTTAAGAATCCCTTTAAGTGTGCCTCTGAGTGTGCTTTGGGTGCATTTCCCTTAAAATTAAAATACTAGGTTGTACAAGCATTAAAGTCAAAAATGGGCATCTGGGATGTATTATGTAACATTTTCCCTCAAACATCTGAGAATTTGAAAAAAAATAATAATTAACTGAGGTGAATTTCTGTCGTGAATAACCCCCAGTGCTTGGTAAAAAAAGCGGGGCTTTTAAGCCTCTGAGATCTGTTCCCTTTCTCCCCTTTTTATGCTGAGATGTAAAGCCCACTTCAAATAACATTAATCGGCCAGTCACAGCCAGTGTACTGGAAATGGCTGGTGGTGGGGGGGGGGGGGCTCGCGTTTATATTTATTACTCTTCCAGGCACATCGCATGAGTCAGATTTTACATTACATCGAACACAGCCTCCCGGTGGTATGTTTGGGCGTATGCAGCTAGGTGGCGTGCAAGAGAGGGAGGAGGTGTACAGTGGTGTGTGGTCCACAAGGCGAACAGAAACAGGCTTCTTCTTCGCGATTCCCACCCGGGGTCCGGAAAAACACACTGCATTGCTGCTCATTCGTCACCTTCAGGTGTTACTTTGCAAAGAATACCTTTCTCGTTCCGGGAGCCTGGGTGTGGAACAGCTAAGCAAAGACATATCATAATGCAGATATACAGACTGGACAGAGGGACGAGACCTGCAGCGTGAGACGCCCCGTCACCTCAAGATGGCGCACTGCTGCCCGTCACGCTCACTGTAATGACAGCCTTGATTAAAAAGACAGGCACTGCTGCTCCCCCTAGTGTTGACCAGTGTTGTCACGGGTCAGGAGGGCCGCGCTACATCTGGCGAGATGCCCGTCATGCCAGTTGCCAACGAGCCGATGAGCGATCAAAACCTTCAGCGTTTCGCGTGAGGGCTTCACGCCCCGAGCTTCCGTCTCCACCTGTAACCCCACCCGGGGCTCCTTCCCGTGATGCTACATTAGCGCCGTACGCTAACTGCTAACTCAACCTTGACCCTCGTGGGGAAAAAAAAAAAACACAGATTCTTTTTCCAGGTGTTGTCGGTGTCCAAGACCAAGGAGGAAATAAGGAAATAAAAACAAGACCCTCGCTGTTTATATATCTGTCAAAAGCAAAGCAAACTTCCAGACATAAAACAGGAAAAAATAGGCTGCACTTGTGTGCTATAGAACAAACGCGGTGAGCTAACATCAAGCACTCCTGTCCGTTTCCCTACCCAAGGAGAACATTTTAAACTAAACAACATTCTGTAACAGAGAGGACCTTGGACCTCGACTGAACGGTGCATTTAGCTTCTGCTCCATTAACACTTAAAATTGTAAAGTTCACGAAACACGGAGTGCGGGAGGAGGACTGGCGCACCAAAATGCCTCCGACAGAAACTTCTCTGCAGCAAGCTCCCTAGATCTACAACAAAAAAAAACATCGTGCATCGTGCTTATGATTTCTGAGATCAAGCTATGTGTCCTGGAATCACTTCTAGGGGGAGTGGTAAAGCTAGAACGAAATCCCCATTCGGTAGCTGGCTTTTCAGCCCCATGGGTTATAGATGCCTCCGGTTTGGTCTGACCAGCCCCAAAAAAACGCAACAGGTTTGGCGATTTTTCAGATGCGCTTCATGCTCTGACGCCCCATCAGAGACCAGGCCGCTTCCTGTGAAAGGCTCTGTGTCGGCTTCTCTCCCCCAGGGTCACACGTGCCTCATTGGTGTGAATGTGCGAGAGTGCTGGGGGGGTCGGGGGGGGGGGGGGAGCGTGTGCAAATAAGAGCCGTCTCCACAGAGCTGGGACACTGAGCATGCCATGGGCATGCTGCTTCTCCAGACTTCCAAAATATTCCGGGAAAGGAGGAAAGGGAATTACAAGAGCAGGTAAACACAAACCCTGAAAAGAGAGGAGCCTGAACCAGTGTTTCCCAACCCGGTCCTCGGAGACTCCCAAGCCGTCTGCATCTTTGTTCCCTTCCAGTTCAATGTGGACTGTCTGGCAGGGAGCTGGGAGGGAGCAAAAACTGCCTGGGGCTCCTCGAGGAAACGCTGGCCTAACGGACACATGGTCAGATGTAAAGCGGCCAGGGTCTATCCCTTCGCACCTTTCACCGAGCCGTGACCATTCCTGCATCCCCTTACGAAATCCCCCAAGGGCATCGGGGCTGCAAAGGCCCTTTCAGACAGCGCTGTGTGCTTTTCAGCAAGAGACCAGAAGCTGCTTCCAGCTGGCAAGACCCAAACCCAAAAGCCAGCAAAACAAATATCATGAATCGAGCCACATCTACCTGTTTGAATGCGGCCTCCTGGCTGGTAGCCTGAGACGGAGGGGTTCTCATTTGACGTCATCTTCCATTGCTGTACAGTTCCCAAACTAAGAACAGAAGTATGGAGGATGTCGTTCTTACCCTACCCCAGATATCAAGGATATATCGGTCTGGCCAACAAGAACCACCCCATGATTCACTGCGTTCGAGGTTCGTTCTTAGGAGGCAAGTAAGTAAGCAAGAACATTCTTGGCAAGAACATAAGTACGATCTTTGCGTTCTGGGTATTGAGGAACATCCTGTGTCAATTCCCAATAAAAGTTGATAATGAGAAAAAGGCATTAATGGACGCTGAACTGAGAAAATAGATTTTCTGTCTCTGGCTACGAAACAAAATCTCGGCCATGGTAAACCTGTTCGCATACATTGCGAGCTGGCTTTGTAATTCTGGAGTTCCAGGTTTAGCTTGAGTTTCCAAAGAGACCGGCTAGTGACGACCCGAGAACAGAAAGTACAGTGTTTCTGGACACAAAGTGACCATAGAGGTGATGGCACCTCCCTGAACTTCACTGCCCAACAAGGGCACGAGGATCTGAAACGGTGTTTTGTGTTATAGGAGAAGAGACTGCCGCTAAACGAGTCACTTCGGAAGTCAGCAGAAGCAGAAGGCTGCCGTTGCCGTGGTGCTGACTCACCAGCAGTCCGCTGAGCTGCATCGTGGGTAAAATATGGCAGCCCTGCATGATCAACACTCCTCTACCACCGATATTACATCTCCATGGTGAAACAAAAAGGCCATCTCTCTTCCTTTCCTTCCACATCATTTCCTGAGACATTCAGTTCTCCCGGTCCCTCGTTGACCGGGAGTCGACTGCACCGTGTCGTCAGCGGGCGAGAGGGTCCTTGAGGGGCTTAATACAACCCAGACATCCGTCACAAAAACCTTGAGTTAAGTGCGAGTGTCGAGCCAAGGGAAAGGCTTACGCACCGGGGGAAAATGCGGGTAAAGGAAGTCCTGAAGAGCAGAGAGGCTCACGCACATGTCTCGGACCTCGGGGCCCCGGGCATCTTATACAAAGCAGGTACACAGAGCCAGAGAGACCCGTCAAGCTCTCAAGGGGGTCTTAAATAGTGCAGGAGTCCCAGCTTTGGAGAGGGGGGGGGAGTTTCTGAAGGCACAAAAAAACGAGTCTCTGTAGGGAGATTTCCTGAGTTCCGGCAAATTGGTGCTACAGTGGATGGGGGGGGCGGGGCAACGCGTGCTGTAGAGTTGGCATGCCCCCCTCCACACACGCACATTCACCCCTGCCCCCATTCTGCTTTCAGAGCCCAGCTTGCCGTTCCAGGATAGCTGCCAGGAACTGTCCGGTAGGGCTCCGCCGAGACTAGCTGCCGACTATGAAAGCTTTCTTCCCCCCTTTTGCTGTTTGTGTCTTTGCCTCTCTTCTTTAAAGCGGCCCACTTCAGTCCACTCTCTAGCAGTGAATCACTACATGCCCCCCCGTAGGAGAAGAGGTCCCTTTATTCAGTGTGTTTTATAAAAAAAGGATGGTTTAGGAGGCCGTCTGTCGTTGGTGCATGCTTGTCGGGACGGCGCGCTTGCAGGCTCCTGCATGTCAGCAGGTCCCCTTTTGTTGCCTGGGATATTCATAATGACAATTTCTTGGATTCTATGAAAGCATGTTATTCTGCTTAGATGGATTCAGCTGCTTTGTGATGTAGCCTTTGGTTATACAAACTGATATTACCTACTATATTATTTCTTTTTCTAAAAACAAAAAAACCAACACACTCTCTGCTGAGACAGCATGACTTAAATTACTTATTTTAGACAAGGAACATTTGTTGTATATAACCAAAAAACTATCACCCTATGTTTCAAATGTGATTTGTTCCATTCCCCTTCCCAGTCCTGAAATGCCAACACCCTTTCCTAACAGGAATTAAGGATATTTTTATTGTCATTTAAATGTAAACTAATGGACAAAATTGTGGAAACACTTCCAATTTTCAGAGACTGAAGGACTTTATTCCAGTTAATCCAGATATTCGCAGATATTCTCATTTAATTGTCCAATTATACTATTATTGAACATTCTTTGATTGTTTACCAACATTGCTACCAATATTTGTGTAGTAATATTTAAAGCATTCTAGGCGTTTCCACAATTTTGGCCACTAGTGTATATAGATATTAGGATGTCAAAGGGGAAATTTACAGTCATTTGTGCCCTCAGAAGCTTAACTGCTTTGAGATTTTGTGATTCTTCCATACAGCCATAATCCAAGGACAACAATGTCCCATAACTTCTTAACACTGCCCAAGACTTCCACGATGAAAGCTAGGAGAATACATTAACTTCCACATAAAGACTGTTTACTGTCCTGTTAAAGACATGTGACTCCTGTTTAAAACACATTACCCATAAAAGCATCTTTAGATTCATAAAGGACCAGAAAATCTGAACAAACTTTCGAGTCTAAAGGGGAAGAGTTTCTCCTTCCCCATAGTTTAGTTAAATGCTTCCCTGCTCCTGTACCCATATAAAATCCACATTCCATCTACCCATCAGCATGGTCACATGGTTCTGCTCACCATCTCAATCTTATAATACACCACAGCAAGGATAGTGCCCTAGTACAGCTCCTAGAGACTCCATCTCCCATGAGCACTTTAGGTCTCTTATCTACAAAGCTCAGAAGAGTCAGATCTGATGTGACTCCTTTGTTTATCAGCTCTGTAGGCCAGCCAATCACAGATGTTGTTAGACAGATCACGTGACTGCTTCATTTATAGTCTCTGTAGGCCAGCAAATCACAGATGTTGTTAGACAGATCATGTGACTGCTTCATTTGTAGTCTCTGTAAGCCAGCCAATCACAGATGTTGTTAGAGAGACCACGTGACTGCTTCATTTGTAGTCTCTGTAGGCCAGCCAATCACAGATGTTGTTATAGAGACCACGTGACTGCTTCATTTGTAGTCCCTGTAGGTCAGCAAATCACCGATGTTGTTAGACAGATCATGTGACTGCTTCATTTGTAGTCTCTGTAGGCCAGCCAATCACAGATGGTGTTAGAGAGACCACGTGACTGCTTCATTTGTAGTCTCTGTAGGCCAGCCAATCACAGATGTTGTTAGAGAGACCACGTGACTGCTTCATTTGTAGTCTCTGTAGGCCAGCCAATCACAGATGTTGTTAGAGAGACCACGTGACTGCTTCATTTGTAGTCTCTGTAGGCCAGCCAATCACAGATGTTGTCTGTTGCAGCTCAGCTGGACATAAGCATGCATTCCCCTCTTCAATATTCTGCAACATGTCACTCCATTACCCTGAAGCTGTCCACCTAACAAACCCCCCAAAATGTCGGGTCCAGCAGGGGCTCAGTCGCCTGTATCCTGATGTTCAGGGCTCATGGGCAGACAAATCAAGCACTCTTCAAGAAAACATGGGTCTTTATGTGTGAGGTAATTTCACCATAAATTCTTGGTTTCTGAGAACTTGGAGGCCGTCAGAAAACACAATAAAAAGAGACTGACATTCCTGCCCATCAGCTGTTGAGATCCTAATGTAGACATAGTGGGTTTTAATCAACCACAAAATATGAGTCCTTCCATCCAGTAAAAGCAGAGGCAGAACCACTAGTGTGTGTTATGGAGGCAAATCAAAAGCGTTAAATACACTTCACTATGGACTACACTTTCAGGCCAGCTAACTGACAGGCAAATCAAAAACAAGATAACCTCCTTAATTCTTTTTTAATGAAAATGCAAAAATCGGGCATCCAGCAGACTCTGACCCCGCCCATTTCGTGCATGTTGCAAAGCTGCAGGCAGTTTGATAGATTTTCACTACTGGTCCCAGGGCTGGATCTCCTAGCCGCGCCTCTGACGCGGAAACACTCATCACAGCGCAGCGCACGCGAGCACCGGTGCCGGCAGTACAACGGCGCGCGCTGTTTCACAGCCTAGGGCTCCTGTCGAACAAGACGGCAGCAATGCACGAAACCCATGAGCGTGAAATCCATGTAAAACTGTCTTAATTGCGGGATCCGTTATGGTATGTCTCTGCCAACGCGGGCTGATTGTTTCAGTTGACATTTCAGATTATTTCTCCCGCAAGTGGGTGTTTGCATGTTACTAGCACGTGAACAGATGAATTTTCAGATTCCCAAAATGCACAAGTGGTGAACCTTACCTCTCAAACACCTTTAAAACCTAAGCAGTAATTTAAGCGTCAGCATTTTATGCTAATTTCATTCTCAGTATAATCCATTAGATTACCTAATAACTGACTGTAGTAATTGTCTGTAGTAACAACCAACACTCTTGAATGTATTAGACCTGCACAAGTAGAAAACATTGCTAACTTGTTGACCGTTCAAGCACAAATAACAGCGGCTGAGCTCATTGTTCAGACTAAATGAATCCGAATTGTTCGAATGCATTCGAACCGCACTGAAAATCACTGCGCTCCAAAATTCTAGACAGCATTGTTTAATTCGGTTTACCAGATGAATTTCGGATTTTGCAGGGGACTCGTATTTTATTCACGTCTAATAGCACGCGTAGATTGGCAGATTTCCAAATAGGATGGCCGTAACAAGTATTACAAACACCATTTCCATCTGCTGGTTGAAATGAGTAATTTCAGCTTCCTTGCTATGCGGAGCTGTTCATGTTAATCTAAGCAACCATGCAGCAACCTGGTTCAATATATCGCATTACTGATTCTTGACGTAACCAGTAACTTTTCCCAACCGTTTGATAACTATGACCCAAAATACTGAAATGCACTATTAAATCTAGTCAATTGGCTAGTACGTCATAATTGTTTCGAGACTGATTGTGTTTGTGCATTTATTGCAATGCACGCAAAGCGCTTTTAAGAACTGCTCAGCGCGAAAGTTTCAAAATATGTTACAAAACTTAATGTCCACGAGAAAGAGAAAATCCACAAAAGAAGGCATTTTCCCCAGATCACAAAAGATTCTCAGCGCCTATCTATAGCCCGTAAATGCCATTCTTTCAGTTGAAAATAGCGGTGATTCAGCTGTCTGAATCCTTCATATCCATTTCTGTCTATCAACACTGAGCCCGAGATGTGAATTACTGCAAGGGCTCCGCAATAGGGAGGGCTGACGGGTCCAGCGCTTCACCTCAAATATTTGACTGCACGACGGTGCCAGCGCCTTTTAAAGGCACGCGTCGTAAAGTCATTCACTGTTATGTATTTGCGTTTTTAATGTAATTTTAAAAGACAGCATCCGTACTACCGGCCAATCCCGAAGCCCATAAACATTACAGCTTCTACTACAGCGAAAATGCGGTGGAAACGCTCAATCCAGTCTTGACAAGTGGAGCGCGCTGATCCAAATTGCCCCGCACGCAGGTTTAATTTCACGCACCAAAATCTCTTTCATTAATCTCTTGAATTTATTTGGCAGGATTACGTAAGTACAATAAAAACGATCCAGTCAGCAAATGTTTACAAAAAAACACTATAGAGTCAACATAAATGTTTAAACCGATAAAGTCTGGCTACCATCTATACATATTAGACATTGATATTCACTTTCAGAACAGTGGAATTAGTTATTAACAGAACTTCGGAATTTCAGCGCATTTCTGTTCTTTGTAATGAAAAAGCTTCCCTTATTTTGTAGGACCCCTTTGAATTGCGACTGCGAATCTGCGTGGGGTGCGGGTGGCGCGCGCCGCATCTAGGCGAATTCAGAGAATGATGCCTCTAACGATTTACCATAAACGATCGGCGGTCTGATAAACCATGCATCCTTCGCTGAAATGGTTAAAACAATAATAGATCGGATTTTAAAACAATATTTCATTTACCTGGTGGGCAGTTGCATTCAGGTGGCGCTTCACGGACAGTCCTTATCTTGGTCAGATGCTCGTAAGATCGCTGTCAATTCCAAAACATTCACGCATGAGTCATTTTTAAAAGAAAGAGTAAAAAACACATACAAGGCATTTAAATATCGTTATTAAGATATTAAACTTAGAAGAAACGGAGTAGCCTAAAGTTAATACTATAAATAGCTTACAGGCTTTGCGTAATTCCCATTTTGAATAAAACTCGCACGCTTGCGTGAGTCAGTCATTACACCTTACCTGAGACAGAAGTTCATCCACTCTCTGTTGTATCAGAGAATTAAACTGATCCATGGAGAACCCGGGAACCTGGTGATACAGAAGCTCCCCATTCCCGGTTTCCAGTTCCGCCACCCTTGTTTTGATCTCAGATGTCTGCACACTCAGTAAAATACAGTATGCAAAGGAAACAAAAGAAAACAAGCCGGCCAGAACGTTGACGAAGGTGCCGCAGCAGTACTGTCGTTTGGAAGTCTCCGCTGTCTTCTCCATGGTTTCAGCGCACCTCGGGTCCTCTCTCGTCTCCGCAAGCTTCATGCTGAATGCTGGGCAACGCAGAGTCACATGCACTCGGCATGTAGCGAGAGCAGCGGGACTGTTTTGATTGTCAGACCCAGCGGGTTATGGCCTGAGCACAGTTACTCTAAACAGGCGACAAGCCTTCCCACAGATCAGCCACGCCGCTACTCCCTGTCAAAGGCGCTATAACCTGTGACTGATCCCGCCGCGTGTATAGCCGCTCCCAAAACTTGTTGCACTGCTGTGGATGATGATGCTGTTCTTGTTTTTTTTAATAGCCTCCCCCCTCCGACTTTAAACTGGAAGACCTATTAACAGATCAGTACGAGAACTCGCAGATAGGATACTCAAAACGTTCAGCAAGAGCTACTCGTTTAAGGCACAGATAAACTAACCCCAAATTCTCCTTGCGCTTGCTTTCTTGAAACCTGCGTTGCCACAATTAACATAAACTATCGGTATACAGTACTCTTCACGTGCGTAATTTACATAAATCCTATAAATATGCAGGAACATGGAGTGCCGACTCCCCTCATGAATAGTAACACGTGTTGCGAGACCGCAATACGGTTTCAAGTATGAATTCCAGGACTTAAAACATATACTAATACGAATTTGTAGCGGCGGAAGAATTCCATGTTTTATTGTATTTTATTATCAGCAACTATAAAATCTGCATAAATGTATGTCTGATCATCACTCCGTATACGTAGATTAACACTCAGTAATGTTAATATTACTGAACTGGGAGTTGGTGAACTGTAAAACCTAAATAATAGAGGCTGTTGATAAAACACATTACCAAATTAGGCACGTGGAGAGACTGTCCCCAAACTGTGCATATACAGGGCACTTGGCTACGGTCCCTCACGCAGAGTAAGAGACATATCTCGTGCCCACCTGCAGCCATATGTCACCCTCATCCACATTCATTCCTCTGGCGCTTTCAGCAGGGGTGTGTGAGTTGCGCGATAACGGAAGGACGGTCTACAGTGCCGACAGAAACCGCCAGTAACACAATCCTCAGTGCAAGGCGCTTCCGAGTGGGCAGAGGGCTCATCGCCGCAATAACCTGGACCATGCGAGAGAAACCTCATTACTTCAATAAGTGTCGTTAACACGTTTGTATTTAATTTGATTTTAGGACATTTGATTGCTTTTCTGTCTCGGACTGACCACTTCCATCCAATGTAGTCACCCCCACCATCCCACCCCCCGTGGACTAATGGTGGCGTCATTACAGCAAGCAAGAAGTCAAAGTAGGATTACATCGCTTACCTGTAGAATAGTCAGTAATCACAACCAATCATGCTCTCTGACATTTATAAGGGAGCCGTTTAGAGGAGGTCACCCTCTACGCGATTCCTCTGACATTTCAGTGATTGGGACGAATTCGGTAGTAATCACCCTTCACATTTTCCAGTCCTGCAACACCATATTCTGACTGTGACTTTTGCAACTGGTGCCCTTATACCTGATGAGAAGGCAAAAGAAACACAGGCTCCTTGCTGCTCCATATGGAGTTAAGGTGGCGTAAGTGAGCCCTGGCTGGAGAGCTGCATTTATTCACTTACAAACTGACAATGGTATAGATGAGAGTGAAGTAAGAAGCATGCACTTATTACAGTGCATTACCACACACACCTCCTCAGGGATGAGAACCTGAGCACGGCCATGCAGTGGGTGATGCCTCAACACCACACTAGTCCAAAAGGACCAGTGGCAGTTTGTACTCCCCAGCCACTGGAGTGCCAATCCTGCCACCAACCCCCAAATTTTTCCCTGAAAGTTAGAGGACCTGCTTGCAGGGCTGGATGTAGATTAACGTCATACCCATGATGAAGCAATTGCAGGTTGCCTTGGTCAACGGTTCAATGGAGCAGGATCGCCCCCGGCATTCACGGGATTTAAACCTGCAACCTTCCGGCTGCTGGCACAGATCCTTAGCCTCAGAGCCACCACTCCACCCTAGAGAGATGAGTGATTACGGAAAATGGGTGAACGGAGGGAGCACCGATAGGGAGATTCCCTACCCTATGTTTACCACTGTCGGTCCCACCGGCATTAAAGACTTGAAATTTGAGAGAATGGACATCTAATGGACAATTAGAATGCAGCACACCAACATGTTTGCGGGTCCATCTTAGATCCATCTTCCCCTCGGTGTGTGTGGAGTTTGCATATCACATGGGTCTCCTTCAAGCACTATGGTTTCCTAACACAGTCCATAGACATGCAGTATGGCAAACTGATGTCTCTATATTGCCCATAGAGTATGACAGTCTATGACTTCTGCAATGCACCGGCATACCCATCCATGGTGTATTCAGGTCTGGATCTAACATTATTGTGGCGCCTAGACAAAACTTTACGTAGGAAGCCCCCCCCCCCCCCCACCAAGAAAACCGATGATCATTTCACTTCCCCCCCAGCACAGGTAATTCGGGGGCCATAGGAAATGATCAATTCTGCCTACAGCTTGAGATGACCCTGTATATAATATATATGTACATATATATTGTTTAACTTTGTCTGGGCCCCCTTGAACTGATTGGGCCCTAAACAGCTGGGACAGGTTCTAGCAACCCCCGCCCCCCCCCCCAGAACCCCCCCTCCAAACCTTGATAAGGATCAGTTCCTAGAAGATATATGGATATTTAACAACAATTTGTTGCAGTCCATGTGCTACAGTAAAGCCCGTAATCCATTGCATCTTACAGTCTTACATTGTTCTGTAAACGGACAGATTTCAGCACCATCAGGAAGTTCTCCATATCTTCACCCAGGACAGCTGGAGATGTCCAACACCTTATCACTTCCAGGTTGTCCCAGCAGGTAGGCTGTCCGCATAGGGAGTCCTGTTATGAAAAAAAAAAAAAACATTGATCAATGCATGCGTTCAGTTTTACTAGAGCTGTTTAACCTAAGGGATCACGTCCTACAGTTAGCTGTCCTGGTTCCAACTCCAGCGTCAATGTCTGACCAGTAAAGCAAAGCCTTCATTCATTCTGTCCTGATCAAAACCTTGGTCCTCCACCGCCACCCCAACTGACTCAAAATTCACAACATAGCACCGCAACCAAAGACAAGTGTCTGTATTGTCTTAGATTGTCTTTTTCATTCATCGCATTAATTCAGCTTCTATGTATAGTACTACATTTACACATATGCATCAATGCACAGAAAGGTACATAAAAATGTTTATTCAAAATACATGTAGACACCCAGTGTCTTTCCAAACTCAGACATTACTTCCAATTCGATACAAATAAACAAACAAAACTGATATTCTAGCTTCTGTTTAAAATTAAAGATATAGGATTTTAGATCTGTACAGTGACGAAACTGACATATCTAGGAAGCAATGCGAATTGTCAGTGCTAATTATTCCACTTTAAGAGTTTTTTCCTGGTTACTCATAGTGCCGCGGCGCCCCCTAATGGTCACACATATATCTGAGGAAATATATTCAAACGTATTCTGGTTACTGGTCAGGATCGTTGGAAGCCTATTACGTAAGGGTAGGGTACACCCTGGACAGGATGCCGGTGTATCAGCGGATAATGGGCTATTTAGAAATGTCATCTCTTCGGACAGCAACAATTGTGACCACTAATGTAACACAACACCGTATTAGATGCATTTTATAGACAGGTCTTGTTTCACAGGAAATTACATCACCATCAAAAACAATGCACATATATTGCATATAAATGGCTAGTTTTCAGGTGTTTCGTTCAGATCCTTTGCCACAGGTGTATGAAATCAAGAACCTAGACATGCAATAAGGTTTACAAATATTTGTGAAAGGATGGGTCATTCTGAAGAGGTCAGTGAATTCAAGCGTGGTACTGTCATGGGATGCCAGCTTTGCAATAAGCCGGTTCGTGAAATTTCATCCCTGCTAGATATTCCACGGTCAACTGTATGTGGCATTCAAAGTGGAAGCATTTAGGAACAGCAGTAACTCGACCATGAACTGGCAGACCATGTAAAGTAACAGAGCAGGGTCGCTGAGTGCTGAGGTGCATAGTGTGTAAAAGGCACCAAAGCTCTATTGACTCAGTGACTGTAGAGTTCCAAACTCCCTCTGGCATTAACCCCAGCATGAATACTATGTGCCAACAGCTTCATGGAATGGGCTTCCATGGCCGAACAGCTGCATGCAAGCCTCACATCACCCAGCGCAATGCAGAGTGTCGGATGGAGTGGTGTAAAGCACACTGCCACTGGACTCTGGAACAGTTGGAAACATGTTCTGTGACTGACGAGTCATGCTTCTCTGTGTGGCAGTCTGAAGGACGAGTCTGGGTTCGGCAGATGCCAGGAGAACGTTACCTGCCCGATTGCATTGTGCAAACTGTAAAGTTTGGTGGAGGAGGGATAATAGTATGGGGTTGTTTTTCAGGGGTTGGGCTTGGCCCCTTAGTTATAGTGAAGGGAAATCTTCAGCAAAACACAGACATTTTGGAGAATTCTATGCCTTCAACTCTGAGGGAACAGTTTGGCCCACACACAGCCCTGACCTCAACACCTCTGAACACCTTTGGTATGAACTAGAATGGAGAATGTCAGTCAGTCACATCAGTGCCTGACCTCACAAATGCCCTTCTGGATGAATGAGCAAAAATTCCCACAGACATGCTCCATAAACTTGTGGAGAGCCTTCCCTGAAGAATGGCAGCTGTTATAGCTGCAAAGGGGGGAGCCTACCATTTAACATACCATCGCTGCCTAGCTTGGATCATCAACGCTCACCTTATTAAATTAACCTTATTTTACCACTGATCCTACCCAACTTTCTGTGATTTCCGGGAGCCTTGAAACGGTTTCGCTCGGCAATTCTATATTTTGCACTCCTACAGTGATTTGCACATACCCCAAACTGTTTGTGCAGCGCACAATGTCGTCTCATGAAGCGCCTCGGGCGCCATCTACTGGGTGAGCACCGAGTTTCCAGACAGGTTCCCTTTGCTAGAGACTTGGGGCGCCGGCGGTGATGCTCGCCTAGGGCGCCACATCAATTACTTTATTTAATAAGAGATCATTTCACATTCTCTGTCTCCTTTACTTTCATTCTATTTATTGTTTTGTGTATCGGTGTCTTTGACAATATGTTTAAATTATATACCCGTGCCACCACCAAAACATTCTTTATTTTTGTACATGACGAATAAAAGGATTTAGATTCTGTTTTAATTCCCCCTAAACTCTGAGTTGGAATATTGGAATAGATTTTTTTGATAGCATGTTCTACCCTGATTTGTATAACTTTTGTTCCCACACTGTTACTAGTCACTCACTGGAAGCTTAGCGTAGTAGCAATTATCTACTAAACAGATAAATCTAAATGCAAATATATACGTAGGTATAAGTAACATAAGGATATTAGTGGATTTCGGTGGTAATGTACGTAGTGATTAAGTCTTAGAAGGAAACTGTAATAAACAGTTATTTATAACTGTACAAAAGCAAGCCGGAAGAGAAATTTCAATAAAATGCATTCTAGAATTAAACATTAGGAGGGAATTTTTTTCCGTTATGGTTTTAAAATATCAGTAAAAACAACTGGCCCACTCCAATATTTTCATAGATTTTTTTTACCTAGGTAGCTGCCGTATTTACATAAACATCCTTATCCATAAATATCAAATACAGGATGCAATATTATAGGTGGCACTGTTATATACTGTTATATTTTGGTCATTCAAAGCATTCCGGTAAACACTGGCTTGCATCATCAAATTACAATTTGATGTTACAACTTGGTTTCCCGGAATCTATAGATCAGAGAGATTAAATACCCGTTTAAGTCCGAACTGACAGCAAAATATCAGAATTAACCCTGGAGTGTTTAGTTCAAATGACTTGGAAGTTCACTCATTTGGTTGGTTGTGTTGCTTTCGGTTTTAATAACAGAAGTATTTGATTGGTGAAAAGGTAATCCATCAAATTTCTCCATCGCTGATTGGTTATCTGAGGAAACCCAAATTACGTCTGTTATCTTGGTTTATTATAAGCCGGTATTGCCGCTGAGAGCACGTAATTGGTTGAAAATGCCGTCCGTCAAATTCTGAGATGTTTCATTGGCTATGAGCAATTTTCCGCCATATCCAGCGGCGTTGGCTCCCTTCCCTTATACTCAACGTCTGACGTAACCAATCTTCATCCCTAAACGGGTGTCGTTTAGTTGCATTTCACCCGCTCCCCTTTAGAAAAAGACATATTTAGGGGAGACATGGATAACTACAGTGCACCCGCTTCAGGGAATGGGTTTGGGTCAGAGGAAGATCCAGCAGCCGCATTCCTGGCACAGCAAGAAAACGAGATCGCTGGGATCGAGAACGATGAAGGGTACGGCATTTCCAACGGGGGACAGGTCCAGTCCTCCTTCGGTAAGAATGCTCCAGGTGATCGAGTTATAGCACCAAAAACCTGCGATCCAACAACCAGGTGGCGAATTAGTGTCGTTAACAGTCGAAATAAAAACGGCGTATGGGTTGATGATTAGATAATGAAAGCAATGGCTGCAAGCTAAATATATAAATATTGCAAAGCAAACAAGACGACGGGACAGAATCGGCGTTTAACAGGACTGCTGTCATGGTGGCCGGAGACCACCCCCCCCGGGAAAATCGGGGGTTAAGGGGAATCCATAGGAATGGCACCGGTTTGTTGTTAAATGCAAAGCTTCTGTTTATTCTGCTAACTGTCCGTGAGACGGGCTTCTAAGCAAACACAAAATAAGCACACTAAATGTATTGCATCGAAAATGAATTAAAAAAACAGCAGTGAACTTGTCTACTTTTGTTAAATGAATGCTTGCACATTAAGCGATGTCTGATCGTGTGTGTGTGTGTGTGTGGGTGTTTTCCTCGCGCGCGCATGAACACCCGTCGCATTGTTTTCTGTAACCTGGCACAGTCAAGCACACGACAGCGCAGATTCATTACACATAAATATGGCAGCAGCTTGCAACTGGTAATTAATCCGTCCACGCGCTCGGAGGCCGCGTCGAACGGCGGCCTGATCGCCTGCGCGCTGGGCGGCGATAGCACCTGTCAGGACGCTCATCTGCAAGGGAAAGATGACGGTGCGGCATCCGCATCTCTGCCTGGTGGCTGGGAGTGAGTCACGGGAGGTCCCCGCAGGCTGCTCTTATATGAAGTCAGCTACACATTACAGCCTCCTTTCTGCAATTTGCATTTAACCTTCTTGTGCTGATTTTCAGTCTGGACGCTACAAGGACGCCTGTTTTGTGGACGGATTTTTTTTTTTTTAAGAATCTTACAAATTTACACACAGGGCTGCACGATATTAGGAAAAAATCACATTGCAATATTTATTCTTTTTGCCATATATATTGCGATATTAGGATTTAAAAAAAATTAATTAGTTCGATAGCTCTATTGGTTTAATTAATCATTCTAGAAAGATTGAGCTGATTTTTCCAAATATAATGGTAATGATAATAGAACATGAGCATTAAACTAAGGACGCTTATCGCATATAGGAGTATGCGAGTAACGAGTAACAAAATAGATAAAATAGAACATTTTATTGTCCAATTAAACCCTTTTTATAGCCAGAGTGAACATAAAATGAAATACCGTCATGTTCCTATTGTGCCGATCCTCCTGTGTGCCACGCCCCCTCATCTACCCAGTGTGGAATCCCAGTGTTACCAGCTGTTTCCAGTCATGCTCATTGATGTGTATTTAAGTCAGCGTTAGAGTATATTTCCCCAGTCTGGTCATTAACGTCGTTGTGTGTTATCTGAGTGTGTGGTCTCTTAATAAATCCCTCGTTTACCCGATTGCCTGCTCCGCCTATGACAAATGCAACTTAAAAGTAAATACATATTGCAATAAATAAAACTTGTGCTAAATAATTAGTACCAACAAAGGACCATTGTTTCTCATACTTAAATGAACGTTTTTACGTCACCAGTGTAAAACAAAGAGAATGTTTGTGATTGGTGGTTCGTTCTGTGATCGACATGTTAGCTGCGCGTGCAAAGCTCCATATCCAAAAACCTTTACATTGACCTAAATTATATTAGACAGGCTTTTGTGGATTGTTTAAGAATGAGATCAGTGTGTCATTTGTTAGTTTAGCAAAAACACCAAAAGCATTATCCACGCCGCTTAATTTAAGTTGTGCACATGGGTACATCGCCGTGACGATTCGAAACGATATATCGTGCAGCCCTATTTCCATATTGACGGATTTTATGTATACAGGCTTTCAAAAGTTAATATATAACGAGGGTGGAATTTAAAGGCTATTCCTACGCAGTTGAGATTTTATATGATTCTGTACATTTTACAATGATTGCAATAAGCGGTTGATGTGTTGTAATGGAGATTCTTAGTTAATAAACAAAAAATGATCACGTGTATTTTATTGTATTTGTAGATGGAGCTGATGAGGCTCTGAATGGAGATTTCCAAGGGGTAGGTTCCCCTCACGCACCACAGCTGTTTATTTTAGTTCTGATTTTAAAATGTAGTTTTTATATTATTTTCATTTAAAATCTAGTTTAGTTTTAGTTAGCTTTTAGTGTAGTTTTTAATTTTCATTTTGAGATATATATATAAGTTTTAGTAGTGGTATTTATAGGGGCATACTGAGATATTTTGTGTGTCGGATTTTTAGATAATCCTACAAAAATACGCAGTGCACGTTATCTACTCATGTCCACAAAATGGGCAGTGCGTGACCCAGGTATTATCAATGGCAATTAAACATAAATAAACCATTACTTTAGCTAAATAGTATTTAAAAACAGTAACAGAATCTATTTGATGCTTGTTTTTATTTAATTTCAGTTAGTTCCAGAGGCAATATTTACATTTTTCATATAGTTGTATTTTAATTTAGATTTTTTTTATATCTTATTTAAATTTACGGAACTTTACTTATTAACTTGGTTTTCATTAACGATAATAACCCTGCGTCAGCCACGCTCGCCCATGCTAAGCCGAGCCATACCAGGACGTACACTGACTGTTTACCTCCCGCTCAGGTGAGTAATGGGCCCTCGGACAACTATGCTGCGGTGGCACAGGCAGACCGCCTGCAGGGGGAGCCAGAGAGCCTACGCCGGTGGAGAGAGGAGCAGCGGGATAGGCTGGAGGCACTGGGTGAGCAAGCGCTGTAGGGACATCCTGGATGGGAGGGATGGGGTGTTTGATAGTCCAGGTGGTCTGGTAAGTGGAAATATGGTTTATGGGGACTCATAGCCGAGACTGAGAGGTGGTGACCCAGTATTTATGGAGTGAGATGTGATTTAGATGCAGTTAAGCAGCTGGCTCACCATTGGCCATTGGAGAGCAGCAGATGGTAGGTGTGACCTCCGCCGCCCCCCCACCTTGTCGTTCTGCCCAGATGCCACGTCGCGCACGCAGGAGGCGGAGTGGAAGGACAGGGCCAAGGTTGACCTGGAGGAGTGGTACTGCAGACAGGACGAGCAGCTGGAGAAAGCTAAGGTCAACAACAGGTGAGCGGGTGCCGGCTTTGGGAAAACTCCAGTGGAAAACCTCCAAACCAGGCTTAGTCTAAGCTGCCTAGTTATCATTAATCCCTGATACAGGGCAGGACATTGTTTAAATAACACTCAAAAAAAGATCACTCCTATCTCAAACTTTCTATCTAGGCAATTCACCCATTGCCAAATATTTCATAAGTCCCTGCCTTGTGCTTGTGAGTAACCCACAAATTATGTAATATATCCTACCTTTTGACACAGGAGTCAATAGATCATTTTTTTGATCTATGGCTTTTAAATGCAAGTTTTTTTTCTTTCTGTGAGAAGCAGCAGTTGTGTTGTTAGACTGTCTGAATAGGGCTGCATACACTGAATTATCGTTTTGAATTACATGCTCCGGATGACTGTGCTTCTACACTGTGCCTTGACTCGCTCTGTCAAGTACAAGTGTCTGTATTTTTCCTCTCCTTTTTTCATCACTCGCTTTCTCTCTCTCCCCTTACTTACTGCTTCCTTGTGGGGACACCTCTGTCCAGGGTGCTGGATGAAGAATTCTACAAACAGCCTCTCTCTGAGCTGATTGGCTATGTGTATGTCCCTCAAACTGGCATCCAGTCTCCTCGCATCCTGTCTCTACACACCTCAATACGAGTACCTTTCCTGTCTGTCAGATAATCTGCCTTGCAGCGTAACCTGCATACTCCTGCTTGTCAGAGAACATCCAGACGGCCTGCATTTGTGCAGATTATTCATGAGTGAGATGCTATTGAGCTGATATGTTTGTGCTTTAATCCTACCCAGCAGATACAATTGCAGAGTGACTCTCTGCAAGATGAATTATAATAGTACATGGGGACATTTTGCTGAATTATTGCTGAAGTTCAGACCCAGTGATTAACCGCTAGCATCTTGTAACACTGGGGTTGTGAAACTTTGAAACATGAGTTTCATTACTGTTCAAGTCTTGATATCTGAAAACTCATGGTTTAAACCCTCTTAGTTTGAGAATAACAAAAATGTGGCAAACATTCCGTAGCGGACAGTGCATTTGGGTTCAGATGTATAGGTGGTTTGCCTGTTGAAGCGTCATTGGTTGTGTAAACTCGTGATCTGATTTTTGTAGTCATATACATTGCTCATACTGTTTGTGCAAATTTGTTACAAAGCACCCAGTTAATAATAGTAAATAAGTCACAAAGTAAATTTTAAAATGGAAAAGTATATTCAAGTCTGAGGTAAGGCAGAAATGGTGTAGATAAATTTAGACTAGCCGTTAGGGATAAAGCGGTAAAATTTTGGAAGTAACTTTAAGAATCTTTTGTGGCCTTGGCTAATTTTAAACTTGAAATAAAATATTTAGTGTTGAAGCTGGAAGTATTTAAAATCTTGGTTTAAAACGGAACAAAACGGCATGTTTTAATGAAGAGATGATCCATCAACTGGACACACTAAACGTCCCCTGTGAGCAAGAAAGCACTGCTTTACCAGGAGTGTTTCTGTCTTCAAAGACCTTTTTTTTGGTCTGTCCGACGCTTAGCAACCACTGTCATGTCGGGTTAGTGATGTAGGATGAAATGCTTGTGATTGGATGGATCTTCCACATACATGAAGAACTATTTGTTTATGAAAACAGATGATACTGTAGACAGTAAACTTGGCTGAGAACACGGAGAACAGACCTTCCGTCTGGATGTAGGTACCATGGCGTTGGGCAGATTTCCATGCAGGAAGTAGCTTGTGCCAGCGTTAGCCGTTAGCACTCTCGCACGCAGTGTTATCTAGCTGGTTCAGTTCATCTCCATAGATCATTTCTTTTCGTTTCTCTGTAGCTGACCTCTGATCTGTTGTCCCCTTTTCTTTTCCTACGCACCTTTCAAGCACGCACATTAACCATCCTTGCTACCGCCTAGACCAGTTAAGTAACAAGAGACTAAAGAGATCAAGTGTTTCCCATTCTCTGTGAGATTATAGCCCCTCGTGGTCGTGTGTTAGCCTCCCCCCTCGCACCCCCCCCCCCACCCCCGTCTTGTGAGCGCATCGGTACTTTTCCTGTGTCATTGCCATATGCTCTGTCCACTGGTGTTGAGCGTCTCCCCCCCCCCCCCCCCAAAATACCCCAAACTCCCCCTTGGAATGCTAAGCATGTGGCAATCCTTGTCCAGCAGGATGGGTGGGGCCGGTCCTTCGACTTGCCCATCTGGTATTCCCTAGGAGGGCCGCACTAACGCTCACAGACGTGGCTTAAATTCAGGCCCTCCATATTTGGGCATTTGTCTTCCATTCGAGTGTGACGGCGACGTCAAAGCTGCCCAAGGTGCTGACAGAGCCTCGCCCTCAACCAAAGTGCGTAGCTTTTGGCTCATTTACTGAAGCAGGGGAAACCCAGTGCTGGAAACCGAAAGGGAAGTTTAAACCAGAGGAGCTCGGGTGAGCAGGAAGGAGACTATTAGCAGGTAACTTCTGCTCATCAACATGGCGTTTGCTTTAATAAGCAACACCAAAAGTGTCACATTACAGCTTATTACATTCTAGCCCCTCCCACCCTGCCCCCCCCCCCCCCATTAATCAGCAGGGTACTGCAAGAAACTGAAGGATAGGGATGATCTGTATGAAATAATCCTGATCTATCGTGTTGATGTGACCAGAATGCTGTGTTCTTATTGTTCTGTGAATTATTATTTATGATCATTCAGTCGTCGCTCATGGGAGCTTTATTTATACAAAAAAGATGTTCTGAGGGCAGAAGGAAAAATTAGGGGGATAACCAATCAGATAGTAGAGGAGGTGAGAGTAACCAATCAGATGTTTTAGTCCCGCCTCCTAGTTGCTTGGACCTACCTCCTCTAAAATCTGATTGGTTATCTCTCTGAACCAGTAATTTTTCCTTCTGCCCTGAGAACATTTTTGAGTAAGTAAAACTACCACGAGCATGATCATCTCTCAAGACTCTGCCCTGACCTTGCCCACAAAAAAAAATGAGCTTTTAACTTAGGGAAACAAACTCACAGGCTCATTTTAAGCTCACGGGTTTCCAGAAAACTGCAGGAGGGGCATTATACATTGTGAGCTAGGCTGGACCTTAATCATCACGGAAAGGGCTAGTGGCGAGTCTTGGGGGACGCTGTCCTCTGCTCCACCTGACCCTGGTCCTCTGTCCCCCACCCCACCCCCACCTACCTCAGGGCGGCCGAGGAGGCCACGGCAGCTGCCGAAATCGGCGACGACAACACAGACCCAGGGACGGAGTGGCAGCGCGTGGCGCGCCTCTGCGACTTCAGCCCCAAGTCCAGCAAGCAGTCCAAGGATGTATCGCGCATGCGCTCTGTGCTCATCTCCCTCAAGGAGGTGCCGCTGGTCCACTGATCTCTCGCCCTGGCCAGTGGTGGTTATGCAGCTCCAAGTGACCGCACCCCCTCCAAGGAAAATGCACTACATCACCGACATCGCCAGGGTGTCGCCATGACTCCATGGACCGATCTGCGCTCAGACACGCTCGAGGGAAACCCACCCCCTATCGGCTGTGCCCCTCTTAGGACCAAACCCTCCATCCCCCCTACCATCTCACCCCTCGTTTTTCCAGGAATAAAGAAAATTGTACTCGTATACCTGTCCCGCGATGTACTGTGAATGTTTGTATGTACAATATAGAGTATATATATATATATATAAATATACAGCCACACATGTGGACAATGGAAATATGGTTTTTAACTGTTACACAGGTATCAGTGTGTTCGATGGTGTCATCATTGGTCTTAATGTCAATAAAACTGGAACGAAATCCTTATTGTGTGATGTTTCACTACAAAACGGATGCAAGATTGTACTACATATTCCATATGCTGAAGCCTGTTTCAAAGACAGCAATAGCTGCTTAAACTACAGTAACAGTGTTTTATGTTACATGTAGACGCTTCTCGGGTTACGGTGGCCAGTGTTACAATATTTCATATTTATAATTGGTATGATTATTCAGTTAATTACATTAGAAAACTATTATAAAATAGGCTGTGTGTTGATGATTTTGCCCAACTCTAGGGTAATGTGAAGGGTTCTACGCATGTTTAAGCTAGGCTAGGCTAGGATGTTCGTTAGGTTTGGTGTACTGTGATAAAATGCATTTTTGCCTTACGACATTTTCACCTTATAGTTTTATCGGAACATAACCCCATCGTTATGTTCCGGCAGCAGCAGCGCCTGTATTTTATATTACACGCCTTCAGCAAGTCACTAAACAGGCAGACATAAACAATTGGGCTGACGCTTCACCAGTACCGCGCTGACCTCTGGGTATTACGTAAATGTTTCTATGTTTTTTTTTTTTTCATTTACCTTTATTTAACCAGGCAAGACAGATTAAGAACATGTTTCTTATTTACAACTATGTGCCGACCGATCGCTTTACACGACTCCCCAACACTAGCGGTCAGTGCAATCTGTCCGCCGACATGAGGACAGCAGGGTAGCTCAGCGCTGCGTCTGGAAGAGATTCATCTAATCGCGGCTAAAACGAAACAAAATGGAAAAACCCCCCAAAAGGTTGCTCCCCTCTGTATAAATAATGGTAAGAGCTCATATTAAATAGGGTTAAAATCAAAATATCATTTTATTATACTAATTTGTTGCATTTGTGACCGTTTTCTTTAAAAATGCGACGGTGAGAAGAGAACACTTGTTAAAATTCAAGTATTACACCAGTAGCCCTTGTATTACTAAGAGCATAACCTGTCTGTGGAATGTAGAAATCAGAGTTTAACACCACTTAAAATATTCTAAGAATTTGTTTTATCCTAAAACATTAAAATTGTCGTACCTCCAATTGCTGAAATGCCACCTGTGAATAACTTTGGCAATAATGTCAGATAGCAGTTCGATAAAGCTGCAAAATCACATCCACCGTAGTGGGAACTTAACCTCGCATTATGGTATGTTGAAGGTTACCCAGCCCGATCCACCTGCTTCCTGCGTAAGACGCTAGTGTCTAAGCCTAGGGGGCCAGAGACCAGCCTCTGCCTATTACTGCATTCATTCATTACTGCTCTTTTAATCTGAACTATACTTCAGTGGATCTTTCAAACTTTCTGTCTGGATGATAACAGGAGTAACAACCCATAGTTTGAGAACCACATCAGATTTGTTCGCCTGTTTGGTTACTGTGATTACAGATGAGAGCTTCCTAAAGCATTCATAATGCATAATACACATGGCTATAATGCGTTATGCCTTTTGATAAATATTTATAGGCATGTTTATAATGCTTTATGAATGCATCATTACGAGTCTGTTTATAAATTACTAAAAATATGGCCTTCAGTCAAGTGTTACCAGAACTTCTTGTCAGTGATGGTGATTGTTTTGAACATACAGCTTACTTGGTGCATGGCAAACACTGCCACTTAAAAAATACATTCTTTTTTAATTTAAAATGTCTTCGCAAGCTTCAGTTAAAGGTTTGATTGTACAAGTCCCCCCACTTAGGTAATGTATAAAATAAAATAGTTACTTCAGGGTTAAAACTAAAAATGTTTTTCCTAACTTTTTTTCGTACAAAAAAAAGTTACTTCAAAAACATGTATTCATAGGACCATTACAAAAAAATGTTTAGGTCAAATACATTGAGAATACACAAGATTCCTCCGGTGAAAATGACTGATTCTGATTGATTAACATTAACCGGCTGCTGGCCAATGGCGGAACGCTACAGCTACAGGTCCCTGGAACACACCCGCCACCACCCCCCCCTCTACTGACTGCCCTGAAAAGGTGAGGTTCATCAGTGTGCTCCGAAACAAACACAAGATAAGTATTTTGGACTTCATATAACGGACAGACAAAACAGTAAAAGATAAGTATTCTCAAAATAAAAGTAATACTTCACTTCCATACGAATGTGGGAATTCTCACCAGCTCTTCTGGTGTCTTCATCCGATACTCACTGTTCGAGCACATTTTTAATATTTAGGTCCAGAACTTGTGTGAACCTCCCAGTACCTAGCCCAATAGGGCCTGTGGTTTCCAGTTAAGACCATAGATACCAGAGCAGCCACTCTGTCTAATATGTCCTCCTTGTAGTGTAATCCAGGACCATGCTGGCTGCACCCAGCAGAGCAGGTTCCTCCAGGTCAGAGGTCACCACGCGGATGCTCTGGGCGGAGCTAAGGGCACGCTGCTGGATGATGTTCTTCACCGGGTTCTCGTAGAAGTTGGCCAGGACACCGGAGAGAACCACTAACGAGGGGTTCACGGTGTGCAGGATGTTGATGATGCCCACGCCCAGCGCTGTGCCAGCTGTGGGAGTGAGATGACGGATGGAGAGCACATGAACAATACTACGAAAAAAATAACAGAGCAGGAAACGTCATGCGATTTTTAACGAGGGCAGAGGGAATGCTGGGAGTGCACCGCACCACAAGCCGCGAGTTTGCCCACCTGTCCCGAGGATGGCCTTAGCCTTGTCGTTGCCACGGTGAGAGGCTTCCACTAGGTGGATGGCGCTGACGGGCTCCTCGTTCTTCAGGGACATGCCCTCCACCAGCAGATCATCCTCTGTGGGGAGGAAGGGGGAGGGTCTCACACATCAACCTTTCTCATGGCATGGACACCGAGTGTACTCTCACTCGACCTTCAGAACCCGACAGTCTGGAACACAACCATTCTAACCCATAAGCCTGGCATTTCTAAACAGCCTTATCTCCTGTCTCACTATGGGTTCTTCTGTTGACTGTTGAGAGATTTTAAGGTTTGTCTTTCAGAGGCTTCTATTTGCACTCACAGCCTCTATAAAATACCCTAGAGCTGTCGTCTTCATTACATATTTTGTTGCATCTTTGCTACTTTTCTCCACCGCAACCTACAATTGTGCCCTTGAGAGGTAAAGTGGGCTATCCCACATTTTTGACCCCTACCCCCTTTTTATTGAATATTTTCAATTGGATAAGTTGTTATTATCTAAGTCATACCTCTGTGCTACCTATGATATATATCAATTGTAGGGTATAGGCACACTGATTTTTTTTGAGCTCATTTTCTCAAAACTGTTTTTGTGGGATAGCCCACTTTCCCTCCCAAGGGCACAATTATACCGTTATATAGCTGGATATTGCACTGGTGCTACAATACATGGCCGGCGCATTTCTCAAAGGTTCAGCACAGAGTCCTTTCTGGATAACATGACCCCAGATTCCTCAAGCAAAGTACAATGGCTGGTTGGAAACTCAAGGTTCTTGTCAGTGTTTAGTCTTCCAGGGATTGGTTTGTGATCGTGACATCCCAGCACGTATGTAAAATAGAGCTTCACGCGGACTTGATTTGTCTGTGTGCGCGTGTGTCTCTGGTGCCGCGGCGATGCTAACCGTCGTGGAGCCTCTTGGCCTCCCGCTGCAGGGCGGACCCCGAGGCAAAGGCCTCGATGCAGCCGCGGCTGCCACATGAGCATTCGGGTCCGTCCAGGGACACCATGATGTGGCCCAGCTCCGCCGCGCAGAAGGTGCTGCCGTGGACCAGCTCGCCCTGCTGGATGATACCACCGCCGATGCCTGATGGGAAACGCGCGGGTCAGGGGCGTAGTCGGGCGTACGCACCGGCGAGAGGGATGGCGAGAGTACACACCCGTGCCGGTGATGACGGTGACGAAGTTCTCCACTCCCCTGCCGTGGCCGAACTTCTTCTCGGCGAGGGCGGCGCAGTTGCCGTCGTTGTCCACCCACACGGGCAGGTGCAGCGTGTCGGAGATGGGGGTGCGGATATCCACGGAGCTCCACTCCTGGATCAGCTTAGTCGAGTGGAGGATGACCCCATCGTGGGGATTCACCCGGCCGCCAGTTGACACACCTGGGGGGTGCCAGGGGAGGGGCAGCGAAGGTTAGAGGACTGCGCCAATGCAACACCTTGCTTGATTTTCTCTCGATGCAGCAACAATGCAGCCACTTCGGCTGTAAAAATAGTTCTTACTGCATTTCAAGCTGCATGCTAATCCAAGATTTACACCTTCAACTGTCAGCCTGCAATTCATAGCCCGCGAAAAAGCACCAGTGCATCCTTTTACTTTTATTCCTGGGAATGCATGCGGATTGTGAATGGCACGTACCCACTCCGAGGATCCTGCAATTCAGGCTGACGGCGGCGTCGATGGCTGCGTCGCTGCACATCTTCAGAATCAGCTGGATCCTGTCTTCATAGGTGCTTGGGTTTGGTTGGATGTATCTCTTAACAATCTTCCCCTGTCGTGACAATGCACGCCCTGCTCAGTAGATGTCACCTGACTTCATTTAAACTGATTAAGATCTGACATTTACCGGCACAGGAACAAACACCCTCCACTGGAGTTCTTTAGACACTAGGAAGCGATCTACAAAATCACTCCCTCGTCACAGATGAAAGCTGCCAGCTCCTGACTGAGGGAGTACAGGTGCGAGAGGGTGGCGTTTCACCAGCACTGAGGGGCGGGGCCTTGCCTTCATGCTGACGACTGCTACCCGTAGGTTAGTGCCCCCCAGGTCCACGGCCAGCGCGCTCTGGGTCTCCAAGATGTGGTCGATGTCCTGAGAGTTGCAGTCCTTCACCACTGGGAAGCAGAAGGTCTTCTGCAGCGGCTCGTCAAGGTCAATGGTCTGCAGGAACCTCAGGATGCGGGGCACTGCGTTGCCGTCGCCGTAGATCTTGGAGCTGAGTTGCACAAGTTTTCCCATAAGGAGAACATTAGGCTTTACAATCACACAGGTTAATGTGTGAAAAGCTCACTGTGGATCCCACCTCTACCCCAAACACACACAATAGCCATAATATTCCTGCGTGTCATCTGGCCAGCTGAAATTCCCACATATCATTCTATAACAACCTATAATACTGTCTGAAGTTTATGGTAAGGAGGTGTATCCAAGGATACTATACCACCATTATCTAAAGATCCAAAACAAACTAAAGATTGAGGCTGTTGTAAACCCTGCAAACAGAGCCAACATCCTGCTTCTGCAGGTCAACTGGTTCCTCCTCATTCCATAATCCCTACCCTGGGTAGCGCTTTCCAAACTGCAGCTCCAGCGCATGGTAGATCTTATTCTGGCTGTCTGCATCTCGCACGTGTAGAACATTCTCCCCTGGTAGAAAACAATCCATTTAAATGACTTCATTTGGCTTTAATAGTTTGAATAAATTCAAGTATTATACTTATTTGGTAATGGGACAAACGAGGGTTCAAATTCCACCGCATTTCATCAATCATTGACAGGTTTAACCCTAAGGGAACCACAGAGTGATTCACGAGAAGTGGGTAGGGGGCCGTGCTTGGCCATGCCACCCGCCCGGTACCTACCAGTCTCTCGGCCCGTCTGCCGCGTGCCCAGGTTGATGACGGGGGTCCCGAAGGCGCCGGCCTCGCGGACCCCGCAGCTGCTGTTCCCGATCATGCAGCCAGCATGCGACACCAGCTGGATGAACTGCTCAAAGGGCACATGCTTGACGGCCCGGAAGTTGGGGTGCCGCTCGATGCCCTTCTTTCTCATCACTCGCACCATCTCCTTACTGCCTGTGGGGGGGCGTAGACAGGGTGTCATGATGAACACTCCTCTGACACCTCCTAAATGTTGCTTTTACTGTGGTATATATATTTTACGCGCACGTTCTATCCATTGGGTCCTCACAGCTCTGAAGACGAGTCTCTTCCAGACTTCCAGATTTAATCTTAAAAATTTTCCCGTGGTTCCTATGGATACCCTGAGATATTTTGCAATAAAACTTAGTTCCTCCTAGACTCCCTTTGTGTTATTTATCCGAATAGCTTTTCTGAAATGAGGTTCTGCGTCGATTTTTATAGCTCCCGGGAACAGGAGTTATTCAGGGTGGGGGGGGGAAGAACAGGTGGGACACTTTCCACTCAGTATTTCAAGACAGTGGTTTTCGTCCCATCCAACATGTTCCAGGAATTTGCTTTTGAAAAGATAAACAAATTTTTTGGGAGAATTCAGTTCTCGTCTACAGACCGAGGGGGGAATAATAATAATAATAATAAAAAAATGATTAACGATTTCAGTTAAATGTACCCTTAATGCCCATATCCAACTAGATACTGGGGGTTTGATTAAGGCCGTATCTCGATAAAAAACGCATACGGTTCTGCCCTCAAAGGCTCATACTGTTGTCACCGCTCCCAGCCAGCATGTACCAGCCCTAACCTGCATCAATGTTGGGGAACAGGATGAGCGTCGGCTTATTGAAGGAGATGAGGGCGTCCAGCATCAGCTCGTAGATCTTGATGGAGTTCTTGATGTCTGTGGTGACCGGATGCTGCAGAGCCACGATGTAGTCCAGCTCCTTCACGTCCTCCCCTGCCAAGGACACAGGCTGCACATCAACGTCGTTGCTGAAATAGCTGATAGAGGCAGGGCAGTCCTATCCCGTACAAGATATTTACTGCAAGAGTGAACCCTCGGCGTTTCCAGTTACGTTCCCCGCTGCGTGATAGATGGGAGGAGGGAAAAGACACTTTTTAGATGCTTATCCAAGTCCTTCAGCCCTTCCTGTTTTAATGAAATAGACCCCCAAACCAGCCTGACTGGTTTCTCTCAGGCATGAGGGGCGCTGAGGATCCCTATGCCAAGCTGTGCATCACGGAAGATGACTCTTCAGGTTTTTTTCGCATCTGGCCCAAGAGTCGTTCAGAAATTTAATCCGGTAATCTCACAATCTTGATTTACGCCAACGTGACGTTCGCCGAAAAGCTCTGCGGTTTTACGAGGCAGTGCCCACAGAAGCTCACTGGCCTATCCTTCCTCATACCCCTGCTGTTCACATGTTCAGGTTCAATTGGGGGATGGAGTGCTTACACCTCTACTGGAGTGACTGGTTTGTGCGGCACCAACCATCTTAAGCCTAGTCACAGCATGTCGGGAGCAGCCCTTTCCATGACAATATAACCAAAAATAGATCGATTGGCGATTTTAAAGTTTAACAGATATGAACAGAACGCCCAAACGTGAACATAACTCCATCGTAAGCTCGGGAGAGACTGTAGTTTATTTCTGTAGATTCACCTACACCTCCGCAAATCCCTCAGTATTCCATAAGCCTATGGAATATTGGTCACGGGACACTACCAGTCAGGGGACTGGGGGTTGGGAACAACTAGCTTAAGACAGTGAGTGAAGTGACCAGTTTCGGGAGGGAGGAACCTGGCACACACAGCCTAGAGATTGCCTGGTCAGGAAGAGGTCAGAGTTCAGAGGTCACGCCCGACAGCATACCCACCAAGCCAGCTGTGGATGATGTCCATGTAGTCGTCGCGGTGGTGGGCAGTCAGCAGCTTGTCGTAGGAGGGGCAGCCAGCCAGCAGGATGCGGGAGTGGTCCTCGCACATGGCGATGAGGTGGCGTTCGGCGCTGCGCGTGCAGCAGGCGTGGTAGTGCGCCAGCTTGGAGATGGCGTGCCGGATGGAGTCGTCGATGGTGCCGCTCACCTCGCCGCCCTCCAGGTGCAGGATGCGCACGTTCATCAGTGCCGCCGCCGTGGCCAGCGCCAGCGCGTCAAAGCGGTCGCCGTGGACCAGCAGCACGTCGGGCCGCAGCCGCTGGAGCACGTCGGGCAGCTTCACCAGCGCCAAGCCCACCGATTCCACCATAGCAGCCTCGTCTTCCCCGCGCACGATGGTGTGCAGCTTGGAGCCGATGTCGAAGTCGTCCTGCTCGATCATGCGGAAGGTATTGCTGCCGGGAGGGGGGGCGTTATTCAGACCGTACCATTCACATGGGCGAGTGCAGGAGACGAGCGTGGGGACCAAAATATAATCAAGTGTTTTATTAACTTTCACTCATTAGTCGACAGCAGGCAAGACTAAAGGACGATAGGAAAATTTTGTTGTCCTCTGATTGGACAACAGGGGGGGGCGCCCTTACCCATAGTCATCAATGAGATGGGAGCCCAGCACCACCACCTCCAGCTCAAAGTCCTCCGGATGGGCCTTAATGCCGAACATGATGGGTGCCAGTTTCGAGTAGTCGGCCCGGTTGCAGGTGGCCACGCAGACGCGCAGCCGGCGCTTCCTGGATTTCTCCTCGCCGCTGTCCGCCTTGCCCACCTTCTCCCAAGCACGCTGCATGCTGCGGTAGTACAGCTCCTGGTGAGAGAAGGGGGACGGGGGTCGAGGCATCAGGGGACGGAGCATGCCATGGTCACTGCTATACTTACAAAAAAAAAGATGAGCAGAGGCTGTTCGTTAAGCTCGTGGGAGTTTTACGTACACAAACATGTTTTAAGAGCAATGATTGGTTTAAACAGGAATTCAACCAGATTGTAGTGGAGGTGGGTCCAAGCAACTAGAGTCGGCGAGACCAACAAATCAGATGTCTTGGTCCCGCCTCCTCTACAGTCTGATTGGCTATATGACTGAACCAATCAATCACTTTTCCTTCTACTGTCAAAACATTTTTGTGTAAGTAAAATTCCCACAAGCTGTTGTTAAATAATTTCTACTCTCTAAAACAACTCTTTTTGCTACATTTTAAAAGCTGAAGTGCCCTGGGTATGAAGAATTAGCAAGCTCAGCAGATGAGGACATGCGTCCGTCTCTGGGGAAGACAGACATTACACGTCAGCGGAGCAGCTCTCATGCGAATGGAGACGAGCAGTACTTACACGGGATCCCCTGAGAGAGAAGCGCTGATGCGTGTAAAAAAAATTAGAACAGAAAAGAAAATAAAAGCCAGGACACCGAACATCGGCACACGGAACAGGATTTCAGAGCTTTCCCTTAAAAACGCCTCTGACTCTAAGCACACGGCACTCCTAACCCAGCGTAATCCCCGGGGCTATGACCCGTGACAATGTTTGGCCGAAAGCAAATTACCCAGCATTCCTCTGTGGCTGCTTGTTTGCAGTGCATTTGTGTTCACCGCACTCACATGTATCGACACTGAAATTTCGACCGTCTCTACAGGCCTCTATTTGGCAGACAAAAAAAAACTAAACAAATAAAGTAAACAAGTGTTAATAAGAAGATGATGTAATTCCCTGGGGCGGCTCTCTGACGCGCGTGAGGACCACATGGGCTGTACAGTGAACCAACGACGTAATGAAGGAGGATGTGCGGGAGGGGTGGTGTTTAGGTCACATGGGGGAGGTGGGATTGATGATGGGTGAACTGGAAGGGGGGGGCGGCTCCACACATTCCTTGTGACAGTTCATCTTGGGTCTCATCTGATCTGTCTGCATCTTGGAAACAGGCCTTTTAATTAAATATTGATAGTAGGAGAGAACAGCAAACATAGATCTTGCTGCCCAGGGTTATCCCCTCTGGTGACTCACCATACCCAGGATATCTGCACGCCAACAATACCATAAGGATGCCTGAACAAGCCCTGCCCCTTCAAGGAAGCCGATTTATAGTACGGCATACCAGCGCAGATCACAACCCGGAAACTCAGGGAACGACCAACAGCACCTCTGACGTCCCACTGAAGAGCAGAGGCACCTGGCCTCATACTTCACCAATTCATCAGACGTGACACAGATGTCAGTTCCTTACCCGTAATGGCCTTAACACTCATGAAATATTCTACCTCAATCCATAAAACCTGATCTGGGAGGAAGAGCTCTGATCGGTGGGAGATCCAGGCAGAGTGAGAACGGGTGAGAGCTAATTCTGCCTCAGCTCGGGACACCGGTGACTAGTCACCTTTAACCTGTAACGCCACATAATTTTTACTTAGCCTTGAAAAGGGAAACATTTCATAAAAGGGGACAGTCTACTTTGCGGGGGCAGCTTTCAAAAACGAGGACCCCGCGCTGTCGGCATTTGCCGAAAGGATCAGCTCACGCTACCTCTGTCCGCCGTGGCGAGTTCGAAGGCTAAACTAGCAGGATCATAACCGCGCTCAAAGCTGACAGTGATGGCATCAACGCTGGTAACGAATCGCTACCATCGCGACCCTGGTGCTGCGCTGGCCTAATTAGCCCAAGAAGGAGCATCGCTGTATAGCTAAATGAATGGAGCAAAACCACACGACTTGCAGGAATAGCCTTCACCCCAGTCAAGGCGAATATCCTGACCTCACAAGCCTGACTTGAATGGGAAACGGACCCATCAGCGAACCATTCAGAATCAGGGCGTGACCACGACGACGAGCCCTTGTACTGTATACACAGCTACATGCCATAAGGAAATGGAAACCCAACCCAGAAGGAGGTGCAAACCTCTAAAGCCTAACACCCGGGCAGTCTGTCCTGGGGAGGTGTACGGCAGAGATGCTAAGGGTAATCGCCACCACGAGTGACGGCTGGGGTACCCCACGCCAAGCAGCAACATCTGAGATGTCACAGAATTGGGGGGGGGGGGAGCGAATTCTTGACGTCTTCGTGGGGAGAGATGCAGGAAGACGGGAAAGGAAAATTAGGTCTGGCCATCGCGGATTAAATATTCAGCGCTCCATCCATCCACCCCCCCTCCCCATCTGCCTCTCTCGGGGCAGCATCTGAAGCCTAGGTCTGCGGCTGGGGGGAGGGATGGGGAAGGAGGAGAATGGGAGGAAGGAAAAAAGGGAGGAGAAGATGACTTACGTGGGGGTTCCTGCTTAACTGCTCGGGGTGCATTGTTCTGTCTGCTCTGCTCCTTCCTCCCCCTGGATGATTCTCGCTCGCTCGCTGACTCGCTCTCTCCCTCCGCCGTCTCTGCCAGTGTGGAAATGGGCGCACAGCCTCCCAGCCCACTCTGGTATTCTAAGCCTCCTCCAGGGTGGAGTGAAGACGGCTTGGATCCGCCCCCTTCATTTGCCTACGAGCCTGCCATTGGCTATAGGGATGGTCACTCCTCCCAGTGGGCGGGCTGAGGCATATGAAGTGCGCTCAATAGGTACTGCTCAGGACCCCGACACTCGGGCGAACAGAGCAGGTTTTTTGTTATCCGTTATTTAAACGAGTCCCATAAAAACACCCCTCACACATTTCCCTACGTGGCAGCAATTTACAGAATGTCTGCCGTACCATGAAATAGGATTATTCTTCATTTTAAGAGATGATTAACAGATTGATGTTCAGGTGACGTGGTGGTGAAAATCCTTTACAGCATTAAACCAAGAAACTCCACTTTCCAGAAGCCGCAGGATAAGTCACACAAACAGCTGTACTGTAAGCACCTTTTACGGGATGCTGCTTCTCATTCGGTCTTTTCAGTTTCCGGGCGGAAACCAAAGCAAAACACACAGCAGCCCTCAGCCCTTGTTGTACCAAGCAGGTGGACCAAACCACACAGAACAAGGAAACGGACAGAGAACATCTAAGAGGAATTCATTTACAGGACGTCAATCTATCACAGGACACACAACTCTTGCCATGTGAGGCTATCCACCGAGCCACTATGCTACCACTACACAAATACATTCTACGTGAAGTTAAACAGGATGATAACATGACCAAGGCTGTATCATAAAGCAGGCACTTTGCTGCATGCGGGCACGAGAAGGACCCGTCTCAGATTACAGCCGGATGTTCGCTGTGCTCCAGACGAGAGCTTGCATGTCCTGCCGTGACCCGAAGAGAAGCTGGCAAACGCCACAGCGGAGAGCAAGCGCTGGGATGACGGAGCTCAGTACCACAATATCACTCACTGCAGGCAGCACACTCTTTACAGCACGGGATTCATTATTAATTTTTTTATTAGACACACAGCATAGCTAATATTCAGGTACAATAAGCTCAGGAAATATGAAAATTAGACGACTCGACTTGACCACGTCATCCCTTCTGCTCGCTCTGATTTCGTGTTGGTATATGACCCATATGAGTAGGTAAGGGCCTGGGCACTAGCTCTGGAATATGGATGGATGGATTACTGGACGAAATTATGAGTCTTTGAATATACAAAGAGAGTGGCTGCGTACCGTATGGACCATCTTGTGCACGCTATGGCAACACCAACTGAAAACCAGCAAATCAGCTCAAATTTAAAACTGAACAAACAGGATTTTACTGAGCAAAACAGAGCAACTCATTTTGGGGGGGAAAAGTAGTAAAACACTTCAATAAATATTAATTTAAATGATATCCAATCCGAGGCATGTGTATGTGTGTATAAACCAAATTTTATGATAGCACAGCATTTTGGTCAGCGCTGGCTACCTTTAATGTGCTTCATAAATAAACTTGACATTGACGAAAATGCACTGAATCATTGCCTTCGACCGTTTCTTTTTTTGTTTGGCAGACCAAACATCTAGATGTGTACTGCAACATCTGAATGGGACCGATACACATCCCTAATCCACAGCCAAACACAGGCACAAAAGGGATTGAGTCACTGTATGGTCATTTATCATGGCAGAGGGCTGTACGAAGCTACGAGGGGATGCCCCCCCCTTGCGTGCGTTGCCATGGTTATTGCAGCAGACCCTCGCGCTGACGGATGGAGGACATCGGTGCCGAAGTGCATTACAGAGGTGACACGTCAGTCCGTCCTGGCCACGCCCACAGCAGTCCAACCCAGGCAGACAATGCATGGGTTGAAATGATGCTGATAGACAGGGTTTGCACATGGAACGTTGATAATGCTTAAAAGCAGCAAACTGCTCGAGGATCTGTTTTGCAGTAGGAAGTAGGAGGGGCGGGGGGTGAATGGGCTCCGTGTCGAAACTCCAACACATGATCATTGAGAGTGACAGGTCACAGGACCCTGGGGTGGAGACAGGCTGCCCCTCCCCCCCCACCCGACCCTCGAGAGGCCGTGTCGGGGGAAAAGGTGACCTCATGACTGTGAAGCCAGAACCGCAGCTATGATGGTGCCGTTCGGCCAAGTCCCCTCCCACAAAAGGCGGAAAGCACGTTTGGCCAGTTTGTCTCAAAGCCAGACGTTCCACAGCAAAAAAGTTTAGCATCATCAAATACCAACATCTGCTTATGTTATTCAGAAAATGTCAAACAGCATTATGCCTTCGTGGGTTGGGCAAAGGGAAAACAAAGCATGCCAACATCACACACCGATGTCGCAATACTCTAAAACATTACAGTCTCACAATAAGGGTTCTAACCATACATCCAATCCCCGCCATTTTTACTCGGCACAGGATTTCGGTAAGCAGCCCATCCCAAAAAACAGGGGGCGAAAGATAGGAGGCACCCAGGACAGGATGCCAGTTTATCACGGGGCAGCCACTCACACACATGTGAGATATAAAAAGCAGACCAGAGAGACAGTTCTTTAGCTCAGTCAGCAAAATGTTGTGCTAACAACGCAAAGGCGGTGTGTTCCAATCCGAGGCAGCACACACAAATTGTAACCCTTCCTACAACTGTAGATACGAGGGATAAAGGGATTAGACAAACAAATTAACAAAAACAAACAACGTCCACTGACGTTTCAGCAATCATTTCTATCCTAACAGGACCTGCTCCACGCATATGCAATGTAGGACGAAATCTGTCTTAAATACATTATTAAACACACATGTGTATCAACTAGTACTATTAAGATAAAGTTTATTGATCCCAGGGAGAAATTCTGATGTACAGTATTCAGCAGGTAGTACGTATGGCACAGATGAACATACATGTAGTGCAAACAAGACGAAATGCAAAGGAAAGCAATCACTAACATTATGGCAAGGTCAGCCTGTTCCGGGGATAATATTTAACCATTGAATGGTATTTTTTTTATGATCACTGCCTGTAAGAACGATATGTCAATAATTATGCACACAACGTACATCAATAAAAATAAAATAAATAATAATAATAATAATAATAATAATAATAATAATAATAATAATAATCCAGGTGAAGATACGCCATCTAATGGTGCTATAAGAACTGACTGGTGTTCATGGCGTCCGGCTGATGACTTAATGCGGCAACTGACTTGTGGTCTTGCTGACGTCTCACCAATGGACAGCAAAACACACAGACATCGGTTCCTAATAGGTTTTCCCCGCCTAATCGTAATATTACTAAGGCCCTTACTAAATTTGCCCTCACATTGCAAACTCGTTCTCAAACGTCAACACTACATTTATGTCATTCCTGGGAATGCAGTAGGATTACACGTCTCGCGTCCTAATTAAAAGTACGTTCAAGCACACAAACACGGATCTGTGAAACTGACTCTCGGACTTAATTTGCGAATGCAAACGTTTCGCTTTTACTGTGTATCTTCGTAAGAACAGACTTTTGATTCAGACCCAGTCCCCAAGTCCACTCATCCATCATTCCATTACATCAAGAGGTCAGTGCCGTGCATTTTCCTTTCTTTGTTCTGGTTTCGGGACATGCCCAGCACTACAACATGGAATTTACAGTAAGCGGTCTACCAGTATCTCCCCCCCAATACCATCACCTATTATGTTAATCAACTACCCAACTTCATCTATAAAATAAAGATCTACCAGATAAAGAAGGTAAAGATTTTTTTATCGATCTACTTACCTGACAGATGCAGTTTCCCGGTTTTAGTTCTAAATTCTCTGATCTTTGTCCAGCAGACGCTTTCCTACAACACGATCACGGTGTCAGGTGTAATGATCCCAGTTACTTAACGGGTGCTCGTCCCAAACTTCCAACGACGCTTTAACAAGCCGCCGCAGTGGGATTCCGCGACGTAGTCGCGCACTGATGACGTCTACTGGTATCCAACAAACGTGACGTGGATGTTCAGAGTGCTCGCGGCTAGCCGCAAACACCATAATAGATATTTATAAGATTTTATTATTGCGCATGGCGTGCGAACCACCGGCGCTGCTTATTGAATAGGCTGTGCCCGTTGTACCTTATGCGATAACGAGGCATTAAGGGTATTAGCATAAACATAAACGTTTATTAATGGTAAACGGAAGATTTCTGTAGATGCACCGCATGACATTGCGGTGAATTATTCCATGGCGTTCATGTAGTACAAGATTAATGTGAAATTGGCGTCACATTGCGAACAAGACACACCTTGGACTGGATGCAGTCTCAGGGCGCATTTTGAGCTATTTAGGGAAACCATTTTCACCGAAGTGCATGTCTTTGAACCGCAAGGGGAAACCCAAAGAAAGACGAGGAGAACATGCGAACTGGAAGTACACTGAGATGGGGGTTGGTTTCAGACCCCCATTTCCGGAGGTGTGAAGCCAGGGGGCGACACGCTCAGCCACCAAGCCGTCTTTTTCAGGGAATTATGTTTTATAAAATTATCAAACTACCCAGGGCACTAAAAGAGCCTGTAAAAATAATAATGTAGGAAATGGACCACTAGCGGTCGCGGTTTCTATTGGCACAATATCTCTCAATTTTTATATTTCAGTGGTAATAGAGAATATCATTCATATCATTTGTCATTAAACCTGCCATCTTCTATTAGTAATGAGATGCTTACTTCAAAATTTTAAATGGGAGGATGTACACAGGCACTAAATGGATAGAGGGAAAGAAAATGAGCAGATAAATCAGTCTGTTAGGGGGCAGGAAGGAAGACGTCACGTGACTTTAGGTGCCCAGTTACACCACTGATTGGCAGCATATTCTCTGTATACGGTCCTGTCCCTGTATATTCACATCTGACACATCTGAGCTAAATATTATTTAGATTTTATTTTCAGGGGTGTCGTTTGAGTGGGAATAACATTTCTACAGTGCTACTGACTGCCCCAGACACAAAGATACCGTGCATACTGGAAGTCTTGGGGTGCTTGCTTGATTCTGTAGCAATGTATTGGTTTCATAATAAAAGTCCATTCACAAGCGATGTTTAACGTATCTACCTGTCTTCCACACAGACGTTTTCTTTTAATTGAGTGTCATAATTTTTTTCACTAACTCATTCAGTTCTGTTTTTGCCATCTTGCTATTTATTGAAGTTGTGTGTGTGTGTGTGTGTATATATATATATATCCATCCATCCATCCATCAATTTTCCAGACCGCTTATCCTACTGGGTCGTGGGGGGTCCGGAGCCTATCCCGGAAGCAATGGGCACGAGGCAGGGAACAATCCAGGATGGGGGGCCAGCCCATCGCAGGGCACACTCACACACCATTCCTTCACACATGCACACCTATGGGCGATTTAGCAACTCCAATTAGCCTCAGCATGTTTTTGGACTGTGGGGGGAAACCCCACGATGACATGGGGAGAACATGCAAACTCCGCACACAATATATATATATAGGTGGCCCCAAAATTTGTGGCCACCAATCCCCAAATTTTGTGCTGGAAGTCAGCAGACTTCCTTACAGGGCTGGATGCAGGTTAACGTCATAACCAGGATGAAGCAACTGCAGTTTAAGGGCCTTGCTCAAGGGCCCAACAGAGTAGAATAACAGGAATCAAACCAGCAACATTCTGATTGCTGCCATAGTCACCACTCTACCCACACCAAGATTAAATCAAATTGTGTTTCAGTAGATTTACCTTTATGTTAGTTACATTGCTTAAAAAAAACTATTTAGATGGCTGGGGGAGGGCAGCATGCTGGACACAGTGGTTAGTGATGTTGCCTCACACATCTGGGACCAGGATCTGAGTCTCTGCCGTGACTCCATGTGTGGAGTTTGTATGCTCTCCCTGTGTCATTGTGGGGTTTCCTTTAGATACTCCAGTTTCCCCACACAGTCCAACACATACAAAGGTGCATCAGTGTTATTAAATAATGTGTAAGTGTACTCATCCTGGCTTTTTTCTTACCTGATGTCCATTGCTTCCGGGATAGGCTCCGGACCCCCTGTGACCCAGTAGGATAAGCGGTTGGAAAATGGACAGATGGCTTTAAGTACCTTGCATAAGGTACAATGAGTATTATAAGCCAGTAAACATCTGGTTTCAAGTACATGTAATTAAAATTGAAATTAAATTACTGGTTAAAATGTGTATTTGCATCCGTAACTCATATTTCTATATGAATAACAGAATAACTGGTTTTTATCTAGAGGTCAATTTGTTGATTTGGTCACAGGGGGGCGCTAGAACAACAGTTTTGAATTGTGTTTGTAATCCTGACTTTGAATGCAGCAAAGGTCTTTTCAAGGTTAAATTAATGTTCCAATACGACAAGGGCCACAAACGCATACACATCAGTGCTTTTAAGAAGGATTAATACATTTATTATCTCTAACTGCGAAGAATCGTTTGCTGTTTTCCTGTGTTCTAGATGAAAATCATTTAAATCAACTCAAAAATATTCTAAATAAAACGAGAAATGGAAGAAGTCTTTTCAGTTTATAAGTTGAAATCAACTCAACATAACATACAGTTTCACGTCATGTATAATTTCTGAATATCCTAAATCATAATTTTGCGTTTGGCACGTCAAACAAACCTTCCTAGCGCTGCAAGTGTAGCCGGAGAGTTTCGTTTGTCCTCGTTTCACTTTCGTGCATCCATCCATTTAGGCTTTGCTGGGGGGCGTGAATCAAACGTGGCTGGAGCCAACCAGCCCAAAATTACTACTGAAGGTACATCCAGTAATATCCAAGCACTTTAACGCACGTGAAATAAATAGTGTGTATTTATTTAATATTGTTCCATTATCCAGAAGTAGAAATGATAAAAAAAAAAATGCACGTCAATCCTCATGAAGCAAACGTCAAGCTACTAAATGAAACCGACTGAATGGCCGCACGGCGCAGAAGGCATGCACGATAAATCTTTCGGTTCGCAAGGTTAATCCGAAGATTGGAACTTCTCGAAACCTTGCACTTCTTGGACCTGATATCTCAGTCTGCAGATGACCTGGTTAACGACTCGCTGCTCGATTAAACTGTCCATTCGAATTTGTTCCCTTTAGATTTCATTACCAAAGCACACAAAGGAAAAAGCAGGTAGCTCTCCTAACTGAACAACACGAATGATGTAAAAGCATACCATTTACTCTCTTTGCTTTGGGAATGCTCCGAATATTACTTTAAGATTTCCCTAATGCAAGTAATGTCTGCCCTGAGTGGTTTCAGTTATGAAAGCAACGAATGTGGACATTAGTAGCGTTTCACTGACATTTGCACATTTTAATATCAAGACTGAGAATGGAAATCAAGTTAGACAAGATCTCCTTGAGGTTCCTAATGTCAAGGAGCTGCCAAAACGAAGGGAACTTTGTAGGGAAAGTTGCATTTTGCTGTGGAGTACGACGGATTAGATGGAATGAAATTGCTTTAGTTATGTGGCCTATAATGTACCAGTTTTTCTTCTTATACCATAAATGGCAATGGTGATGGGGGGGGGGGGGGTTCTAGGTGCATGGCAGAGGAACACATAATGCCAGTCAAGAATGCCATTGCAGGGCAAACATGACGAGCAGTTCCATTCAGTTCAACTTATTGGAGTCAAGCCACTTTATATGGGTCTGTGGTGATATGTTATAATGTCGTTAAGAGAGAGTGATACAAAACAGGGAAAAGGGGAGAGAAAGAAATTAAATAAAGCAAATGACAACGGAGGAGAGGAACCAAAAACTCCCAAGTGAGGAGAAAAAAACCTCTGGGGGTCCAAGGTCAACTGGCTGCCCAACCCCCCCCCTCCCCCAAACATTACTGAAAACAAGGTGGCTTTTTTGCTAAAAGCAAGGTGTAAGCTGTGATTAAGGTTCAAGACAAAGCCCATCAATGAGTGAGTTTTCCACGCTGGCCTGTGTGGGGTGGCAGACTGAATGTTACAGCTGGTAAGTCACATCCACGGTGTCACTCTTCCATGGGACTGAACCAAGTGTGGTGGGCTAAGGAAGGAAACTCACATTGCACCCCAGAGCAAGGGATTTGAACCCAGGACCGTGGAGGCTTGAGGCCAGCATTCCATCTTTGGTTTCTAATAAACACAAATCAAAGAATTTAAAAGGTGAAGAATCTCAAAGTGATGCCATTTTAAAATGCTTATGGAGAAACACAGCATCGTGGGCGTCCTTATGTACATAAACAGATGTACAGCTTCATTCGTATGTGTCTATTCCAAAGCACAAAGGTGTCACCTGAATTAAAGCTATTTGTGGGGCACCCAACAGCAAATGAGGAAATGAAGACCTAGAAGAAGTAAATGAGCCAGCAAGGCAACAGCGTGGTTGCAAAATAAAAAAACACGTTAATGTTGCTGGCCGAGGGCAGGTCCTGGAACATAAGGAGGAAAAAAGAAATAACTGCAATGGTGCGTGTTTTCAAACAGCTGACTCTGAGGATATGAAAATGCAGTGGGGTGGACGCCGTGGTGCTGTGTGCTATTTTTGCCCGTATTGTTGATGCGGCTGGTGTTTTACCAGCTCATAGAGACGGCATCCATGTGAAAGACAATCTGTGGGGAGAATCCGCCCCATTCCTGAGTCATTTCTCCTGAAGGAAATAGGTTTTCCAGTCAATCAAGCAGAAATAACAATTCATACTCATCCCGGTCACCAAACTAAATACAACATAGAATTTCTGCATGTAAGTGTATGAATATATATGTGCCGTAGGGAATGCTCACATAGATGGGGTTTATAAAGTAATTTTCAGGGAATATTCTGAGCTAGAGGGCTACATATACAGAAAGGGCTGTAAAGACACACGGGGAGCCCTTACCAGAATGCGACTCTCAGAGATCAGAGTAACCCGCCTGACGGTGAAGCTGACCTAGACTTTTGTCACATGTGAAACTGCACAGAATGATGGCTGGCACCGCTCTGTGAGGGTTCTCGGGTTCCCTGTCCCCACCCATCTGACAGGAACAGAGAGGTCTGCCCGCCCGCTTTGGAAGGGGGCCGGACCCCAGGAAAACGCCCAGGGAAAGGAAAAAGGAGAGGAACCTAGAAGAAAAACAGTGGAAATGCAGTGAAAGAGGAGAGGGGGAAATAAACCCACTCGCGAACAGTCTGGCAAGGGGGTCCTGGCCAAGCTGTGTGGGAACCGCAGGAGGCGCGGGGGCCCTGGCACAGCTGTTTGGGTTCCCCAGGAGGCGCGGGGGCCCTGGCACAGCTGTTTGGGATCCCCAGGAGGTGCGGGGGCCCTGGCACAGCTGTTTGGGTTCCCCAGGAGGTGCGGGGGCCCTGGCACAGCTGTTTGGTTCCCCAGGAGGTGCGGGGGCCCAGAACCATGCTGCTCAGAACCACGGTGCATAGAACCTCCTCGTCATACCATGCCTCTCGGTACCTCCTCGTCATACTGCTCCATTTGGAATGTCTTCGTCACACCATGCCGCTCAGAACCTCCTCATCATATTTCTCCGCTCGGAACCTCTTCATCATACTGCGCCTTTCAGAACCTCCTCGTGATACCACACCCCTTGAAACCTCCTCATCATACCGTGCTGCTCGGAACCTCCTCATAATACCACTCCATCAGAACCTCCTCGTCATACCGCTCAGCTCGGAACCTCCTCATCATACCGCTCCATCAGAACCTCCTCGTCATACCGCTCAGCTCGGAACCTCCTCATAATACTGCTCCATCAGAACCTCCTCGTCATACCGCTCAGCTCGGAACCTCCTCATCATACCATGCCCCTTGGAACCTCGTCATACCACTCTGCTCGAAATTTCCTGATCATACAATGCCACAGAACGCGCTTGGCATTTTGGTGCTTCTGCATTACTTATAAAGTCTGCGGTGAAATGCAGAGTGCCGTTGATGTCAGAGCTGAGACTCAGTCAACTGACAGCAGCAGTGTATTAAGTTGCCCAGGGAGGCAGGGCTGAACTGTTACCTGCTGTATTACTTCTCATCCAGTCTGGATTTAGGTGCCTGTGTGTCATCGAAGGTCCATGCAAGAAAACAAATTGTGCTGCCCTCACTTAACTGCCTTTCCCTTGAAAAGATGATGCGAGTTAAAATTCAGGTCACATGTTCGAATGCAATAAATCAGCACGCGGGTGCATAAATGTAAACGTAATCTGACATCATCTGACGCAGTGTGCACCCCTGCCTGCAGGTCCTGCTTAGCTACAGACACTGACAGACGTCGATGCTGTTCGAAATGCGGGAGCTGTTTCTCATGCAGCTTACCCTGTCAGTAAATCTACGCCATTACAGTCAACATAACTCAAAAGGCTATTTGTCTTTCATGCATTAATCCGTGCTGCATCTGTCTTCCCAAGGTTGCTGCTGACACTGTTACGGTGCTCTTATGACACATACCATCGCACGCCTTTCATCCACAGAAAGAGTAAGAAGGCAGGACCCTCTCATCCATCACACACCAGAACTACATTTCCCAGCATCCCATTCAAGAGGGGTTGCAGCGGATTGTGACAGCGGCTTATGCAGATTAACGAGCTGTGAATACTGATGTAAACAGGGACTGGTGGGTAATAGCACCAGGGCTTCTGCGTAGTAAATGTCTGGAAAGCAGGACCAAGGGCTTATGTAGGACAAAGAGAAGGTCTGTGCTGTGCATTTAATCCAATATGCAGCAATATGCACCCCCTACGCACACACACACACATAAACAGCTGTGCTGGCATAAGGTATAGCAGTTAATGTGGAGGGCTTGGCTCAGACTGTGCTACTGCTGGTGCCTATTGGTCAGAGAGGGGAAAGGCCAGGTCTGCGACGTCCCAGCCCCATCTGCCATCCCTGCCGGCACGTGAGGTGTGGCCACAAACACCAGGGGGCACTGTTCCATTACTATTAGGTTCCATTATCCTGGTGGGATGAAGGCCACCCACGGTGTCAACATTACAGTTCTAAACGATCGGGGGGGCAGGGGGGGCAGGGGGGGAGAGGTCCCGAATAACCGCTTAAATTGCTGCAGCCAACACGTCGTGAGCCGGATGGTGAAAAACGGCACCAAGTAGGATTTTGGCTTGAGTCTAAACGGCGCTGTGAGATTCCTTCTCCTATGGCTGACATGGGCTGCGAGGCGAACCTCCTCTGATGGCTGTGTTTAATTTGATGGCACTCGCGTGTTGCTTAGCACTGGTCTTGGTTCATAACCACCCCCCTTTCGGAAGCAAGGAGTCCCGGCCTGTGTGAGAGAGCAGACAGAGAGCTCCACGCTGCTTTGCTGAGGCGATCTTACTTCAGCACAGGTTGGACAGCCGGTGTGGCTCCCTCTCGGTTGGAAAGGACTCACTGACTGCCTGAGCCTCCTCGCTGTGAAGAGAGGCAGGCAGAAACTCCAAAAATCTGCTGCAGGCTCCACACGGTTATCTTAAGAAACCTTTTTGTGGCAAAAATCTCCAGCAGTCCTGAATGAAAATAAATGCCTTTATTACTTTAAAGGCATTTGTTTGAAGCCATTCAGGGAAGAATATTCAGTTAAAAATGTTCTGATCAGCGTGTTAGCTTTGTCATGGTTATGAAGCAGTTTGTATTTACAGAATTCAAAGACTTTGCAAATTTAACAGGAAAGGCCAACAGAAATCTTTGCAGAGCGCAATAATCTGCAGGTATCAGCTTCTGCAAATTTTTGGAAGATATCCGTATGTGTTTTTCTCTCTGCTGTGTTGAACTGCGGGAGGTTTCGGTAAGAGCGACTGCTTCTTTGGATTCTTGCAGAGACATCTGCAATTTCATCTGTGTGATATTTTGAACAACGTTTGTGCCTCGGAATGGATCGTGAAAGCCTGATTGCATACCTGCAATTACCGTGCCTTTCTCACCAAAAAGCTCTGGAGACTTTCGGTTTGTGTCAGAGCGAAACCTTCCAGGCAAAGAAGAAGATTAAAGCAGACCTTGGAACGTTTAAATGTTAAAGCCTTGCAGTGACACACCTGCTCATTCTGCAGCTCATGCATCATACATGGTGGGATGGGTCATTGGGTTGTGCTGTGACCTCACGCCACCAAGGTCAGAGACCTGAATTCTGCTCTCTGTGTGGAGCATTCATGCTCTTCTTGTGTTTCCTCTGGGCGCCCTGGTTGGTTTCTGCAGCCCAATGAAATGCAGTTAAGCTAATTAATCTCTCAAGTACCCATAGAGTATGATTTTGTGCATATGCACCTTATGACAGATTGGAATCTTGTTGTACCACAGCCCTATACTACCTGGCACAGGGTCCAGGCCCCACCTGACCAAGATAAATGGTGAGAAGAGCAGTGGATGGACATTCTTCTTAGATATTACAATGCCAAATGGTTATGCAATGCATCCTGGGATAGTGTTAAGTAAATGTAACACTTAAGCATATAGACCTGCAAATGATCTGACTAAGATCCCAAAAAAAGAGCCTTCCGTTGTATTCTTATGTATGCTAAGGTCAAACTTTGCAAATTGTGCATGAAATCTGAAACAAGCTTCCATACAGCTTCAGCTTAATAAACAAGCAAAACGGCACTTATGCCTCCTTGTTTGGAACTTGGAAGAGCTCCCCAAAACGTATGGAGGTAAGAGTGTCCTGGGAGGCTGTGGGAGGTGAGGAATCCGCGTCGGACTGTGCCTGTCTGTAAGCACAGCCTCGCCCTCACTCCCACTATTCTGGGGCGAGGTGCAAAGGAACAGATGGAACACAAACATCGTCCATCTGCCCGTAAGTTATAAATGTAGGAGCCGGGATAAAGAACGTAAAAGAGCATGGGATCATGTGGTTAGCATGATGGGGACTTGGTGGCCACGCACACGCGTAACAACGGGGGTGGTGGGGGGGGCACCGTGTCGCGCGTGGCGAGACGGGGGGATGTAGAAGGGCCGCGGGACTTGGCGCCGCCGGAGCTTTGGCGTTTGGCGGGAAGTGCCAGCGGATTCACACGCCAGCTGTTTCGAAGTCGGCCTGCGAGAGCGAAAGCAGAAGAAAAGGGCATCAACACTGAAGGGAGACGGTTGCTGGGGACCTGAACTTCGGGAAAAGCGAGAAGAGCAGCTTCAGAAGGACATGCTGCCGCGTTAAAGACGGACACTGCATCGGCACTGCGGGCAGGGCTGCTGCTAGAGAGCTACGGCCCCCGACACAGACCAATCCGAATATGTCTCAGATTTCTTAGGGACCCTATTGGTCAGGGGCCCTTGGAATCATCCTAACTTCCCCTCCTGCATGCATGTTCTCTGTTAACAAGCACATTAAGTAGGAGAGCTGAAAGGAATGACTGATTTACAGTGCAAACTATGCGTTCACACGGGTACAGGAGTGTAAGGCGTGAAGCACTGGACCGCTGGAAGCTCTCCATCACCCATGGCAACAGTCTAGGTGACATCACACTCCCAAGGCAGTCTAGATTAAACAGGAAAAGTTAGAGCCGCAATGATTCTGGGCATATTGTCAGTGGGAGGCTGGTTACCCAGTAACTAGATTTTAATCCCTTAACACATGTGTGAGACAGCTTGAAAATTAGTTTAAGGATGAATAATGTATATTTCGCTGGATAAAAATTTCGTCTACTGACCTGGAAAGTCAGCAGAGGGAAATAGATGGAGCTGTTTCAATATCAAGTTTATCCATTTCAAAAATTTTTTTGGAAAAATCAATATAACCTTAATTAACAAATAAATCACAGGGGCTTTTCAAGGGTATCTTGTGATTTAGAATTTTCTTTTGTAGGAAATATAAAAATCACCCACACTACGTCCAATAATATTTATAACATGTATCATGGACCAAACTGAGCAGGCCTCCTAAGGCCACCTGAGAAAAATGATGAACTTCAGTAACCAATGAGAAAGACAAAGAGGACTGGAGTGAGAATCATCCTGGGATTTGCACCCATTGACTTTAGAGCCAGAGAAAGAGAGAGAGAGAGAGAGAGAGAGAGAGAGAGAAAGAGAGAGAGAGAGCCTGAGGTCTACACCCTGTGACTTCAGAACCTGGCACAATGCGATTTCTCTACCTGAAAGATACCACACATTAGTCACTGAGACGCATCATCTGGCCCAGAGGATGGAGAGCCGTGAAGAAGGTGCTTTGCAGATTCCTGCTGCTGTTGTTTTGCCTCCCCCCCCCCACCCAGGCAGGAGCTGTAATGAGAACCTCAGCCCTCCACAATCTTTACCTTCGCTGTGAACACGCAGGCTAACCGGAGTGATTGCCCGAAACCAAGATGTTTTAAAACCTCTACTAATAGTAAGCTGTTTGAATCAGGACTGCTCGTCATCGAAGGTAAAGCTGTTTTCATTCACGCTTGCATGTGCCATTTCCAAGTGGATCTCCTTTGATGGCCTCTGAGTATCATGCTCCAGTTTTTTTGAGTTCCTCTGGTTCTCAGTTACTGCAATTCAAGTTCTGACAAACTTATTTGTAACAATGCAAATAAACTGTAACACACTGAACATAAAATGACTTTATAACATATTTCTGTCATGCATTTCCAGAGTATTAATGCAAGGTGCATTTAAAGGTAACTGGGGACTGTGTGAGTGGTATTTCTTCAGCCAGGAGCTGAAGAAAAATGAGGGAAATACATAAAAACATTCCCGCACACACAACCCATAACTTGATTCCAGATAAATTCACACCCATTCCCGTTGTGGGAACTGGCTCCTGATTCCTTGGGTGAATAAGAAGTTCAGGTCCCATTCATCACTCTATACTGCCACCTGCAGTTGGCAAGATGCAATGTAGGGCAGTGATAAGATACAAAACTTGGGTAGGTAGAAGTGCGCTTACGCCTCTAAGGATACAGTCGGAGTTGCTTCTAAGGAGCGATCCCACGGCACGGAGCACGTCTCAGCAGACCTCGGGCCTATTAAACTGGCATGTCCAGAAAATCACAGCGTGTGGAACCTCTGCAGCCATGTGTGACACACCCACCAAGGAAGAGCTGCAAACATCCATCCCCGTGTCCTAGAATAGATCCCGTCTGACTCAAGGAGAGACACGAGGAACAGAGAGTATTGAGTCTGGTGCTGGAACCTGGCAAAGAGCAGCAAGCCTGAAAAGGGGGCAAACCGACCACAGTTCAGCACCGCTAATGAGGTCTGTCATCTGGGGACTAAGGGAAGAGCTGTCTAGCCGGTATAAAGGCACACTTGAGTCTCCTGCACAGCCAAATTCCCCTGGACATCACAGGCCAGATGTCTGAGCTTGAAGGTCTGGAGGAAGTCCCTCCAACACAACCTTTTATGGCTGGACACTGGGGCATGTCGCTTCCCCATGAATAATCGTTAAATAATGCCCTTGCCGAAAAATGCACTTCATCGGGGAGCAAAGCATCAAACCTAAAGAGGTCGTGGCTGCGCCGCAGCAGAGTGGTGTGGCTAAGTGTTAGCCGCATGCTAACAGCCTCAGCCCAGGAACACTGCTGCATTCTTGTCACTTCAGCTTAAAGACTTTGTGGCAGAGTGGTGCTCTGCTGATCGGGAAAAAGACACAGTTTATCAACAGGCAAATAGGTAAAGTGCAAAGGAAGGACGTGCATCTCCACCGATGCATTGCCAACAATCTGATAAATTAAAAACTCATATGATGCAACTACTAATGTGATTCAGCGCTATTGCAATGCAGTGCGATTCAACACAATTTGATTCAACACAATGCGATTGGACATGATATGATGCGATGCAGAAGAATATGAGTTTAAATATAGCTACTGGTTAAATCACTGGTCACATTTCTAATTATTTCAAGCATAGGGCCTCTACTAATAATAATGTATGAATGAATCGGATTTTACCAATGGGGGTTCTCCTTTGTTTAAACTAAAAGTTACCAGCTTTCATTGGGACTGGTGTTTGCAAAATGTCAGACATTAATGTGCAAACAGGACTTCATGCGTTCTCTTCATATAGTAGTTAAGGTAAATGGTTCGGGGTAAATGGTGGTAATACCGCGGGGAAAGTGGAGTGGTGGAGCTTTAATGTTTGCTGGGCTCCTGTTCATTCACTGCAAGATGGATTTACCGCCAGCAGCAGATCACGAAAGAAAACCAACAGCAAGAAGCGTCTGCTGCCTCTGGGTAAAGGAATCGAGAAGGTAATGGAGTTGATCAGGCGGCTGTGCGACAAAACTGTCGTCTGAGGTTGTAATACAGAGCGAAATTGTTTTGCTACTTTCCATCATATTTTTCATATTTAAAAAAAATTGCCCCATGTTACTTATTGATTTTGAGTCACTTGCCTGTTGAATTGGCTATATGCACTTTTAGGGAGGCTGGTTTGCTTTGCCGTAAACATTTGGGTGAATATCCAGCAGTATAAGCATAGAAATTTAAATCTAGATAAGCTGATAGGGCTAGAAGTACCTTCTAGACAAAGAAAAGATGTAGTGTCATGTAAGCAACGTGTGGGGTAAATTCAGTATCTTAGGCACAAGAAGAAATGGAACAGAAAGGAATAAAGGAGGCATTTGCTGGTCATAATGTGTTTTCAGATCTCCGGTGCATCTTCAGCTCTCCACCTGTGACTCCGCGGGCCAAGTGAAGCGTTGGGAGGAGTGCAGTGGGGCAGGCGACGCTGACTGCGTTTTTCCAAACGGCCAGATTAATAGCCTCAACCTATAGAGCCACTGTAGCCGCTAGCTAAAAGCTACCACGCTTAGCTTTTAAAATGCTAACGAATCGCTTTAATTGCTGCTTCAGGGGTGAGATGCAGACGCGATGCAGAGCAACAACGCGGTAAATAAGGGAGAAAGAGAGAGCCTTGCTCCCATACAGGGGCTTTTAATCTCTCCCAGTTTAGTTGTTTCCTATTTTTCCCTGCACTGCACCCGCAAGGACAGCCGAGTGGCCATAGGTCACATGTTGTCAGCTGGCTGGAGGCAGACTGGCATGTGCAACCAAGCGGGGATAACAATTTAACGTTTCCATGTAGCGCAAAATGTTTCTCGATATTGAATCTGGACATGAGCTGTGGCACCCCTTCTGGCCTCCCCCAGCCCCTTGCTTCCCCCCTTTTATTTAAATAAACAATGTGGGACGACCCCCTTGGCATTCAGCGGAAGCCCCGCAAGGCTCGAGTGCTGCTATCCAACCCCCCAGCTTATGTAACAGTGCCTACCTGTGGGTGCCACTCTTAACTTGCATGATGGGAAACTCCCCCACATTGCTGTCCCTCTCGCGCCTCTCACTCTTTGTGCATTACTGTCACTTCAGCTTAAATGAGTTTGTCGTGTTGGGGGGGGGCAGAGACAGCCACTCATACGCACCACAAAAGGACGAGGGCTCTGGCTTTTGAATCAGCATTTTAGAGATGCTCGCTCTTGGTGCCCCGTTCTCCACTTTCCAAACACTCCATTCAAGCATGTGGAACCTGGGGAACGACTCCATTGTGAAAGGCGCTATATAAAAAATAAATAGAACTGAACTGAAGTGAGACACAAAATATGTGGACCCCGGGATGAATTGATGCTAGAGATAGACGTTTTTAAGTGGGTGTAAGCAGTATACCCCCCCCAGAGCTAACATTTACATTCTACATTTTTGTCCTAGTTCAACACCTGCACATCTGATTCTGCTAGTCAGGTAATTATCAAACCCTTTATTACCCGGTGTGTAGGTGTGGGCTCACAGCAAAGATGTGATGTTTTAATATAAAGCTAGCACTCTGTAAAGTAACTGCTCAGTCCTTAGCTCTGTAAAACCGTCCCAGAAAACCCTGTGAAATGTGGTGATCACTTAATAGGCTTTTATTGCAAAAAGCAGCAATATCAGCTTTCTCTTTCTACTGCGGTCCCTTTTTGTTTTCTCGCTATGTGGCTGACAGTAACCAAAGAAAACATGCTGGGTATTCCAGCTGGATAATGCTCTCCAGGGGGGCGCTACCTGAAGGTGGCTTATTTTCCACCATCTCGAATTTGCAGATTGGGGACGAGGATTATAGAAAGGCATCGAATCGAAACAAGGAAATGCATTTTACTGGCATTTACCTCAGGAACACGGCTTCGTGCACGGTACCATTACCAGTGTCAAAGCTCCTGTGCCATTATGAATCCTATCAGTCCCAGTGGACTGGGATATGTTCTCTGGATTCTCACAAATATTGGAGATTAGGACCCAGTCACAGTATTCCATTCTGTATTTTTGGCAGCGTCTGGACCGGATGTACAGCTGCATCTGGTTTTGTAAATTTCGTGCTTTTCTGCAGGGTCCAGCCTCTGATGTTTAAGGTAACGGGCCCAGAATTGGGTCTTTTCAATGGGTCCGGGCCCATTAGCCAGGGCTGCGGAGGCACAGAAACGACATGGGGGGAGTAGCGGTCTATCTGCAGCTGGAAATAACCTTTCTGCTGTCTGCCGGGGCCAACTTGATAAAATAGTGTTTTTTTGCTCAAAGAAATGAGTGTTATCGCTGATCTCCTCCATTGCTCCTTCGTGACCTAATAAAAAGTGAATGTCCCAGCATGCTGTGTTTGTGCGCTGGCTTGCTGCTTACCGCCGCTGCATTCCACCTGCAGTGTTGGCGGTTTAAACCCTGCTCCTGGCTCTATTTCTGTAGAGTAGACATGTTGCCTCTGTGTGCCCTATGGATTTGCCCTATGGATTTCCTCCCATAGATGTCAATGTGTGGGTACCCTACAATGGACTGGCATCCAGGAGCTGATGCGCCTGAGCTCCAGGTTCATTGTGAACCAATCCTGTATGAATGGTTAGAGGATAACTGCTTATATTTTAAGGTTCAGATAAATTCATAAAAAAAAAAGTCACCTTGACATGTGCCTTTGGGGTCATTTTGACCCCAGGGTAGGCGTGAGAGCTAATCTGTGTTCATTGCATATCTATCTACTTAGGCTCAGTGCTCCCTGCCCCGCCCAAACAAAAAAAAAAGCTTTAAATGCATTCCTGTTCAATTTGCGCTCTCATGCCATTCAAATAACATGTTGCTAATAACTTGGTCTACTTTACTAATGTCACACTCCATGACAATAATAGCCTTGTTGCTATGGTGATCCCAGATCGTCACAGGAGAGGAGTGTGACTGACGAGTAAATCTGTCCTGAGTTTTGAGATATATTCCGGGATTTAGGTTCTGGTTGGGTGGGGCGGCAAGTGTCAGGAGTTAGATAATGTCCAGGGAAGGCGATGCTGAAATTCCGCTATCAATCAGTAAAGAATCAATGTTCACGGAAACTTAATTTACGGAAATATTCTGCTCCCAGATCCTCTGCAGGCCCCTTTTCTACATTACGTCATGCATATAACACCATAATATCATACCAAGAATTTACATATTTCAAAAAGTTTGGAACCATTTGCTTTTGATTTGTGATTCTGATTTATCTGTAAAACTTACATGCAGTGACCAACTCTACAGTCCTTATATTCATTCCCTTAAACTTCATTAAGTTGGAAATTTCAAGTTAAATTATTTTACACATGATCCCTGAGGGCAATAGTTATCAATTACGAACCAGTAACATATCACATTCTTAACTACACTTGCGAACCAGTACATACAGCAGAAATATTCCCTGAAGTGCCAAACTGATTTAATGGGATACAGGCTATGACGCAAAAGTAACTGGAGACAAACATTCCTCTCAATCTGCATAAAATAAAATGTTTTCTTGACATTTGAAAAACAAATCTATATGTATACAAAAAATAGATGGATGGATGGATGGATGGATGGATGGATGTTTTGCTTTAATGTAAAACAGGCACAGAGGAAACGGTCACTAAAATGTTCCAGTAAATGGACGGAGGACAAATACACTATATGGACCTAAGTGTTGGGACAGCTGGACATTACACCTACAGTAATGGCAGCTGGTGGTCTTTCAAAAAGGAGAAGCTGGCTAGTCGATACCATTATCCCTCCTCCGTCAAACTTTACAGTTGGCACAAAGCAGTCAGACAGGTAACGTTCTCCTAGCATCTGCCGAACCCAGACTCGTCCATCAGACTGCCAGACAGAGAAGCGTGATTCGTCACTCCACAGAACACATTTCCACTGTTCCGGAGTCCAGAGGTGGCGTACTTTACACCACTCCATCCGATGTTTGGCATTGCGCTTGGTTTTGTGAGGCTTGCATGCAGCTGATTGGCCATGGAGGCCCATTCCATGAAGCTCTTGGCGCACAGTTATTGTGCTGGAGTTAATGCCAGAGGAAGCCTGGATCTTTGTAATCAACAGAGAGTTAGTGACTTTTACACACTATGCACCTCAGCACTCAACAACCCCGCTCTGTGACTTTACATGGGCTGCCACATAATGACTGAGTTTCTGTTGCTCAAAAACACCTCCACTTTGCAATAATATCACTTACAGTGGACTGTAGAATATCTAGCAAGGGAGGTATTTCACTAACTGACTTATTGCAAAGGTGGCATCCTATGACAGTATCACGCCTGAATTCACTGAGCTCTTCAGAATGACCCATCCTTTCACAAATATTGTAAACCTGAATGCATGGCGAGGTGCCTCATTTCATACACCTGTGGCCATAGGTCTAAGCGGAACAGCAGAATTCAATCATTAAGAGATGTGTCCCAATACTCTTGTCCATGTACTGTACGCCAATAATCTCCTAGTCCTTTTCAGTGAGCCATCCCGTAGCACAGGATGAAAGCCTTCTGTTGTGCAGCAGAACTTCCCATAAATGCACAGCAGCCTCCTTCTTTTAGCTAGAAGCTAAAAGGAAACTCAGGCCCCTTGATGTTTCAGTCATCAGCCACAGCTCGTACGAGGCCCTGAAAACCACCGAAAGCGAAAGCAGCCCTTCGGCTGAGAGTGATGTGGTGAATCATTCCAGCTCTAACCTCATCGAACTGTCAGACTTTTATCAATTCTCTTCAGAATGTCCAGAATCCTCCAAGTCAACCAGGAGCCATATAGAACTGAAGGAGCTAATTTATAGCGCAAGAACCGCCTTCGGATAAATATTACATGGACATGAGGATCCCGGTGAGACAGCACACCAAAGTACCGTGTATTTGCTTGTCACAGTTCTTTTTGTCCTAACAATATCTGAGGCCTATAAATGATCTTGACGTGTGAAACAAGGTTATTCTTAATGGAAATGGAAGCATCGCAAATGGGGAGGTTAGGCAGCATTTTAAGGCATCACAAAGGACAGTTTGTTACCATCGATTAAACTTCATATCATGCCAACGTAATTTCTTTACTGTTTTTGAAGTGTTGTTCCACCACCATTCCTATTTCGAATTGGTAATGGGGGCCTGGGGGGGGGGGCAGGGGGGGGTTGGGCGCGGGGTGTTAATACAACATAAAGTCCCACTTGACACACTTGACATTTTCGGTACTTATAATTGCCTTGTCAGAGACACACTGCAAATCTCACTCCCTGTCAGACACACTGCCGCCATTTACTCCCCAGACAAAATGAAGTTGCCAAATCCATTATGTTGTCAAGGCTACCTGTGGGATCCAGCACATGTGTGGATGAGGTTTGGAGAGCCCTGCTGTCAGATTATAATATTGCACCCAACCCCCAACACACACACACACACACACACACACACACACACACACACACACAAAACCACACACTGCTCTCGAAACAAGTGGAACTCAGGTGTGAGGAGAGATTGCTGGAGGAGGCTGAGTGTGGGAAATCCCAAGGTGCTTTTCCCTGTCGTGTGTCGTTGCACATCTGCAAAACAGTCTACGCTCAAAAGGAGAAATGTGCTTTTAATTTACTCTCCATTTTCAGACGTGCAGTGAAGACAAAAATCTCACGTCCATCTGGCGTAAACCTGCGAAGACTAATGGGAAGGGTCACTTAATGTGGCCAGATTCCTGGACGGCGATTGGCGCGGAGATGCAGAGGCCAAGTGCCGTCTTCATATCTAAGGGTCTTCTTTCAAACTCCTCTCATGTAACGTGGATTTTACTGTAATCACAATTTTAAAAATGGTTTAATCAAATTCTTATTTTATAAAAATATTACTATCATCACATTATTAGTATGTAATGTTAACACAATAAAAATATTACATTCCAATATTGATAAAGTATGATTAAGATCAATATATTTTGAATAATGTATATATTTTTTATGTTTTGGTTGATTGGTTTCCCTAACATTTTTTTTTCTTATTTTAGAATTTAAGATTTTCAGTCATTCTGACCTTCACTAAAATACTGTTAACATACTGGTATTTAACAAAGCTATATTCATTGCCCGCCTGTTAGATTGCTGATAATCACCGCGGCTCCGGGAAATTTTATGAACACTGGGTGATGATCCACCCACCATGACAGACAGCATCCTCTAAAGTGAGTCAGCTGGCCACAAGACGCATGGAACACAAGCACTTGGCGCAGACAGGGACACAGAACCCGGAGAAGCACAAGAATCGTGAAAACGCCGAAATATAAAGTTGAGCCTCTTCTCACCAGTATTAAAATATTAGCTGCTTTCACTGAACCTTAGAGACTCCCAGTCTGTTTTTTTTTGTTACTATGGAGATTTCACTGCAACTTGGCAGTAAACCAACTGCATAATTTTTTTTTTCTTTTTGGCTTTTCTAAGATAAAAAAAAAACACTGTATGCTCACGAAGATATCTTAGCAGAGGGAAAATGAAGAATTATACGCGATGTAAATGAAATTAAAGTGCAGTTTGACTTCATCTCCCCTTAATCACACAGTGGAAGGAAAACTTAATGAATCATACAGCACTGTTTTAGAAGCAATTTTATTTCATGCAAAATGTATGTGCAGATACAGAAGGGGCAAAAAAATACTTATATTGACAGAAGGCACAGAAATCCAGAACTAGATAGATGTACTTGTCCTGGCAGACATTAGGCAGCATTGCTGCATCGGAGGAGCCCTAATTCAGCTTTATTTATGAATTCTTATGAGAGGCCAAGCCAGCAGAGGCACATGCTTCTGAAGGAAACCTGTAATCAACTTGCTCTGCTCTAATTAATGAGCCCATGCGCTGGACTGTTTGAGGTTTAGTCAGCACAGAAGGAGCCCACAAATGTAAGATTAACGCTAATTATCATATTAATGTATGGACAGAAATGGAGATCATGGACGTTCTGTACAGGATATTTAGGGATTAAGGAGATTTGGATCCTATTCATGTTCTACAGAACATTATAAATCACATATACTTGTACTCTCCAGGTTCTGTGGTAAGTTCAGCTCTCATTTGCTCTATCCTTCCTGCACCCCCCCAGTGTACGGGCCTCCAGCGCCCTCTGCCTGCTCCTGCAGGCACACCTGTTAACCCACCATCCAGCCATGGCTGAACGAGAACGCCAAGAGACCTGCACTGCGCCACAGAGGTAAATCACTGGTAGTAATAATGCGGCGTATGATGCCCAGTTTCACCATTAGGGGGCGCTCCTATAGGGCAGCAGAAGGCGTAGCAGTTAAAGTCACAGCTTTCTATCTTCAAGGTAGATGACCTCCTACAGGAAACTCCTACGCAGTGTGAAGAAGTTATCCCAATTTGCGTTGGTAAAGAAAAAGAAAAAAAAAAGATAAAATTTACATGACAAAAAAAGCTGCGTAAATGAGTAAAGACTATAAAATACAAAGGAGAAGCGTGTCTGTAGACCAGGGGTCTCCAACCATTTTTCCCCTGGGCCAAATTCCATTGGCTACGCAAAGTCAAGATCCATTGTGTCAGACGTTTTTTTATTTTAAATTTGCCCACAGGGGTGGGGGGAGGGCGGCATCGCCTGGTCCAGATTCAGTTCTGTTTTGGCGCAGATGCGGTCCGCCAGTTGGTGACTCCCGCTGTAGACCTTTATCAGGAAGCTTGCACATCCCACCATATGAAGCACGACCTTAGCGGCACACCGCCTGCCTGCCTGAGATATCCTGTCTGACTTACAATCTCTCTCCAGGGGCAGTTATGTTCTGCTGCTGTTAAACTGCCATTCCCACTGTCTCCTGAGCTTCCACGCAACACTACCAGCTTTTTTTTCCCACTAGCTAAGACACTGCAGTTATTATTTGGAGGAATTTTTAACCATCACATAAAATATGCATGATAGGAACCGGAACCTTCTTGGACACACCCCCCTCCCCCATAGTTACTATGGAAAGATCAAGTGGCTCAAATTATGGATTCTTTTTGTTTTAATAGTAATATGTGGAGAAATGTACGTTTATATTATTTTACCTTAGTAATATTCCCTCTGGGATTAACACTGTGTTACATGATAAGCCTCCCAATTTGGCAAAGAGGCCTTCATTTGACTCACCATGTCCGACTCAAATCGCAGTGCTGGGGAATAATAAACGTTCAAAGGGACGCTGGAGGTGACTGACTGCTCAGCACTTAGACGACCTGGCTGGCAAGCAGGACAGTCCCAGCGTCAGCGAGTTCGGAGAGACGCCTCTCAGCCTGGCTGAGCTGGCAGAGCCTTTTGACGGAGCCGGGTCCGAGAAGGGGCCCCCTACCATGAGCCAGCGTTGGATCTGTGTCACGTTGAGTCAGCAAGGCCTCCCGCCGAAAGGAGCTGGGGTTGAGGGTAACAAGCAGCGAGCCACAGACCCCCCGCCGAGCATGACGTTTGGCGCCGGACCGCACCCGCCTCAAAGTCTATTAGCGCAAACGTCACGGCCCGGGAGCAGCACCCGTACTGGTGATTGGTGAGTCACAATGAGGGCGCCAACATTCTCCGCTCAAGCTCCACGCTTTTCGTTTTTCTTTGTAGCTGCGGCTCCGTCTTCATTTCACATTTCTAGCCCTCCTGAACTTTTTCTTCAAACTTCCATCAGATGTTTCATCTTAAAATAATTTAACTAGTATATGCGCCTGGACACTTCTGTATTGGACTGACCACACCCAGGGTCTCCCAGGGACCCCTGCGGCCAACCTTTTGGTCATTCTGTCCAGCTCCTCTGTGGAAAAGCTGCAGGATGCTTAGAGACTCTCTTCACATAGACCTAGTCCTCTTCAGTGCTGTTTTTCCCTGCCCTAAATATTCCCTTTGATACATCACAGAGCTGGACTCGCCCACTGCAAAATATCTCATTATTATTTTCCCTTTCAGCTAAGCAACATAAAAAATTCAGCTAAACCACTTGCAATTTAATCTAAACTGAAACAGATATATAAAACAGGTATGTCATTCTGACCAGATATAAAACTTTGCTTATCAAATCCTCAAATATTGTCTCATGGATTTTAATGGCGATTAATATGGTTTTAATATGACTTTGGTGGTCTGTGTAAAATGCGTCAATGAACGTCATGTTTAGTGCAACACCTGCAAGGCTAAGAAGAAGAACAAATATCGATGCATTTTTTCTGAATCTGCATTGCACCAGAAATAATCAAGCAGGTATTAATGCTATGGTCTTTTTTTAGCTATGAAGACTGTCACTAATATTATAAATGTCATAAGTGTTTTATAATCACTAGGTTATGTGTTTTGATGCAGGAATATCCATATTTGAATGTTATGTTTCATACCAGGTTATTACAGATAAAAACTGATATGACAGAGGTACTGAACATCTGTGAATATATCTGAAAATATGGAGAGATTATAGATTATTTTAAGGACATCTATCAAATGTCAGTCAAATTAGTGCAAACAGCCCTCACTGGCTCAGAATGACTAAACTGAAGCTTTGGAAGAGCGGAGTTCTTGCTTTGCTCTCTTTGCTGAAAGATGCAAGAAGGAGCTCGGAGATAAAACAGGAATATTGATGTAGCCCTTTACAATGAAGCAAATGCTTAAGTCATAGGGCCGACCTGGGAAAATAATGAGTAGGAACAAATCTCTCCACCAAGGCGGATGCTGTCGTATATGCAACTGAGCAGTCAATAGCTGAAACAACTGATGTCTTTTTTGGATTTCAAAGGGTTAAACGCGTTGATATTCCGCAGAATAGAAAAAGTACGATATTTCTTAAAAATGCAGTGTGTTGCAGGCCCAGAGCAGAGGTCCAGCATAGCCCTCGACTGAATTTGTGCACCCCTGGGAATTCTGGGCGTGCACTCTCTCTCTCTCTCGCTCTCGTCTCATCCCCAGCTTCTCTCTTCCTTATATCGGTCTCTCTCTGTCTTGCTCTCTCGCTGGGATGTCCCGTTGCTAAGCCACAGCAGCCTTGCACCAGCCCACCCCCTCCCACACACCGCTCTGCTGTGACATTGCACCCCCCCCCCTTTTCTGGGGGTACTAAGGATCCATTCACCCACCTGGAATGCCCAGGATACAGATCCACATGGCGGTGATCCCTGAATTGCAGTTGCCCCCCCCCCCCCACCTTTATCAGGATGCAGAAGCTTTGCATAGCTTCTCTGTCCTTTCAAGGGCAGCTGGACCTTCAGAGTAATGGACATTTACTATATTTACTATAGTCCAGTAAAAACATGAACTCATAATACTGATTCTAATAATGTAGAACATAATGTATAATATTTGCCACCCTGCTCAGGCTGTACCGCTGCCTTGTGCCCCAGGGACACTCTCCAACCCCATGCCCCTGACCAGGAGTAGAGGTTAGAATATGGATGGATGGACAATGTATAAAATTAATAATGTAGAATCAATGCACTCCAGGGACATCTTTTTCAAAAGGAGGAGAAATTGAGCTGGGTGGTCTGGACAAAAAAAGGTTCATGCATTAAATTCGGTGTCTCCTCTATGACAGGATGTTTGACCGGTGTCAGGTTGACCCCAGATCTGAGTTTGTGGAGTTTTCTTCCGTAATCTGAAGGCAAACAATTCAGGTGCAATGATGCCCTGAAAATACCCCATACGGCTCAACAGAACCTTCCGTGTGGGAAAGCATGTGCCGCTTCCTGCTGGGTGTTTCCTCCACGACACCCGTTGTCTCCTGGAATAGCTGGATAAGCGGCTACAGCAAATAGAGGGTTGCGTTGACGGAGGATGGGTCCCTCGCAAGTGTAGCTACAGTGGTGACTTAGTGGAGCTTATGGAAAAGCTTGCACCATTTTACTCGGCAAACTAAACTCAGCACGGACTAAATGGAAGCTCTTCATTGGCTATAACTGCAAATAAATGGCAGGCAGATTCGAATTCTGCGGTTCACTCTGTAATGGTCAACATGGAAATTTAGACACTGTTCTCCGTGTCATTAAGGGTTGGTTCACTGCTTATTGACAGCTCCTTCCTTTTTCATCATAGCTTGGATAGTAAGTATTATGCCAACTGCATGCAGACTCGAAGTACGGATGGCAGAAGCACAGAAAATTCCATTTATGTCTCCGAATGCGTCGGTGGCATCCGAGATGAATCGACACTGCGCGCACTGCGCGCGGCGGCCACCTGCTATGAGGGACTCTGCGGCCAGCCTCTATGATGGGCTTAATGAGCCCATGTAAAACACAATCAGGTCAGTGACGACGAGCCTGCCGCTTCTCTGCATCCCTGATTGGCCGTGAAAGACGGTGGCCAGGCTACCAATTCATTTACGGCCACTTTATTAGGTGAAAAACACTGCTAGTAACAGGCTTATGGTGTTCGTATGGCGAAAAATCTGCAGCCAATTCGTTTAGCTATTTTGTAAACTAAACGAATGAAAGAGAAACCTTACAAATCATGCAAAAAAGAAGCAGTAAAGCAGGTCTTTCCTGCTGCCTAAGAGATACTGTATCTATAGAGCAGTGTTTCCCAATCTGCTCCATGGGGACCCCCAGACAGTGCAGGTTTTTACGCTCTCCCAGCTCCTGGTAGCAAAAATGTGGACTTTCTGGCAGGGAGATGGGAGGGAGCAAAAATGTGGACTGCATGTGGGTCCTCAAGGACTGGGCTGAGAAGCACTGCTACAGAGAGTCTGATGAATTATACGGACTGAAACCCGGCCTGGCCCGCACTCCATAAAAATTCCATTCAGGTTTGATCTGGCAGCTTGTTTAGAGTATAAACAAGCTATAGTGGACGACAATAAGCATAATTCAAGGTGAGAGGTTTGTTCATGGCCAGGCTGCTAGAGCTGGATCTTTCGCAGAACAAATTTATGGAAGCTGACAAGCAATTTCAGAGCCTGGGGGGGGGGGGGGGGGGGGGGGAATTATGGACTTCTTCCCACAAGGACGGAATCTGTGCATGGAATCTTCAGCGTACGGCCCCCCCGATTCCCACAGTCAGTACAGTGTGTTTTTAATCAGTGACAGCAGCATGAGGAAGTGAAATAAAGCGACGTGCTTGAATCGGAGACGTAGACGACTGAGGCAGATCGATTAGTCAATTAAAGTGAAACTATCTGGGAAATAAGCTGGCTCTGTTTGTACTGGTGAATAAGCTGGAAAAAGAAAATGGGGACGTTTCTCTTGTTTCGTGGGTGAACTAAACAACACATAGGAGGCCAGCCAAAGCACGCAAAGCCCCTCAGCTGGTCATTTGCGGGCAGTTTTCACCCAGCTCTGTTCCGATTATTTGGATTGTCCGTTTAACAGAATTGCAGTCGGTCTGCTGGGACCATGCAGGGCGTGACAGCATTGTGTAGAGAAGCCAAGCACAGGCTGGTCGATAAAATTGAGCTCAGACAGCAATGCCTGCAGAAAATTCTGACTGGGGTGGCAATCAGGGACCGGTTATTTTTAGGGGGGTGCCTGTGCCACACCTGGTCTCTTCTATAGTTCCGCTTAGAAAATAATGCAAACGTTGTTTTTTATTATTTTGATGTGATGTGGCAACAGAGATAGCCACCCGCCTACCACGACCATGCCTTAGATCCACCCCTGCACTCAGATTAGCACACCACCATGTGCCAAAGGACATATGAGTTACAGCAGGGGTGGGCAACCTGTTCCGAGGAGGGCCGCTGTGGGTGTGGGTTTTTGGGATGACCTCTCAGTCAACCAATAATGAAGCAGACTGGTACTCCAGTCCTGGGGACCCACTGCTATTGGCTGACTGACAGGTCATCCTAAAAACCCACGCCCACACTGGCCCTCCATAGATCAGGTTCCTCACTCTTGATCTACAGCAGTGGTTCTCAAACTCGTTCCTCGGGCCCCACTGCCCTGCTTGTTTTCCAGCTATCCCTGCCCTACACACTGCTGATTACCTGGATCAGGTGTGTTCAGTCAGTCAGAAGCTGAAAGACAGAAGGGACTTGTGTGTGGGGGAGGGATAGCAGGAAAAACAAGCAGGGCAGTGGGTCCAAAGGACCGACTTTGAGAACCACTGACTTACAGGAACCCCATTGATCCCATCTCACTGTAGATTAGACCTTGGGATGGATTCTGGCATTGCACAAGCAAGCAAACTATTCACGTAACTGTACGTGGAACACCCTGGATGTTCACTCTCAGGTCTCCCACACAAACAGCAGAAACACCCAGATTTTCTATCCATTACAGCATATAAATAAATCACCAAGCAGATATATATATCGATGACATACATTTCAACATCAAAAACAATCACTCAGCAAGTATTTGCCACGTTGAACACGGTGTGCTTTAACAGGGGACCCAAGATGGGCAGATCCCTCAACGCTGGGCAGACCTTGACTAATGAGCAGAATTTATGCGAAAAGCCCGTTTGTACCTGAGCGTCCTTTGGTGGCGAGCACAGATGTCGCCTGCTCTATGGGATCTGGATCTTGCGTCATCGCGGCAGGCCCTGAGAGAGGCGCAAACACGGGCAGCTAGGCAGGAAACAGCAGAGGGCGTTTTGGGACACGTACGGAAGTGTGCAGGGGTGCGGGGGGGAACTGGGGGCAAGCAGACAGATGCTGTTTGTTTAACATACCCAAAGAAAGACGCACCATTGAACGTGATGCGTCATTTCGAGGGTACAGCCAGTGTGGTGGGCTCTCTCTCTCTCTCACACGCACACACACACACACATTCTGAATGGGAACCTTCTATTCATTTCTATGGGAAAAACCCTTATCACGACACCCTTAATCTCTAACCTTAACCATAAGTAGCCAAAGAAAATACAAGACTTTTGGCGCAAAAGACTTTTTTCCAAAAGTAACGAAGTTTCAGGTTTTACTACACTTTGTGATCTATGCAAACCTACATACACCCCCCCCCCCCCCACACACACACACGCGTGCACACCCGCACAAACCCATCCACACGCACACGTAGGGTATACCTATCCTTATGGGGGCCCGCTCATTCCCTCCAATGGAAAAATGCTAACGCTAACTATGACAACCTTAACCCCCACCCTGCCCTAACCATAACCATAAGTAACCAAGCAAAATACAAGAGCTTTTGCATTTTTAGTTTTTTCATAGCAGTCACTGATTTTTATAAGGGGACCAGGAAACCGGTCCCCATAAGGGAAAAAAAACGGATATTTATCACGTTTTGGGGACATTGTGTCCCCATAAGGATAGTTATACCCACTCGCGTGCAAACACACACACACACACACACACACATGCACACACCCGCACGTACCCATCCACACATGCACACTCATCCACACACACACACACACACACATTCACCCAAGTACATTAAGGCAAAAAGGCGTGTGATCAACAGGCTTATGTGAACAATTTAGCGAAATTATTGAATCCCTTAACCTTCAACACAAATTCAGCTATTTACTGTGATAGTTTTCTCTATAGCTTAGTGTTTATCAGTAGATCTTTAATTTCACACACTTCACAGGCCATACGCAGAAGCGTCCCGACCATCACCCTATCTGAGAACTATCTTAATCCAATTGTCTGCCTCCGGAGTGCTCATTTATCCTCGTTTGGACGCTCCTATCTCCTTGCTTAACCCGACTCACAGAGTTTACCAATCAATTCTCCCCCCAGGAATGGAGCAGGCCCAAATGCATGCCAGCTGTAAAATCCCACAATGCACCAGTGCACATTTGACACCATGCTGTAACACACTGTTATTCTCTCTTGGCTGGCATGCTTAAATGAAGTGAAATTCTATACCATTTACGGTTTTTCTTTATTTGATATAAAACCAGTACAGGAAACCAGGTGACACTTTACTTGAGGGAACACAAATAATGTCATATTATGCTGTTACTTACGTGTTAATTAGCCACAAACTAAGTGTTACTTACGAACTGATGTCCTGCTTGCTCATCATTAATGAATTGTCACACATCTTTTATCTCAAGCAAGTAGTATATTTACTATATCTGTTAATTCTGTAAACCTTTGTCAACTACTGAAGGAACTGCTGAAGTAAGTACTGAAGGAACTACTGCAGGAACCAATAATGAATAACACAAAAAATACTGATCATCATTAATGAATTGTGATGCATCATTTATCACAAGCAGTTACTCTGTTTGTTACTATATATGTCAATTCTGTAAATCTTAGTGAACCACTGAAGGAACAACTGAAGGAACCACTGAAGGAACTACTGAAGGAACTACTGAAGGAAGTATTAACGGAACAACTGAAGGAAGTACTGTAGGCAAAAATAATGAATGACACAATAAATACTGATCCCATGTTTGTTCATCATTAATGAATCATGACATCTTTCTTCTTCAGTAATGACTGTATGGGGGTATGATTTGTGCTTCAGTGGTAACTGAATTACTGCTAAGCTTTTGTGTCCCCTGAAGTGAAGTGTCACTGAAAGCCACACTCTCGCATATGCAGAGTAAAAGGTGCAACAAATTTTCTGTAACGAAGAGAATTCATTTTCGACACAATGGGGAAAACGTTGGTCCATCATTAAGTCCAAGAAAGAAGCTAGTAATACGTTTAGGCAGTGTTGCACTCGTATTGCACCAAACCAGCTAATAAATTAGGTATAACGCAGCAGTTAGGTGGGCGCCATCTTCAGGCTGTCATAAAATAACATGCGGAAAATAAATGAAGAGCGGTAGCTGGCTGCTTCTGCCCGACTCTGTCTGGGAGCAGCCAAAGCTAGCGCCGCTCATTGACAATCAGCGGAAAAAAGCCGGCGCATCATTCCGTCCCTGATGTGGTGTGAATTAGAGGTGGGGTTGGCCCACAATTCCAAGCAGGAGCCAGGAACCCACAACGGCAGGGGGGCGGGGGGGGGCATTTATTGGCACTTTCAGAAGAGAAGAAAACCTGGCAAACACCCATCCCCTAGAGAGGTGTGTTACAATATGCGGTGTAACCCCCCCCCCCCCCCAACCAAGAGCAGTACTGCTGGCGCTCTGTGACTCAAACAGACAGAGAGGGGTGGAGGTGATGCCCAAAACGATGAATAATGTCTCTCTTGAAATTCATAGATATTTGCAGAATGTTTATGGACCTTGCATAGCCTTTGATGTGTTATGGGGCTCTGCAGATGGATAAACACTGACATTCAGAGGCCATTATATCAGATACATTGGCTTGTTAGCAAATAACCCCCAAACAAAAAAATGATGCGACTGAAATGGAACATATATAGTTTGCAGACAGGGGTCAAGAGGCATAGTTACTGTGTGGCTATGAATCTAAGACATGCTAAATGTGGTAAGATTGTTGGTGCTAGGACAGTGGGGGGGTTTCTGCATAAACACTGCCTAGAGTTTACAGAGGAAGGTGCGATACACAGAAACATCAGCCAGTGGCAGTTCCATAGGCAAATGCCTTGTTAGTGTAAGAAAATCAGAGAAGAATGACCAGACTCGTTAAAGCCAGAAGGAAGATCATAAGTACAAAAATAACAGCTCAGTACAACAGTGGTGTGCAGAAAGGCATCTCGGAATGCAAAACCTGTTAATCCTTGGAAACAGCTGGAACACTGGAAGGGGGGGGTCCTACCTGGTATTAGGCTAGATGTACCTCCAGGGGGCTTTAGATTAAGGGCGTACTCACACGTGGCCCCATTGCCTTATACTGCGCCCGAACACAATTTTCTCCCCCCCCCCCCCCGTCCCTCCCACTCCAATCACATTGCGCTTAACGTTTGAGTTTGCTCTCGTAGATGCTGGTTTGCCGCAGATATGAATGCTATAAGAGAAATCTATGTCCTACTGTATGTGTGCACCCCAGGCTGGTACCCTGACCCCGATCAGGATAAATGGTGAAACCCTGTCTGACTGAGGTGACATTGACAAGGAGGGCCAGGTGAGATTAGGGCACAGTATCTGCAGGAGTACGGGAGAAGTGTGGGTGTCACAGTGCTTCCCAATCCAGTCCTTGGGGACTCACAGTCGCTCCATGTTTTTGTTCCCTCCATCCTCCCTACCAGACAATCCAAAATTTTTGCTCCCTCCCAGCTCCCTATTGGGAGCAAAAACATAGTCTCTGGGCCCCCAAAGACTGCGTTGGGAAAAGCTTACTTAGGGGAAAACAGAAAAGAGACTTAGCAGCAAACCCTGCAGACAGGGAGACATCGTTTGATGAAGTGTTGAGTAGAAGACTTCAAAGCTTATCTAAAGACCTCAAAAGTGCATAACCCCGCTCAGTGCAGTTTGTTATGTGTGAGGAATAGATAAAGGCCGACATCCTTTGTAATGAAAGGCTGTAGACTCTTTTTTTGCTGGGTACTTGCAACAATGGACAGATAAGGAGAATTATTTTGATTAAAGATGAAGTGCGCCCTCTAATCATCATTTTTAGGTGGCAAGGAATCTGAAAAAAATACATGTTGATAATAATATTCAAAAAAGCCACCATTTATTCATTCCAGGGTCATGACAAGCCAGGAGCTTGTCCCAGGTGGCACAGGACACATGATAAATATACATTTCACCTTAATAAGGATTCCTTGCTATGGTAATAACATCATGTTGGTTGATTGGTATCTAAGTTAACTCTGTTTGCACAGCAGCCACATAATGTCAAACAACAAGATCTTCAGATCATTTTAGCCAATTAAGCCCTTTTTTTTTTTGACAGGCGACCACTAGTCTTCTTCTGCTGAACAAGACGTCCTGCAGAGGGGGGGAGAAGCCAGCAGACGAGTAATGGCAGCTCAAATTAAATGACCTTTACAACAATACACTTTAATTAGCTGCGCCCTTTGGTTTATTTGGTGGGATTCTGCCGAATCAGAGATGCACTGCTTGCATAGATACAGATTCTGGTTTTGGAAGCCACAGTATAGGAGACAATGCTGATTTCCATCCATCATCCATCCATCCATCCATCCATCCATCCATCCATTTTCTATACCTGCTTGTCCTATACTGGTTTATGGGGGTCCGGAGCCTATTCTGAAAGCTACTGGCCCAAGACAGGGAATAACCCAGGATGGGGCACAAACCCATCACTGGCAATGCTGTTTTAAGAGAGGAAAAATATTTTGAACGTGCCAACAGTTTTGTCTTCTCCAGATAAAAACAGTCCCCAACTCGGTGTTGAAACTTGGGGACAAGTAACACTGCACTGTATAATGTTTTTGTGTAAATTTGATGTCATTTTATGCTGCGTACAGACAAATTAAGCAGTAACATATTCATCCTCACTGCCCTTAGGGTTAGTTATTAGTAATGGCCAAAGAAATGAGGGGGGGTGGCATCGTTTCCAGATCTCTTTTGCAGATATTGTGAATATTCCTCCAAGGAGCTTCTGGGAGAGGAAGTCGAGATATCGCCCCGAGCATGACCCTAAACCTTATCGTTCATTGCTAGATCGAACTGCAGAACTAGCTGACCTCTTTTGCCTCTGTTTACTGTCTTGAAATTCCGATACAACATTGACTAGCTGAAGATCTGCCTGACACATGAAATACGTGGGACCCACGTGTGTTTCGGGTGTTTCTGGGTTGAAGGAAGGTGTGTGAATCACAGAAGGTGGGCCAGTAAAAAGTCATGTCTGATTCGTTGCTATTAAAACAGGCGCAGGTTTTTTCGGGCACATTTCCGCAGCTTTATTTTTAAAACTTTCACTTAGCGAAGAAGCAGCTTCACACTGATTCAAGCATCTTCAGGCAGTGTCACAGCCATCGCTGCTAACAGGGAGGGGGGCAGTGTTTACGAGGCACCGTGGACGTCACCCACTCGCCTCCGAGGCGAGGCGAGGCTGACGTCGGTGGCGGTCAGGGACCCATCTGTGTCTCAGTGTACTGCTCGCCGGCGGTAACTTTCCGAAAGTGTCCCCGGTGCTCTAATTTTCTCAGGCTCATAATTAGACGGAAAACGCAGGACGACGCGCACGACAAGCCCTCTGACACCTGAGAGGCGGCTCTAGGCAACGCAAACGAGCCAGCTAATTACTGGCTGTCGATCTGGGAAAGTGTGCTGTCGCCGCTGCCCCCTGGCTGAGAGAGCTGGCAGTGAGCACAAAGTGTTTCAGCAACACCCTCCAGGAAGATGGGGTGATGCCGTGGGCAGAGATGTCCCCAGTACAACCGGAGCTTAAGCCCCCATCACAACAACCTCATGGTGGGTGGGGTTAGCCTGGTAAAGCCTGAACCAGTGTGGCCAACCCCCCCCCAGCTAAGACTAAGCTGAAGCCTCCATTCCAACACCCCCACCAGGAAACTGAACTGAAGAATCTATTCCAGCAACAATTTCACATCAGGGTGACATAAGGATGACATAAGGGTGACATAAGGTTTAAATCCATTTCTCTCGGAATGCCTTTTTCTGCCTTATGCATCATTAATGTTCTCTTTTATAAATACTCACATTTGAGAGCTGTTAAACTACATAAATAAACCGACATAAACCACCTTCCCATATCTACCCCAGCTGGGCACTGCTCAGCACGTATAAAGTGCATCTGAAATTTCAATACAAATCTTGCAGTTATTGTGGCGACTCTCCTCTCCTCTCTCTTCGCCGCGCAGCCTCTCCTGAATATATTGAAAATAAATTGCACGCTCTTTTTCAAACGCCTGCGCTTTTCATGAGGTGTCATGGAAACAATGCGATGGGAATGATAACGTGAAACACCCCACGTAACACCTGACAGCCCGGTGTTATTTCGGCCTGCTAATTGTTGCTCTCCCACCTTATCTCTTGGTTAGAGCCCGCGCCAGTGCAAAATGCTGATTGTTATTGTCCATTTCTTCTCAAGAACTTTATACATATGGTGTGATACTGCTCTCAGACAGTGCTTCTCTGCTCTCTGACAGCACAATGTGAAACAGAGCTTAGTAATTATGTTAATATTTGATTCACAGGATAACTGCAAGCCTACAAATCAGTCTATCACAAAGCAGTCTGGCATTTTAAGTAATGAGCTCCAAATAAATGGCAGAATCATTGTATTTCGCTTGATTCCAGCTAGGTTACATGATGACGTAAGATGCATTTCTTGGCAAATTAATCAGAACATATTATTTATTTTTCATTTTGGAATCTTGTCGGTGTATTAATGAAACTTTAAGGACGCGTGTTGCGAAGCACACAACTGACTGAGCATCACAAATCACGGAGGACGAGATTCGAACGTCAGGAGTTCAGACGTCTCAACTCAGCAGCCCTCTGCAGACAACGTGGATAGCGAGGTACACGATTGTGCTCCGATAAGCACCGCGTACCCCGGCTCAGGACTGCGAGTCCAGCTGGTTCCACGCAGATGGATCAGTAAACCACAGAACGCATTTGGTCTCCCTGCATGACGAGGGATCCGAGGGTGAAGAGGAAGAAAGTGTTTCTTTCTGCCCCGGGGCGAAGGCTTTTCAGGTGGAGTCGGCAGGATAAAATCCTTCTGACACCCGGTGTTTTGGATTTGTGCTGGAGACGGGGGAGACGGCAGATTGTGGAAAAACTCCAGGAGTGAAGCCCAGTCATGCTGAAATCAGAGGTGCGTCTCAGGAAAGCAGAAAAGCCGTACAGGGAGGACAGGCAGATACGTTTGTATTTGCGTGCTGTTGACTGCGACGTCTTGGCATGCGTAATCAGGGGAAAACTGCAATTCCGTTTCTTTCTTAGCAGAAAAACACATCAATCCAGCCCCCCAGGGGTTTGTGGGCAAAACCCAGAAGCAGTAACGGCTAATTCACCCTGACAGAATAATGCTCTTCTTGTAAGGTTTCAGAAGGAAGTTTCCTTTGAATGCAGAACGGTGCTTTATTAACATGTCTGAACTAGTAAGGGTTGCATAGCGGGACAGACTGACAGTAAGCAAGGATTAAAACTCGTGACCAGCAGGCAGCAGGTTCAAAGGGAGACATGTTAGCTGATAAAATATAAATTTCATGCTTTCAGATTAATTTTTTTTATAACCTTTACAAAAGCTCACTTTGTCTTAGGCTTCATAACTAAGGGACCCAATTAAAAGATGAAAGGATGCATTTATAAACAAGATGGACCAGGAAATGTCAGGGGAAACCCAACAGTTATATGTACTTTTCATGACTGTTTATTGCAGCAGTGTCGCCGACATATAGGAATTCACTTGTGAATTACTTGCACGCTATTCATGGCTTCCCAGTCACACGCAAACAAGCAAATTATACCATTTGTTTTCATTTGAACTGGACGGCCTTGTTCATTCATCCTGAAAAACATGAGTCATGAATCAGTCAGCTCTAAGTTCACAATTATATGTAGGGCACAACAGCAGCACGCATTACTTGCTGGGTTTTCCCCATGCTAATCCACATGGATTAATGGGCCTTCATCTTATTTATTGTCGGTGAGGGTGACATACATGCATCATGTAGTCCTTCCTGCACACATGTTCTATAACACGCCTAGCAATGAAACAGCATGGAATCTAGGGGGGGGGGGGGGGAATTCTAAAGTAGAAGACTCCCCAAGGCCAGATTGGAGAGGTGCGGGGGTGGGGGTTCTGCTGTTCATTAGAAATCAGTGAGGCAAAGACTCCATCAGAGCTCAGGACCATCAAACGGGCCAGTTGCCTACCAAATGACCTCTGCAGAGAGAAGAGAAACGGAACAGATCAGCCGGAACCCTGCTGCTACAGAGCAGATCAAGAAAACAAACATGCAGTGGCAGACAAAACCAGCCTTGTGTTTCATCTCGCGCGGCGATAAACAGCGGAGTGTTTTCTGTGACAACATGCTGAATCAAAGACTGGGAAAACCCGATGGTGCCAAACACAGGGACTAAATATGTTTGATCATGTGGTCCAGTTATTGCTATGGGGTCGACATGTTTAAAAAACATATGCTAACAATTTTGGTCCACCTTGCTGGCCTGCCTATATATGGTCGTTGTAAGCACTTGTGTGTGCTCGAAATACAGTATGTAGCAATACATTCACCTGCAGGACTGCATGGGATAATCAAGCAGGAGGAAATGGAATTAAATTATTCCTGAAGGAAGGGTTTCCTTTAAAAAAAATGCGAAGAAGTGCAAAGTATCAAGGATCAAGCAAATGGAGATCAGTTTATTAATTTGCATGGTGGATTCGTTTAGTAATGCAAGACCATTAATTAAAACTTAGTGTTAAAGTTGGATTCAGTAGCTGACATATAAAACTGTGTTACTTTACCTGTTTTTTAAAATATGTGTTATGCACGATTTTATATATACCGTTTGCTATTTGCTTCAAGCACTTCTAAATATATTCACTGCACACTGTTCTGGATCTACATACCTAACCCAGGGCAATGCAAGACCTTCCCCGGAACGTCATATGTTTACCTTAAGCAACATGTATCATGCATCTCTAAGGTGTCAAGGAATAGGACCAAACTGTATGACCTCGAATCCTTCAAGGTCACACTGCAACAAACAGAGCCGACAGCTTCCCTGGCATAAACTGGAACAGGATCTACACCAGGAAAATCGACTGTGTGTCTTTCCATTCATTCATGATAATCAGCTACTTCTAAGAAAATAATTTAATGTAAAAAAATAAATATCGGGTAACGCTTTACATTAACTACATCTTCATAATGCTTTTATACTGCATTCGTAAAACGTTCAGTTTCATTAAGTATTCATAAAACATTCATAAGCATCATGTATGTATACCTTAACATCCTACCATCCCTAAACAGCTGTAATATATATTAATAACAAACATTATATAATAATAATAACAAACGTTATAATTAAGAGATGTTAGGTGTACTTGCATGCTGCTTATGAATATTCTATGGATGCATTATGAAGGTGTACTGAATGTTCTATGAATGCATTATAAATGCATTATGAAGGTGCACTGAATGTTTTATGAATGCATAATGAATGCATTATGAAGGTGCACTTAATGTAAAGCGTTGTCAAATATTGTTAATATAGAGAGTTTTTCTCCATCACCACCACTTTCTAAAACCCAATAATGGCACAGCTGCGTAAGAACAATCATTTCTGACTCCAACTCCACTGCCTTCAGCCGGAAAATTCTACATAAAGAGAAAAAAGAGGCGGCAGGCAGAAGAGGGTCACAGCTGCACGCGATTGAAAGCACGATCCCCTATCTGTCTCCGTCTCATGGCCAAAGCTGCACCGCAATCGATCGACGCATTCAGCTGCTCGCTGATGCTTGACCGGCCGTAGGATGGCAGGGACTTGCCTTGCTGAGGCTGCGTGAGAAACATTGATTGCATTTCAGTCTGTGACGCACTGTTATTATTTCATTGTATTATTAAGCACATAATACTATATGATATTACTGTGATTTGTCTTTGACTGATGTTTCACCCAAATGAGATACAAAATAGGTTGGCAGGTAGGTACTTTAGTGGTCCCTCAGGGGGTACAAAAGCCAGACCTCAATCAGGGCTCGTACACTATGAACGGATTAGAGACACCAAAAAATATTCGTTGGTGCAACAGGCGGAGCTTAGAGGGTGATAACATCATAAGGGGCCGGGCTCCACCTGTTGTACCAATGAATTTTATTTTGACACCGTTTTAAAGAAGCCTAATTCATTTGGATTGTGGGAACCTGGAACATGTAGGTAGACACAAGGAAAGCAGGCAAACAACCTGGGCAGCAGTCAAGCTCACAATCCTGGAGGAGTGATGCTGCGGAGATACCCAGCGAGCCACTCTGCCCACGGCACATCACATCTTAATCCTTGCAATAGTAGTTAAAGAAACACTCTTTAAAGTCTTTTAGTATCAAGTATCAAAATGACTCTAATAAAGATATCACCAGATTTCAAAGTACATTCTGCTTTAACCACAAATACTTACCCAAAAAGCACTGAATGGCTCAGTGGGCTAAGACTCATAATCAGAAAATCACTAGTTTGAGCCCTGGCCTGGCCAAATCAGTCACATGTCAGTGGACCATTGAGCAAGGCCCTTAAGCCCCAGCTGACGGGGTTTCACACATTGGTTACCCCTGTGCTGTGACCTTCAAGCTATGGAGAGCAAGATGGGGTAGGTGAAGAGAAGTATTCCAATGTACCTGTACTTGTGTAAATGGCAAAGTAAAGGATTAATCATAAAGTTAACTAAAACCTCAAAGAGATTTCCATATTGGCACCGATGATATGGTAGCAGTTGGCCCAGATTCTGAATTCCATGTGAGCGTGTGCTGAATAATTCATCTCCATTAACAAGCGTGCCTTCACAAGCTGGCTGGTGCCGTGAGAGACTCAACAGGACCTCCGCGCCATGTTCTCTAACCTCCTTCGACGTGCTCGCAAGGCGTCCTTTAACACGCACGGCGCAATTGGCGGAAAAACGGCGCCGGCTGCCGTAGCGAAGAAGGCGGCCATTCTTTGTCCTGGATTCTGGGCAAGACTCTGGCAGCGACGACTGATGTCTTGTTGCCTTTCACGGGAAACAAAAGAGCAGCACCATGTCACAGACTGACATTTTCGTTTACTTCTGCACCTGTAGTCCTCGATGGTCTTTTTTGTGGCAAACTGCTTTATTGACGGAATGTGATTAGATGCTGCTTGGGGCTTGTGAGATGGGCCACACACTCAAAAAGATTCCAGCCATGTCTGATAGATAGTAATTAGTGTTATGTGGGAACCAGAAAGTTATTAATTGCTTACCTGAGTCGCTGATTCAAAGCAAGAAACAAACTGTAAATTGATATACAGATAAATGTTTTGTTAGTCCAGTCTATGTAATCCTCTTTAATGTCTCAGCCAGTAACTTTACAGTCCATGGCTTTAACCAGTATGGTTTCGCCACAGATTTTTAGCCACACCCAGCTCAGAAATTGCTGAAGCATAGAGGGGAAAAACTTGAATATAGACCAAATAAAATCTTTGTTGTCTTCATGTTAGTCTATGAATATCCATTTGTCCATTCATACTGAGTGGCTTCTGTAAAAGTTCATGGTCAGGCTCACGCTCCCCACGCTCGCCTGTCATTGTCATGGTAACTTCACTAATAGGGCATTGGAGGTGTGACTGTGTACAGTACACACCTCACAATGCATAGAGGTGTGTGCCACAATTCACCCCGCAACGCAGAGATGCTTGACAGCTCCATGCCCCAAAAAGCACAGAACCAAAACCACTCTGAAACACTCAAAAACCGAAGCGCTTTCAAAAAGCTGGTATTTGATCTATTTCACCACCCTGCCAGTTCTGGCATTATGTCAGCGCTGGGAGGTAATTCCACTGTAAGAATGGAGGTGGCTCTTGGGTAACTACCAGAGCGAGCAAACCAAACCTTTGGAGACGGAAACACCCTTCAGCTTAGTGGAAATTTATGGGGAGCCTCGCAGGAGTTGTGTTTATTAAAGAAATATACATAAAAGCAGGGGGAAACAAACGATTAAATTGGTAGAATGCGGGTTGGCGTAGCATCCCATCATTAATAGAGCCACATAATGCCATCCATCCATCTTTGAAGCACTTATCACAGTCAGGGTCACGAGGGACCTGGAGCCTGTCCCAGGCAGCACAAAGCACACGACTGGGCTACAAACTCACTCACACAATAGGGGTACCAAACAGACACCAATTAGCCTTTCCGGTATATCTTCGGACTGCGGGGGGGGTAAAAAAACCACATGACACAGGGTAAGCATGCGAACTCCACACGCACAGAGCAGAGGCAGGATTGGGACCCCCAATGCTGGACGTCAGAGTCACCAGGGCTGCCCACTGAGCCAGCATGCTTCCGAGATCAACACAATTATATTCTATAAATATCTTTCTACAAAATTCTGCTGCCCCTCAGGTAAGCATATAACCAGGAATGCTAGATCTAAATGATTCAGTGTTGCTGATGCACGTGACACTTTGTAGTGTCATTTATCACATTTTTATTCTTTTTACTCCTCATTCATTACTTTTTGTAATGAATTATGTGCCCCCCTGTGCATAATGACCTGTGCAGACAAAATCTGTCCATCAGTTACAATCGTCTTTGCTTTATTCCTTAAAGCCACGTCATATATTACTTAGACGGGTTCACTCATAATGCGCAATGCCTGTGAAACTGATGGCTATGAATTTTTTATGCTACCAAACGGAAGATATTAACTCTGCAACACTCTGAGCTAATCGGTCACATGGAAAAGATGGGCCCATGAACAGAGAATATGAAATATGCAATATTCCTCCAAACGACATAAAATTCTGGTCAGAAATTCAGCAATTAGGCTGAAGAAGGATGAGCAGAGTAACATCGATGAGGAACTGTGCTGGAAAATAAAAAAAAAATTATAATTCACTTTCCTCTCTCTAGCTCAAGGAAATCATAAAAATGACTGAATGTTTGGGAAGAAAATGCAAGATTGCCTGAGGACGTTCACGACTTGTGAGAGACCCGTCCATTCAGCGGGAACAGAGGGAAATGTAAGGCCTAATAAAAAAGGAGAATAAATATCCCAGGTCAGGACAATACAGATTCTGTTGTAGGGGAAACTCACTGCCAGTTCCCTTGGTTTGACTGGTTCCAGTTTAAAATCCCACAGAAAATCTGGCTATAAAAGGTGTGAGATTTTATTCTGCTTGCTAAAGCATGGTCATGAAATTGAATAATTAGTTCTTCATATAAGACGCAAAGGCTGTGGAATCGTAAAGCACAAGGCTCTTATTTCACCGGAAGTCAAAATAAAGTTTCTCTCCTGGCACCCCTGACTATTTTGCCGTCCCCCAAGATCTGACACCCATTCCACATCCCTTGGGGAAGGTGGTGGCGCAGGAGGTAGTACTATCGTTCTGCACCTTGAAGGTTGCAGGTTCGAGCCTTGGTTCCTCCTGACCCAATCAAAGTGTCCTTGAGCAAGACACTGAACCCCAAATTGCTCCGGGTGAGCAGTTTGGCGCCTTGCATGGCAGCCTCTGCCACTGGTGTATGAAATAGGTGAATGTAAGGCATAAAATGTAAAGCACTTTGAGTGGTCATGGGAGTAGAAAAGCACTATATAAATGCAGTCCATTTACCATTTTACCCTAAACAGCCCACTGTTTTATAAGACTCATTTACAAATACAGTCCCATGGATGTTTTCCATTCCAACGAAGGCAACTCTGGAAAAGAGTTAATTTTCAAAACTTAATTTTGTGTGGGATTATACATTCATAAACAACGAATTTCTTCTGTAATTTTTGCATCATTTTATTTAATGTGAAAGTGACTCTTCCACACTAAAAGTACATGACATGCATTAGCTCATTAATAAGTTCACTTCTGAACCTTACGCTCTGTTACAGGAGGACATTCTGGTATTGTCTATTTATTGTAAAGGGTGCAAGGATTAAAGGTTAATTTGAAATGCCTGTATGTCCTTTGATGGACTCGCATCCTGTCCAGGGTGTACACCAGCCTTCCTGGGACAGGTTGTCGGCCCCACTGAGACACTGATAAAAATAAGCAATTGAAAGATAGATGGATGGCTATAAAAAAGTGATATATATATATTTATATATATACATATATATAAAGATTGGCACTGCTCACTAAAATTAGCTACATTTATAAATAATACAAAAACCTGCCCCTGGGGAGAGATAAAATTAACCATAGCTGTGCCCAATAAGGCTTTACTGCATCACACAGTCTGCTGCTTCTGTTCTACCTCTGTCTTTATAAGAAATATGGGTTCATGAGCCATTAGTGATTCTTCAGGGCCAATAGCTCCCCCTCCCTCACAGACAGAACAATAGCACCCGATGAATTCCTTCCATACATTATTAATAACTGTTATCAGATCACAGCTGGGTGATCTGGAGCCTGTCCCAGGAAACAGAGGGCTCTGCGGTGGGGCATGCCCTGGGCAGGATGTCACTCCATATGGTGAACTGTGGAAATAAAATTATACTGCAAAACCAAACTGCACTAATTAGTAGTTGAAGATCAGAACGTCAGCTAGGAGACAGACAGGACACAAAACAAGTTAAGCTTCTGTCCCATTAACTGCTTGTTTTTCATTATGTCTTAAAATTCGGTCAAGGAATTTACCAAGGATAAAATGTGGATGTGGACAACACCACTTTGAATATTCAAGATATTTTACACATGGTCTGACACTGCAAACACTGTCTATGTACAAATAGGGAGAGAATACTGTAAAAATGTATACAATTTAAGGTGGCACGTTGGTGTGGTTGTCATCTGTTTCTTACGATACCTGGGGTAGCTTCCAAAGGTAGGTTGCCACCTCCATGACGGTATACTGACTTAGCTGGTTTGAAGATGTTTCGGCATTTTACACCGAATGCTCGAAAAACAGCTTCTTCTGGGATAAACGGATCCTTGCTACCCAGGTCATTTGGAGGTTGGAATAGGGAACTTTATTGAAATTTCAGAAGTTTTAGACTAAGGGTATCAAATGCATAAAACCATCTATTCACCTTTAACAAAAGACTAACAGAGATAGAAAAGATGCTAAATGTTACTTAAAAACCAAATAGCTCTATTGTGACCACTTAAATATTTCACACATCTTGAAAAAAAAACCATGCTTTATGTCATTCATTCACTGACAGATTTAGCTAGCCTCCCTCCTTCAAACACCCCAAAACATCCACGCCTTCATTCCTGCTTTGAACTACATTCCCAGGGGTTAAAGGCTTAAGATGTGACACAAAATCATCAGACCACTGCACTGTACCTGGCCAGCTGTAGCTAAACAAGTCTGCACACTGCACTCATTCTCGGTAAGAGCCCTGAATGCAAAGACCAGCTGGCTAGAAGAGTTTGTGGCTGGGGCACCATGGGTGAAAGCACCACATGAAGTCTAGTTAAAGTGGCCCACGTTTATGGAGATATGGGAGAGAAATCGATTTGCATTTGGAATGGAACATATCAGAATCCATGTTTGTTTTCAGCATTGTCGTTTGGCACTGATGGGAAGTGACAGTCTAGGCAACCCGGAAAACTGTTAGTCAAGATTCGCCTTAGGGAGTGAGATTACCCCTGAGGCATCAAGTGGGGCAGGATTTAAAGTAGCATTGGATTCAAACTTGACATAGTGTTCGAAGATTATCCCAAAAATCTCCTAGAGGTGAGGCATGATGACTCAGTCACACACTCCCCTCCATGGCTGGGGGGGGGGGGGGGTTTGAATTCCACACCCACCCAATATTTGCATGTCCTCTTTTCAAGTTTCCTCACGCAATCCAAAAATATGCATTTAGATGAGCTGGCATCTATTGCTCACACTGTGAAAATGTGTCTGCGTGTTCTGCAATGGGATGCCAGGCTGTGCATGCCGCTTTCTGGGGGCCTCCAGGCTCAACATGACCCTGTACTTGATAGAAGAAGGCTGCATGGATGGTATCAATTCTACTTAAATGTGTGTTCTGTAAAAATACACCTGATAAATAGTAAATAAGAGCAATGACACTTTCTTAATACCCATGGGAAAGTTCTCTTGGTAGCACTTTCCTTAAAGTGCTCATATATAAAGCATTATATATACCTTCATAATGCATTATAATGCATTCATAAAGTATTACATATACGGATATAACTATTTATAAAGGCATAACACATTATAGCCATGTTTATTATCCATTATGAATGCTCAATGATGCTCCATAATACACTATAGATACTTTCATAATGCATTAAACTGGTCAGTATAAGCCATTATAATCCTCTAATCTAACACACCTCCACTGAAGCCCCCTTCACCATTTGACAGGCTGCAGTCTTTAATAAAGAATACAGAATCTGCGCTCGAAATGAAACATTCAAAACCCAACTTGCTTAGTCCTGACGATTGGCAAGCTATGAGAAAACTGACACTCAAAGACATTCAAATGATTCATAAGAACGACATTACTAAGAATGCCACAGTCATTAATCGTGAGATAATCATAGGAAGTAAAGTGCCTTACAGCCAAGTTTAGAGTTTCCTGTTGACTATAGGAAGTCTTCATAAATCTCATTGCAGTACAAATAAATACATGGTCAATTGCTTCCCCTTGTTCTTGTGTAAGATGTCCACCAGTGGCTGTGGCTGTGGTCGAATCTAAGTGGTTTTTAAAACATTATTTACATAAGGATTTGTATAGAAATTGCAGTTATGTTAAAAATAAGACGCAATTAAACACTTCAAAGGTGTTATAAAGCATAAAATGAATATAACAGTATATATGCAGTGTTATAAAGAGGAGGAACAGTCACCTTTAGATAAGCTAGCTGCTGTGAGCGCAACAGAACCATCTGTCGAGAATCACAAAGCCATTATTTCTTCAATCATTTTGGGTTTTTCTGGCCATTTCTGAAACTAAAGATGAGTGTTGTTCCTTCAGCCGTGGCACAGCAATTGCAGACCATTCCTCCAGACCCTCACGGGTCATCTGGGTCAGGGGAAAGGCACTCTGCTTTACACAGACCGGTGTGAGCCGAGCACACACCTCGGTAGGAAGCGGACAGCAACAGACCGCTGGGGTAGAGAATGGCACCGCAGCCACCTGCCTCGCTGCGTGCAAGAAAAGACGAGGCGAGTCATAACTTTAAAAGTTTTGCTGCAGCAGTTTACTAACTTCATTCTGTCTTTAGGGTCATTGTCTGTCTGGACGGTGCTAATAAGCAAAGCTATGTGGTGGCCAAGGTGGCATTGGAGAGTCATGTGTGCAAAAAATACCCCTGTTTTACCACTAGTAAGGTTGATTTAAATACCTGGGTTATGAAGGCACAGGAAAAAGTCTACGAAAGGGCCTGAAGAAGCAGGGGAAAGCGGTTCTTCTCACGAAGAAGGTGGTTTCTCTGGGCTGTTGTGTCTGATTCCTCAGGGCGGGCATCCTCTGGGCAGTCTAGCCAAGTGGGGGCACAGAATGCATAAGCTCTTTGCTTACCCTAGGGCTTCCACCCTGTCCTTTCCCCTAGCAGGGGCTTTAAGCTGCTTGGAAGCTGCTTGGGAAGAGAATCCCACCCCCCCCAGCTAGGGCAATTAGTGCCCACCATCCGCGTCCAGTTTGCGTTCCCTGTAGGTGGTTTCCAGGCCGACCATTAGGAAATTGTGGTTGCTGCAGACAGCAAATGCTCCTGCGATTCCTCCTGGCTTTGCATGTCACAGCAGTTAAATGCAGTTTTTCATTAGTTAGAATCTGATATTCGGGTGATCTGTTTATTCTCAGGCAGTATAATTTAATAAAACATGGTCACTTACAGTCTTTGTGAGGTACAAATTATGATAAAAAAAAGGTTTTTAATGAACATTTCATCCTATTTCCACGCTCCTTCCTTTAGATGTCTATAATTTGCTTTGATCTTACGAATGTTTTTGTTTTACCGAAAAGAACAGTTTTGTCTCATTAAGAGAAGTCGACAGTCTTTTTGCCCTGAGATGGCCAGTGGCATTCTCTCTATCCAGCCTTTACCAGGCCACCATGTTACAGGCAGCCCCTCTCCATTTCAGATCAGATTTACGACCCCCTTTTCAGAGTGGCCTCACCTGCAGATGGTACATGATTGCGAAGAATCCCAGTGTGAAGGAACGGTCTGTCACAGACGAGATAACGGAGGGTGGCTTTAAAAATATTACCTCGGACCCTTTTGTTACAAATGCAGCAGGGCAGCTGGCCGGCCCCTACTGAGGACAATCAGCTTTGATTATCTGCAGTTAAAGGCTTTCAGTGCTTTGCCTGGCGTCTCTTGGAATACACGAAAAGGTTGTTTTGACTGAGGGCTTCTAAAAGCTTGCCTGTAATCTAGTATTATTCTTTCTGTTACTATAATTCTGGGCAGCATGTTTTTCTTTCCTTGCTATCCGTCAAGGTATTTTCTGAGTCTGCCTCTTTCTGTTTGTTTGGTGTGACAGTCGGCTGCACTGTTATTCTGAAATTCCTCACCCGTGACCTCAGAGTCTTCCTCCCTGTGACCTCTTCTCCAGTCGTCAGGCTGATCAGACTGACAGTCTGGTGCTACACCGTTAGCGTGCATGCGTGTGATTCTCTGGTCGTTAATGCCCTTTGACGTTTCTTGGCGTTTCCCTTGCTGGTCCTCTTAGAACTTGTTTCTGCTTCTTACCCCTGACTGTCAAGCCTCGGATAGTGAGTGGGATGCTCTATTAAGACTTCTGCTCTGTTAAGAGCCCTGGGGAGATTCATCCCGGCGGAGAATCAGAAAGTTTCTGTCAGAAGATCCCGTACCGTATAGGATATCGTTGCTCTCTAATGGAAATAGCGTATGTCCACAAGCTTTTTATGATTGCGACTTTCTCTTATAGATGGAAAACACCCTTCCTCCTGTCTACTGGTACTTGGCATCTAATTGACCAATGAAAAGATGCTTCATTAAGTCATTTATTTAACTAGTATTTTTGTTTGTACTAGTTAACATTTAAATTCATGATTGGATCTTTGTATGAATTACCTTATATTGTTCATTTTAACAGCTAGCTAACATCATTAACTTCGAATTTAAAGCGAGATTAGTTTGTATTTTGTTGACACAAATTTGCTTACTGGCAACAATCCATGAAAGTCCATTTAAAACATTAAACTGTTCACTATTGGCTATGTAAAGTTAGATTTCTATTTGTGGTGCTAAGGGTATCTCATTATATTAATTTAAGTTTATTTTGCATGCTCCTGAAATAATATATTTTTGGAGATATATGTTTTTCATTGGACAGCAACAATATAAATGTGGACACGTCCTCTTCACCTGGTGGGACGCATTCAGGGTAGCGGGGCTTGACCTTTGCTGTCGCCTCATTAAAGACAGCCTGGAAGGATACGATGAACCCTTTGCTGATGCCTTAACTGGTGTTCACTCCTGTGGTATATGCCTGGCCATTCCATCTGGACCCCGGAGGTCAATTCACCCTCCAGCAGCCAATGAGATTTTATTTATACTCTCATAGAGAGATGCCAATGAATCAGTCATAGTACATGAAAACCCCCAAGGACACAAGTGGCCTTAACAGCAAACAATTTTTGTGAGTTGTTTTATATATAGATTCCTTTGGGCAACTGTTGAGCCAGATTGCTGTGATACCTGATAAAAAAAAGATCATTCAGACAATAGACATTAATACTCGTTAGGGGGACAAATTAATTGCATTAATCAGCCACTGCAATGAGTGGGAGGATGTGTAGAGCTGGTGACTGATATCTGCACTGGGGATGAACTTTGGTGCAATGGCACCAGGTGCAGACTGTTCAGTCTCGTCACAAGAGACGGGGGGGGGGGGGGGGGGGCTGAGCTCCGCCTCCTTTACTGCAACCGGCCATCGTTAGCGATACTGTTGCTTCAGTAGCCTGAGGTTAAGTAAAGTGATCAAATAAACCACAGATACTACCATGGTAATTAAAGCTGTTCTCTCATAGCCATTCACAAGAAGCATAAAAAAGAAAGAAGCTGATTTATGATTGGATTTCGATGGTTATGTATCTCGTTAGAGAAAACTGACAGCTTTCCGTGCAGAGTTTCAAAGGGCATGAGACGTGATGCTTATATCCCTTTAAAAAGTGTTTCTCCGTTTGTAGTCCTGTGGCCCAGCCTCATTTTGACTTGCTGAGATCCTTGCCTCGGAAAGGCTTGGCATCCTCCCATTGCACGCTCCCGTTTTGTCCCCTGCCGCACACCCGACCCCGCGCCCTTGTAGTTGCCCTACTGTCGCTTCTCCTCGGCCTGTCCATGTCAGCCAAGGGGTCTGCCGTGGCCCCATGCAATTTCGCGGTGCTCAAGATGTTCCCGCGATTCCCATGAATCATCGCATTAACAAAACAGCTTAAACGAGGCATGATGAGTCAACAGATCCTGGCACGTGACAGTGTTTCCCTCTGAGTGATAATCCTGCTGAATAACTATCCCTCCCGACAGCAGGCTGAAATAAGATGCTGGTTTTTGGAGACGGTCTTGGCCTGGGGCAGCATGCGTGGTAGACTGAGGCTGAGGTCCACACCCCGGTTGGAGGCCTGTCTTTTTTTGGTGCAGGGTGAGTCTAAAAATAGGTGAGGCTGCTCTCTCAGCTGGGGGGAGGGCTAAAGATGGTGGTAGTAATGGCCGAAGTGCAATGGTGCATGACAATATGCATACAAGCAAGCCGCAAGACAAGCCTCACTGCAGTATCGATATAGTGTCTCCTTGCAGGAGTGTGCATATCTGCAAATCATTACAAGTCATTATTCTGCAGTTAAGGCTGCCTGTAATAGATGAACATGTGCATGTACCTAAAGTACCCTAGTTCTATGCATTAGTGTTTCTCAACCAAGTCCTTGGGGAACCACCAGACAGTCCCTATTTTTGTTCTCTCCCAGCTCCCAATGCATCCATATCCAGTACTCGGTGTTTTTGATTGGCTAAGAGGTGGGAGGGAGCAAAAATGCGGATTATCTGGGGGCCCCCAAGGACTGGGTTGGGAAACATTGATATACATATTAAGAATGCATTATTACCGAAGCTGCCAGGTTTTACCATGGTGGTCTAGTCCACAATGATAATGGTTAATAGCATTGTAACATTGTTTAACATGGTCAACAATTAAGGTCTTTATTAATATAGCACTGGAAAACAAGTCGACCTGGAAACAGGAGAACATTTTCGCCATCCAATAAATGAGTCAAAAACAGGATCTCCATTGGTCTTTGCCCTCAGATTCATAGATCAAAGCACAAGCTTATAAAAGCCTTCAAAGAAGAATAAAAAACATTTCCCCTGTGATATGAAAGATGTTGCAGAGAGGCTGATTTGTCATCAGCATAGACGTGCAGGTTGCAAGGGCAAAAAACAGAAGACTTCAAAGAATGTTAAAAATGAAAATGGGCTTCCTGCCAGTGACCGTGGAGTGGTTCTACCCAGAGTCCTAGACGTCACTTCATTAGCTGCTCCAAATACCAGGCATGTCACCGAGGGCACTCGTCTCCGCTGTCTTAATAATCTACCATAATCTGCTGGATCGGGTAAAGGTGCACGGTGAGATATAACGGACAGGAGGCAGGAAAGTGTGTCATCTTACTCTCATCATGCAGCGGCTGCACACAGAAATTACTGGGTCTGGAAATCCCTCTTCAGCTGCATGAGTGGCATTACGGGGAGGGGAGGTGGGGATGAGAAAGGACGGCTTGGTAAGGTGGGTTTAGGGGCTTGGTCAGTGGAGGGGATGGAGTGCGACCTGGACGTCAGACATCAACAGCAGATGGCATAAACCTAACCATCAAGTTAGCATATCCTACCCGTGACCCAATTGGTTATATTAGAGCAGGGGTGGCCAATCTTATCCGCAAAGGTCCGGTGTGTATATGGGTTTTTGTGATGACCTTTAGGTCAGCTGTTTACACCCAGGTGTGAGGACTCTTCCGCCAGGCAGTCCTATAATTAGTAATCCATTCCCATGGACTGGAAAGTTTCTGGAAAGTTTCCAGAAATGTACTATCCCTTTGCAATCATAGAAAGCACAAAAAATGGGAATCCTTGGCCTCCTTACAGCTGCCTCTGCTGAAGTTACTGCTTTAATGCTTTATTACTCACTGAAAAAATAAAAAACATAGCAGAGAGACCAAATAGTGTCCAGTAGATGGCTGACCCAATGACACTGTGCCACTGTGCAGGAAGGCGGAGCACCGTGGACCGAATCCAGCATGTTCCTGGAAATAATCATGCCGTCTGTGACTGTCACTGCTGTCAAAGGTCAAACCCAGAGCCAGGCCTGCTTGACAGGAATGCGGCGCTGTCATATTAACCTAGCTTTGAAATGACAATGTGCAGGGTCAGCAAGTCGGAGGATCATTCAGCCAAACAAAGAGGATGAGCTGAATCTTAGTGCAAAGTTAGAAGACACAGCTGTGACCAAATGCTTCTGGATGGTTCTTCATGTAGATACATCATTCACCTTGGAAACAGGCCTCAGCTCAATCCATCAGCCCTCATTCCCAGGGTTATTATAACTTGGCATGTTCTGCTTTGTTTTGGATCCTCCACCCAGACCGATGTCTTCATGCCAGTCCTTAGATCTGCAGCATCAAAGCGCCCATCTTGGCTTCTTCCTGTCCCTGATCCACATGGCCATATTTGGTTTTTCTTCTTTATTCTAACCTGCCAAAGCAAGTTCTTCCACTTTTTATGCATTGTGTCGATCCTGCCCCAGACGCGTCCTTAATGTAAAGTGTGTGTTTTTTTTTTCATTTTAGCTGTGTTTAGAGTTTTCTGATTTTGGGATGTATAAAGAAGGAAGATTACGGCAGAGATTAAAAACAGTACACAGCTGTTTTTTGATCCATCATCCATCCATCCATCCATCCATCCATCCACCCATCTATCTCTTTAAATATATTTGTATCCAGTATAGGGTTTCTGGGAACCTCTGAACCAATTATTTTTCGTCCTGCCCCCAGAACATTTTTGTGTAAGTAACACTCCCATGAGCTCATGGACAGCTTTGATTGTCAAGCTTTGTTGCTGTTTCTTGTCTGGAAAGGGGTTTCTTTAACCAGTATAAAGGTAAACCCCCTCCCCCAGGTAAACCCCCTCCCCCAGGACAGGCTATTTTAAGCCCCATGGCCATGCTTGTCAGGCATCTGGGGCTGACAGTCATGCTTCGGTTGCAGCCTAGCATTAGCCTACGTGCATCATACCCCCACTCCTCTGGTTACAGTGACATCCTAGTTCACTGTCATGGCCGCCTCGCAGGCTGAATGCACCTCAAGCTGAGGGGGGAGGCAAGGGGGAGCAAGCAGCCAGTACTGCTTATCTACAAGCGGAGGGCCCGACTAATTTGGGCATTTAGTGCAACTGCAGATACAGCTTGGATACAGGATCCTTGATGTGAAGCAGAACATGGGACCTGTCAGACTGATCGCGTCAATAAAAGGGGAGGTTGGAAACACACCTGGAGACATTTTCATCAATAAATGTAAAATACTCTCAAGATATGTGCATATAAAGTACACATGTGCACTACCTAATACATGCACGTAATCCATAGCTTGCTATTAATATCTTAATACATTTACTGGTGTATATTTACTGAAGTAAACAGTTCAGTAATACTGCAAGCACAAGTCTTTTGTGTTCTAAGTTTATGGATCATCTTGGTCTTACATTTTACAGCCTGTGCTTCACTAAGACTGGTTCCAGATAGCAGCAACCTTACTTAGACATTATACCAATCATCTCATGATTTACCTGCCACTGTCACACTATATTACGATGTATAAGGTGTTTTCTTGACTGTTCTTAAATCAGTTCTGCTCCAAATAATATTCAATGGACTCCACACGAACAGGGAACCCCAACTAGCAGACTGCAGTCCACATCTGGACCGAATGGCACGATTGATAACCCCCCCCCCCCTCCCCACTCCACTTGGTGTGCAATTTTTTTTCTGAACTTTAGCTTTATGTTGCTGATAGAATCTGGCCCTTGGGGGGGGGGGGGATTAGGGACCCCTGACATACAGCATAAAAATTCACACTTAATACAAAGAATTATAGGTATATCACAATAATATAAAATCATACTTTTCCCCGTAGTTACTAAATACGGGTGCACAGAAAGGCAGATTATACTTAACAGAAAATGTGAACCTTTCTAAAAATGGCTGCATGCTATTTACCATTCAAATTTTTGAATAATTATGAGCTCAGATATAGGCAGTTTGTTCAGCTATTCTTCGGGTCCTATTCAAAGGTTTTCCTCTGTGACAGGAGGAGACATCGTGTCAACTCTGGTTTCGTGCTTGGCAGTAATTTTGAGTGACTCCACATTACAGTGAGCGGACCTCATCTGAGGACCTTGGCGGGATCTTTTCATTGTACGCAGACTGCGTTTTTATTTCGCCAAGAAAAAGCCTCCCTACCTGATGAATTTCTGATTAATTACTCTTCTTACACAAATGGCGAATGCCGTACGCTAACAGACAAGGCTTCCTCAGCTCCCGAAAAACAGCCAGCGTTTCCGACAGAAGCACATTCAAATTCAGTGAGCGGGACTGCAAATGCATAGAGGGTGGACGTAGGCGACATTTAAAACGTTTGAAATCTCTTTACCGGTATTCATTTGGGTGAATAATGTTCCGATAGCGCGAAAAGAGCCTGTCGAGTTAAAATAAATAAGCGGCGGCCGCGGTAGTCTAACACCTGAACTCCATTAGTGCCCTTGTCTCGCTCGGTCTGGCGCGCGCGCTGTGATCGCGCGCTAAGTGTGTCTGCAGCCTCAGCTGGACCGAAGCGGCCAGCTTCAAACGGCAGACGGTCGGTTTATTGTCTGCAGAGGTGAGCACGTCGGCAGGGATGTTTCCCGTGAGCCGAGGCTATTTCAACACTCTCTTTATTTACCAAAAAGAAAGGGATTGGGATGAAAAGAGGAATTTGTCTTTGACAGGCACACTCCTGTTCATGCCAAGCTGTGGGTCACAAATGGAAAGAATTTGTCCGACAAAAATACAGTTTTTTTTAGAGTTTTAAAAGGGATTTCATTTTTATTTTATGCAAATGTAGAGGATTCCCAGGTCTTAGCTAAATACACCCTCATTGCTTCAATACACTAAATCTCTGAGATCTGAGTTGCCACGATTTTGCGTGTGGGTGTACGTGGGTGGGTAGGTGGGAGGGGGGGTACATGCGTAACACAATACATCTATTAGCCAGCAGAGAACAATGATGGAGTTTGTTTTCACAAGAGCTGTATGGTTTAATGTTTTATGTTGTGTTCCAAATCTTCTGTGACTATTCAAATAAAGCGAAAGGGAAGAAACTCATCTGCGTTGCTGTTTGGGGAGCTTGGGGTGGGCAAGTATCCTAAAATGGCAAATATATTATTACATTTTAATTTGACCGTGACACCATCTATAATCCATATTCTGTGTTATTACCTGAATCAGCTTCCATTCACACACACACACACGCGCACACACACACACACACACACACACACACACACACACACACACACACACACATATCCTTATTCGGATTGCTCATTCACTTCTATGGGAAAAATGCTAACACTAGCTATGACGACCTTAATCCCTACCCAGCCCTAACCATAACCATAAGTAACCAAGCAAAATGCAAGAGTTTCTGCATTTTTAGTTTTTTCATATAGCAGTCACCCATTTTTATACAATAGAGTTTTCCTTTATGGGGGATAGGGATCCGGTCCCCATAAGGATAGGTATAACACACACACATGCACACACACACACATACATAATGCATATGTGGACGGTGATATAAATAAATGTATAATAAATGTACACTCTGTGTGTGTGTGTGTGTGTGTGTGTGTATATATATATATATATATATATATATATATATATATATATATATATATATATATATATATATATATATATATATATATATATGAAACAAAAAGGATGGCATTATTCACGTGACCTTATAATTTCAGCGACTAATCATTGGCTATACATCCCCCCTCCTTTAATCTACTTCCAGTAAACTTTGTTTTTAGTGGTCCTAGCCAGACACTAATGATCATTGGCCCAAAACAGGTAATCAAAGCCTTCCCAAGCTGTCTTCTGACACTGCGGTGAGTCTTGTGCTCCTCCCACCCCGTTTCTGCCAATCACATGGGCTTTTTACACAGAAGTTTTGACATCTTGTGCTTCCTTATTCTCTAGGTGCTGTTGGGCCAGGACTTCAAACATGCTTTTTATAGCGAGAGAACAAGGGTGGGTATCAAGGACCTGCACAGGGGAGGGGGGGGGGGCTCAGACCTAGAAATTGTGAAAATTAGAATGGATTCCGTAATAGATTCCTCAAAAAGAGCACGACCCTGTTTATGTTAATGCTGAAAGCTCGTTAAACTCTATCGTAGGAACAGAGACTCCAGTCCTTCATACTATAAAATTAAGTAACACATTCATGCAAGTATATGACAAAAATAATTTTAAGCGTTAGTTTTTGGCAAATCTTTATCACCTGGTGGCTATGCTTGAATATATTTATTGTTATGAAACAAAGCATTCTATTATGTTGCTATTTAAAAAAAAATCATAAAAATGTTCATTAATCAGAAATCATCATGGGAGATGGTATTCTCCAGCTTAGCCATCACTATGAGGTAGTGACAGGAGTCACTGTGTGTTCCGTTCTGTTTCGGCGCGATTTCTATGCTTGAATCCCCGACGCCTTTCTCTCGACGCACTGTCCCCAGTGGGCTGAGCTCTGTAAAAATTTTAGGGCAACTTGCACGCGGTGTAAAGAATCGGAGACAAGCAGCACATAGAAACACCACAAAACACAAAATTGACCTAATAAAACAGGGGAGGATCTTTTTCTCATTTTGGATTTATTTTTCTTAGACTGCAGAATATATTGAAAAATATTTTAAAGAATGTATTTTAATCATGTTTTAACCAGTTACCTGGTGGACTGAAGGCGTGTTTTGCACCTGTATGTAAGGCAGCAATTATTGCGTAGAATAGTGGAGAACTTCAATCTAGGACCGACAGGTTGGGAAAACAGAGCATTACTATTTAATAGCGTTAAATAATGTATGATCTAATTCGTAATATAAAGAGACATTTTGCCCGTATATGGCGATGTGATTTAATATTAATAAATGACTTTTATTTATCTGCACAGGTCTTTTACATTTGATTATCTTTTATGTTAAGCAGATTGTGTGTTTTTATTACCCTAGAGCTAGAGGTTACGGGTCCCATGTGGAACCTCATTAAGCATATAATCATCAAAAAATAGGTGAATCTTTGCCGGCTTGGCGCTACACCTGCAGGAAGCACATAGGTATGAATTTCAACATGTCCACATGACAATAATAACAATAAAACCAGGAAAGTTTAATCGGTGCCGATGTTGAATATTCAATATTGTTTTTATAACGCACCTCTATAGCTTACTTGTGGGGTTTATTCATATGACAGTTTACAAAATGTAACCTTCACCGTGTTCATTATTCCTATCAGTAATATTCGAGATATTTAAGATATAGGGCAGTGTTTGGACCGTAATGAACGCCTGGGATGAAAACAACAATAACTACACTCACAATGAATGTCATTATTTAGGCTAAGGCACCGAAATAGCCTACAAACGAAGCGGAGACACCGAGCACGATCGTTTCGGTTCTGAACGGTATTTTCTACGTACACGTACACCTAACCAATAGGGCGGATCTTCTGCGTTTGGTCTCCACCATATAGTATGCAGCTCCTTCATTGAATATCCTATATATTGCGCTACAGCACTGGTGTCATCTCCATATACCTTCTCGATGTATGAAGCAGGGGGTGCACATGTTCGTTTCGAGTAGGTCCGAACGAATATGCCACACATGTTTAGTCGACAGTCCATGAACAGCAGCGATCCCCGAGTTATTGAGGTTTTTGCGCATCGGTATGTTCCTGTCTGCGTATAAGTTATCAGGGAGGCAGGTCAACGTGCGGAGGGGCAGCGTCGCTTTAAATGCCCAAGGACGAAGCGAGGTGAGCGCGTACTGCCGGAGCGGATCTCATGCTTTACGATCGGCTCCTATTTAAACCCAACTCGCCGACAGCCACGCATATACGTCGCCCTGAAAGAGTTGCAACATGCAAGTGATCCACTACCATATACAAAACGTAATGACTCCATATTACTGCATAACCTATAAAGAAGCTTTCGCCCCTATCAAAGCACAACTCAGCAGCGATTTCTTCCGGAAAGAAAAGGTTCAGAGCAGAACAGGAAAAAAATGCACAAACAAAGACCATCTTGAACATAGATTAATTATAAGCACATCGTTATTGTTTGCTTGGGTGTGTTTGAAAGGGGAAATTCCGTTGCAGGGGATGGGAGGGAGTTAGGGCATGAATAATTGATTGTTCTGTTTTGTGTCAGGACGTGGGACGTTTCGGAAGGTATAACTCCATGTGATTCAGTGAGTTCGTTTGTCGGCAGCTACAGCTTCTTTCCCAAACACTCACACGGCCACTGCGAGGGGAAGGAGGCGGACGACCTCTAGGCTGGGGGATAAAAAAAACAGGGATGCGCCGAGTGAGGTGCTAAAATAGCCACTGAACTTCATTTTGGAGGGCAAAACGTCTCAGTACATACACAGGACGCCACGACAGGTAACCATTTCCTCTGCTATGTGGGAAATCGTGTTTTGTCTTTGCTTTTGATTGTGGGACGAAATGGGGGAGCTGTCCATTAGATGGTTCTGAAATGTGACAACGTACGGATAAGGGTTGATTCCGCGCTTAACGGTGTTTGTACATTACAAAAGAGAGAGGTGCCGGGAAAGTAATTAGGAATAATAGTTTTAATACTGAAGCACTGTTGCACTGATGAAATAATCCATGTCTTGCAAATATGTGGCTGAAAGCTCAGTGAGCGTGGGAAATCACGTTTCTTTTAATTGGATAGTGTAAATGTTTCACATTGGAAGAGAATTATAAAGCTCCGGAAGTCGATTACTGCGTTTTTTCCCCTAGTGTTAAACTCTAGGAAAACTTGAGATTTTCTGGTAAGCAAGAAGACACCTCCGATCAGGTGTAATAAATTACAAATCGGACTTAAACGCAGCTATATTTTAAGTGAGGAGGTGGGACGTTTAAAGCGTCAGTTTTAACTGCTCTCAAGAAGAGGTATCACGATAGAGAGATCTACTTCCACTAACACCTGACTTTTTAACACCACCGTCCTGTCCAAATGGATCGAGAGTGAACGCTGAAAATATAAACTAATTGAAATGCAACAGCGCAAACAACCAAATAATACATCGCAAAATAAGTCCTAAGGTATTGTACAGTACATAATATTCGACTTTTTAAAATATCTGAGACGCTGACCTTGGGATAACACTGACGCCAAAATCAAATTATGACTTGGCAGATTATTGGTGTCAAAATTATTCTAAGATATCGAAATTTATTTTACGGTTTAATAATGACCAGAGCTCCTTCCACCGACGAATGTCAATGAGGAGTATGGGTATGATTACAAGTTTACATCAGACTGCAATAGGTTCGCTGTTCTCGATGCCTGTTTATATTTAATGTGATTTTTAGGTCTGGCATCCACGGGCTGTTTCTTCTGTTCCACCTGAATGTGAGATAGGAAAGCAAGTGAAGGCAGGAATTCAAAGCCATCGCCATGGAATTTGTTATGAAGCAAGCGTTGGGAGGTAAGTCACTGAACCGTCCTTGTATAATCGGAAACGTCAGGATCGAAGATGAATAATATGGACGCCTGAAAGTGGATAAACCTTACGCTAAACGGATTTCCCCGGCATAGTTTAGCTCAACATAATACGTTTTCCTTGCATAAGCCACCCTGAATCATGTACGTAAATAGGATTTTACCTGTTCTCCACTTGCGACACTTGTCCGTCCTTGATACCTTCGGTCGTTTCGCATGAACATTCATGTTATACGAAATAAAAGCACAATACTATTTTCGCCATTGAAACACGCATTCAATAACTAACATTTTCATACCGAGCGATTACGCTTCGAATTGAATTTAATCAGATATGATTGTTGCTGGTATTTCAAGATTTAGCGGGATTTTATAAACTTGTTCTATGTGTCTACGTTTGCGTTCCGGTTATTTGTTAGTTAAGGTGAATTTCTGGAAATAGATAGCTGGATATATTAAACATAAACACCAGCTTTTAAATACGTATTAATGGGCAAAAGGATGTCTGTAGGTATGTAACCCAAGTTCGGTCTGTGTATCGTATTCAGTTCAGCAAGGCGTGGAGCTTGCAGAGAGACTGCGCACCTCGCAGAACAAGAAGTTCTTGGTGGAGCAGTTTAAGAAATAAGGTGTTAAGTTCATGCCCTTGGAATCTGGTTGCTTGCTTTAAAATATACATTACTATTATTTAGGTATGCAAACCCGCTAGTTAACTAAACATGGTGTTGACCCTTTATCTTATAACTTAGATTATTGAGGTCAGTGGGTGTCTTCCTGCCAATAGCTGTGTTATACCAGGGCGTTTTTGTCCTCAAGCACTTGAGAAGAGTGAATCGATGCTTTTCTCACAAGCTGAGCACACCCTCAGCTATTTGCCTGTCACACTATGGCACCACAATGACATTATTTTCACCTGAAGGACGCACAAAAGAGTGCGTTTAAAAGGTCAGCCGTGCGGACTGGGAAATCACGCCCCAGCTCTGCGTAGAGGCTGCCGTCCCTGTTGAAGACGCGCAGCCTTCCTCTGCCTCGGCTCCGTAATGACCGGCCCATCAGCGTCAGCACTCAGAATCTGCCGCTCCATCTTAATTGAAGCTGACAGCCGAGCCTTGTGACAAGATGGATACCCAAGCAGGGTATTGCTAAAAAAACAAAACCCAGCAAAGAACCGGTTATGTTTGGTTAAATAAAGGAGCTCGTCGGGGTCTCTGGTCTGCCCTGTGATCCCATGGATAAAGAAAATAATTAAAGTCCAACAAAGTCTGCGCAGGAGGGATTTCACCGTCATGGGAACTGAGTGACCCTGAACTCTTCATTCACGGCCCCGGCTGTTTTTCTCTCTCACATTGAACGGGTCATCCGGGAGAATTGTGTGCTGGTGAGCAGGCTGTGAAGTCAGTGGGGTCTCCGCTACGTTTTTGCAGGGTACTGCATGCACTCGTCACTAGCCAATCACGTAAGCGACAGCCCAGGAGGTGGTCTCTTTGAGCAAAAGGGCTACCACGTTACCTCCCAGCATAACAGGCGTACCAAAACATCATTAAAGATACATGTACACAGCATTCTTCTTTCATCCCTGTGTACTGCTGGGCTTTCAAGTTAAACACTTCTGATTCTCCTTCCTGCGATTATTCGCTCTCGGAGTCACTGTGGTTCCCTGCGGACTTTTGTCAGATTACCCAACTCCAAACTCAGCCTAAACGACAACTGATCAAAGATGGCGCATGGGATACAGACAGATGACAATGGTGGTGACCCGTTTTCGTCCTTGGACCTGCTGCTCGATGTCGAGCTTCAAAAGCTTCTCCCCAACCTCCTCCATCTACAAACAGTCTAGCAAATCCCCCTGCCAGCATACACGTCCTCAACTACGGTGATGCCGGGCACTCTGAACAAAAGGGCACTCACCGTTCACTCAGCTAAAGGTGTTACCACAGTTCTGTTGGCGTGACTGACTTTTTCGCTCACCCACTGACTGCCCCGTTCGCCCGTCCACCATCTCGCGGAGACGATGCAGCACCGTGTGAAGATTTTCCCAGCATGCCATGCTAACAGCATGGACCCGGGGTCTACCTGTGACTCCAGAAGCTCCGGACTCATGCTTATCGATTTGAGCGCTGACCTAGAAACGGACGAAAACGCTTCTGCTGAGGCGGCGCGATGTGTGAGGAGCGGGGAGAGCATGAGAATTAGAGTGCAGGAATCAATATGATGCCGTAAGATGGTGCATGTGTGTGGGATGGGGTGGGGGGTGGGGGGGGGGGGGGGGCTGAGATGAGGCTGAGGTGCTGAGAGCAGGACTGGGAGGCGGGGGGGGGGGGGGGGGGCGGTGAAGTACATATTTCCTCAGGAGACACAGTGAAGTCGGTAACCTTTTAATCATTATTTAGAATGTTTTCTCTGGTGGACATGTAGCCCCGGCCTGTGTTCGTCGCTGCAGGGCTAGATTAGCACACAGGCAGCAAGCAGAGGATAAGGACGAGGGGGTGATTAAGCGTTAATGTAGAGGTACGGTTGCAGACTTGTTTTGGGTGAACAGTATCTGTCTCTCTCTCTCACACATACACACATTTATAATTATGTCTTTATGGGGACTCTCCATTCATTTCTATTGAGAAAACTGTAATCCCAACATGACGACCTTAACCCCCACCCAGCCCTTGACCATAAGTAACCAAACACAGAATGAGATTTTTGGCATTTTTTCGTTTTTTGATTGCTTTCACAGATCTTTCTGGAAAACGGTCCCCACAATGTCAAAATAAAAGGTTTATATTTCATTGTAGGGAAAATTTGGTCCCCACAATGTAATATAAACATAATACACACAATCACACACACACACACAAAGACATGTGGTGAGACCTCCATGCTCTATGCACAGCACGAAGAGCAGACACCAGGAAACTGCAAGCAGAAGCTGTAGCCCGTCCGGGGTGGAGGTCGAGCATCCGCTTGGCTGATTGAGTCTTAGAGTGCTGTTCCCATGTAAGGATGAGCTGTGAATGGCATCGTAGGGTTTCCTCCCAAATTGGAAAATGCTAATGCCCATGTAAAGGCTTTCAGGGCACATACATACTCTCACACACATACTCTCTCTTATCGCACATTAGGTAATTGTGTAGAACTTCAGCCCCAGATTGGTGCTGTGAAGCAGTGAGTCACTTGCAGAGCCTGGGTGTTCATACCCACGCTCTCCGCTAGGCTAGCACACAGCCCAGCGATCTCTCTGCTCGAGAGAGAGCTAACGGGGATTTGTGTGCAGCCACGGGAGCCTCATGCTAGCCGTTTCCTTCAAAACTACAATCTGACATCAGACACCCACAAAGCAGGAGAGGAAAGCAAACCCCGCTGGCTCTCTGCGACTAAACCTTCACGCTCGTCCTGAATCTGCACCACGCATATAGGCCGGTGCTTATCAATCTGCCGCATGTCGTGCGATAACGCACAGGCGGCCTCAACTTTGAAATATGCAATAAGATCTTAAAATGATGACTTTTAATTCCATCCCACATGAATGTCACCAACAAGGGTTTTGGCATAGTGTCAGTTTCCAGTGGATTGTGGACTTCAGGGCTTTCAAGAGGATTAATTCTTTCTCTGGGACATTTTTGTACATCAGGCCAGTTCACGCCACGCAGGCCAGAAAAGACTATGCTGTATGACATGAGCAACTTCTCATTTAAGACTCAGAAAACACCCCCCCCCTTGAAATATTAGTCTGAACAGAAATCTGAGTCTATCACACTCCTGTAGTCACTAATTCAGTTATCAAGGGGTCAAAATATTTAGCGGCACGAGGTTGGAAGAATGAGAGGTGGGAGGAGATTCTGACTGTCACAGAAACACCATCAACATGTTTTACATCAGAAGAATGGGCATAGGTGTAGATTACAGGGGTGGGGGAGGTGGGTTTTAACCCCCAATAATCAAAACCGGCTAATATATATGTAGCCGGAGACCTCAGTCCTTCCCGATGTTCAAACCAAAGTTACACCCTTGAGCGTGGGCCAAGGTCTCTGTGCGATGGTATTGACATCACTGGGAGGCAATATTGAGGTCACTGGGCTGACTTGGCGGGTGCTGGCTGCTGGTTTTCTACTCGTTGTCTCTGGGCAGGAATGCCAGCTTTGTTGTATCCTTACTCCCCATGAGCCAATAGCAGAAGAGAGCATCACAAGGCCCACAAAAGCAGCTGCCTGACAGATGCCATGTGTCCCAGAAGGCAGTGGCCCACCCATGTGACACTGTGAGCAGCTTCGTACCAGCATCTGACCTTCAGTACAAATGCCAAGCATGGTTCTGCAGACTCAGGTTTGAAGAGCAGGAGCAGCAGCCGATAATCTCATGGCCCAGAAGCTGGGCTGGTCATAAAGCAGCTACAACTAGGATGACGGTCAGTGAACCTTCAGGCCCAGGTGAAGATCTTTGCAGCCAGGCCGGTTGGCTTAAAGGGAACGCTCACCCACCAGGTTCTCTGATTTCACAGCAGTTTAAAAGCCCATCCGAATCACAGAGCACTCGGCACCTAACAGTAACCAGATGGCACCCTGTCTGGGCTTGAGAGTCTGTTGTGCTTGTCTTTGGACAATTTTTGCGCTAATTTTAATGTGCTTGACATTTCATTAGATTAGCATGATTATCATCTACGGCCGCGTCGCGTTACCACTAAAACCCAACTGCAAGTAGCACTTCAGGAAATGAGTCGGAATTGAGAGGAAGGGATAGATGGGGGGAATGTTGGCGAATCGGGGACGGGGACGTCGAAACCGGGCATTAATTATGAATATAAGTCTGCAGCGGGACCAGCTAGGCTAAAGGTTAGCCACACATCAATAGGAGGGTCCATGCTTCTTCTCCTGTGTGTATACCCTCCTCCGTTCAGCCGTCGTTTGAGAATAAATCCTCCTACGCATCTCATGGATAGCAAATCAGTTTTTTTTTTTTTTTTCCTGTAACAAACACAGTTCTGAAACATAAAATTGTTACTTGCTGGGTATGCCTGTGGAGAGTAACACCTTTTTCTGCTAAGCTTTCTCCGTCGTGCACATTGACTGGGTGATTAAAAAAAATAATAATAAAAGGTTCTGGTAAACGGAAAACACCTATATGAGTCATATGATGTACTCCTAGTGCATTCAGTTGGGTTCTGTCCTGGAGACAAATCACAGCATGTGTATCGGGTTCAGAATAGAATCTAGACGCCATGAACTGGAAGCTGTAAGGGGAAATGAAATTAAAAATGTGCAAATAATGGGGAAATAGGAATGTATTGCGCATATTTCCTGATCTGAGAGTATATTTTGTCTCATTGTTCATATTTCGTCTAAATCAAACAATGACTGGTGTTTATAAATAAACAACAAACTGAGGCACTGAATGTATTTACAAAATATGCCGGAAAATCTTTGACTGGTGTGTAATTCAAGGCCATGCTGATCATGACAAACTCATGTATTATATATTTCATACACCGCCTGGCCAAAAAATAGCCGCACACTTTAATATTTCGTTGGACCTCCTTTAGCTTTGATTATGGTACAAATTCGTCAATGCATTGTTTCCACGTGCTTATGCGACGTCTCAGCATTTTTTTCCATCTAGATTTACATTAACTTCTGGAGATGTTGATGATAGGTGAGTTGAACCACTCCATGAAGTCCTCTTCAGCACATTCCGAAGACTTTCAATGGGGTTAAGGTCAAGACTCGGTGGTGGCCAGTTAATGTGTGAAAATGATTCCTCATGCTCCCTGAACCTCTCTTTCACAATGTGATCCCGATGGATTTTGGCATTATCATCCTGGAAAATACCCACGCCATTAGGAGGGAAAAGATCCATTGATGGGATAACCTGGCCATTCAGTAGATTCAGGTACTCAGCTGACTTCACTTTATTGCTGCATAACATTGCTGAGCTGTAATAATGATCCAATAATTGACTTTTAAGCACATGCTGATTTAAATTCAGCGACTTTTTTTGACCAGGCAGTGTATAATACCATATATATAGTTCTATACGGTAGCCACTCCTAGCATATAGGTCAGTACTGCATTCTTTATGAGAATACGAAGAGGAGGAATGTATGGTTTTGACTGATCGGCTGCAGCCTTACGTTATGGTTAGTTGCACTAATTGCACAAAACTAATTAACCACTACATGACTCCGCTGTCCCGAGACGTGTGCCTGTAATTGCGTTTGGGCACCAGAATCAGCCACAAAAAGGAGAAACTGAAGATGATCGTGTGATCGTGTAGTGCAGCAGTCGCAGATGGGAGGAGTCAAAGCCAAGCAAGGTCGGCATGGCGACAAGCTTCATTAGGTGACTCCTTCCACTGGGTCGGAGCCAAGGCGTCGTCCAGGAGGGGACATGTGTCATCCGCTGGCATGGCTTCTTGCACTCTCAGTCGGCGCCAATTTAAGCTGACCCCACCCCCCACCCCACTTGCACACCCCCACTCAGGTGGCCCTACCCTGCCCTGTCCTGCCCCCCCCCTGCTGTCTCCTTCTCCATCAAGGTCTAGCGTTAAGAGTCACACTTTTTTCTTTTTCATGATACCATCACAGACAGGGAATGCTTTTTTTGTTATTACAATGGACATTTACACAAACGAGGCGGGGGGGGGCTTGGCCAAAAACCAATGTTTTTGTTCCTTCCTGGGACCTGGGAAGGAGCAAATATATGGGCTGTCTGGCAGGGAGCTCTGAGGGAGCAAAAACCTGGACTGACTGTGGGTCCCCGAGGACTGGAATAGAGGGTGGTACTTTCATGTCACACCTCCAGAATAGTGGTTCGAGAATCACACCGATGCACCTTGTGTTCTCTACACATTGCACGGGTTTCTTGCAGGTCTCTGATTTCCACCTGCAGTTCAAAAACACGCAGATAGTTATTGGGGAATGCATCAGCATAACGTGAAATGAACAGCGGGAGGCAGAGAAATGCAGCACAGAGAAAAGTTATGACTTTATTTTTCAACTTGAAAGGTATCACAGGAACTCCAAATCTTAGGTGTCATCACACTGAATGACCAGTGCCATTCAATTCGATTGAACGTGGAATGAAGCCGGTAACTAGTGCAGATTATGAAAGATATGAGCTGAGTGTTTATTTTGTGTGTGTACATACTGTAGTTAGTGCCAGTCAAATCCCCTGTGCTGTCCCAGTGTCCCATCTTCACTGTCAGTGTCCCCCCCTCCCTCTGCCGATTTTCCAAGTCCGTATCCCTTCAAAGGATGACGAATAAACAGGGAGTTTTAGTACTTCAAATTATATAATAGCAGAGGGCCCAAAACTGGACCATGGGGGACACCTTATATGAGAAAAACCTCTGTAGATTTGTTTTTTCTGAAGTAAAAATATGGTCTGATAGTGAGGTAAGAGTGAGGTAAGAGGTAAGCCAGGAGAGAGCCATGCCAGTAATATTCATAGCTGAAAAGTGGTGCAGTATCAAAAGTGGAGCTAAGATCAAGGAGGGCTTCAAAATCAGCAGCAAAGAGAAGATCATTAGCAAACCTAAGAAGAGCTGTCTCAAGGAACGAAGAGAGGGGATCTGAAGTCTGATGACGGTTACAGGAAACTAAATGGGCCTGAAGTTGAAGGGAAACAACCTTTTCTAAAATTTTAGCTAAAAAAACCAAATAAGCTTCAAATCAAGTTTATTGAGAATGAGGGTGACTGAAGCGATTTTTCTGTCTGATGGAACGAGGCTTTGGTTAACTAGGTGCGAAACAGCAGACTGAAAAATCAGATAAAAACGTTTCAAGAAGTGTGGTGAAGGCTGGATATAATTGGCAAGAAGATGAGTAAGATTTCGCGATAGTAAATCTGGAGAAAGTGTAAACAGGAGGTACAGAAATAATGGGTGGGAGAATGGTAAAGGTAGGATAAATGAATAAATGAAGGAAATAGATAAATGAATCACATAGTCAATTTATTGCGGACTGGGGAGGAATTATGGGGTGAGTGGCCAGCATTATGACAGTTTTCTTATAGTTGCTCAAGGTGTCACCCAGCTGTGTTCCTGGTTTGAAAATAACAAGCCTCACATGGCGAGGAGTGAGAGGAAGGTATACTTCTAGTTTTAATGAGTGTGTGTTCATCTAGGACTTGAGAAATAACATAAGTTTATATGGAAATATATACTGATATAAGTATATAACAGGATATGGAAGTTTTAAAAGACCATAGAACCAGGGGGGATGAATGGATGCAGAAAAAGATCAATCGATTTAACATTTCGTTTTCGGTTTTTCAGATTTGAGGAACAGACAACTAAAACTAAATTCAAGGAGGTTGTAGTCAGAAATACCCTCCTGAGAGAGATTTGGTAGAGCAGTACAGCAAATGAGATCAAATATGACCATCAGAGTTGGCTGAAAATGCTGTTCAAAATTAAGACATGCAGGTATAGACACAAATTCATCAGGGTGAGTATCAACATGCATATTAAAATCACCAAGCAGCTGACAAGGCACAGGTAAGAGTGACTAATTCATTAAGCTTAGATTAAAAATCATTAAGCCTTGGAGGCCAGTAGATCAATAAAACAAACAGTGAAAACTTGCCAATGACTGCCAAATACAAAAATTTTCTTAGGGCAGAACGAAAAATGATTGGTTCAGAGAGATAGCCAAGCACATTGTAAGGGAGGTTGGGCCAAGCAACTACAAGAAGTGGGACCAAGATGTTTGATTGCTTGGTCCTGCAAAGGCCAAGGATTTAGAAGGTAACATCATGCAAGTCAGTGACAATAGTATTTAAGTTATCATGGCAAACAGTAGTTAGGTCACCCCCTGTGTCATTGGATATTTGCCATGTTTTAGTTAGCAGACGCATGTTGAGTTTTTTGTGGATAATTAAGACATTGAGCCGTTATTGTCCATTATTGAGTAATAGTATAAATCAAGATTCCAGAGTAATACTGCATCTTTCTCAGTTACTGTAGCCAGTCTCTTCGATCAGATATCTCAGGGAGCTTAAGTCAGACGGTGATGATAAAGGCGTGCGTATATCTGACCTGGCAGTTGAGATAGTGAGAACAGTGCAAGGAGGAGCCACCGGACAATTCCAAGTGCCTTGCCCAGTCCACAAGGATCCAAATGGGCATAAAAACTCAAAACCTGAATTTGTGACAACAGATTCTCATCAATCACCCTGAAACGGGCTCACAGAAAGAGGCAGAGTGGTGGAGCGGGAAACTCCATCACTGCCGGCAGGTGTAGAGTTAGTGACAAGCAACTGGAGCAAAAATAGACAGTGTCAGGCCAGAACAGCATGGAGACAGAAACCTCCGACCTCCAGCAGTAAGCGTGATAATCTAACTTCGGACACAGGCGATTAGAAAATGGAAAGTCAGTCCAGTAACTTATAGATTGGAGTGGTGCACCAATGATGTTAATTCACAGACAGAAAAACAACAACTGCTTTCTGTTGGATGGATAACTACTTTGGATTTTGGTTCATACGATCCTGCCTTATGCTCACCCCACTTCCACTATAAATCCAGACACATGCACCCTCTAGTTTGGCAGGTGGTCTTTGGAGAACCTCGTCGTATGTCCTTTTTTTATGGCTGAGGAGATATCTACAGGGTTCCTGCTGTAGCTTTCCCATCAACCATCACTTTAAAAAGTGAGTGGTCACGTAATTTACCCTCAGTGCTGTGGACAGATATATTATCCTTTTCATAATAAGGTTCACATTTCGGACAGGTGGAATAGGGCTATTACTGTACACTGTGGTGTAGAAAACTCACCTCTAGGTGAGATGACAAAGGTCTAATAGAGATCATCTCTCACAGCAGGGGGACGGTTACCTCATCTTGCAGCTGCTATAAATGGCCGTCTGTGATACCAGGACACCAGAAAAATTTGGTCTCATGTCTTTGAATGTACTTTCAACTCATTGGTGATGTTGGGGCAGCAGGAGTTCTGCTATTAATAACTGTTGCAAAATGCTACATCATCGCTTCTGTTGCTCGAACGACACCACGACAGATGTTGAGGTTTAGCCATTTAACAGGAAAATCTGAAACTCCTGGTGTTGTCCATTTGAGAGACAAGACTGTATGTTTCTGATAGGGTTAAAAAAAATGGATCAAGTGTGCTTGACAGCATTCTACCCTGGGAAGTGCTCAGAGACGTCCAAAACAAAGCCAGCTACTTATGATAAAATCATAAATTAGTCACGCAGATGACACTTTTACTCAAAGCAGCTTACGATTTCAACCGTTTACACAGCTGGATACATTATATATTTAGATATACTTAGGTTAAGTGCCTTTCTCTTGTACCACATTCCTGGGACTTGAACCAGCAACCGTCAACTTACCTGCCCCTGTTCATATGGTACTCCTGACAGGTCCACTTATTTAAAGTGTGATACCTTCCCCAGATATATAGAGTTGTGAACCTCGCCATTGCAAATTCCTTTAGAGGTTCGCATAGCCATCTATACACAGTGTGGTAATAAGCCGACAACCAGGCCCTGTCAATCCTCCAGGCCACAGAGGCAGCTACCTAGGGCACCAACATCTGAGGGGGTGCCGACTTGCCAGCCAATTTCACTTTGCCTCAGACAGGGGGCGCCAGTGGTGATGCTCACCTAGGGTGCCAATTGGACAAGGACCAGTACTGCAAGATACACAGGTTACAAGACACACTGCATGGGATGTCAGTTCATCACAGGGCACGCAGCAATTCATCTGGCCACATTTTTTTTTTGGGATGTGGGAAGTAATCAGAGGAGGAAACCTTGAGGAAAGACACAGGAACACAGGAGCAAAACTTCCCACTCAGAGCTGGGGGAATTGAAGCTGTAATGTTAGAGATATGAGGTTACAGCACATCCCACAAAGTCACTGCGCTTCTAACGTTCACCGTTATAAGTTTTTAAAAAGTGAAACAGAAAATTAGTATTTTTAAGTGACCTTAAAAGAGAAAGTCCTCCTTCATCTTAACCTCAGTCTTGTTTCAGTGCTGTGCTACAATGTTTCAAAATGAATTAATATTCTATGTTGAGCATCAGGAGGTGTTCTGTGTTAATGAGAATATGTGTTGAATTGGCACAGAGCATCTAATCCCCAAGATAAATGCACCATACGGGTGTGGATTAGCATTCAGCCTTGGACTCCATTATTTAAGAAATCGCTTAACTCGAAAATTGATCATCAAGGCTCAGAAGCAAGTTTAAGATCTTTGACTTTTTTTTACAATTTGATTGAGGCGTTCAGAGAGGGGGTTGGGCTTACTTGCAGAGGTGTCCCAATGATCCATTCGAGAATAATGGATTCCTCAATACATGTCTGCCTCCAATTGTGTAGCTCCAGCTGTGGTCACATGGGATGGGATGCTACAGTGGGCTAAGAGGTTAAAAACTCACGCCGGACCATTCTGCAGCTCACACTTTTGATGTTGACAATAATTCTCCCTGCCTTGGTCGTTCTTCGTTTTCTCACCCTGGAGGTTTGGTGAGCAGGAGAGTCTTTGCAGTACGTGCACTAAGATGGATATCTTGGAGTGTGGAGGTGCTGAGTGTTGTTTCAGCACTCTGGGAAATAATCTCTTTTAATCTCAGTGCAGAAACAAAGCAATGAACTTACATTGTGAAGAACAAATGGATTTTAACCTCAATTTATTTTCAAAAAAGGCATTTTTTACAATTCTTCTGAGTGAAGAACAATGGTGCTTCCAACACGAGCAGCTTATTAAAATGCCTATTTCAGCTATAATGCTATGTTAAATATGTGACTAATAAGGAATAAGTGACTGATTCCCAGATGGCGCCCTCCCATGGCGACAGGCAGTAAGCTGCTCTCTCTCCCTGCATTGCTCATTTTCGTTGTATTTTAATGTCTTTACACGTGCGTCTTGCTGTTGTATTGCATATGACCACCATACTCTTTACTCATTAGGGAAAATGTTGTGGCAAATCTTTGCATTCCCGATCTGAATTCTGCATTTAATTTTTATTTATTTTTTTGTATACTATGGTGCATTTAACACGTTACACTGTGGTCCCTTTGCACCTGTTCACTTACTCATTCTTATATTGCACTGTTGGTCTTACACTCTCTTGTCCAGTGTTGCACTGCTGTTTGTACCTATTGCCAAATGCCCAACAACTGTAGCATAAGACTTTCACTGCGTTCTTTGGAACACGCGGCAATAAAACTTGAAACTTGGCTTGACTATTGATGCGTATAACCAAAGAAAACCCTAAAACTGAACAAGTCTATTTCTCGATAGCAAATTTGAATTGGTACTAGGCTGTTTGGCGTACGGACATTATATTTGAATACATTATTGGGGCCAGACTTCCTATTGAGTGCTGTTGATGGAAATCCCACTCTGTGTACTAAAGAAGGAGATGTCTTACATGGTTGACTGTGATGGCGGTGCTCTGAAGATAACGAGTGAGTCTACTTCATTGTTACACATGCGTTAAGTGGACCTACTCATGCCTCAGAGTAATATAGGGGTAAAAATTGAAATGCGCAAACACTTCTGAAAAAGGAAGCTTTCACAAGAAGAAGAAATACCTTTCAGATACCGAATGATGACAGATCATTGTGAGGCGCATTTGTTGCTCTGCTGGGAACAATGTTGGACTTGCCAGTTGGCGTTTTCACAGCGTAGAAGACTTGGACTTCTTGTAGGTTGCCTTGGGATTTTCTTTATGTCTCAAGCCCTTATCTATTCCACTCGATGAGGCCTGTTTTGCACTTGATATTAACAAACATGTCAGTGTCAATACTGTCCTCTTGTAACGGATGTGGGATGGATATGCGTCCCGCTTTAAGGAATTATGGAGACTCCCCATCTATTGTGTATCACATAAAGCCCCGGCATAGAAAGCTCTGTGCTGTTTGGAACACAACAATGGTCCAAGCTCCGGAAGGTCAAATGTTATCGACAGGGAGTGTTATGGTGAACAACAACACTTGAGTATCTCAGGAATCCACACCTCAGTAGAATGCGATGCCTGAAAGGGGACGATGCAAGGGTTGGCCATGATGAATTTGCATGTCGTCCCTTTCATATGCACTTGGCACTCAGTCTGCATTTAATCAGAGTCACATGATCACTGCCGTGTCTTTCCCTAGCTCTCTTCATCAGACGCATGGCGGCCATTCTAGCTAGCGAGCTCTAACAGATCATGGCACGAACGAGCGATTTGAATTCAGAGCCGCTGCCTTGGTTGCCTTTAAGCTCAACACGTCAAAAAGTCACGGAAGAGATACTGTCCCAAAAGTGCCAGAGTACATTTTCAGGTCCTTCGAATACATTGGAATACATTCTTTGATGTTTTTACGAACAGGGGTATTATTTCAGATTAAAGCAGCAGAATGAATCAGTTTTCTGGGCAGGATGATAATCTAGCTTGCTTTCCTTCTCATAGCTGTCAGGTAAACATTGTATTGCATGAAAGAATCTCATTAAATGTTTTTTTTTTATTGGCTGAGGTGCAATCTGGTGCAATTGAAGTTTCAGCGCTCAAGGCAAATTAAATTAGCCCATTTTACACCAGGCGCGTTTTGTTGGTCTTTTGCCATGGCTGGTGGCATGCGGTCAGATGCATCAGCATGAATTCACTGGCCCCTTTCTGATGGCAGTGAAACGGGAAACAATGATTGAGTGGACAAAGGATCAATACGACAGCAATTGGCAGGAGCTGAACCGACTCCAAAGAGAAAACAGATGCAATTCCTGAAGAACATTTTTCACAACAGAAGACTTCTTTTTTTTTTTCCAACGGGATTGCAGGTAGGTCAATATTGGTGTAGGTGAGAGATGTCACAAACAAAGAGGATCATCCTTTTGTGTCCGAAAATGGAACAGCTTGTCTTATTCCGACTGAAGCCTTATGATGGAATGTCCCTCATTGGCAACTGAAGCTGTGCCATAGTGGGTTAACCTTCAAAGAATCACTTCTTCCTAAAGCGTCATTTGCCCATATCAGCTGTTTGATGGAGTTTGGGTGCTTTGATGTGAACCACACAGCCTAAGATACTGATCTGTGCCAGTCAAAAGTTTGGACATGCCAAGCCGACCACAGCAAGTGATGGAATGTCCTGTCACATGACCTTGTCACCTGACCTACATCCAATGAATGTTCAGCATATGTGGGAGCTCCTTCAGGACAGCTGGAAAAGCATCCCAGGAGGCCACCTCATGAAATTGGCAAAGAGGACAAAGTGCAGTTAAGGACCTTGCTCAAGAGCCCAATGGTGGCATCCCTCTGATTTTCACAGGATTAGAACCAGCAACCTACTGAGTCCCAATCCATAGACACCCCCCGCCGCCACCCAGCAGCAAATAATTGTTGTTTTATATGGTTTTGATTAGTGCATAATTCCATATATATATTTTTTTATGTCTATAATTATTCTAAAATGTAGCCAATAGTAGAAACACACCATTCTATGGGTAGGGGTGTCCAAACTTTTGGCTGGTACTGTAGGCCAGAAAAGATCTTTGTACAACACACACTAGAATGTCACATTGCAGCTTAGGAACATTTCACAGTGGATGTGTGAGCAGACATTAAATGAAAGCTTCACGTGATAAAGGCTGAATGACAGGAACACTGTTTAACGTCTCAGATAAGGGAATCAACTAAACTAGTCCATTCATTGGAACCGATCAGATAAGATGGTCCCAATCCAGTCACAGTCTATAATGTAGAATGTTAGAGCCATCGATGATAATTTCAGTTCATGTCATTTATATGCAATATTCAAAATTTTGATATTTGTCTTATTTTTGTATGCTTAATATCAAATTTTTAATTGAAGTTATGATAGTATCTATTTCAGTTAGCATGATTTGTAAATCAAGACCCCCATGTTGATAATTTTGGTATGACCCGTTTGTGCATTAAAAAAGAAAACTTAGTTTTTTGGAATAAGTAAGTGGGATGAAGGAACAATTTCAGAAGCGTGGAGTAAAAGAGTCTTTTGACTGTGCTAATAGAGATTTTGAATCCATTTTTATTTTAAGACAGTACCGTAAACTGGATTTTATTTAGATAGAGATTTTTTTGTTGCATTTTACTACTTTACCATCACTGAGCTCAAACGCTTTGCGGAATGGTGCTGATAGTGTGGACCTGTCACCATAACACAGAAGGTTCATTCGGCCAGCAGAATGGAGCAAAATTCAATATTCAGGACTCTCTTTGAATAATACCTGGAATAATATTAATAAATGAATGTCTTGAAACTCAAATATAACAATATAAATCAGGAAAGAAAAAGTAACGAGAATTTTGAACTAAACAGTTAAAAAAATAGCCTTTTATTGGATTTCATATTTCATTCTCTGTCAGTAAAAAAACATTTATTATTAAGTATTCTATAAAACAAGTGAAAGTCAAAGCAACAGGCTGTACAGTCCACATAGTCAACATTTAAAGGACATGGTAGAAAAGCACTGCTTCTGATTTTCCCCAAGAAGACACGAGTAATTATTTTAAAAGCATGTTTTTTTTCAGGTTTGTGACTTCAAAAGTGCATGCAGAAATTGCTCATGGTAAAGACAAGGCTAGGGGCACAACAAAAGATGCGAAAATTATGACATATACTAGTGGCCAAAATTATGGAAACACCTACCATTTTTGGCATCATGTTTCAAGTATTACTATACAAATATTGGTGGTAATGTTTATAATCAAAGAATGTTACAAATATCATATCTTGGGTGATTAAATAAGTAACTGGAGCAACAGTTGAATAAAGTTCTGCAAAAATCTGCAAAAATTGGTACTGTTTCCACAATTTTGGCCACTAGTGTATTACTATTTTAATTGCTGGTTCTTTTTTTTTGGGGGGGGGGGGGGGGGGGAGGAGTCATGTGACAGCTGGCCTGCTCACATGAGAAGCAGTCAAGCTGAGTCCAGATCCTCATGTGTTGGCATCTCGCTGCGATCTGCTAATGAGGGAGAGGTAGAAATGATAGCATGGCTGTTTAGGGTGTGAATGTACTCATTGGAAATGCTGTGTCATCTGCACTCTAAGCTGTTAATGGGAAACGGCTTCCGTCGGGCGTAAACGACGGAGAGAGGGCGACGGGTATCGGTGTGGGGGTAGAGGAAGCACCGCTTTCAGAGGCAGGGCGCAGAGTGTCAGCTCCCTTCACTGTGAAGCACAGTTTTTCGGCAAAACATCCAAACCCAGCCCCTTCCGATGGAGTCGAGGATAGTGTCTTCTCCATGGTGCAGCAGGAACGAGATCCGAGATGGCTCAAAGGCTCATTTTCCAAGCGAGTGACTTCTGTCAGCGGGGCTGAAGCATTGACCGATTTATGTTCGAAGGGGAGCGTAAACCCCACCGCCAAATCCATTAAGCCAGAGAGACAGGGGTGGTCCGCTGTGTGCTGACACGCCTGGGCTCACCCTGAGCTTGAGCTCGGGCCCTGAGTGACGTGGATTTTTGGAGGACCCGTGGGGGCTCCCTGGGAGTGTGTGGGCCCCCAGGGGACAGCGGGGGGCCTGGCTAACGGCCTCGCAGGAATCCATATATACTACTGTGTTGCTGCTCCCTACATACTATTTTTGGTTTTTTCTCAGAGTTTATACAAAAGACCAATATTTTTTGGCCACTGCCGCATGCGTTACCCATGACTGCCGTCATGTTTGCAATCGGAACATTGAGCACTACTCTGAGTACTCCATCTTCCCTTCTAGTAACATCTGTATAGCCACAGTTATTAACATCTTCCCATAACGGACATAATAGGAACTAGAAATTGCAAGCAAACAGGGATGGAATGGACTGTTGTCATGGCGATGCCCCAACCACAAACACTCACAGTCAGTGAAGACTTCCTCCAAGTGCAAGGGATGATGCACACATGTCTTGAGACTCTGGTAAATTGGGATGAACCCGTAGTGTTCACCAGTATGACCAGTAAGACTGCAGTCCATTCAATGCTAAAGTCTCCCTGCATTTCCCATCTGTAATCTTTTATAAATCACATTTTTTTTGCCATTTTCCTGAAGAAAGGCCTTTTGTGTCTTCAATTATTCAGTCGTTTAACCATCGAATTAAAAGAATTCAATAAGAGAAATTGGGTAAAAGTTCCTGAAATAAGATCGCCGGTGTTTTAATAGTGATGCGTGTGAAAAGCAGAGATTTAAATTTTTTTTTACAAAACAGCGTGGAACCCGCAAGCTGTCAAATCGCAGGGAGGCGAAACAGAGCAGCGGCTTAATGAGGGCATGGCGGGACAAAGGCGCTATTCTGCAGCGAGGGGGGTGGCCGGCTGTGAGTCAGCAGCAAGGGCCTCATCTCGGGGGCCCCGCTCTCGTCCTACCCGCAATACGTTTCTGTCATCTCCTCATTCCCTCCCAAGGCCCTTTGCCCCCCCCCCCCCCCCCCCCCCCGGAGATTTCTCCGCATTTGGAGCAGAGGCGCCTCCAAGCAAGAGCGGCGACTCTTATCCAATCGCGGCATAACCTCAGATTGTCGCTTCACTAGGAAGAAAAAAGAAGGAGGAGACTTCAAAGAAGTGTGCTTGTCTGGCGACGGACACCCAAGACTTGATTAAAGGGCCCATCACCGAACAAAGGGGGTTTTGCCTGATTATTCTGGGCCGGGAGTGACTTGGATGACAGATGTAAGATGAAGAAAGTACCCTTTTATTCTACCAGTTTATATACTTTCCATTTTGACAGCAGCTTGAACCAGCGTCTTTAGTACGTGTCGCTCAGGAGATGAAAGCACCCTGATTATTTACGGATGGAGAGTTTGGGTCAGTTCTGTGTGTCACAGCAAGACAAGTGCGACTCCGGCCAAGGTCACTCTTCGTTATTGTTCCTGCTAATGAATCTGAAGCTCAGCTAATGAACCTGACGCAATTGTTGCCTTGAGAACAGCTTTAGGGTTAAACTCTCGCTTATGCAGGCGATACCAGGATTTCCAAACAGCACAGATTCATGACTGTGACCGAGACGTCGGGCTCAACAGCGACGTTTTTGTCACCCTTTCTGGGCGTGCAGTGCAAGAATGCTTAGCGTTCAGTAACGATACTGCTGTTTGTGACCTAGACGGGGCTGTAATGAGTCAGCGAAAGGCTTCCTGGTCTGTATTTATATCTGCTGCCATATCTGTTTTGTTCCGGTAGAGTAACGAAGCATCTCTACTCCGACACCAAACGCCTGTTCTGTGCTCAGCTGACCTCTCTCTTTCATTCTTTCATGCATGTCTGGAAAAAATAAATCTTTATGTTTTGATGCACTTTTGGGCGAACCTTGCATAGAATGTTAGGAATCTTTAGTAAAAAGAAAAAAAAATTGTGAGAAGAAAAAACGGAATGAATATATTTTCCAGTTTTTAAATAGCCAGTCAATATTTGTTCGTGAACATGTCATATCAGCCAAACTAATATTCGAGAATAGGACTTTTAATTAAATAGTAATGTTTCACTGCTGAGGGTTAATGATTCTGCAAGGACCCCCACAACATCAACTGGAATGAAAGTAATCAAGAGGCAGCATTTATTCATGGAAAAGCTGTCTTTCATTATACCGGTACTTCTGCTTCTGTCATTATTATGAATTTCGTGTCACAATGGAGACCTGCAGTCAATACTTCAGAAGGGGTGAAATTTGGTGAAATGATTGCGGAGCTGCAGATCAGGTTCTGGGGGTGGGGTCCACCTCCTTTTGACGACCCCTCTCTCCGGCCTGCTGATGAATAGTGCAGAATCTCCTGCAGTGTCTGAGGCACGCTCCCTACTGATGTTCTTAAGAGCTTTCTGAGGTGTTAATGTCGTGTTCTGTATGCCAGGAGAGCAGGCCTAGCTCTGAATGTGCCGTCGAACTTTAAAGAAAACTCCCGCCAGGGCCTGGGAGCTCAGAGCTCAAGTCTGAGCTAAGTCACCTGCCGACTGTGGACTGAAGTCCCACAGCAGCAGGACATCAGAGATGCTACTCGGCCATGGGACTGAAGCTTGACAATATCACCACAGGCTACGTAAGGGCTCTACGCAGTCGGGGGCCATCAAGCAGCTAGCGGTGACGTATAATGCTCTACCTGGATGGTATTAACATGTTTGCATGGCAAGCTTGGCAAAAGGTTGATCAGAGGATGGAAGTTTGGTCTCCTTTCAGGTATGTCACTAGCTGCATAGAAGCATACCTATGCCTTAATAACATCCGTGCACTACATACTATTAAATCAGTTAGACCCTAAATGGAACAGATAGGTTTGAGGATATATTTAAAAATATTTAAATAAGGATAAAATAATGTTATTTTAAACACCAGCGGTGCTTACTCTTAAACTGGGTCGATTCATTGATTAATGAGTGCGCCACGGGGCCCAAAAGGCATGAAATTTTCGGCATCACTGGCATTGTTTAGAAAGTAGGTTTACTGTTGTGAAGTAGCAACCAAGTCTGTTTCAAAGTGATATGAAAGTTTGATCGATTATCTTAGCTAGGAAATTCAACGCAAAGCAAAATGGAGCCTGCAGGCAAGGCTGCAAGCACAATAGTGCTTGAGAAGGATCTCTCATGTTTAATTAACGTTTGAATGAAATTCCAGCCTTAAAATATCTTGTCACCTAGTTTTTATTCCTTTCAAAAGTGTTAATTAAACTTACATGTTTTGTTGTAAAATGTTAATAACTAGAAATAAAGGTGGAATTAAGGGCATTTAATAGTTACGCTTTCACATTACATCGATTTCATCATTCCAGTACTGACTAGAAGTCCCTTTAAACCATAATGTTAACATTTGACTGAGACTCACTGATTTACTGATTGAATTAAATTTAGAGAGGCGCTTTCATAGGTCATGAACCCTTACAGCGATATACCTGACTGTAACACCTGGTAATCCATTACTAATCATCTGAAATTCAGAATTTGATCGTCGTTGATCCATATTCACCGGTGCCATAAACATACTTCCAGTTCAGAGACATCAACCTGACCGGAAATGAACTTCTCTTCCTGAAAGCTACAAAATGACGTACAAGAAGTTTTCTTCTTAAGAGAGTAAGAGCATAAAAGGCCCATAGAGAGATGCACGCATTAGGCAGTGGGTAATTTGTCAGTTGGTTAGGGGAGCTTGTAAGTTGTATTCACAGAATGAATGGCTTGGAGTTGGTGTTAATAGGTACCCGCATCACAATGACCCAGGCAGAACAAGCTCACTAATTGACTGTGGTACTCAGAACCCGAACGCGGGGCTCTCTGCAGGTGAAGCAGCACTGCCGTTTCAAGTGCTTTGAATTACCATCCCATTGGGTGCGTCTGACGCACATCTTTTTTCCCAGCATGCTCTGGGGGCTGGGGGGAGGGGGGAGTTGCCCAGATTGGATATGAGTTCCCTTGTGAAGGATTCTTTAATGCTCATACCAATTTTTTCTATCCGTCTCTTTGAAGCTCTCCCCTTGTCTATGCGCACGGTGCCTTTCAACGTCTCCAGTTTTTGTACACACAGCTAACTTCCAAAGACGAGTCACAGACCTAATAATACTCCACAAACAATGGGGGATAGGATACAGGACTACGCTGCCAGTCCTGCTGTCGCTGATTTGTTCGTGATGGACACTGAATGCATGTCGATAGTTTTGTTATCGGGGCCTTATTCAAATTCTGCGTTGAATTGCATGCGAATTAACTTCTATTTAAAGCAGGCAGATGCTGGAAAGTGGAGAGACAGCTACTGGGGATTTTCTCATTTTAAAACAGATAAACAAGCAGGAATTCCCATTTAAGTGTGTTATATAGAGTACTCAGGCATAATTTAAGCCAATAAAAAAGACTCGGACGGGGGTTGAAAATGCATAGGCTTTGTCTGAATGGGGCATCTCCCAGAAGGTCAGTCTGAGGGGCTCGGACCAGTACCAACTTCATGCCATAAACAGCAGCGCTAACAGAAGCATAAATCATTCTTTTCCCACATAGAAAGATGCATAAATAGTAAAATAATAATAATAATAATAATAATAATAATAATAATGGGTGTTTGCCCTTTAATTCTCTTAATATGTCCTTGTGGTGCTGTTATTTTACTTACACAAAAATGTTCTGAGGGCAGAATGAAAAATGATTGGTTCAGCGATATAACCTATCAGATTGTAGAGGAGGTGGGTCTAAGTAACCAGAGGAGGCGGGACCAAGACATCTGATTGGTTGGTCCCGACTCCTCTAGTTTAACTGTCACAAGCTGTGGCGCTTGACAGTTCATGGTATCGAGGGGTGAGAGACCAAAGAACAGGACTGAGGTTGAGCACCTGTAGTAACATGACCCTAACCACTGTTTTGTCAAATACCTTTTTATGAGAAGTTTCCTTAATGCAAAATGTAGATTTATCATTCATATTAGTCGGTTTTTCATAGAAACTTCTGCCCTTCGAAGCTGCTTTTAATGAATCCCATCACAAGCCTGGCACAATGGAGCAGTATTTTTAGACCTGGGTTCTAAATGCAGCACTGACACAATTAGGGCCTAAGCTTAATACCCTAACATAACCTTCGCTCAGAAAGCAACACTTTTTAGACATTATACGTGATTTTGTGCCACCATTTTCCCCCAGGAATGATTAGTACATCTGCATCGCTATTGTATCCTGGTACGCTGCCATAATATTTATGCAAATGCATAGTCATAAACAAAATGTCACAAATTGTGCTGTAGCCAGAATATCGGCGACAACGGTAACTTTTAAAGCAGGGCTATTCAAATCACGTTCCACAAGGCTCGAGTCCTGTTGATTTTCCATAGGCATTCCTCTGCCTGTGAGCCGGGTGTGAAGCCTCTGTGCCTAATCAGAATCAGTAATTATTAACCTAACTACCTGGGAGAACTGAAACCAAGGCCTGGATTTAGGTTCAAGGTCAAAATTTGAAGAGCCCTGTTTGCAAAATACTACCGACACCCGTAACTTTTATGGGGACTGTCAAAATCACAGAGCAGGCCCATGTCTGTGTTGTGGATTTTCTTTGTGGGACAAACCAAGGGCAGAAGTTCAAGCTATGGAGCTCCATCCTCTTAAGCTGTATGGCACTTCTCTGGGTTTCAGCCTTAATGCATGAAAACACACTCGGAAAGTGGGACCAGTAAGCAGTTTTGTGAACAAGGCAGCTTGAATTTGCAGATGGCGAAAAATAGCATCAAGATAAACAGACATGCAGTCATATTTGCAAGGCTCAATAACCCGTGACAGCAAGGACATTTCTGTTCATCCACCCATGTAGCTCAACCGCTTGTCCAGTACAGGGCCTTAGTGGGCCTGGAATCCATCCCAGGCAGCAGAAATCACAAGTAACGGAACACCCTGAATGGGATGCCAGTCCACTGAAGGGCACGCACTCATACGCAGCATAACACACCAAGGGAAATTTAGGGAAGCACACTTCCACTGTCTGTCAAATTGCTAAAGCTGATTTCCCCTTTGTGAGTATTTGTGAGGCTTTTCAAGTCGTAGTGCAGTCTAACCAGAGGCGGTATGACAGGGTCCTCGCGTCAACGTTTTTCACCGAGGATGACAACCTTGCCCTCCCTAAGGCTAATTAGCAGGCCGCGGCATGCCGTGATGTCGACGAGCCCGATGAGGCAGGAGATCGCTTTCCGATGCCCGTGACGACCCGCCACAAGCTCTGGCGGCCGGCCCGATGACCCACGCTGGCCCCCCTCCACCCAGTTTGGCGCTCTGGTGGAGAGGACGGAGGCTCATAGGACCTCAGGGGAAACTTCGGCAGAGCAGATGGCTTCGCTCGTTCCTGGAGGGCGCCGCTTCAGCCATTCACACCGCAGCCTTCCGGCACATTCTGTTGAGCCACCTCCCGACATGATATTTCCAGGGGTTTCACCATGAATGGTGAGGGCTGGTGCACCTGGAAGGGGGCTGATAGGTTTTCAGCCTGCCTGTTATCTCATCTCAACGCCGTCACAGTCCCGGCCTGGAGCGCTGAGATAGTAGCACAGAATGAATCACTCAAAAGAGCCTGCAGAGTCCCTGTGGACGGTTTTCCTCGGCTTGACGACTGACGCAAGCGCTACGCCCCTTAACACACACACCCTGGTCTGTCTCACCGGATCTCTGAAAGCGGGCCAAGCCTTTCTGTCCGGCGCATCTCGCTGTTCTCTAATTCTGCTGAAGAGCGGCGTGTTTGAAAAAAACGCTGTCGGGGTTGGGGGGGGGGGGCGGGGGGTGATGACTTGGTTTATCTGGGTGGTAAAAGAGGTGAGGGTGGGGGATCTCTCAGAAAACCCTAAATGAAACGCACAGCTACCCCACTTAACGCTGGCCCAGTGGTTTGTAACGTTGAGCGGGGGAGTTGAAGGTTGGGAAAACTTTTTATTTCTACCTGGCTGAGCTGAATCAAATTTAATTACCGACCTTGAGAGCATGATAGAGGGGAACAGCTGGACGGTCACTGCCCAGGCTTGGTCAGAGATAAAAGCCCATGCTGGTGCACCCTCGAGCGGTCATGAGAGGGGCAGGAACGCGGTGCCAGGGGACCCCAGCCGGCCATCGATTAACGATGTGGCAGGGAGTGCCGGCTGTGACAAGCCAACAGATGGTGGGGGGAGGGGGAGGTTAGGCCGAGGGGGGGTCTCAATCTCACACTGAAGGGCATGTGTATGAACATTCGAAGTATGCACACATACACACAGACACACAGGGACACACACACACATCTCTGTGGGGACCGTCCATTCATGTCAATGGGCAAAACCCTAATCCCAACAATGACAACATTAACCCCTACATTTGGTCACACACACACACACACACACACACACACACACACACACGTACATTCATGGCCCAGGAAAGGGTGTCTCCCTCTCACTCTCTTTACTCTATACCTGAACACCATTTTCAGATCCTTAACACATGCTCTTCACATGCCGAACTCCCAGGGTCTCAACTGTCTTTGTACAAAACTAAAAAAATTAAAAACATGCAGCACAAAATGAGATGGTTTTAGCATTCGATACACCGCTGGGGGGCCTCCTGCACAGGAGACCCACTCCTGTATCTGCGGGAGGTTCCTGTGCTCCAGGATCCTATCCAGTCAGCAGTGACTCAGCTATCCTTCAATATCCATCACATGGCGGCTCAGATTTGACACAGGGAGGGAAGCAGAGCATGATCGCCACGGTTTCTGCACTCATGACCCGTTAGGGATCTTCATTCATCAAAATTGCTCTTGAGACGACATTTCCCCCGTACAGACGCACACAACCACAGACCACGGCCACTGGAACCGTCAGTCGGTCATCTATCCAGAGCAGCTCAAGGTCAAATCTAGACATGGTTTTCCTGCATTCGGAACATTCTGAAATCAGTATAGCGTGTTATAAATGCGAGCCGTCAAATGGTCTGCTGGGAGAATGAATGGGGTTATGCGGAATGTAATGCTACTTTTTTGACTCGCAATAAAATTCATCCCAGAGCCCAAGCGAAGCTAGCAAAGTGACATTGTTGTAACAGATGAGTTAATTACCCCGGGGGGTATAACTACAGCAGAGCTGTGGCAGTATAAAAATCACTTAATTGGGAAAAAAGGATAATTCATAAAGGATATATTAGCTATGTGTGCCACAGATCTGTTCAGTGTATCCTCTGCTTGATCCAGCCCATGGGGTGCAATGCGGAAACTGGGAAGGACCGTTTGCAGAGAAAATAATTGTTACTGGTCAGCTATTTACCGAAACCTCAGTAAATGACACTTCATGTGGACAGGGGGGGCTGTTAGGGTGTGAATCTGTAAATGTCAGTTCTTTGGGGAAACCAGCAGATGGCGTACTGTTTAAGGTTGCATGCCCCAGGACCGCAAGCAGGGAATAGCTCTTAAATCTTCTAGGGATTTTCTGCATGGTAAACGAGTGCTTAAACGAGTATGGCTTCTCATCTGACCTATGGCAGATTCTTTTCTTTCCTCTTTCGTGCGTTTCATATTTTGTACATACATAGTAAGAGGCTGATGCCTCCCACAAAATAAACCTTGGCAAGGAAATGCCAAGATCTGATGGTACGTGACTGACATCGGTTCGGTTAGAAGTCAGAATCACGGAAAGAGGGGTTCGCAGACACAACAACTCAGTTTAAAATGGTAGTGGGCACCCAATCGGAAAGAACGGCACGCAAACAGAACAAACGTGCCTGAGAGCAGGATCAGGATGTGCGAAGGAGCAGCCTGATCACCGCTGCACGACTGAACTCACGTGTGACTTTCATCTGAGGCTTATGAATCCCATCTCTCATCTTCTCCGTCTCCAGACCTCGTAGCCACTTGTGGCTGGAGAGTCTTAATAACAGACATCACAGGTCCTTCCCGGTGACGTGTTTCCAATTCACAGAATACTGCACAGATCTCAGGGGAGCAGGAGGTGATGGCGAGATGAAAGTCCCAAGCGTTAAACCGAAGAGGTAGCCGGCCCAGGGTCCGTCATCTCGCCACGCACCTTGGACTGCCTCGCGGCACATATAAATCACAGCGGCAAATTGCTGTGACATTCACAGCTGCTGAAGTCATTTCTGCTTGGAGCCGCCGCGCCTCGCTATGAGAGGGGACTGAGGTGGATGTGACGATCCATCTTAATGTTGCCGACGCTCGATATTTACATTCCGGTTCCAGCATCACCCTCCCTCAGCGATCTGTTGGAAGTGTAAGTGCAAAGCAGTATTCTGATATCGCATTACTCACATATGGAACGAATCCAGCACTTGCTTTTGTTTATTAAAGCTACGCCCTTGGGTATGAGCACTCAGGTGCAAACAGGGAAAGCAGAAACAGAACTGGTGATGAAGACACCCCCATATTTTTGCTCATCCATTTCCTGTCATCTCCTATTGTCTTTACACACTCCAGCAAATGCCCAACACCGTCCCATGGCTTTGTGCTGCAGATCTCCAAATCACACACACTCCATTTCTGGCCCGGTACACCATCTGTGGTTTCCATTTACGTTCCAAACATCTACCCCGTTTTCTACCACGAAGCTCCTTCAAAATTAGTAATCGCCTTAGTTTAATTAACCTGACGGCCTTCGCATGTGCATTGCGGCCTGCTCTTCCTGACTGTCTGCCATATCATTTTCATCGGCCATTTGTAATTCTGACATTTGACGCCCAAAGACAGCAAGAACAGCTACAGATCTTTTCCACACATTAGTTAAATAGCTTAAAGTGCATTTCTACTCCCAATGAGGATTTAGATGTTCCTTTAATGATTTAACTAATATAGTCAAGGCCTTTGGCTTTTTTCAGTCCCGTTGGGTTTCTGAGTCTTGCTGTTGGCTACTTGTAGCTGTATAACTTCTCTGTGCTCTTAGGCCACACACGGTTCTTCAGATGTAATGGTTTATCCTCTGCTTCATAGACTAAATAATAAGCTAGAGAGGCAAATTTAAGTTTAAATCCTTATTATAGGATATTGCGTGACAATCTCTGCCTTTCTTTATTGCTCTGTATCCGATTTAGGTGACAATGCAGCTTCATTCCAGGGATCCCCGTTGGCCGCAGGCTAATTTCTGTGAAGACATGCTTGTTGACATGACATAGTGCTGGAATATCATGTGGTCCAAATGATCACAATTTAGGCTGATCTCCAGAGGGACTTGGCAGGCTGGAGATGGTCAGGGCCACAAAGGACAGGAGATGGTGGAGCCCATCATCTGCTAAGGGCAATGAATCCCGTTTATTTTTCTCAAGCTGCAACTGACTTCCGTTTGTTTTAGTCTAAGATAATGCTCCAGCCAAAGGTAGAATTTCACATTGAAACAATAAAGCCTCGAATCTAATTAATCACTGAACTCCTTTTTTAACGATATTTTAAAACAATTTAACTTTTTTTTGGGCACTGAAAGGTAATCATACGTTTATTAATGAGCTACAGTAAAAGCTTAAGAAAATCTAGTTAATTATTTTGAAAAAGCTTGACACAGAAGCGGGGAATTGATCTATCTTTGTCGTCAAAAGGAGGGTTTGGTTACTTACATTCATGAGCCAGTTTTTGGTGGCAGTGTTTCAAGCTGCCCTCAAGCAGCACGTTTATGGAGTAAGAAATAAGGCAAAGTGTCAGAAGACAATAACACAGGGCAGCCATGTTTGTCTGCACTGTGGGCTGGGAGCTGTTTGCCGGGTGGGTTGACGTTTCTGAGGGGCGGGGGTTGTTTCTGCTTGTTAGCCGGCCCTGTGCTCCTGGATGAGTCTCTCAGCATCTGGTGAGACACCCCCAGAGAGCAGCTGGCTGTCATGAGTTGAGGATTGCAGGGTTGAACCACAGACATACACTTAGGTTGATTTGCTTCACCTGACAATGAGTATAATCGTTCAGGAAAATGTTACTCTTTGGGCAATAAGCTGTACTACCTCAGTGTACAAGTGATACCATCCACACAGCTCCCCGTCTTCCGACCACTTGCCTAGCAGGAGGGTCGTGGAGGGCCTGGAGTCTATCCCAGGAGGCAGAGGGGACATCCCTGGATGGGATTTCAGTACCATGTCATTTATAATTATGCTTAATCTCACCTCGTTGGCCATCTTAGAATGGCTATTTCACCCAGAACCAAGCACAGCCACTTAATTACAGACGCTCCTCTACTTGCGAATTTTCAACGTACAAACTTTCAGACATACGAAGAGGACTGCAAGTCCAAAATATGTTCATTGGGGTCCCGTTTCCTGTCCGCAACATCAATTTTTTTTTTTGAGCGCCAATTCCGCCTAGTACGACTTCTGATCGCTACTCCTGCTGCGTAGCGTGCGAACTCCCAGCATCCGAGTTCTTAGTACTTGCGTATACCCTTAAAATGATGTTGAATAATGACTTACGAACATTTCAAGTTATGAACGGCCATCCGTCTGTGCATTATTTTGGTCCACATTTTGCAGGTTATGTTGCTGTAGCTCTCCTCTTGTTTCTGATCAAAGCAGCCTTTTATATTTGCATACTTGTGGCACACAGGGATATTTGCTTCCTTCGTGTTCAGTCTACTAGCGGCCAACTGAGGCGGTGCCGTGGTGGTCAGCAGTGTTGCTTTTCACCTATGGGACCAGGGTTAGAGTCTCTACCCTGGATCTGTGTTTGGGGAGCTTCATCATGGGGTTTCCTCCGTGTGCTCAGTCTCCAACCTCAACAAACATGCTAAAGTTATCATATTTCCCATAGGTGTGAATGATGTATGAGTGAATGATGTGTAAGTGTGCCCTGTGATGGGTTGGTGCCCCATCCTGGGTTATTCCCTGGGATAAGCTTTAGACCCCAGCAAGCCCTGAACAGGACAAGCGAATACAGAAAATAGATAGATAATGTCCAGCTCTCGTCGTCCTTTAACTTTGGAGCCAGTTCCATAAAGGAGCGACCTCTCTAGGGTCTGCCTTCACAAGTGCACATTTGGTGAGCGTCACCTCTCCCCCGGGGGGAGTCTCCCGCTAACAGCTACTTCGCTCTGCTCGTCTCCCAAAGGGGCCACCAAGGACATGGGCAAGATGCTGGGCGGCGAAGAGGAGAAAGACCCCGATGCTGAGAAGAAGGAGGAAGAGAGACAGGAGGCCCTGAGGCAGCAGGAGGAGGAGAGGAAGGCAAAGTATGCGAGGATGGAGGCAGAGAGGGAGTCGATCCGACAGGGAATCAGAGATAAGGTAAGGGGGGGGGGGGGCGATGGCGCCCATCCATGAACACGCCACAATAATGCACTGACTGGTGGTCGAGAGCTTTGAAATAGATTGCAAAGACAATCCCCCATTTCTTCCATTAAAAAACATAACCCCTTTTTCAACTGTACCTGCCTAATAGACCCCCATTTCTATTCAGCTGAGCTTTGCTTGACAGCATATTATCGAACATACATAGCATGTTTCAAATAAGCCATAATGAATGCAATTACCCCGGCTGATTCCGAGGGCCGGCGGTGTCTGGAGCGATTAGTTATGCGCTGGTTACTTTTGAAATCTTGTTTTGCTTCCAGTTTCTTGGAACTGACCCCTAATGGCAGCGACGCATTTGTGCCACAAAGCAGTTCATCAATTTGACGACAGCCAAACAGGAAACTCACACATTTGAATTAATGCACGAGTCACTCGGATTCCAATTCTAAAGATAAGAGTAATTCGGCGAGAAGAAAGTCCAACTTAATATTAGTGCGCTGTAAAAAAAAAAAGATGAAGATGTTGTGAGGATCTGTACGTGGGTTGATAGCACAGAATAACATCTATTCTGCTAAAGGGATTTCTGCTCCACAGAGAGAAGAACATACAGCATTAGCCCGATCTACAAGCCAGAGCGCGCCTACGCCCTACTGTGTTATACATTCACACACCATGTTGGTGTTGAGTTTGCTGACTTGGAGAAGGGACTAGAGCCGAGCCTCTGCGCGTTAAATCGATCACCCTTCTGGTCATGTGGGAGGGAAGATTTATGATGCAGTTTTTTTCCCTTTCGGTTTTGTATTACACGGCAGAGCACATACTGTACACCCCCACCTACAACACCTCCTCTCTCTCTTTGACCCCTCGTAGGAGGAGCCAGACTCACTTAAAGAATTTCTGCGCCAAGACCCTAAGTGAAGTTTTATTTTCTCTGTTGAATTTATTAAAGTTGGTCAAAGAGAAGTAAATATATTCCAGAAGATGGCATTTGCGAAAGTTGTTAAACAGAGCGAGTGACGATATCCACTTCTCTAAAGTTACTCTGGAGGTTCATTTAAGAGAAGCAGTGGTGGGTAATTCCGCTCAAGAGAATAAAAAATCCAGACCAACGTTTTGTTTCAACCAACCACTTGAGTATAAAGAGTCATAGGCACAGAGTACTGAACTGATTGGTAGAAACAAAATCTTGGTCTGGACTCTCTGGATCGGAGCTACCCACCCGTGAAAAGAAGCAGCATCACTGCAGCAAATACCGGTGTGTTCTGGAAGCAGTTCACTGAAATTTATGAAAAATTAATCTTTTTAAAGCTCATCTTGGGGAAGGGGAACCTACAGGAACCTACTCAGAGATTGATAGGGAGCGGGAGAAAGTCCTGTGGGTACCTTTTTAGGTCATGAAGAGAGCTTTGACATGCGTCTGACTGCGGGAGTTGTGGGGTGAGGAGTGACGGCACTCACTTCTCTGAGCTGGGTGACACCAGCCTGCTGGCAGGAACGCTGTAAAATGCTTCAGAAATAATAATAAAAAAAAACCAAACAGTGACATTTAAGACTCAGAGGAAAACTCAGGCTATTTTTAGAGTTTTAGCTGCTCTCGTGAAACATTCCGGGGTTTAATGTTGACTCCTTTACGAATTTCCTAGCAGAAGTCTATGTGTGTAATGTCTTTCCCATCATGTCCATCTGACCCTCTTGTTTCCTCTGTCACATGACCCTGATGAGCCACACCTGTTGCTTGTTGCCCCTTGTTAGTCTTTGCATTTAAGTACCTGATTGTCTCATCAGACCCAGTCTGGTCACTGGCGGTGCTCCTATCTGCCCTTGTCCTTCCCCGTTCTCAGTTTCTTGTATTGACCCCTTGCAGTCTCATTTGTTTCCCTGCTGCTGTCTAGTTCGATAAACCTCTTTCATTCGGCAAAATGCCTGCCTTCATCTTGCACCGTGTGACGATATGCAATTGCCGATCATTTACGTTACGGTTTCCATATTAATAATTAAACTAAACATACCTGTATGTGTTAGCCTCAGTGTCACTGTACATCCGTTATAAACTCTTTCATTAGCCTGTATCAAATGATAACCTGGTGCCAAATTTGTCTCATAGAATATCTAAAGGCTGCTACATGCACATGGTAGCCCCATTTTTACCACGGTACATGATACCAGTGGTCACAGCTAATATTACTACAATGCAGCCAGCAGGTCTCATGTAGTCAGTCTGATCAGCCCTGTCAGTATAAACAAAGCGCTTGTTCTTGGGACTTTTGGTCGACGCTAATTGATTTCTCCAGTTATATGCCCTTTTAATACGTCACATTCATGTGGAACTCCTCATATATAATAGAGGCAATGGCCCCCTCTGTATTCATGCTAATATCTCTTAAATATATAATAAAGACTTAATATCGATATGTTGTCCAAACCTGAACCAAAACGTTCATGTGATATGGTTGAAACTAAAATGAAAATATTTACTTTATATTTTATCCAAAGTGAGTATTTTCCTTAAGTCATCCAGGCTGATTAGAATGCACAAAGGTACAACAGCAGTTCCTGTGTCAGAGTACAGTAACCCTTTCACAGTCTTGAGGATTATGATGCAGCGAATGTGACAAGTTGTGAATAATACTTGGGCTCCCTAACCTCTACCCATAACAGTCTGCTAGCCTGAACGATACTAATTACCAATTTCTCAACAAACAAGTAGTGTATACTTTTCATGTCAAATTGCTTTGTCATTTCCTATGAAGTCCTTTTTACATTATATACAAACTATCTGAATTTTGCCCCTGTATGGACAAAATTAGTACTTTGTTTTGTAAATTTAAATGCGAAATCAACAGCACTGAAAAGTTTAAACGTCACCGTAAGAAACATGAGATTCCATGGTAACAAAGACAGGTAATGCGTGAGTGAGGCTGATTGCTGTGATGAAGATGCGCAGCATATGCAGACCAAGGTTTTTAATATTAATATTTCATATTTATATTAAATGATATATATTGTATACACTTACACTAAGAAATATGGTGCATTACTAATATTTATATATTAGACCTTATATGATTTCATGTGATCCAAATATATACCAGTCTTGTTTTTGGCTTACATTTCGTCTGTGAGTTATTGCGATCTTTCACCAAGCTCCAATAATTATATTAATTGTTTGTTTCTTTCATTCGCCAACTGGCCAATAACCAAAAGCAGGAATGTCAAATGTATGAGCATTAAAGGGGTCACAGTATGAAACGCTGCTACTGTACTAGCCTAAGCCCAGCTGAAGAGCATCCAGGATCGTGCTGGAGGCTGTCTCAGGGCTCTCTTGTCAGGAATGACCCCCGCAGGCCCTCTGCACTCACAGAATAAGAGCCGATTCCTGGTCCTGCTCCACAACGAGAACAGAGAGTCCTGAGCTCCTCGTTTTCCTTTCTGCGGCTAGAAGGGATTGGATTTGCATACTCTAGCGCCGACGAAAATCATTATGACATTATTTAAGTAATCCAGAGCTTCTGCTTATGCTCAGCATAAGCCAGGAGTATGAGCCGCACACCCACCCCCTCCCTTAATGAGACACTCACATTTCTGTAGAATGTGTGGGGAGCATGACATTGACCTTCAGAGCTTCAGAGCTGGGAACAACTCTTCTGGATGAATAGGCTGGGCTCCTGGGTCCTAGTGCCGCCTTCCACTTTTATTGGAAAAGGCCACCATTGCTACTCTCTCAGTGACAGCAAGTCACAAACATGGAGATTGCATCTATTCACAAGAAGCTGGCTTTCTTCCACCTGGACGCAACATGGCTGGCTGTCTCTTCCCGTAAGACCCTACTCTTCCAGGGCCACCTGCCGTACCATGGTGTCCTGGCACACTCCTCTTTCACAGCTAGCAGGTCAGCTTGGGCCCTGGAGAATAAGGCTGACCCAGAAAGCCCACGCTGGCCTCTTTGGGCCGGGCGAGTGGCGCAGCCTTGCCAGAGCACACAGGCGAGTCGCCTGGTTACCTTCATTTAGGATCTCAGCACCGAGCTCTGCATTTCCACAGGCCTTGGGAAACAAGTTAATTACACTTTAACTTCCAGCCGTTCCGAATTACAGGCCCGTGATCTTTGGAGTCTGAAAGTTCAAAACAGCACATGCTTGGTCCCAGACGAGGCCTGCCTTTGTTTCTTCTCCTGAAGCTGATCTGACCCTGGTGAACTTTTGCAAGGGAACCTGCCGTAATTTCAATTACATTAAGGGGGATTGTGTAAGCCTGGGTTTTCAATATTAAACTGTTAGACAGGGTTTTTTTTTTCATTATATTTCCCCTGATATTTCATTCTAAATGAAAATTTTGAGATAATGAATAGATTGATAATATAAAGCGCATTTAAGTTTATGTTCACTTCCCCTGTTATGTTCTGGGGCAGTATCTGGTACGAGGATGAGTGCCACTCTTGTACTCCTGAATGTAGTGTATGACCCCAAACTGGTCATGTAAAAACATCTAATTAATGGGTATTTACTCTGGAAGAGAAAGATGTTTTAATGTTGTAATTAAATCTGGAACAGATTAAAGTTCATGTTTTTTAACAGAAATGTTTACTTAACGCTCGTAAATGCTCATAAATATCAGATGTAGTCCTGTGAAAACACCTGGATGAAATTAAGTGACTTTTTTGGAGATTTTCTGCTCGATTTAGTGAACCAAGCTGCAGATAAGGCAAGGGACTCATTGGAAATCATTTTTCACTAGTGATTTGAGTTACAACGTAAAACATTCACATCTTTTTTCATTTAAATGACAGTGTACTGAACAATCAAATGGAGCACACAGGCACATTATAAAGCAGACTTTGAATGGTTCATCTCAGGCAGAAGAATGGGAATGTCTATGACTTGCATCCGGTTTATTAGCAGAGGTGGAAAGTTCAGATCCAGAAAGTACAAATCTAGACCAGGATTTCGTTTCAACCAACCAGTGGAACATAAAGAGTCACAGTCACAGAGAACTCAACTGGTTGGCTGAAACAAAACCTTGGTCTGGATTTATACTTTCTGGACCTGAACTTTCCACCTCTCTTTATTAGCATTGCACGGATATCCATAGGTCACTTGTTAAATGCATACAGCTAATTAGCAAACTTCTCTATCCAGCTTATACTTTATTTTTTAAGCAGTATGCTTTACTTAAGGAATTCAGGTCAATTTCAGAGCCACAGCAGCTAAGCAGCTCTGAACCAGCAGCTCTTAGACTATAATCCCTGTTCTGGTTCACAGTCCTGCTTGTTGACTCTGTTTTTCTTTTTAGACCTTGCATTGCTTTGTAAGTGTTTATTCATTTATACAAACTGAATATCATTATTGGATCCCTTCACGTTTAGTGTCTCCTATTGACACTTCAATTGGCACCCATGTGGTCAAGAGGCCATCGGACTTGACTGCTACACTTGACCACGATGCTACCATCTTCCCATTTAGTATGGCAGATACCGATGACTTCTGGGAAATCCGAGGTCTGGCCCATAAATGTCTGATCTTATCGCTCTTCCCTCCAGTACGGCCTCAAGAAGAAGGAAGAGAAGGAGGCGGAGGCCCAGGCCGCCATGGAGCAGGCATCTGAGGGCAGCTTGACCCGCCCGAAAAAAGCGGTACCTACCGGCTGCGGTGACACCGAAGAAGAGGAGGAGGGAATCATGGATACCGTCATGAAATACCTTCCTGGGCCACTGCAGGACATATTCAATAAAAAGTAACACAGTTAGCACTGTTAAAGTGCCAATCTTTGATTTATATACCTTACCCACTGCTCCACACTGCCCCTACAGACAGAATATAACACAGCAGTATCCATATTCCCACATTTAGTTTGTAAATAGCTTCTAGTTTGAAATAATTAAAATAATATAAATACATATATAAAGTTGCTAAAAGAAAATTAACTAAGAGTATAAGCCATACTTTTATCTTTAATACTCAAAATCATATAACCGAGTCATTAGTTTTGTTCTTTATATTATTCATATACACATGCAGTGTGAATATATAAATATATGTGTCGTTATGAACCTCCCCTGTTTGCATAAACAGATGTGTCCATCCATTCCATAAACATCAACGTGACAGCTTAAAATATTGAAGAAAGCTTTATCAAAATGATGTTTCTCAAGCATGCTGACGGTGTCGTGATTACATTTGTATAATTTAAATTTCATTTTTCTTTGCCATGTAAAGAATTAAGGCAATAATTCTGGTTTTCAGTTGCTCTCATACTGACACGTGCCACAGTCGTCGTGCATAACAGTAAGCGTTAGTTCGAAAGCTCATCCACTGCGCACGGAGGAGTGCGTCGTGTAAATAGCCAGGACAAAAAGGCTTGGCGTGGACAAGCCTGCTCGTCTCAATGCTCGTTTCAATGTCAAAAGACTATACGTGCCATTCGTTAAATGCAAGCGATGCTATCAGGATTCTCGAAAGAATAGAATCAAGCTACTACACAATTGGATCTAGAGGGCTATATATATTTGGTTTTTCATAAATGTAAATACAGAGCTGTTTAGTGTTCTGTAGCGTATTATTAGTTTTAAAAGGATGCTGTGTGTATACTTTGTAAAACAGACAATGACCACGGTGCAATATTGTCCTTAATGAAGTTGTCCTGTGTCCGTTGGTTAATTAATGGGAATGTGATCCCACATCAGCAATAACAGACAATCTTCATTGCTGTTCGTGCTGCTTAATAAGTAGAGTCTGCGCTCTGATATGGTGTTGTCTTCCACGTGCTTTAGTCTTTATTGTAGAGTTGGGTTAGAGTGTCAGAGGACACGTAGGAATTAAATTACAGTGACATACAGTTAACTGAATCTTTAAAAGCTTAGTTAGCTATTCCTTTTAACGATAGTCAGTTTTTTCGAAACGCTCTATTTATTCATTTTTATAATGGATCCGGCTCTGATGTTACATTTGCAAAAGCAGTGAAAAATAAAACCCATAACCGATCGTGACAGGAATGGTTCTATACTTTTATTTTGTGAAGCGGAATAATTAAATAATTGAAAAGTTTTCTATGCATAAGTCAACAGCAAAGTCAAATTTATTCATAAAGCGAATTTAAAATCAACATTTGTTGACCAAAATGCTGTTCAGGCTCACCAAAAGAAATGGTAAAAGGAAGAAAAAAATTAATATTAATGATAAAATTAATTAATGAATGAAATTTAAAAAATGTGACACAAGGGCAGATAAAATCATTACAGTATAAATGTATCATTGTAAATTTAAAAATCTGAGAATGATGTAACATCAGAGAATGTAGCCCCCTCCGTTTTCGTTGCTGAATATGATTCTTTATCTCTATTTTTGCACTTTGCAACCATGTGACTATATAGATAATTCAAGATAGTACAATGTGAAGAAAACGTGTGCAATTGTGATGTCACCATTAACATAATTAACATAACATAAAACATACGCCTTTTAAACATTTATAAGTAACTAATGAATTATTTGACCTAAATGTGCCGAATCACGCCATTCGAGAAGCTGTTGTTGTTTTTTGATGCTTGTTTTTGTGCCTCTCCTGTTTCATACTTTGCTCCTTTATTGACTCCTACCTGCTTTTCTAATATGTAAAATGAAAATTCCTTCGATGTTTTGTACAGTTCATGCACCGACATCAAACTACCACCATGTGAACTAGCCTGTTAAGATGACTCGTCCTTAGTGAGCGTTCCAAAACATTCCAGATATTCGGAAACATTCCAGCTGGTTTGCGCTGGTTAAGAACTACCGAGAAGCTTCTGAGTCAGCTCGTTGTCTATTCCTGCCAATCACATGTGACTTCTCTGTCTGGAGCCTGGAAGGGCTCCGGTTTTCTAATGGGCACAAACATGTTGGAAAAAACTCCTCCGAACTGCACTTTAGCACTGGTACTTCATTCAGGGTCTCATTCCACCAGACAAACATCATTTCAGAAATGCTTTGAATGTTGAGATGCTAAAAACAAACGGGAAATAGTAGCTAGTAACAACTGCGTTACCTAGCCGGCCAATGTTTCTTGTTCCTGTCTATATGGTCCTAGATTATGTTAACAGTCGTACATATCTTTCCGATGGCTGACTACACACTCCTGCGTGACGAAATTAAGTGTTATAAATTGTTTAAAACTGACATCTCATCTTCGGCGTATGCTTAGAATTGCAGACATTACGGATGCTTGCCAGTGCACCCAAAACTATCCGTGACATCACCCGCAGCCTTGGTTAAACATGTTACGCTAATCATGTCCAGGATAATTGACGTTTTGTACGTATGTGAACACTGAGAAAGACATGATCGCTGTAAGGGAATGATCACTGTAAGCAGTACGGTCATAGGGAGCAGATCATCTGTCCTTGGTGCGTCTGCTCTCCATCTGTGCTTGAGTTCAGCCATTTGGGTCTGGGAAAAGATTATCCTGGATTATGTGGCTTTTCTGTACGTCCTGTGCATAAATTAGCAAGGCAGATGTGTGTTTGTGTGGGGGGTGGGGGGGGGGGTAGGGGCGGGCATGCATTGCATAAGTTGTTTCACTGATTTACTGAAGTAATCTTTTATCTCTTGTGTTTAGTTAGATGCTCCTATGTACGTTTCAATTAAACCAAAGAAAGGGGTTGTTTTTACTATATTTCATCATCATCGTCATCATCATTATTATTTCTTAAGGGAGTGGTGTTATTACAGTACGTGTTACACGGAAATGATTAGGGAATCATTTAATAGCCCCAGGAAAAGGCCAGTGTCAGCTCAGTAATTCCGCCCAGCTGACCGGCAGCATGGTCCCGTTCCAGCCCCAATCCGTACCATATGTCCACTTGCCAATAACCCTGTTCCACATCCATCGCTCCTGACAACTTTGACTTTGTTACAAAAAAAATTATATATATATACACATTCAAATATAATTACTGCCTTTTGTACAATAGAGCTGCCATTAAATATAGTTAAATAAGGTTTTTGTGTAAATACTATTCCCTGCATTCCATGTTATTGATATTACTATTATTTTTATTAATGGTAATAGTTATTAAACTGTACGATACAAATTAATGTATTAGCTACTTGGCTAATGTTACTGCATATATTTGTCACATGGTCCTTGCAGCAGCATTACGTACAACTGAAAGTCCTTCTAATGCTTCAGCAAGCCAGAATTGTCTGCCTGATTTTTAGGCTCTTTCAGCACTGTCAGTAGATTGACTGCCTGACACTTTGAAAAACGTTCCTTTTTGGTGTAACCTGAATGTGACTGTTAAGTGTTTTGCTGCATTGTTCGTTTTTCTGTGTTACGGTGGTGTTGATTCCGAGGTATTTCCTGTCTGTAGATGTTCCTGTTTCTGTCCTCCAGTGCCTGTATTTGGGAGTTGCTGTATTCGGTGCGTTTTTTGCGTATTGTGCTGCCTGTTGACCTCTTCCCCTCTTCTCTTGTGCATCGGCACTAGTGTGCATGCATTCGGTCTGCAGTGGTAGCAAGGTTACTATGAGATTAGCGTGTGAATTCTGTGTTTCCACTCTGCCTGATAGCTCTCGCTGCATGCTACCAAATCGGGTATTTCGTTGGAGTGTAACGTTCCCTCCGAAATGGAATCACAGCACAACAGAAATAAAGTGATTTCATATATGTGTTTGTCGTTTGCGTTTCAGTACCTGAGACTTTGGGTCACGCTGGGGCTGCCCCGCTGCGGGTGTGTTTCTGGGGTTTATGAAATAATCCTTCGTTTGGGTGCAGTTCACTGTGGCACAGACCATCATTTGGGTTTCACGATTGCGTAAAAAATAACAGCGGCACTTGGATCGTGACACTCGAACTAACTTCATAACGCAATGAGATTTCCAAGTATTTCATGCTATTCTAAAATGTAGGTCAGGCTGTAAACAGGATGCAATTTGCTATTAAAAAGTTCTTGTTATTATTCCAAAACACAGCTTCTAATAGTTTGCACTGAGTGGAGTAAGGACATGTACACCAAAGACATGCAAATTGAAAAAAGAAGTTCCCCACATCAAGACAAGAAATCTTGTGTATAAAAATACTCTACTAACAAGGGAGGGAGTGCTTTGCTTTTAAACACCGGAGGGCCCGATTCAGATGGGAGATTTAAACCCATCAGCTATGATGACTCCTTACCCACAAGCAGCCGGGTCTGTATAGCTCACACCTGCAGCTGATGCAGAGTTCAGGGCTTAAATGCTCTTTCTACGAGGTCACACTCTGCAGATTAATCGCCTGCTCCTCGTTCCAGCCTCATTTTCCTCCTAACATTTATAAGACAGCTGTGAGAGATTCCCCCACAAGTTTTTCCTATTCATATGCAGAACGAGCCCTATTGTGTACGAATAAGGCCAGCTGTAACGTCCTATTTAAATCACCTGTCACCTTAATTAAAAAGCTCTTTGTTTGAATAGCACATCCCTGTGTTTCATATCTAAAATTTTAATTGTTTCTCTGCTTCACTTTATATTCTTTTCCTGGATTCATGTTTTTAATTAAGGGATACTAATTAATTCCACTGAATTGCAGGCTGTCAGCAGCCAATTGAAAGCAAGGTTGATTTTGACAATATACAGAGATGTATTTTTGTCTTTTGCAGCTTTTGAAGACCTTTCATGAAACCCCTTTCCCGTTTTGCCCGACAGACTTACATACAGTCATGGCCAAAAATATTGGCACCCCTGCATTTATGTCAGAAAATGCACCACTTCTCCCAGAAAATTGTTGCGATTACAAATGCTTAAACACAAAATGTCAAAAATGGTCTGGACAACTTAATACTTGGTAGCAAACCCTTCGGAAGAAATAACTGCTTTTAATCACTTTATGTAACAGTCATTGAGTCTTTTACATCTCTCTACTAGAATTTTGTACCACTCACCTTTGACAGCTGCTCCAGGTCTCTCAGATTTGAAGGGTTCCTTCTCCCAACTGCTGGTTTTAGGTCTCTCCACAGGTGCTCTATGGGATTTAGATCTGGACCCATTGCTGGCCACTTCAAAACTTTCCAGCTCTTTGTCTTAAACCATTTCTGGGTGCTTTTTGAAGTTTGCTTTGGGTCATTGTCCTGCTGTAAGACCTATCACTCTGAGCTTCTTGATACTTTTGATCCTTTGTTTTTTTGCATTATTCCAGTGCCAACAAAAGAAATAAACATGTGATACCAAAGCATTTGTAATTACAACAAATTATCTGGGAGAAGTGGTGCATTTTCTGACATAAATGCAGGGGTGCCAGTATTTTTGGCCATGACTGTAGTGTTCACATCAGAAATGGCTCATATTGCCTCTAGTAGGGTTGCCCATATCTGTTTTGAGTTACTCATCTACGAGAAATTAAAGGTATTGGTCTGTAATGTCTGAGGTGCTCAGCTGATGCTTTTGAACAACTATGCTTGAGAGTTTTACAGGTCTTACAGGTAGCATACCATCAGAAATGTGGCCTTGTGAGACTCAAACCAACAACCTACTGTGTTTAGAACTATAAACTCCTGGTCCAAGCCCCGAACATTACTCACTGCTCCCAAAATACTATGTAAATGCTTTGGCAGTGTCTGCAAAATATTGTTTGATCAACGTGCCGCTATTTGCCACACAAGCCAGACTCCCCGCTCATCGCAAAGCAAACATCGACTCTGCTCTTTCTGAGGAGGGGGGGGGGGCTAAAATCGATGCCATTATCATGCCAGTCCTCAGGCAGTGTTTTCAGAGCCGGCAGCCTCCTGGCTCTCCAAACACCAGTCGCACCACATGACAGCAGTTTGAGCGCTCGACTCCTGCAGACAAATAAAGTCAAGGACAATTAACTGTCCTTTTCCAGGCACTAAATGAGGCGTTCGCAGGAAAAGTTGATCGACCACAGCTCCCGAGGAAACACTCCCCTGGTGTTATTAGCTAGCTGCTTATTGGGTGGTTTTATTTATATCCGTCTTTTCCCAGGTCAAGCATTGGGATTGTGACTATTTAATTTAACAATGCAGGCGAGTCCCCTGACCAATCAACCTTTTATTTGCCTGCTCCCTTTGCAGTTACTGTCCTGCTTAAGTTGTTTCCTCATTATCTCCTCTGCTCTTCTTTTTGTATCAGGGTGCATTTGAGGTTTTATATTCTATACTTATAGCTAAAATGCCTCCATATGCTGTGAGATGTCAGTTTACAGCAGTCACATGACCTAAGATGCGTTCACTGGAATTCTGGGACAGGTTTCACTTGGGTTGAAGGTTGCATTGACCAAAACCCAGAAGGTAGAAGCTGCTCAGTTCTGGTTCTGGTGGAGGTAGGGCTGTACACATGGGTCATGGGTGGGGCTACAGGGGTGTCAGTCCCAGCTGAAAACTGATTGGCCCATCCCCCATCCCCTGTCACCAAATGTATCATTGGTTATTAGTAAGGTTGATTCCTCTGTATGAATTTTGGCCCTTTTTACCCCCCCGCCTTACAAAATCCTAGAATCACCTCTGGGTGGAGAAGTCCATGGCACAGTGTTTGTGTTGGACCGGGGGCATGCAGTCCCCCGCATGTCCGGTGAAGACTAATGACCCAGAAAAGGTAGGCTGTCTCATTTCTGTCACCTCCCCAGGAGAGCTCCTCCACTTCTGAACATTAAAGAGAAAGATGGATGTCTTTTTAAAAACCCTTAGGAGAGATTGTCACATGACCTCAATTAGTGTGAGTCCCGTTGAGTGGCTCAGCTCCGATCATGCGGACTGCACAATGACAGGATCCCTCTGATGTCGGCACAAAGGTCGCAGCCATCTTCGTTTAACACCCCCACTGAGAGGACCGTCAATTCATCGAAAATACTGAGTAAACCTGATGTAATCTCTGAGCTTTAAATATATACCTCAGATGGACGACAAGGTCCCATTTTCCAAATCACAACACCAGTAACAGCAGGGCAATTAAAACGTTAATACAGCCATAACACCTTAAGCACCTACTGGTAACAGCAACATGCATTTTTAAGGTCTTAAATGATTATATTTATGAGCATCGAACAAGGTGACATATATACTTTCCAACAGTTAGTTCTCCTAACTAAGATTCTTAGAATTAAATTCCACTGAGCTGTACAGTCGGACTGCCAGCAATGTATAGACATTTGGATGGATGGATGGATGGAGGAAATGACTTGAACCTGACACCTGACTTTCCGGTTGAAGACGACAACATGGTAAGGAGTAAATCACCACTCCATGGCTACTAGGCCTGGAGCATTAAGCTTTAATCTGTCTGTACCGAGAGGAGCATATCGCTCCCCTGGGAATCCTTAACTATTAAAGAATCCTAGTGGCTGATGAAAGACTCAAGCTTTCAGGTTTTCCCCTCCAACGCCCAACAGTAATTGTAAATATGCATTGTGAAGATCAATAACAGGATCTGATATAGAGCTGGATCGAGTCAATGCGAGGCGTGGCCATGTGGTAATGCTTGCAGGGCGCGACTCGAACACGACACACCAGAAGAGCTCGGAAGAGGTGTGTGTGACAGCGACCTCAGGCCTTGTCGTGAAACCCGGTCAGGCCACTTTATTTAGGCTCAGCTCGTCTGCAAAGGCGAAGGTTCAGCTGCGCCTCTCAGAGAGAAACACATAAGAGTGTTCTGCGGTGGCTAGCACAGTAACAAGCAGAGGGAAGGATTTGTCCGGGGAGATCTGAAATGAGGCAGAAGTCTCCTGTATTACTCGTAAAAGCCGCCATTGTCTGCCAGCTAGACTCCCCGTTAGCTAAGAGACCTCCCATTGTAAAGCACCCCATGCAACGTAAACGACACAAACTGAGCACCATGCAGCTAATGAGCCCATTACACTTGAATGTTTTATTACTTCACAGAGGAACACTGGACACATTATGTTTTTGGGAGCTGAATCCTTATTTAACCTGCATCTTGTCCCATTAATCCATTTTCTGCACCCACTTGTCCTATTCAGGGTGGCAGGGGCCCAGTGCCTATTCTAGTGGCTACGGGCACAAGGCAGGATAATGAGGTTGCCAAGCCATCACAGGGCGCTCACCATTCACACCTGTGCTGTTTGGTAACTCCAGTTAATCTCAGCATGGTTTTGGACCACGAGGGGAAACTGGGTGTACCCGGAGGAAACCCCACAACAACATGGGGAGAACATGCAAACTCCACACACGGAACCATGGCGGATTGTCAAACCCACGTCTCAGAAGTCTGAGGCAATAGTGCTAATCACTGTACCACCATGACACCCCCTCTTGTTTCTTATCTACAGTCAAAAATGAAGATCTCCTATGTCGTAGCTCCTATATTCTTATACATAGCTCCCATATTCAATCATATATACAGCTGCCAGTTACAAGTTCTGAACTGCTACAGTGCTTGCTGCTTGAAATAGGAGAGACATCATTGACCTATATAGTAATTGTGGCCATTTCTATATTTAGATATTAATGTGCTGTCATGGGAAAGAATTATATATCCTTCCCTAGAAAATATATGATTCACATCACAGTTTCCTTGTAAAACAGGACATAACTTGCACCAAAAATTCCCTTCATGCAAGGAAAATTCCCTTCATGCAAAATCAAAGATTGGGAAAAAAGGCGGCTAAATACATTTTTACTGAGTTATAATTTGCATATCTGAGGGTTAGCCAAGTACACCCTGCGTGTTTTGTTTGTGCTGCTAAGGTCAGACGGCCTAACAAAATTAAATAATTACCGGCACATTGTCCACTGTTAACTATGGTAATAGTGGAGCTGTGAGGAAAACTGTCGGTAACCAAGAATTATCTCACTAAAAAGGGCAGCAGAGAAAGAAGTCGCAAGATTAAAATGTGTTTTCACTGCTCAAAGAAGGAAGATACAGAAAGTCAGCTGCTCCGTCTATATCGCGGAGTCGGTAGTGACCAGCCGACCCCCCACAGTGTTTTAGAGTATTAGTGTGTAGCTAATTCACAGGTGACCTGCTATGATCAAACCAAGCTCTGCCTCCACCACACGGATGACGCTGAGTGGAAAACTAACACAATCTGAACCTGAGCATTACAGGAGACAATGGGCCTGTCTAAATGTACATAGTTAAGCCTGATTGCATTTGTGGGTGTAGAGTTGGACGGGGCGTGCGTGCAAGGGCTTGCTTTGTCATGGCGGCGTCACATTGGGGGAAAAGTACCATGTGATTGGCAGGAGAAGAGAACAAGAGGACACAGAAAACATGGAGGCCTTTACAGTCTCATGAAACCAGAGTCCGAATCGAAGAGCCGGCAGAAGCCTGGCTGAATCATTTAAACACAATTCCCAGAGCAGATAACAGGAAATGGGTCTTAATGCACCACAGAGTGCTGGTGCAGTAATGGCCTCCCACTGAACTTGCACACAATCTGTGCCTTAATGCATCCTCCCTATTTCTACCACACACACTAAAAGGAAGTTGTGACCTCTAGCAAGAGGGGGAAAAAAATTAAAAACAGACAAATTGCACAGCTGCCTCGTGAAGGGCGCCAGGCTTTTCCAGTGGAAGGGGAAGTGTTTGTTTAAAGGCTGTGTTCGTTTGAAAGAGGGTGTTTATTTAAAGGGGAACTGTTCATTTAAAGGGGATGTGTTCATTTAAAGGCAAGGTGTTCATTTAAAGGGGAAGTGTCCGTTTAAAGTTGTGTAAAAATGTGCTTTGGAGCCTCATCAGTGTTTCCTGAAGTGTTATAACAGCAAGTAGGAGACCCAACAGCAGAGCAGGATCTGAGTGTAGAACAAAAGTAGATAATGGCAAGACAGAACAAGCAGAACCGTCAGGCTGTATGCCAAGCATTGCAAACTCAGAAATATCAAACTTTATTAATGCTGATGAAGCGACACAGCCCAAACTGCATATGCTCACGTTGCCGGGTGTACCACCTGTCAGACCTTTTTTCTTCAGCTGCTATGTCTCTGAACACACAGTGTCAACAGGAGTTGGGCCAGTGACTGCGAGGCATTTAGCTGAGGCAGTTAAGCAGGACTCAAATGCAGAGTTCTACCACAAACAACACTGTTGAAAGACTACGAACAAGGTCGGGAGTCGGGTTAACAGGATCTAAGGCACAGAGCTAAACCACAGAACCGAAGAAGAAGCCAGAAGTCTAAAGCGAAAGAATAAATGCATACCGCAAAACCAAACCCAATAACCAAGTTAACAAACATAGAATTGGGGGAGGGGGTAGAGCCAAATAAAGAAAACAGACCAGCAAGATTGAACCAGTAGAACTAGACCGCGATTAAATTCAATTTCAGTGGTATAATACATTTTCACAATATTGCATTATCTCTGAGATTGACAAGATTGTGAATTTAGGCATTAATTAGAAGGAGTTTCAATGTATTGACTGCAGGTGCTGGAGCTCATCTGGCAGTAGGCGTGGTCACAAGGAATGACTACGTGAAAAAATTGTAGACCGGGCTCTGGACCAAATGTGACAAACGCTACACGATTCCCTGGTTGTTGTAAGGCCAGTTCCCATAACAATATTAAAGATGAGTGGTGCTGCCCTCTAGAGAATGGTTGTCCTCACAGCATCTGTGAAGAAGGGTCAATGAATTCATGGACTTGGTGGTGCTCTGTGTCATAATCTGCTGGTCTGCTACTTCCAGGAAGGTATGACCTGCCTTCCATGTTACAGCCACCTTTTTGCTGATCCCGGTGATTTTACAAGATTTTCAACTGGTGATGGGGTTCACAGCTACATGTGAAATCAGCCTTATGTTTGATGGGCACATGACCATGAACTCCAGGTAGCTGCCCAGGAAATGAAAACCCATGGCTTTGGCAGGTCTCCTGTCTGCATCGCTTTGTAACCCAGCTGGTGGACGGCCCCAGTTTCACCCCAACAGGGCTCTGGGACCCTACGGTGATTCTCCAGAAACATCTCATATAGTTGTAGGTGGAGTGTCTTAACCCCCCCCCCCCCCCCCCGCCCTCCCTCCCACTGCCTTTGAGTTCTGTTACTAATCATACGTTTTCACATAAAATGGCAGCATTTACGGTTCAGTGACAATGAGAGAAGATGAGTCACTTTGGAAGCAACATGAGCCTCATCTGAAACGCATCACTGGCATCCAGTTAAAGAGGCATCATATGGAACCAAACCTTTATCCACCCGTGTCTGGGAATGGCTTACTCAGCGACAGCCAGGGTGATCCAAGAAGTGCCTCACGAGACAGAGACCTTACAGTTCACTCAGAGAAACACATATTTGCCAACCGGCAGCGATTTAGAGTGAACGATTCACCTGAAAAACAAGCCCCCAGATATGAGAGGAATCTTAGTCACAAAGTGGGGACCCACACACACACAGCAGGGGGCCTGATGTATATTTACAGGACTCTGCCCCAGCGTTTCGGCCGATATCACATCACCATGGTGCTGATATAGAGATGCTAATGGAGGGATGCTGAGTCTGCTGAATCAGTATCTTTAATTCAGAAGGACATTCTAGGTCACAGATAAGTCAAGACCATAATCACATGATTCTGTCCTTGAAGAAAAGCTACACGTGACTGTTCAGCCAAAGAGACACAATTCCCAGCCTGCTCTTAGCAGATTAGTTACAACATCACGAAAGGTAACAGGCAAGGGACTTCATTTCTCTGGGTGATTGAGCTAACAAACACAACCACTGGATCTACAACGAGAGCACGGCCCACATTGCCTCTCTAGTGCCGCTTGCGACTTCATCTCCTGCTTTTTAATTAAATTCTCCCCTTTTTGTTGGAGGGCTGGGGGTTTGGCCGGATCTTGCATCTCGTGCACCTTCACGCCTGTTTGCAGTCTGCTTCTTGGCGACGAAGATGAGATCAGAGCGAAGCACTTGGGGCTTCATCCATCATGCTGTGGACTTTGATTGATTCCGGTCTTGTAAGCCTGAAGGATTCGCTTCCAGGCAGACAGAGGAATCGGAAAGAAGACCTACAGAAAATGATCACTTCAGCAAGTGAAGCAGGAACACCATTCATACTCTCAGCCTTGTGCACCAGTCTGCCTGGGATTGGGTCCAGGCCCCCAGTCACTGGGGATAAATCATTGGAAGATGGATGGATGGATGGATGATTAATTCTTATAGTTTGGATTTAATTGACAGTTGACTGCTGTTTGCTTTGAATGACATCATGGCGTCCGAACAATAACATTAAAGAAAATTTTAAGAAGGCTCATTTTAGCTGACATGGTGGTACCCAAAGTGTCATCCCCCCCTAATAATAGAGTAGTATTGTCGTTTTGAAGCAGACAATACATTAAGCAGGGGCTCCTTTGGGACTACATCGCTACCTGTTTCAGCAAAAGCAACAACAATTTAGGATTCCTGAATGTTTCAGACATAAAACATAACTGCAAACGGCAGCCTGACTCTCAAGCGTGGTTTCAGATCCACTTTGATCACAGCCAATACGCATAAATTGAGCTGGGACATTATCCTTGCAAAGGAGTTTGTCCTTTATACTATATATCTCTGGGTATTAATCTTTATGATTCTCCAGAGATTCATGTTTATAGTTTGTTAGCTTTGAAATCACCGCACACCTGCCTCTTGACTTTAGAACTTAATTGCATTTATTTTCCATTTTGTAAGTTCAAAATACCAATAATAGACCATAGCTCAGTTTGGAACATCTAACATTTGCATAATCATCTTGATTATAATTAAATATTAAACCAAGATTTAATTAACATTACAGGGCTTCTCAGTCTTAATATCCATTATCTCATGATACAGCTGGTGTGGGGCACCCATTTAATCAGAATCATAAACAGAATCGCAATCTTCGGCACGTCAGGTTGGTATGTACCTACTTGCAGGGTAGAGAAGGAGATGTGAAGTGGTCACTGGCCAGAGAATGTCTGCCAGTTCCATGGTAGACGGCAGGCATACCTGCTATCTCACACTGCAGATATTTGCCGTCAGCTAATAGCCAATAAAACATATCGCTGAAACTGCCTCGACAAATGCTCAACGAACCCATATAAAATCAACGGTAGATGTGCAGTTTATACATCATTAATTCGACAGCCCCGCCAGTGTGAGGCAACAGTGGTGCAGTGAGCTACTGCCAGGTGGGGGACGGTGTGTGGATCAGCAGGTTTGGAGTCTGCGCCTTTGATTGGACAATTGGCATGGTGATGTCACTGGGGCAACACCCCTTAACACCCACCTGCTCCAGGGATTGGCTGAAACTGCTCTTTCAGAAAATGTATGTCAATTTGTATAAAAGCATCTGCTAAATAAATGTATATATGTGTACATATGTCAGGACTCTTCAAATATGGCCCTCCATTCCAAATCCAGGCCTTGTTTTCAGTTCTCCCATGTAGGTAGTAATGATTGATTCTGATTGGCCACGGAGACTTGCACTGGTGCTTCCTGGAATGACGACAAGCTCTCTGTGGCCTCATATTAGGCAAACATGCATGGTACAGAAGATGGGTGGGTATATTTACATAAAACAAATAAGATATTATGTAATGTGAGATAATTAATGCACTAGATCTGTTTCTCATTTTGTAAAAACGTAACGTACACAGATCCCTTTGCCTGTGAGACAGGGCGTCTTCCTCTGCGGACGATGAAAGTTTGATCAGCAGCCGCTCTGAGCTGGATGTACATTTCCTGATGGCCCTCATCTGCAAAGTGCAAATCTCGGCTCACTGCTCTCTGTCGCCTTAAGCTAGTGGAGGAATTTGCCCCACTGCTTTTATGTCGGACACGAAACATTCAGGGGCATGGCAAAGAATTTTGGGCTCCCTGACAAAATGCCACCATGGACCAATTCCTTCCCCGACAAGTTGATTCTAGCATTACGACAATATTATATTTTTATATTAAATATAATTTACTTACCGCTGTGTTATGAGTCTTCTTATTGTTTTGCAGTTTGTTTTTACCTGTAGTTCTGTGTAAGAAAGACTCCATTTTCGGACAGAGAGAATATCGCTTTTACATAACTGTATATTTGTATGAGACGTGGCTTATCGTAATGTCTAGCTCTTCTTTACGCAGTATAAGACATTCACGTTGCAGCTCATCTCCAAGTCACAGTAACAAGTCACAGATGTCCTGTTCTGTCGCCGCGGTAACTTCAGGCACTTCGGAGATTTCAACAGGCACAGCTGCGGGCGAGCCGCGGCCTTCCGTCTCGTGTGGGCGTCCCTGGCACGCACGCACGCACACCATGTGTGCCGTGAGGTATAGGAGACTCCCACTGCTGGTCATAAACATAAATCATAAATCATAAGCGACCATCTCCTGTTATGAAGAGAGGCACCCAGTGTGACACATGACAATGTGAATCTCACAGCCGACAGAGCGTAAGGGACAGGACCCCAGGTGGCCCCGCTTCCTGGTGGCCCCTGCGTTGTGTGTCCAGCTCGAGGTGCTCTCGCTCAGGCACACATGCTCTTCCGACACGAGTCGAGTGAGGGGGCGCCCCCTGCAGGTCAACGCCAGAAAGGTCGTACTGCTGGGGATACTGGAAGGCTCATGACCACAGGAGTGTTCGAGATCGGAAGCTGCTTCGCATTTCGTGGTCGCAATATGCAAGGGAGCATGGGGGAAAGCTGAGCCTTCAGTGGTGGGCGGTGGGGGGTGGGGGGTGGGGGGTGCTGAGGGGGGGATATCAGCACATTTTTTTAAATGTGTCAGGAGCAATCTGTGTGAGGAGCTGGCATGACAGGACTGCTGGGAAATGAGTGCGTGAATGTGTGTGTGTGCAAGCCGGTATACCTTACCTTATGGGGACACAATGGTCCTACGACGTGATGAATATCCATTTTTTTTTCACTTATGGGGAAACTGGTCCCCATAAGGGAAAACCCAATTTAATAAAAATCTGAGACTGCAATGAGAAAACTAAAAATGCTAAATTATTGTTTTTGCTTGGTTACTTATGGTTATGGTTAGGGATGGGTAGTGGTTAAGGTTGTCATAGTTAGCGTTAGCATTTTTCCCATAGAAATGAATGAGCGGTCCCCATAAAGATATCGACGTGTGTATGCATGTGTGTGTGTGTGTGTGTGTGTGTGTGTGTGTGTGTGTGTGTGTGTGTGTGTGTGTGTGTGTGTGCGCGTGTCCACAATGTGTTAAAAACCTGTTATTTGTACCTTGTTCTTCTGTCCCCACAAGGGGCAACTCAATTTTATTCCAATCTGTGACTGTATTTGGTTTGGTTTGGCTAAGGTTATAGGGCTGGGAAGGGGTTATGGTTGTCATTGTTGGGATTGGGGTTGTGCCCATAGAAATGAACGGACAGTTCACACAAAGATATGAGTAAAGGTCTGTGTGGAATATAGTCTGTGAAATGTAAAATGCAAATACACAACAAAATTATTCACTTGTCCCAAAAAGGAAGGACATTTTATAATTGAATAAGATCCTTGATGAATTGTAGGATAATATTCCATTGTCCATCTGGCATAATTAGATTTAAAATGTGTCCTTTAATGGGAAGGGATTGAACGGAAGACCTCTCTCCACGCTCAGGCAGAGTGGTCAGGTCTCACGTCTCATTTACCAGGCTACAATCCCGTTTGTCCCACCGGTTCTCGCTCCCGTGCACAGATGTACGTGACAGTTAATATTCGCACGTCACTAGAGGAGAGAAAATGCTACCGTCAGAGAAAAACTCCGTCTTTCAAGCAGGATCCGAACGGGAAAAGTGAGACTTCTCGGAGATACGTCTCCTATAAAAATAGGACCGCGAAGCCCTGCGGACCCGCAGCTTAAAAGTGTCACAGGGAAACACAGATTCATATATCAGACACTTGCTTCTTCATGAACCCAAGAGCGTTTCGACGTGATTCCGCTGTGATAATGCAGTTATTTGTACAGAGAATTTGTACTCTTGCGGGGGGAATTTTTACATTTACAGGTGCAAGTGGTAGAAATGTTTGTGTCGTGAGGTTTGACAGGATGGCATAGCGTGATTATGTATTGTTAGCAACAACTGCAGTGTTTATTGAGAGCAGAGCACATGTAAATCCATCACACTGGGGAATGGATAATGCGTGTTTACATTTACTCGAGGTTAGTCAACGATAAATACCATCTTCTGCCTAATTATTGGTGACATTCTTTGCGTTAGCCTTAATAGCCCTGCTGACTGCCACACACCAGTAAGTCAGGCTTAATGCTAATGCATATACCAGTATATACATTTGAGGAATGCAAAATAGTATGCAAATGACATGCAAATTTAAGAGCACTTAGAAAGGTCAGTCCTCTTCATATGATGAGACAGACGTATGCAGTGTTTGGGGTCTGTGACTCTTTCAGTCGTGGATTAAATGTGAAATTTATTTACCTGACCTTCATTTTCTCCTGCAGCGGGTTTCCTTTGATGTGTAGGTGGTTTTCCGGAATCCTCGTTTTTGGATGACTTCATAGTTAAGGCAAATTCAGCATCTTAGTAATAACTTATGCTATATTACATTATTCAGGAACGTTAAATTATGCATTGACCAACACGTTAAGTTTACCAGACCTCACTAGTAAAGTATATTGAGAGGTACTGCATGGTCCCGCCTAGTGAGGGTTCACGTCTTGGCTACTTCTGTGTATTATGGTCTTGGCCTGTCTTTTCAGTTCTCTTTCTCCTTGTCTTACTGAAAGATTGCTGGTTCGAATCCCCGAACAACAAGGCACCATTGAGGTTCCCTGAGCAACGTACCACCCCCGAGCACTGCTCCCCGGGCGCTGAATTAGCTGCCTCCTGCTATGTCATGATGCTACATATGGGCTTAATGCAGAGGACACATTTGGTTGTTGTGTGCTGTGGTGTGTCAACAACGACCACTAATCACTTAATTCTAAATAATTCATATTCCACTGGTCCTGTTCTCCACGTGCAGTATACTGCCTGCATTGTGGCTATGGATTTGTATGTCAGTCTTGCCTACCCTACAACATGCTGCCAGAGTTTCCGACTCCTTCCGACATTTCTCCAGGTACCAGGAATCTGCCACAGGCTTGAGGCATAACAGAACCCATGGAACAGTGTTAAGCATTAAGAATACAAAAGAAAACTGTATTTCGCTACTTGTTACTGGAAAAAGATGCATTCAGATTAATGATACAAATGGGGGATCATTACTGGGATTACACTTATCATAAATTTGGGAATGAAGAAGGATTTACGGTAGAGACAGTACATGTACACACAACACCTGTCACAAGACATTCTCAGAGGAACTGTTCACCACTGCAGGCACTGCAAAGAATGCTTTCACTGTGAGGAAATCTCACCACTACAGGCAGTCCCTAAGCTATGAATGGGATCTGTTTCCTAAGTACCTACAGATCTTAGCATCAGTTAGTCAAGTGTCTTAGTCTATAGTATATATTTTATGTTTCAATGCATATAAAACACATCCAAATATAGTAAAACATCTTAAATATAACAGTACAGTACATAATAATAATAACAATATAATGGGAGTTTGGAGGGGGGAGCAAAAATGTGGATTGTCTGGGGGCCCCCAATGACTGGTTTAAGAAACACTGATCTAGTAATCTGTTAGTATTGTTCTATTGTCTTAAATAATACTATACAATACTATTTATATTGCTTTTCTTTTGTATTTTGGTGAACCTTTGGCATTTAGGCAATCAAAAAGTAACAAAAAATAACCAGGTTACAATACTTAAATCTTGCGACTCTTGGATTAGGTTACTGGCTACATTTTTTTGACTGGTATTTAGTAATTGATCCATAATAGATTTAAAAAGTAACTCTCCCACCCCCAGTCTCACATACGGAGTGTATGCATATACCGAGGAGGTTCAATAGCAGCTGAAAACACCTAAAATATCCTTCTTAGCCCCAGCACTTTGTAAAATATGCTGTATATCACTTCACACATTTCAAATAGGCAATTTGGTAACTGTATCACACATTGTAATTACATAAATTACAATTTGTGTTCCAAATTTTTTACATTAATGTAAAAAATATTAATGTCACTAAACTGCAAAAAAAAAGGAAATAAAATTGGCTGTCAGGCAAAAGCAAGTTTTTCGGGTTTTTTATGTTGGTTGCCAAGGCAATGATAAACAGGGAATCTGGAATTGGATGCGGCGATGAGGCAAATGTTTTAATGCTGGAGCAATTTTTTTTTTTGCTTTAATAATATAGACTCAGAAAATGGAGAGCAAATAATAAGAGAAAGCATTTGTTGATTATGTAAAGCTACAGACCCGAATAGAACAGCACACACTTTTGTACTAACCTGCATCCTCTGTTCACAGAATGGAGGGCTGTTATTAGATTTGATGGGGCAGGGTGGATTAGAGCATCTCTGATTTCCAGTCCCCTTCGGTTCCAAGGAAACAACTTTGATTATGGGCTAACTTTGTTTCTTTGAGAATCATACATTTTACAGCCTGAAAAAAAGCTCTGAAACTCGGCATGAGAGGAGAAGACGTCTCCTTTGCAAAATTACAGATTCCTCTAATCAGCTGGAATCAAAGAGCTTTCTAGACGGTGCTACAGAATTCTGGGAACGGGATGAGCAGAGAGAAGTCAAAATCAGTTAGTTCTTTACAACAGCCCGAAGTTCCAAATTAGTAGCTTAAGCTGTTTGATATGTCTTTACGTTACATTTCTTAAGCATTTTGGTTTTAAAGAGAATATAATTGGAAGGGGAAATATTATTGTGGGGTGATTTTAGCTCAGTGGGTTAGAATGCTGGTGGTGTGATCAGAAGGTTGCTGCTTCAAATCCCCGGGTGGGTGGAATGATTTCACTTTTGGGACCCTAATCAAGGCCCTCAACACCCAATTGCCTCAGGGTCTATCTGACCCCTTGCTAAGTGTCTTTACCTTGGAATAAAATCCCCTGCTAGATAAATACAATGCAAAACAGGGACAGATAATGTGTTTTCCTTGAGGTTTTGAGGTCCTATGCAGTGGATTTCTGACAGAGCCTCGTACAGGAAACTTAAGAAGAAGGGCAGGCGCAATCTGTATTGGGATGGTAACCACTGGGTCATAAGAGGACAAGGCCTCCTTAGACAGCTTTCTGGCAATGTTAGAAGCAAGACTTTTATATTAATGATTTATGAATGGGGGGGGGGCAGGATCATTCAAAATTATGCAGAATGTGTACGGCCGCAGGGCCAGAAGCAGAATTTCACTTCAAACTAATAACAGTCACTGGAGAAAAAAACGTGATAGGAAAGACAGAAATGAACTGAGCAGTTTTCTGTTCAAGCAGCTATGAGTCTTTCCTTTAACCTGGATTATAAGCATCCTAGACGTTTTCCTATTTATATATTATATATGAATGTGGGGCGGCATGGTGGTGCAGTGGTTAGCGCTGTTGGCTCACACCTCTGGGACGCGGGTTCAAGTCTCCGCCTGGGTCACATGTGTGCGGAGTTTGCATGTTCTCCCCATGTCGTCGTGGGGTTTCCTCCGGGTACTCCGGTTTCCCCCCACAGTCCAAAAACATGCTGAGGCTAATTGGAGTTGTTAAATTGCCCCTAGGTGTGTAGGTGTGAGTGAATGGTGTGTGAGTGTTCCCTGTGATGGGCTGGCCCCCCATCCTGGGTTGTTCCCTGCCTCGTGCCCATTGCTTCCGGGATAGGCTCCAGACCCCCCGTGACCCAGTTGGATAAGCGGTTTGGAAAATGGATGGATGGATATACGAATGTGACTCTTTATACTCAACTGGTTGGCTGAAACAAAATCTTGGTCTGGATTTGTACTTTCTGAACCTGGACCATCCACCTCTACCAAAATAATGACTCATCAGTATTTGTCATAATGTGCTCATGGACTCCAGCACATGAAGATGGATGTAACGATTCTGCAGTTTGGTTGATTTGACTTAACATGTCATTGAAATATTATGAGGATGTTATTCAGCCATGCGATGCAGCTGAAGGTAATATTTCACTACAGCGTCTACTGGAAATTCCATCATAAAAACTTTTGAAGTTTGCCATTTGTTGTCCACTATTCGGTGCGTACGTTATTCTAACCCTACAGGGAGTTCTCAAGTGAGATGAAATCGTGGCATCGCAGCAGCTTGCAGACAAGGTCAATCGAGGTGAGATGCTAAAGGTTAGAAACTCCTTGACTTGTTTACTTTTTGTTTTTTGTTGCAAATTGGGGCATCGCTCTGCCGAGACCCCCCAGAGTCCAAAGGTTCTGGCAGGCAAGTAGAAAACATCAAATTGTACTTATCTCGTGTCACAGTGTAAATAAAAATCCATCCACACAAATCTGACCTCCCTGGACATGCAGCTGTATACCAGGTTCAGGGTTTTTATGTGATCCTCAGTGTTATCTGATTTTTTTTTTTTATCAAGACAAGTTTATTTCACAAGGCAGATTTTACAAAAAATAATACTTGAGTTAAGCAGAGTGATCAGCAACCGTGAAACTAGTTATTTGTGCTTCACTGATCCCTAGACTCATTTCCTTTGAATGCAACAGAGCCCCAATTAATTTTACTTATTCAACTTCAAAGCTGCCTCATTTAAAGGATACCTTAAAACTCAGCTGCCATTCGTGTGAGCGACAGTAAAGCTAATCACTTTTTTTATTAGATTCTAATTAGTCAATTTTGTTACAAAAAATAAGTTTAATTTTTTACAATAATGATTTGCAGGCTGCTGTGCCTTGAACAAATGATCTGTGGTCGCTGAAATTTTCCAGCTTGCATTTAGAGGCAAGATATGATCTGCGGCGTGAGGCCCAGCTTATTCTGGGATCAGACTCGATGTAGCTGGAGGGATGAAGGGTGCAGCGAAACTGCCCAGAAGGACCAGCCATTTCCATTCAGCCATCTTTGACGACCGCTGTATTTAACCGTTTCTCAATACCAGGAACGCAAAGATTGTACTTGTGGTCTTGGCAAGACCGGTCTTGCTAACTTGCCTACCAAGAAAAGGTGCAATGACTCTTGGGATTGGTCTTGTTTTCAAGGTTGCTGCCCATGCATGTTTGATGTTTGCGGCGGAGCAAGAACAACATCCAGGGATTCTTACCATACTCTGTACTTCTGGTCTTGAGTATCTGGTCTTCGGCAATAGAAGACGACGTAAAATGCTACACAAGAACTCAACTACAGTGAAGTGTGCATATTGAGAAAGACACACGCACATCTTTGTGGGGACTCTCCATTTATTTCTATAGGGAAAACTCTAATTTGTACATGACGACCGTAACCTCTACCCAGCCCTGACCTTAACCATAAGTGACTAAACGAAATATGACTTTTGGCATCTTTAGTTTTTTTTGATTGCATTCACAGACCTTTGTGATTACATGAAAAATGGTCCCCATAACGTCAAAATAACAGGTTTTTATTACATTGTGGGAATCATTTTTGCAGAGATGGAGCCAGTGGAGCCTGAAGGACAGAAGGACGTAGTTCCCATTTGTGTCACTTTCCGCCAGCAAAGAGGGTGAACTCCTGCATGCGGCACAGCTGTGTGACTATGGAAACGACCAGCCGCCACATCCAATGAGCGGGAAGCATTTAGTTTTAATACTTGACTGGTCACTTGATGCACAGGTCAGAAATGGTGAAAAAAAAAATAGCTTTCACCCATTTTAAAGTGATATCGTTTTATTTGTGAATATACTACAAAGAAATGAGATTTAAAAGTATAATTAGGCAGGTTAGCTGTATGGACAGTGTTTTCTTAAATGCCAAAATTTGCATTCGGTTATGTGAAGGAGGCATCGTGGGCAGCTGAAAGCGAGCGCTAGATGTGTTTCTGTTTTATGCATGATAAAATTCCCTGAGGATGTATTGGCTAGCCGAGCCTTATTGACAGCACATCTACATGGCTTAACCCAAGGTTTCTCAACTCGTTCCACAGGGAGCCCTAGACAGTCCACATTTTTGCTCCCTTGCAGCTGCCTGGACTCGATGGCTTGGAGCTGGGAGGGAGCAAAAACATGGACTGCTGGGGCTCCCCGTGGACTGGGTTGAGAAACACTGGCTTAATCCAAGTATGACCCAATGCGGCTGATTGACAGTGGTCTCTCCCCCCTCACAGTCAGTCTGCCGTATTTCACTTTCACATATATACCTAAAAAGAATTGTAGAAGAAAATTCTGAAGAATTAGAGATTTCAGGTCATGCATGCCTGGGATTTGGACAGGGATAATGTAAAGCACTTTGAAACAATGTAATGTTGTGAAAATGTGCTATATGAATAATATATATATACATATGTATATATATATTAAAATATATATTTATTCATCTAGTCATTATTTGGTAAGAAAATTAGGATTGGTAGTTCTTGCGGGAATGAGAAAATGCCATCAGCCAGTCCCCCATAAAAAAACGTAATTAAAGAACCATTTAAATACAAAATTTTAACGTAGGATTGACAGCGAGTGCCCTGCAACACGTACCATGCGTGTCATAAAAGAAATCAGGCTGAATAGGGCCACATCAGCACAGCTGCAAGCACGACAAGCTTTTCATGGGCTAATGAGCACATCGGAGGGAACATCTTCTCATCTTCTGTGCGAGCTCTGGGTTTAATCACACGGGCTCATCAATGGGGCTCGAGTTCAGCTCGCGGCCCGCCAAAGATGTACCCTGGCAGCTGCAGGCCTGACGACAGGCGAGATGAGTGCAGGCGTGGGCCGGCCGGGTCTTCACGAGTGTGAGGGAAAGCTAGCGGGTGGGCTAATGGTGCACGAGGTAATGTGAAAATGATCTTAGCCGAATATGGACGTCAGCCAGGAGTTTTTCTTTGTTAAAGATTAATGGTAAGTCTTTAAGCATGATGATTAATAGTGAGAAATTCTAAAGTAACATCTGCTGTTCACAATGTAGCAGGAAAATCTGAAGAAAGTAACAATTTAACCATTTTGGCATTTGCGGCTGGTTTGTATACAGAGTATAGTACTTCATTTCCTTCTCATTACATTTCTTGTATTCCTAAGAGGGGTATATAGTACAGTTTCCATTGGATTCATGTGGCCCAATCGAAAGGACTGTTATTTTTGTGTGGAATTTTTCTTGAAAAGAAAGCCAGATTATAATAGGCTGCTGGCTTCTGTATGCAGATTCGAGTCTGAGAAACGCCACCCATCTCCCTGTACCTGTAGGTCAGTGGGTACGATTGTGCCAGACAGCTTGGCAGATACAGATGTGGCCAAATATGAGTGCACAGGTATGGGTGCACTTAGGCTGCAAGCTGCCCCCCAAGAGTAAGGAGCATCCAAAGAAAAAGAAAAATTAATAAGATTGTCTGCAGGCACCGAAGAAAATAAAAAAGTCAAGGCAGTGTCCAGATTTCCAGCTAAGTCATAGTCAGCTTGAACCCTCCCACTCAGGGGGAAGCGGAGACAGCTCACGTCGCGCGCGGCCCCCGCTGTACCGTGCCACCGCACGCACTGCGGGATGGACGAGGGAGGAGACGGACCCCACCAAAGGGCCGACACCGCAGGGGGACGGCGAGCGTCTGGCTAACGAAGTGGCAAAATGTCACATGGATGACAGGACTGGAATAGAGACCTTACAGCATCAGGACAACAGAAAAGAGGCCATTTGTTTCCCCCCCCAGATGTTTCACAAAATAAATAAATAGCTAGTGAACACAGTTAGAATACTGGGTTATGCTTTACGTTAACCTTCATAATGCCTTTATAATGCATTCATAGAACATTTATGAGCAGCATGTAAGTATACCTTAACAGCTTTAATATACAATAACGACAAACATTACATGATAATAACTCATCGGTCCATTTTATAAAACCGCTTAATCCCAACTGGGGTCACGGGGGGGACTGGACCCTATCCCGGGAACGATGGGCGCAGGCGGGAACCGACCCCGGGCCGTCGCCAACACACCACAGGGCGCAGACACTCACCGGGCCAATTTAGACTCACCAATCTTCCTATCCTTCACGCTTTTGGAGCGTGGGAGGAAACCGGAGCCCCCCCAGCGAAAACCCTCAGGAACACGGGGAAAGTGTGTGAACTCCACACAGAAAGGACCCAGGACCGAACTCAGGACCTTGATGCTGTGAGGCACTAACCACTGCACCGCCCCACAGGATAATAACAAACTTTATAATTGTATAATCATATAATGTTTGTTATTAAAGATGAAGTATGTCAGGATATTAAGGTATACTTACTGTATATGCAGCTTATGAACATTCTATGAATGCATCATAGTGGTGCACTGAATGTTCTATGAATGCATAATTAATGCATTATGATGGTGCAGTTAATGTAGAGCATTACTGAAGATTGTAGCTAGCTAGCTCTTAACAGAACATGCTGCTTTAGTGTCTTCTACATAAGGAATGCATTTATTTAATATTTAGTGTAGTGACTTTGTCGCCATATCTTGGTTTGAGTGGTGGTAAACACCGCCACTATGTGGAGGGGCTTCAACATCAATCAGATTATGCGAGGAGATGGATCTAAACCTATATCAACATGAAGGTAGCCCTGTGCACGGCTGCAGAAAGGTTTATGTGTGCTGGGGGTTTTCCTGGACCCCATGGAGCAAAAGTGAAGCGGGAAGCGCACACATACTCACGCTGACTCAAATTTCCACAGGTGCTGTCCTATGTACTCAAGACCATGGGGGGCTGAATAAGAAGGCCAGTCAGCAGGGGGCGCTCTCAGGGCGGTGCGGCAGTACATCACAGCTGGAGAGACCCCAGGCCTCACATCGCAGCTGTCATACCCTATAAAGCACGCGGTGGGTGAGTCTTCGGCACGAGCTTCTGCTTGCCCTGCTGCTGGGCCTGCCGGCTTCCATGAGCAGCTCTGGTTTGGGAAGATGGCTGTGGAATGCCATTAGTTATGGCAGGTGCTAACGATGAGGGAGACTCCATCCACGGCACTGTCAGCCAGTCCTGGGTGTGGCTTTAGAGAAGTCCTTCCCAATCTAGTCCTCAGGGACTCGCAAACAGTCTATGTTTTTGCTCGAGAGCAGGGAGGAAGCAAATATGTAGACTGTCTGGCAAGTAGTTGGAAGGGAGCAAAAACATGGACTGTCATTGGGTCCCTGAGGACTGGCTATGGAAACACTGGTCTAGCAAGTAGCCCAGCCTAAGATAGTTATGGGATTTTCATGCGCCACCAATCACCCACCAGGTTAACCAGCCTCTCCCAGGTTTCCTTAATAGTCCTCACTGGGGTAAAGAAGGCAGAGACTGACAGTGGAAAGGTAATCCCCCGCAACGTGGGTTTCAAAGCCTCATTTCCTGCATCACTCGCTGTATAAATAGCTCATGGCCTCAAACTGATTTGTGTTCGGTGTAGCCATTTTATAGTTTAAACAGTACAGCAGTCCCCGGTGTAGCTCTGTCCATAAGCATCGTGTGTCACAGTGAGTGAGGACTCTGTCCATAAACATCGTGTGTCACAGTGAGGACTCTGTCCATAAACATTGTGTGTCATAGTGGGGACTCTCTCCATAAACATTGTGTGTCATAGTGGGGACTCTGTCCATAAACATCATGTGTCACAGTGAGGACTCTGTCCATAAACATCGTGTGTCACAGTGAGGACTCTGTCCATAAACATTGTGTGTCATAGTAGGGACTCTGTCCATGGTGCTGGATGTCATGGGTCCTAGAAATATTTCATAACCCATCCATCCATCCATTTTCCAAACCGCTTATCCTGTTCAGGGTTGTGGGGAGTCAGGAGCCAATCTGGGAAGCTATGGGGGCAAGGCAGGGAACAACCCAGGATAGGGTGCCAACCCACTGGTCTATAGGCAATGTGGTAACTGAAGTACCACTCACGTCTCAGCACGTTTGGAGTACTGGAGGAAACCCTATGACAACGTGGGGAGAACATGCAAACTCACACATGGAACCCTGGCAGAGACTCGAACCCAAGTCTCAGAGGTGTGAGGCGACAGTGCTAACACCTACCCCACCGCACCACCTTTTTTCTTCATAATAATACTTAATAATGATAATAATAATATTGACAATATTAACAATAATAATAATAATAATAACAGTAATAATAATGACAATAATAATAATTGTAGTAGTTGTTGTTGTTGTTATTATTGTAATAATAATGAGTAGAATAATAAGCAGCTAGAAGACGGTGCCAATCCTGCCGAGGTTTCCTTCTTAAGCTCTTTAAGCTCTTGAAGCTTAGCCCTAATTAGCCGGAATGAGAATTAGCAAGTTTCGCGATGCATACAAGCAGCGAGTTTCACCGCACTAATAAATGAGATTGTGGTGCTGCTGCACGATTTAATGTTCATCCCCAATAAACTTTTACCTGCTCCCGCCCCCCCCCACGATATTCTTTCTACGTTTCTTTTGAGCTTGGTTTTCCTCAGGCAAGGTAAGCCATTCTCGGTTAAAATAAACTTCATTTGGTGACATAATTAAATACTGCTGGCCCTGAGAAAGCTAGCAAAACTCTTTTTAGAATTAATTTTTCGTTGGACCTAGACTCTGCAATTGTGGGCACTGATCCACAGTTATGAAGGTAAAAGTTTCCAAGTTGCCATTGCTGCAATAGAAACAGGAGATAATGCATTGCACGGGGGGGGGGGGGGGGTCTGGGGCATGTAACCCAGCATACCTACCTATCCGAAACTCATTTCCACAGCAGTATACTTCAGAGGCCACCTTCCATACATAAAAAACAAAGGTTTTGCGATGCATGCAGGAATGATAACACAGTACCCATGCTAAGACATTGGTTGAACACTTATAGACACATATGCACATGCAGAGTGACAGGCAAATCTACACACGAATGTGCCTGAAAATACTGCATTCACGTTTGATTTTTCATCTATTTTTAATTAAGCAGATTGGGTGGAATTATGTTTCTGATGAATATTGTATGTGGGTAAGACCAAAATGTGTTTAGGTGTTCTGTGGGTGTGTGTGAAAATTTGGGGTCTATGACGTTAGTTTATGAGATGCTTACAGAATTAATCGCATTGAAATATGTCTCTAAAGACCAATGAACCTACTGTCTCACGTAAGTGCAATATAAACAAAATATGCTTTTCATAAGTATCTGCAGGGTTTCAGGGTTGTACTTATATATTTGTGATTGAATGGCAGACATGAGTGATGGATTGGCACCACATACAGGGTGTTCGCTGGTACATGCCCAAAGCTACTTTAGATTAACTACAGCCTTCCTGCAGCACCATCCATCCATCCATCCATCCATCCATCCATCTATCCATCCATCCATCTACTAACCAGCTGTTTCTGGTTGTTGTCATTAGTCTTCTGTCCGTGTTTCAACATCTGTCCTTTAGTCCGTGTTTCAGTTTGTTTCCCCAGTCCGGTCATTGTAACGTCATTGTGTTGTTCTGCCTGTTCTGAATTAAACCCCAAGTTTCCCGATCGCTTGAGTCCTGTCCCTGCTTCCCCGGTCCCGGCTCGGCAGATCGTGACAACCTCAGGCCATGTCCCAACACTGCGCCAACACTAGACTACGCCATGCCTTCCAATGTTTATTTTTATTATTACTCTGTATTTGTTAATTTGTTCGTAAATCGCAAACTTTTAGGTAACTATTGCGTAACATTTTGGTTAGCAGTGGCTACCAAAATGATACAAAGTACAGTGTATTACCTGATATTTTCAATAAATAACTATCACCAACAAACGATGCTATCACAGCAAATGCGAGGCTAAGGCTGAAGCGCTAACCTTTGTTTCCGCTGACAGACGTGCCGCGTGACTCATTTCCCCGCGCCTACAAGTTATCTCAGGTTGGCGTTCACGGTTCGACTTCTGAGATTCAGATCGAGTTCTAGGTCATTTTTTTTCAAACTGGTTGATTCGACTTTTAAATTCAAGTTCTAATGAGTTTGAGAACTGAGGTACCACTGTATATTATCTTTGGCCAAAGACATATTCTGTCCAAAACAATGCACAAATAAGGAAAGTTTGTGGGGTAAGCTAGCACCCAGTGCCCTTGCAGCAGTTGGGGTTGAGGGCCTTGCCCAAGAGTCCATTGGAGGTATGACTATTCTGTCAGCCATAGGATTCAAACCTACAACCTTCTGGACAAAGACCCTAACCTGAACATTTATGGCATATTGATGAGGGTGCCCCTGCATGTATAGTGTGGGAATCTGTGTGATAATGTGTTTCTAAATACTCCACTATTTGAGAATGTGAACTTAATCAGACACCAGAGAAATCAAAGCAGTCTTACCCCATTACCTCAGTGCTCATCCATGAACTACTTACCACGTTTTGTGATTGGGAGAGAAACTAGTTCAATTAGCAGAACCTTCGGGGTGGCTAAGATGTGGTGAGATGTCCTGTGATGAAGTTAGCATCCCTTTTTGCCTGGCAGGGTCAAGGAGCTGACGCCACGACACAGCACATGCCAATTAGCACGCTACCTGTAGCTGTTTAGCACCCTGTACCAGTTGTGTGTAGGCTTGTGGAGGCCATCCCAAATCTACATGACCCATCTACAGACTCAACCACAGACACCTGAAGATGAAACTCTTGCAAAGATATCATCATATCTAAAATGCTGCTGCATTGCAATATGTTACTTTTAATCCATTTGCTTTAGCATGCACTTTTCACATCTAAAAATGTAGCTAAATTTATTTACACCTTGGGTGGAATGGTGCCTCATTGGGTAACACGCTTGCTTCGCACCTCCAGGATAGGGGGATAGACTCTCGCCTCCGCTATGTGTGTGTGTGTGTGTGTGTGTGTGTGTATTATGTTTATAGTACATTGTGGGGGAACAGCTATTATTTTGACATTGTGGGGAAGCATTTTTCAGGTCCCTACAAAGATCTGTGAATGCAATCAAAAAACTGTATTTTGTTTAGTTACTTATGGTTAAGGTTAGGGCTGGGTGGGGGTTAAGGCCGTCGTGTTGGGATTAGAGATTTCCCCATAGAAATGAATGGGGAGTCCCCACAAAGACATAATTACAAACCTGTGTATGTGTGTGTGAGAGAGAGGTCCCTCTCACCAACCAAAGCCATCCACCTGGCCTGCTGGCATTAGTGAAGCTGCCCATTGGGTATGAGTGTGTGTGTAATAACAGACATCTTGTAAACTCCAGCCTCATACCCAGTGCTGCTTGTGATCGCCTGCAGGCCACCTGTAATCCTGATATAATTGATTAAGATGAAGAATGAACTTACATCATTCTTACATCTACATTATTTTGAAGTACACAGGAAGTGAGCACGATATAATATAAGACATTTATATCAAGCTGGTGCAAATCATTTTCCATGATATGCTAGAGGCAGAGTTTGGTCCATGAATATCTTCCTAAATCCCCCGAAACCAAATCAGAAGCTTGCGGTTTTGTGCTGGAGAATGAACAGCTGAAAGAGGAGCACTATCAAGCATGAAACGCTGTATAATGAACTACAAATTAGGGTGCCTGTAGCAGAGGAGGACGCTGGTGAGGCAACAGGGGGCCAACGTGTTTGACGGTCTTGCTGCGTTATACGTTTCCGGGCAGTTTGTGTGACACGGTGCAATTTGAGATCCTCACAATCCTTCCATTTCGACGCAGATGGTTTCCATCTGAGGTCACGTTTTAACATCCTTCTGCTATAGAAAACACCGACGATTATGACATTTTCACAATTTGGTGATGTAACCTAAACACCAACAATCAATAATTCAAACGCCAGTCAATAATTCAAATACGTAATGCTATACTTTGCTACATATGTATATAGGGTTATTATTACAAATTGCACTGACGAAAGGTAATTTTCATTTCGCTGAGGTGGAATTTTCTGAGTGAGGGGAAAGTCCCCTATGGTATAAATATAAATGATAATTTTTCATATTCGGGGCCCCTATAAAGTGATGGGCCCCCTGTTTTGGACTTACAGTATCTGGTTGAATCAAAACAAAGTATATATTCATGTCACCCTTGCTGAATACAATGAGAGATGTGTGTATGACACATCTGTGCAAAACCAAAGTATTGAACTCCAAAGCTACAGCTGTATATATATGTTGGTCACTCGCTTCCAGCCCCTAGATTTCATCCCCTTTGTCTGCAAATATGCTGCAAAACCCACTCAGTTCAGATTACAGGCAGGTGATAATTAATTAGAAAATTACATTACCAGGTTAACGAATCAGTGGAACGCTGTGCGTACAGTAACTGGCCTTCTAGGGGAGGGCTGGCTAAACGGTCCCTGAAACCTCAACACTCTAGGGTCTCAAGTAAAGCTAAGAATTAGCATTAGCATTTTGTACTGCGGTCGACTTATAACGAGAAGAACAAGGAACTGCTTTAACTTTAGCGGAACAGTTAACTGTGACAAACAAAAAGGTTCAGGGGATTAGAACTAACTAGAAAACAGCCTTTATTCGGCACAGTTGCAGAGTCAGTGCCAACCACGAAGCAGACTGCTTGGCTGCTGTGATACATCCACTGGGAAAACGCGAAGGTTGATTGTAGGTGAAGGTTTAGGTCAGAGGGGGGGTCAGACGTGCAGCCGAGTGGCACACGCAGATGTCCCCCCCCAGAAGTGTTTGGCAGAAGAGGCAGCAATGAGCCAACAAATCAGGCGGAGGGACACTTATGACTGATAGAGGCATTGGGCTGAAGTGGGCTGTTCAGTGAGGAATCATGGGGAAAACAGCCCAAGCGGGAGCTGATGAGACAAAACGCAGAGACGGCGGAGATTCATGATGGATCACGGGGCATCCGTGCTCACCACAGCGGGGTGGGTGGGGGCGGGGGGGTTGAACATTGTTTTCATACGTCAGCCATATTTCCCTGGGAGCCACTCTGAGTTCAAGCTTTCAGATAAATGTGCAATTGTGTGGCATAATGAAACAGAGACGACGCTTTTACAAAAGCAGTATTATGCCAGAAAAAAAAAGAATAACAAAGATTGATTTCCTTGCTTGCTGCGTTTTTTATTTTTTGACAGATTTTACAGAACAATGCCCGATTATGTCTCTGTTTGGTCTGCATGTTAACATCACGGTATATTCCTCGCCAGTAAGAATGAAGCAGTCAGCGCTCTTTCAAAGATTAATTAACTGAATCATTTGTTAGGGAGGAGAGAATCAGGGATTGTAATACACATCACGGTGAAATTTCAATTATTACAGATGGGGCGCTATTCACTGGAGGCCTTTCAGTCAGAAACCCAGCCATTCACATGCCAGATGATGAGAATCATCATCACATTTTCATTGTCATTTATATTTTCAAGTATTTTCCAAACAGGAAAATAATTCATATCTAATCCTTTCATTTGAAACATACATATAAGGATTCCAGTATATCTGCTGTGATCGTGTAATACTGGAAAATGCTGCAGAATTTGAAAACATTATTATTATTATTATTATTATTATTATTATTATTATTATTATTATTATGTATCGTTAGTAGCAGTAGAAGTACCAATAGCAGTAGCAGTATTATAAGCACTGTTGAGGAGTAACAAGTTATATGTAATGTAATTAAATTACAAAATAAATGTAACTATATTTCATTACAGTTACAGAAAAAAATATGTAATTAAATTACAGTTACTAAGCAAAATTTTGGTGATTTCAAAGGGGTTACGTCCAAATATATCATTTTTGTTAAAAAAAAACGTAAATGTGGAATGCACGTAGATTTTGTTGCTTTGCACCTTTTCGACGTGAAGAATTACCTTCTTCTGGCATATTTCCAGACCACGGGGGGGTCAGCAAAGCTGTTCGGACTTTACAGTTCTGTTGCCCTGGGTGGGGGCTGCTTGGGCAGTCACACAGATAAGTATTATATATTTTGCATATCCATAGTTAATCATTTTCTTTTAATTCATATTACTTTACCGATATCAATCTTACAGTTTAAATACTCGTTGATATTATTTTGGTTTAATTGTTCTGTGTTATGTATCACCAGTACAGGGGGTGACCTCTGGCCACCTCAGTCTCAGCCGTGCAGAAGATTGGACCATTGGTACGTAGCGGTGCAAGAGTTGGAATTGGGATGAGGAAACCAACCCACTTCTGTTGCAGCATTGGGGCGAAGGGGATTTTGATTTTGATTTTTTTGAAGTTTTTTTTTAAGCCCTTGGTTTACCAATATGGGTCTTTTCAATTATTTTGCGATAGTTGCTTACATTTCTAACAGGGCAAATAGTAATCTGTAACCTATCACATCTGTAATATATTACATAATACATCATCAAATTCCTGCCACAGACATTTCATTACAGTTCCATTGATCTCCGTCCCCAAAAAAAACAGTATTGACTCGTGAGAAAGTCAATTTAAAACAAAAAAAAAAATCAAAGTATTATATCCAAAGGCCCTTGAGTATGAGGATTTAAGTCTTATCAGAGCCAACAGACAGAGAGAGCCTGTGCTGGGAGTGAAGGAACCGTAATGCAGTGCGATTTCAAAAGATGACAACTCCTTGCCACATTTGTTGGAACACAAGTTCAAAGGCGTAAGAGGGAGTAATGTGTGATAAGGATCCCTGTGTAATAGGGGCAGGTGTGTCGGCCATTGCTTAACAATCAATACCAGCCATGTCATCACTACCTCTCAAAATATCATTTCACAGAACGGCCCCTTTTGGGTAGAGCCGTCTGAAAAACCCTCTAAAAACATTTATTCATTCAATTTACCGCAGAACACAGAAGGATGAAAGGAGTTTTATAGGCTGTCAGTTCAGAACATTATATTTTAAATAACATCTTTCAACACATAGAATTCGTTTTGTCTTAGACATCTTAACCCATCAGACATTCAATATATTGTGTTTCACAACATTCAGGGACTGTACTGAGCGAGCAGCTGCGGTAATTGACCACCAAAGTCTATGTCCGTTTGCTATAAATGCATCTCTAATATAGTTTTTTGTGACAATAGTGCTGTACGCAGCACATATTTTTTCATTTTGGAATGTCTAGGGCAGGGGTGGGCAATCGTATCCACAAAGGGCCGGTGTGTATGCAGGTTTTTGGGATCAGCTTTAGGTCACCTGTTCAAACCCAGGTGTGTGGACTCTTCATCCAATCAGTCCTCTAATTAGTGAGCAATATAATTAGGGAGTTGCAGCAAAAACCCGCATACACACCGGCCCTTTCTGGATAACATTGGCAACCCCTGATCAAGAATCATGATAGAGTGACAAGAGACAATGCTGCTACATTTTCTACTATGTTTATAATTTAATTGTTTTTGATAGTTTTGCATGACATGCCAGTGTAAATTCCTTGTATATGCAAGTACTTTGCAATTCTGTTATTAATATTCTGATATTAATATTTAGTAAATGCTATAATGTTAACATGCCTGGGGGGGGGAGTATTTGACAGCCTTTTGGGAATTTTTGGTTCCTCTCCTTTCTTTCTTTCTTTCTTTCTTTCTTTCTTTCTTTCTTTCTTTCTTTCTTTGTGTAGCAGTTAAAATTCCTGTGTCACACTGATTTGATTGCTTTGTCTTGTCTTTTATTGTACTGCTGTCTGTCCAATTGCCCCCCCCCAGGTACCTGTCCTCTTTCCTGCACAAGAATTTCTCCATGTCCCTCTCTGTAAGTTCTATGCTTTCACAGTAATTCCCCCTCAGACGGGGTCACTGGGAATGGTGGGTACCCCCCAGTTGTGTTAATTATGTCCCAAGCGCGGAGCAGGTGTGTCTCCCGCCCACTCACCCATTCTTTACTCATCAACTGTTTGCTGTTGATCCCCCCAGACACGAACATGCCACCAATCCCCCCCCCCCCCCCACTTCCCTCCCCGCCCCCGGCACCTTGCCGACTGGGTGGCCTGCATATACTGTAGGCATTCACCATACATCAGATCTGGGCTGAATGCTGAGGAATGTAAAACTTCTCATACACAATCGCCGGCTTATCAGCTGTACGCTCCAGAGAGGTCACTTCAGAACACTGCTCAGCAAACAGAGTGACAGGCCTCTCTGATGATTAAACTGTCAAACGATGCAGTGCACTTCAGTGCTGGGGGATTGGGGGGGGGGGGGGGGGGCAACAGTTTTTAATAAGTGTGCAAATGTGTCGTGTTGTGCTTCATGAGAGCGCCTTCATTTATAGTCATAGTCAGCCGGCAGAAAGTCATGGGATTTAGGAGCTGTTTCAACCATTTTGTGGAAACGTAATGTACAGTACTGCGGATGTCTAAGCTTGAGAAATGAAAGAGAAAATGTCATTTGGCAAATGCGATGAAATACGGAGGGGATGTCAGAGGAAAAGAGAATGACATCTGTTCTCTCATTTCTTTTCTATCCCTCCATTTTCTGCACCCTCTTGTGCCATACAGGGTCTCAGGGTTGCGGAGCCGATTCCGGAATGACCAGGGAATGACCCAGGACGGGGCACCAACCTGTCACCCCATTTCTTTTTTAAATTATCCATCCATCCATTCTCTGTAACTGCTTGTCCTAATTTTTATTAATTATTCACTCAGGTTCTTCTTTGCGGAGTTATCGTTATGTAGCTTTAGTTGAAGAATTCATAAATTTCAGTGCAAAAAATATACAATTATGGAGAAAATCCAAAGGTTTTCTCTTTCATACTGAATTGTATTTTTGTCTTTCCGAGTTCGGTTTCCATAATACAGCCAGGAGCAAAACATATTCACCTCAAATTTCCAAACACTTCAAAACATTCACTTCAAGCTCAGTGCCAGCTGATGGATGGGCTTCCATGTTTCCCATTGCAATTCCCATTACATTTCCCATTGCAATTCCCATTGCATTTCCCATTACATTTCCCATTGCAATTCCCATTGCAATTCCCATTGCAATTCCCATTACATTTCCCATTGCAATTCCCATTGCAATTCCCATTACATTTCCCATTGCAATTCCCATTGCAATTCCCATTGCCATATCTGTGCAAAGCAGACATTTCATTTCTCAGAAATGCAATAACATATAAAATTCAAAGCCCCACAGACTTTACGTTCTTCTTTCTTCTGATTGTTTTATAGGGTTAGAACGATGTGGTTTTTCTGACAACTCCAAATAAATATTGCATTAGGGCCAGACTTAACAAAAGGAAAAAAACAGGTATAGGGTAGAATTATTTTAATTATATTGTACATAAAGACACAAAGATTTGAGTAATGAATAAAAACATGCAAACCATTACTTCAGGTGCACTCATAGCTATTTAAAAACTATTTTGCAGCAGGAGACTCTTAGCAATACAATCAGTTTGGATGCACCTTGAAAACAGTTGGGCACACAAATTCGAAAGGAGAATCTGAATTATTTTCTTATAGCAAATCGGGAGGGGGTTTGGGTGTTTCTGGTCAATATCAGTTAGCAAAACTCATTTGATAAACAGAAATAAAGGCAGCTTTATACATTTATAAATTCATAATTTAGAGCAGGTGATGGTAAGAAGAAAAACCTGAAACAGGAGCCGCATAAGTCTCATTAAATGTTGTTTTGACAAGAGAAAGTGATGGTGGAAAAGCGTGTCAGCGATGCTGAAGAGCATAAGCGTTTGCTGTGTCCCTCACACCCAGCTTAACTGCGAAGCACCTGTCAGAAGCACACTCTGATGGAAGTCAGCTCTGCGCGATTTCACACTTCGACATAACACGCAGGAAGCGGAGCGATGGGAAGAAAAAGGGTTCCAGCGAAGTCTACGATCAAGCAGGTAGCTTTATATAGTCACCCACCTGCTGGAGGAGGGGGGGCGGTGTAAGGGATTGATACTCAATGTCGTGCACGGGTAATGGAGGACCCATGTTATTTGTAGGGTGGTGGTTAATTAGGGACCGTCTATAAATTCCTGTCTTGAATTTTTATTGTAAACTTTAATCAGACATGTCATGATTATCCTGAAATATGGCTTGAGAACATAGGAGCAGCACAGAAAATATAGAAAGTTGTGCAAGCAACATAAAAAATTATATTGGAACAGTTACTATATTTGGGTTCCTTATACCAACATTTACTTTAGGTTTGAATTGAAACGTGAGCCAGTGCAATAGACCTCCTGTCATTCTTTCAGAACATTTCTGTCGTGGGGGCTGTATGGTGTCGTAGATGCGTTGGGTTTCTAGGCAGGCACTTGCGGTGGGATTTTAAATCCCACCGGAATCCTGTTTCAGGTGGTGCGTAGCTCCAAAGGATACGGCATCTGTGACGGATGTCTTGAAGGTCTTGGGGTCGAACGCTGTAGCTGATGCAGTGACATCATCGCTGGGTCTTTGAAGACGGCCCTTAACCTCAGCGGGGTGACCCTGCGCTCAGACCACAAACCTGCTCTCGCCTGAATGTGTGTGCCTGGGTCTCTCATGGAGACCAGAACGGGATATTCAAAAACTACCCAAATTCCTTACGGGGATGAATGAAATACCTCAGTACTATCCAACGGTGTTACCGACACTCCCTCCCCTCGGCCCCCTCCCCAAACGCAGGGCAAGTGTCAACACAGGAAATTAAAGTGCCTGATTTGTGACATTTACGGAGAATTAGCTAAATACCGCCAGGCTCATGCTCCTCCTCATTTGCATTCCACAGAGGCCCTGGAAGGATCAGTCGGCTCCAAAACAATTTTCAAATCATCACGCAGGCGATACCATATCCTTTAAATCGTGTGTCTGCTGAAAACTGTTTAATTTTCCCTCGACGCTGCAATGCAGAGTATATATCTAATTAGCCCGAAACATGTCAAAAGTGGAGAAAAAGCCAATTAACCCAATTAAACGCTAGTGAGGGTAATCAGTACGGGCAACCATGTACCTATATGCTCAACATTTTGAGTTTAAAATTATCTTGGAGATTTAGCAGAGAAATCAGTTCTGACTGAGAATTTCGGGAAACAGAAATGTGACTGACACATTGGCAAAGTTGACTTAAAAATACCGTGCTTTTCAGTGCTGTTTTCCCAACCATTTGTCATAAACCCTTACCAGTATGAAGTTCTGGGAAGTCTTGTGCCAATCCCAGGACGTCAGGGGTTCTGCTTAAGCAGGATGGCAGTCCATCACAGGTAACTCACTCACTCATAAACAATCATATACTTTGGGAAATGCAGAGCGACTAGTTCACCTAGTCACAAATTTATGGACTGTAGGAGGAAACTGTCGTAACCCCGCACAAATTCAGGAAAAACATGAAATCTCCACCCACACAGAGTGAGGACTCGAACCCCGGAGTCCTTAAGTGACAGTGATGTACAGTGAATAATCTGGAATTCTTGTTCCGACAGCCTCTCTTTGTCTTCAGTTGTGCGCAAAGCCGCAGGGCTCCAAACGGGTGTGCCTACTTACACTCAGCTACATGCCTCCACTATGACACCAGGCAGCAGGTCTGCACACTAACCTTCCTTGCAAAGCAAATTTTAATTCATAAAACTGCGTACGGCCGGCCGGTTCACTGGCTCCAGCTGCAGCACTAGGGAGAGATTTGTAGCGATTAAGTTCAGCATGTCAGGTGGATGTTTGATGCAAGAGTTCTGCCCTGCTCCCTAAAGAGTGTGGCTCTGTGCCAGTGACCCCCCCTCCCACCCCAGGCCCACGATCAGTGAATCAGATGGTCCTCGCCAAACACGACACTTGTGCACTGCCACAGTTTAGGTTCCCCTGCGCGACGCCCCAGAGAACGATGCTGTCACCCACGTCCCGTCGCTGCTTACCAGTGCAGGGTAGTGACGCATATAAAGATGCGATAAACATGATTGACTAACGAAACATCTCACGTGCGAAAGGCCCAGGAAAAAAAAATCTCAGATTGAGATAGTTATACACGTACATCAGTTTCCAATCCGGTGGCAAAGTCAATATGCCTGTTGTCGTGGATTCTGTAACCAAGGCAAGAAAATTTGAAATAAACACCTTTCGTTTATAGGGGAGATTAATACTTCAATAACTGTCATTTTAGGTACCTCACATGTGTGTAACACTGTGACATCGCGATATTATGAGCTCAGTCTATTTAGTGTCAGACAGATATTTCTCAACAGAACTGACATATCATTATCAGGCGTAACTGATACAATGGAATTTTCAAATAATCTGTGTTCCCCCCCCCCCCCCCCCCCCGCCCCCCCACAAAAACAACACAAACAGACCTTGGAATATAAGATCTTGCCTCAGATGGAAACACAGTTTAGTTTCAAAGATGCCTTTGGCTTGGGAAATGAAAGAAAGAATATAGTTATTAAATGATACCACAGCTTACTGATGTGGGAGATTCTGAGCTAATGGCTTGCATTAAATGAGAAGAAGCCTGGACCCACAGATATTGGTCCCAAGTTCAAAGAGGGGAACTAAAGGAGTTATTAAGGTTTATTATAGCTGTGATGATACCTATTCAGCTCAACCCAGCCTGTATCTCCTGCGTTACTGTGGAGACGGAGCTCGGGGAGAAATGCAGGCAGATGGCAAGCTAATTAGGTGTAATGAAATTCCATTATTAAATTGGTCGTCTCTGATTACGCCATCCCCTCCCCCAGTTACGAAATGTGTTTCCTGCGCTCTCAGAAAACCTCCACTCCGTCTCTGTCCTGCAATTGATATTCCGCAAGCAAGCCGCTGCAGCAAAATGCACTGCGCAGGTGTTGCAACACATGCAGCTCGGCGGGCTATAATTAGGAGACCATACGTGCGGAGGTGAAAAGTTCAGGTCGAAAAAGTACAAATCCAGACCAAGGTTTTGTTTCAACCAAGCAGTTGAATACTGTCATTGTGACTCTTCATGCTCAACTGGTTGGCTGAAACAAAACCCTGGTCTGGATTTTTACTTTCTGGACCTGAACTGTCCACTTCTGCATACAGGATGAACAGTGCAACACAAAGGTAAAAAAACTAGCACGAGGGGGGGACGTCTTGAAATATATTAACATTAAGTCCTTATTAAAAGTAAGGCCACCCTTTGACTTCAGAACAGCTTTTTTTTCCATTTTGAATTGTTGTCATGAACTGTGTGCATTGGGACTGTAGGCTGTTCTACCAGAAAAGCTTCCATATCTTTGGGAGAAGAAAGTTGATCATGCTCCAGAACTTTTCATGAAGGTTCTGCGATGTTCACAATTAGCGATGCCATGGTGAATTGGTGTATTCAAATCATTTGTAGGTGTGAATGCATGTGAGTGTGCCCTGTGATGGGTTGGCACCCCACCTCGGGTTATTCCCTGCCTTGCAAATGAGCTTCCAGGGTGGGCTCTGGAGCCCCCACGACACTGCGTAGGATAAGTGGGTGCAGAAGATGGATCTATGGATTGGTGAGATCATGGAAGGCATTTGGCTTCACCCACTTTTTCAGAATACTACTTTTGAATGTGTTCAGCAGTATGTAGGAGTGCATCATGATCTTGAAATATAGAAATAATTTGGCATATTTAGACTATAGAGTGCATCTGATCCTGTATCATGACATCATATTCCTTGTCCAATACACATCCAGTCCAATTTTCAGACCTAACGACTTCCATAAAATGGATGCCCAAACCAACAGAAGGCATCTGTCAGCTTTCTTGAAATTTAAACCCTCCAGATTTTGAATAGGGGGGTGAAAATGGCTCACCGGATGCCATCGTTTTCCCATCGCACAGGTTTATGCTCTTCACACCAGGTCCTTTTCACCTTGGATACAAATGGTTTTAAAAAGGCAGCCCCGCTTCGGGACGCTCGTTAGCTACAGGTTTTCTGGAGACTGGGTCACAGAGGTGCAGTTCTGCGGCCATTTTTCATGGAATATTCCGGTGGAATTTAGTAATTACCAGGGGTGGATAGTTCAGGTCCAGAAAGTAAAAATTCAAACCAACCAGCTGAGTTCTCTGTGACTGTGACTCTTCATACTGAGCTGGTTGGTTGAAACAAAACCTTGGTCTGGATTTTTACTTACTGGACCTGAACAATCTACCTCTGGTAATTACCCAGTTAAGCTTCCTTAAGCTTGAACTTCTGTGAATCACTCTTCCTTTGCTG